>NC_041409.2:5050274-5664024 GCF_900747795.2 Erpetoichthys calabaricus | reverse complement strand
CTGGAGTATGCGAATTTCCCCTTGGGATTAATAAAGTTATCTATCTATCTATCTATGGTAGATGGCAGATGGCTTTGAAGAGTAAGCAGCCATGATGGCTCTTGCTCAGCTAGACCCCTTCACCATCGGTACATTGCACAGCGCGTTTATTTTTACATAATGGTTAGACTTGTTTGGTGATTATTGGCTCATGGCCCACCCTTATGGACCTTGGCCAACAGTAGCATCATAGCCTTAAATAATAAGTTCAGTATTTTTCATGTCAAAGCTATTTCTTCCCAATCATTGTATTAAATTGTCACATGAAATTGTGTTCTAAAGTGAAGCATTTTTTTATAAACTTAAATAAGCAGCCTTTTCTGGCACATTAAAATGGAAGTTATGGGGCTGGGGTCCAAACGTGAAAACAAAAACCTTAAAACCTAAGGAAATCATCTACTTTGAAGCTGCAAAGGTTTCGATTTAAGAAAATATGCCTTTTGTATTTATGAAGAATCCTTATGATAACAATAAGGAAATAGATTCTTGGATATATTTTTCTTGAGGTAAGAATCCATTTCCTTTATGCTTGTCTGCATGTCACCTCTGTCGTGGGTAGAGTTATGATAATCTGACAAGGCCCTCAGTGCCAGGCTGTATTCTGCTTATTATTCTACTTTTGCCTCTGCAATTCTATTTTATCAACAGTTACGCTCTGCCATGGCTTGTAGTAATAGGCAGATTTATGTTCAAATCATACAATTATTTTTTCCTAAACAGCACTAACTTCTCACCCATTACAATATTTTACAAAACTTCATAGGCAATGAAGCGAAAAGAGTACATAAGAGTTTCATTGTACTTTGTACAAGTAACAATCTGTAAATACTGTACATGGGGAGAACATGAAAAACACATGCAGACCCTGGCACTGTGAGGCGGGAATCATAGCTCTGCCAGACCTGCAGAAGGCAGCGTAAAAGGATCTCCGTGAGGAGCGGCAGCATGAAGAGCTCTGGGGCAATTGTGTAGACTGCAGACACAGCAGTAGCTGAGCCTGTAAACTATCGCCGTGTTTGGTGGCTCTGTTAGCCGTACCTCACACGAGAGATTACTAGGACAGTTTGCATGTTTGGTACAAAAATGCTGACTGAAGCTGTGCTCCTGATGCATAACCACAAAGGGCCGCTGGGGAAAACAGTGGCATACAGATTGTGTTTGAGTCTGGCTGAGTGGAGTGAGGCAATACTGGAAGTAGCTACTAACACGTGAAATAAGCTTACACAGAGTAAAAGAATGTACGTGACCATAAGTGTGCATTTTTCAGTTATTCTTCCCTAGCTGTGTATAGAACAAGTCAAGTCAAGTTGGGGAGCATGCACTGGTACAATGCGTTGCCGCACCCACTACACAACGAAACAACTTGGGGTCCCGGTTTGCAACCCCCCAGGCAAACACGCGGTCCAGTCCCACCCTCCGGAAATGACCCTCTATCTGCCGCAGCCAGGTGTTATGTGGGCGACCCCTTGGCCTGGTCCAGCCACTCGGGTCCCCAACAATAAGGACCTTATGAGCCAGATCACCCTCGGGGAAACGCACCACATGGCCGTAGTGCCGTAACTGACTCTCCCTCACAATGCAGGTCATGTGCCTCATTCGGGACTCCATAAGCAACACAAAGTCAAACCATCGGTACCCAAGGATTTTCCGGAGAGAAACAGTACCAAAGGAGTCCAGTCTTTGTCTCGGGTCGCTGGATATCGTCCATATAGCAAGACAGGAAGCACCAGGACTCTAAAGACTTGGACCTTCGTCCTTTTGCATAGATGTCGGGAGCACCACACACCTCTTTCCAGTGACCTCATGACCTCCCAATGCCCTATAAAGTCAGTAGACGGATTGTATAGAACACAGACAGCAATTCACATCTGAGCATTCAAATTTCATTGTTAATAGCAGCAATTGGTGATGACTTCCTGAGGTGAATCCATGTCCCTGACCCTGCAAGATGCGGTGGATGAAGACAAGTGATAGAACAGAGTGTGCGGTCTCTTTTTAAAATGGCTGAATGTCACAACAGTGTTGTGCTTTGTGATTTTTATTCTTCTGATAACGACATGGGTACGCTGTTTTGCATGATGTGTGCAATCTCAAGACACAAATCAATGCCTGATAACATTTTTGGCTTGAAAAATTGACTTATTTGGTAAGTATTAAAGCTTTCTCTTTCACCTACGGACCCGTGTATCCATTAGTCCTAATGTAAGCTGCACAAATGGACAAAGTATTTTTAAAATGTGTAAAAAATTATACTCTTTAGAGCAAAATCTTGGTAATATATATACTGTATACCATGGTTGTGAAGAAATAACTTTGACTTAAAAAATACCAAACTTATGCTTTAAGTTCTCTAATGTGCATGATCTCACTGTTCCAGTGAAGGTGCAAGATCTCTCAGTGCACAAAAGGCAACCTTCCAAAGAGAACCCACAGGCAGGATGGGAGAATCTCAGGCCAGTCTTACTCCAGTTTTGCTTGCCTGCCAGATTTTGGTCACCTGTTTTACTGAGCACTAATGTCACAGCTTGGCAAGTAGTATACAGTGGTTTTCCAGTAACCCCAGTGCTTAGGATGCCAAATAAATTTTTTTTTTCTTTCATCAGGACCTTTATGTCATTTGGAGAGAGATTTTTCTTTGTTCCTGAACTTAGCATTCACGTGCCTTTTTAATGATGGGCGATTTCTTGCCATTTATATGGAGTTATATCCAAACATATGAAGATTCTTTAGGGTATTCTTTGGGTAGAGACAGTGTGGTTGTTCACATGCACACAAATTTAAGGTGATTTGTTATTTATTAACAGGCCAGGAGTGGAGGATCTAGGAATATTTATTCATGTGCAGTGAACATTTTATAAATCATTTGTGGAATCTTTTTGGAAATAATCATGCTGTATGTTCAGATTTAGGATCATTCCACACACATTTTTATAAATAAGGCCCCCAGTGTCTTTGCAGGAAATCTATTCCCAGTAACATTTTATCCAAGATGTTTATGCATTGCTAGTCACTTCTGGGTGGTCTCTGGCCATTTATGCGCATGCCCTGGAGGACTGGGGACCCTTTTGATCATAAATAATGTCCATGCCGCCATACTAATCTAAGTGGATTTCATTTCAAAGCAATGAAGCCTTGAATGATGTTGATAATGCTAAGCCCCCTGAAGTAAATGAGCCTTCAATCACAGTAGGTGCAGTGTATACTGTAAATCATCGTTCCTTTTGTTTCTTTATCCACGATTTCATGTTTTCCCAGGCCTTGTGAAAACTGTCTTGATTTCATTCTGCTCCTGTGACAGCAAGATCTTGGTTTCAGATACTGGTTTGCAGTTTGCCTGTTCATTTTCTTAACTTTGAATGCAGTAATACAAAGATTTAATTCAATACTGTTTGTCATTCAGTAATAGCAGTGTACATTTTTGTAATTTATTTCTGAGATTATAGAATTTAATTGTTAAAAGCATATTATTTACAAACAAGCAAATTCTTTTGTTACCAAAGTGCATAATTTGCAAATATGTCTGTGTGATCCATCCATTATCCAACCCGCTATATCCTAACCACACGGTTACAGGGGTCTGCTGGAGCCAATCCCAGCCAACACAGGGCAGGAATCGAACCCCGGGCATGGTGACAGCCCACCGCAGGGCACACACACACGCACACACTAGAGACAATTTAGGATTGCCAATCCACCTAACCTGCATGTCTTTGGACTGTGGGAGGAAACCAGAGCACCAAGAGAAAACCCATGCAGACACAGGGACAGCATGCAAACTTCACACAGGAAGGACCCGGGAAGTGAACCCAGGTCTCCTAACTGCAAGGCAGCAGCTCTACCACTGCGCCACCGTTCCACCCTGTCTGTGTGATGCCTTCAGTAATTCACCCTTTGGATAATCTGAGCAATTCCTTTAGCAGTTGAGACCACAAGGGGGCACCAGAGAGCCCCAAACCACAGACCTGGCAATACAGTGAACCCTGGTTTATCACGGTTAATCCGTTCCAGACTCTACCGCGATAAATGAATTTTCGCGAAGTAAGATTCTTTATTTATAAATCGAATATTTTCTCAGAGTATAGAAAACCTGTTTATGACCTTCTAAATATGTGTTTTAACATTATTAGAGCCCTCTAGACATGAAATAACACCCTTTAGTCACCATTACACTCGTATTACCCAATATATTAGACAAAATAAGAGAAAATAAGACATATTAGATGTTACAAATATCATATTATTATTATTGTACTGTACATATAATTACACACACACACAGTTCTTACACACAACCACTAACCTATGAAGGCAGAACCTCAGTAGGAGAGTCTTCAGGTGGTGCAGTATCTTCAGCAGGTGCGTCGTTGTCTTCTTCCGCTGAAGGAGTACTAGGAGTAGGCAGTGGGTGTCTGGGTGCGCGGCTGAAGAACATCTTGATAGGCAGTTGCTGGCGCTATCTTTCATATGTGTGAGGAGGCTTTTGTAGGGTATTGCCATCTTTGATCATATCCAAGAGTTTCACCTTCTCCTGGATAGTAAGCATCTTCCTCCGGCGCTTAGTTTCATTGTCAGAAGGCTTAGAAAAAGCAGCACATTTAGGAGCCATCGTGGGGCTTGGATAAAAGTTCTCAGAAAGCGCATGCATAGTGACGTAAGCGTGTATGAGCAAAAATCGCGATAGAGTGAAGCCGCAAAAGTCGAAGCGTGATATAGCGAGGGATCACTGTACACCACAAATTATTAGGATAAAATGAAGGCTTTTTATTCTCTCCCAAGACACTTTCCACAATCCTCTCCTGACGTAAGCCACAATAATACAATAAATGAATAATAAATCACCAGTTCTTCCTCCTTTTCTCCTCTGTTGAGTGTTGCCTGCTGCCTCCCAACTCTGACTCGTTAATGTTTGGCAGCAGGGCTTCCTTTTATGCCAGACCCGGGGGTGTTTTCAGTGCCGCATCATATCTTCTAAGAAACATTTCTGGGCCATAAGAAAAGTAGGGAGGTCCTCCCCTGTCAGTGTCCTCTATCGATACATAGGGATCCTAAGGAGGAGGAGGCCAATACGCTTTCATCGCCGCTCTGGCCTCCCGTCTGGGTAATGTATATTTCCCTGTCTCACCTGGGATGTGTGTTCTTCTCCTTCACAGTGCAGTGTACATTCTACTTAATTAGTTGTACAGTCTTATGTAAAAACCAAACTGTGATCTCAGTCAAGCCTTTACCATTTCATTTGATCACGCTGACATTTCATATGAGTGGACATAAATGTTATTTGTTTTGGTTTGCTCCCTCTGGTATTATTTCCTTGAACAACTCGGCAAATGTTCTAAAGGGTTATTTGAAGCTTATTCATGGAAGTGCACCTTATTAAAAAAAGAATTGATATATTCCGAATATACTGTATATGCTCACTAAAACAGGAAATTGTGCAGTTTAATAGGATGATCTACCAAGTAAATAGAAATTGTTCGATCTAAGGTAGAAGAAATTCCACATGAATATCAGAAAAGTCATCTTCCTCTGGCGGGGAAAGTACAGTGGTGCTGTCTGCCCTTTGATGTGGCAAACACACGCAATGAGACCCCTATGCTTGAACTGGGTGCCATGAAGTGGAGCACAAATGGCTTATATAGGTTGGTCCTGAAAGCCATTTTTGCCATCCATATAAAGTACAGAGCCGTAATGGCGTGGTCCATGCAGACAGATGATGGCCTTTAATGTACGGCTGTAGAGAGGCTTGACATTCTTACACCAGACTGTATGTCTTATCTAGGCTGAGCTAGGCTGAAAAGCTCCCCTGTCTACTAGATAACACAAAACAGATTAATATATATATACTTTTCAAAGTCTTTCTTAATTCTTGCTGAGAATTTAACAATGCTTTCTTTCTTTACAAAGATTTTTTGGACTTGGACTTGTGACTGACATAAACCATGATCGCTGGTACCATCAGCGTAGAATTATGGATCCAGCTTTCAGCCGAACGTAAGTACTGATTTTTATGACCTTTGATGTTAGTGTTTCAGATTGATAGAATTCAAAATGACAAAGTATTTGACCTTGGAGCATGTAAAGTGAAGTATATTACACCTGGTTTTCACATACTTTAGCTGCTTTAAATGAACTAATTAGGAAAACTTCAGAGCCTTCACCCGCAGTTAAAGGCATGCCTTATGTGAGAAAGACTTCTTAAAAATAGTACAGGCTACCTAAATTGTCCTGTAAGAATGGACGTCACATTCAAGGTACATTTTACGAGGGACATTCAAAAAGTTTCCACACCTTTTTTTAACTCTGTTTATTAAGAATACCAAAAACAAATGACATCACTTTTCTACATAGTCACCTTCGTTTGCGATGCAATTTTCCCAGCGTCGTACCAGCTTTTTAATGCCCAATTACTATTCTTCCCACCTTCACCATTTCCAACGAAAATATAAAAGTTCGGAAACTTTTTAAACGTCCCTCATATTACTGTGCACCTTTTGGAAAAGCAAGACACAAAGTGAAGAATATTTTTAAAACGAACATACATATGCAGAGATTTATAATAAATGTTTAGAATGAATGAACATCTGATTCTGATCTGTTTCTGATTCTGAGCTAGGAGGAGTAAACATGGCTTAACATTTCATTTTCATACAGAATTATTGTCTTAAATGTAAGCATTACATTTCTGTATCCCAAAAAACTATGCTTTGTCTTATTTATGATATAATGGTCCGTGTAATGAAGGTTATGTATAGTGGAACTCTTGTAACAGGTGATTTGTGAATTTTGGATAATAATTATTTGTAGCCCTTCTCTGACTTTGGGAGTTTTCATTAGGTTTAGGAGTTTTCAGTCGGCTTAAGTGGTATTCAGTTTAGGCTCCTAGTATCACTTTGTGTAAATGCCAGGTTACATGCTAATATTAGGACCTCATTATATATATCAAGGTCAAAATGTATAAAGTTTAATAAATCTGTGTATTGATTAGTGTTCTTCTTCTTCTTTTGGCTGCTCCCGTTAGGGCTCGCCACAGCGGATCATCTTCTTCCATATCTTTCTGTCCTCTGCATCGTGTTCTGTTACACCCATCACTTGCATGTCCTCTCTGTATTGATTAGTGTTGATCAGTGAAATTTGCTGTGTTCGCTAGTAACCTTGTTTGCCAATTGTTTTCCCCTGAAAATTCGCCGTGCAGCCAGCTTAGGCAATCTTTTTTTTCCCTGAGCCCCATGATGATTTGTGAGGCCAGCATGATATCACAGAGCTGTAGTGGCCAATGTTGGGTGGGATAGGCCCCTGAAGAGATAATCCTCCTCCCTTGCATCATAGATTCATAGTCAGCCAGCTACAGAACAGAGAATAGAAGCGAACACCCAGGGGTGGCCAGTGTGTTCTTCTTCTTCTTCTTTTTCTTCTTCTTCTTCCATGCCCTCCATTACTCCTGTTAGCACACAGTGCAAGTCCTTCATCACCCAGATGCTGGAGCATAAGCGGCCCCTCTTGTACAAATCCAGCATCAAAATGGGTACCTGGTAAAGTCATTGGCGCTGCAACTTCTGCTGTTTCGGCTGGTGGATTCGGCAAGTCCTGGATCAGTGGAGATTTCCTGCTCCTTACTGCCTATTCCAGGGGCTAGAGCAGTCCCTTGTATGCTGTTCTCAGTTTTCTCCCACTGGTTTTCTGTAGCTCTTATGTGGCAAGCCTCACAGTGAATTCATGATTTCTGCTTCTGGAAATTTTCCTGTTCCTCTTGTTTCCTATAAATTTTAGTTCTGATATTAAATTCTATCATTATTATCTCTGATGTACTGTATTTTGTTTTTGCCAAGCCTCAGTGAATTAATGTTTCCTGCTCCCGTGCTACTGTCTGCAAGAAATTTTACTGTTCTGATATTTAATTCTGTTAATTGTTGCATATCTGGTCCAGAGGCAAAAGTCAAACTTTATTCATTTTCAAAGGACTTCAGGTCTGTTTGTGTCTTCCTGAAATTAAAAGAATTCAAAGACATCCTGTAGAGAGCTGATTCCCTGCAGAGGTGCTGGGCTACATGACATACGAGGCAAACATCTCACACAGGTTAAGCCAAGTGCATCACGCAGTCAAACACTTATAAAGGTTTTTATTACCTTGAGATATGAGACTTGAGTGTAACCACAACTGATCCAGCATTTCTCTGAATTCTGTCTGAGTGAAAGTGAGTTTTCTCTGTAACCAAGCCGGCTCAAGAAAACGACGATGCAGCCTGATTTGTGATATAACGTTATCTCAGTGAGGCACAGCAGCACAATGGTTAGCATGGCTACAACACAGCTCAGGTCACTGCTTGGCCATAGTAATTAGTCCAGCATAATTGGCAGACTCTTCCTTAGCCCTCGGGGACACTTAAATGACCACTGCACAATTATAATCCATTAGTCCAGTTTGTCCTACTGACTGACTTCAATGCATTTCTAAGATTTGGCCAAAATTCCCAAACCATTCTGTGTTTTCGCCAAACACGAGGCGAGGTAAATTCAGCAGAGTTTTGCCTATCACTCATGTTGTTGTAACAGTGAACATACCTGTGCTGAACTCACTCCATCCCATTAAGAATGGAAGAAGATCACTAGGAGGTAACACAGAGGTTTTGGACAAGGACATCAAGGATATGGCAGGATCAAAGCTGAAGACAGGAACCAGGAAAGAAAGCAAGTACCAAGTGAAGCTAGAGACAGTGATGTTAAACAGAAGTTGTGGTCAAAGCAAAAGGTTTAATTATACTGTAATTTATTAAGTAATTAATTTTTTTAAGCTGTATGCCTCCATTTTATATAGGCAGGCAATGATGATGCACTACAGCATGTGATCTCTGTATCACGTGGCCTGCAACAGGTATAGTGACTATAAATGATATGGCCCAGAACATAAAATGTTTGTCCCAAAATTGAGATGACCATGCAAAAAATATGACTCAAAATGGTGTCATCACAATAACAACAAAGTATTTAAAAAAGTGCAAAAAGTGTTGAGTGAGGGAAGAATGGAGCGGGAGATCGACAGGCGGATCGGTGCGGCATCTGCAGTGATGCGGGCTCTGCATCGGTCTGTCGTGGTTAAAAAGGAGGTGAGCCGTAAGGCAAAGCTCTCAATTTACCAGTTGATCTACATTGCTACCCTCGCCTATGGTCATGAGCTATGGGTAGTGACCGAAAGAACAAGATCGTGAATACAAGCGACTGAAATGAGTTTCCACCGCAGGGTGTCTGGGCTCTCCCTTAAAGATAGGGTGAGAAGCTTGGTCATCCGGGAGGAGCTCAGAGTAGAGCCGCTGCTCTTCCGCATCAAGAGGAGTCAGATGAGATGGCTCGGGCCTCTGATCAGGATGCCTCCTGGACGCCTCCCTGGTGAGGTGTTCCGGGAACGTCTAACCAGGAGGAGGCCCCGGAGAAGATCCAGGACAGGCTGGAGGGACTATGTCTCTCGACTGGCCTGGGAACGCCTCGGGATTCCCCCGGAAGAGCTAGTAGAAGTGTCCAGGGAGAGGGAAGTCTGGGCATCTCTGCTCAAGCTGCTGCCCCCGCGACCCAATCTCTGATAAGCGGAAGAGGATGGATGGATGGCAAAAAACAAATTTCATTCACACAAACATTACAAAAATGAGAACTAGAAGTTAATAAATAAAGTCACTCAAGACGGGTATGATTGTTAAATAACTCATGTGGTTGATAATCTGTTACCATTTCAGATGGGGTAACTATGGGGTTATACCACCTGAAGAGTCACCCATCGATCCATTCCAGGTTGAGTTGCCCACCCAGATTTCCCAGCTACTTTAGGTTTGGTGATTTTTTTAATCCTATACCTTACTAAAAAACATAGATTTTGTATAAGTGTGCACACGTACCAGCTTCTAATGCAGTGGCATGTTGTGCTGAAATTCTTCAAATATGAAAGGCAGAAGTTTCAACGTAAAGCAGTATTTCAGATAAGGAAACAAATGATTTTAGGTGAGGAAGACATTTTGTGGTCAGGTAGTAATACTCACTAATCATGGAGACAAGCTGCATGGTCTTCAGCACACACAAGTAAGAATTTCACTGTACTCTGTGCATGTGACAGTGCTGACAGTATAAACCTGTAATACTTTTGTTATTTCTTTTGTTATCCATTTTGAGTTAGTTGTTTATTTCAGTCTTCCACACAACATACATTTGGTTTTTCTATATTTAACTTGTATTTGAGCAGCTCCTTTTTTTCATTATGTTCAGGACCTGAAATACCTGAAATTTCTCCACCTTAAATATTCTTATTCTGTTGGATGGTGTTAGCCTTTGTTTTGTATGCCTCAGTCAAACCATAAGGTTGATAAACGGATATCTTTGCCTAACCCCACGCTCAACTAGGATTAGCCCCATTAATGTGTTAGTAATTCTTATCTTACTTATGGTCAGGCAGCTCGTAAAATTACTTAGAAACACATTCCACATGTGCTGTCTATCAAAAGCTTTTTTCAACATCAAAATTCACAATTGATAACTCCCAATGGTTTTCTGTGGTAACATGTATGGCATTTTTAAGCAAACATAAATTATCTGTTGCCTCCTTTCCAGGAATTGCACAATTTTGACTTCCATCTCTGACATTTTTTTTACTCCTACTAGCTAATGCTTCAGCTACTAGTTTATAGTGAGCGGAGTTACTGACCTCCGTTTTTAAATTTATCTTTGTTTCTTTTTAGGAATCAGTATTCATCCACCCATCCATTGTCCAAACCCATTTAATCCACCTCCTCATTCATGAAGAGCCAGAGCCAATCCTGGCAGGACGAAACTCAAGGCAGGAAAGAGACAGGCCGTCACAGGGCATACACACTCACACATGCGTGTGACCACCCACGCTCAATAAATTGTTTCTCTTTTTTAGTGTTTCTCAGTAGTGTGTAGTGTCCATTTTGATGCTCCTTGCTTGTTCTTCTTTCTCCTTCTTTCCACTTTCTTTTGTTTTCTTGAAGAAAAAGCTAATCCTGCAATTTTCAGTTCCTAAAGAAATACACATCTCTTCTACGCCAGCTATGCTTAGGTTTCCAGTAACACTTAATGTGTGTTTAAATTAAGGCTGTCAAAGTTAATGAATGCAAATAATTTCAAAAGTATTTCTTTTTTATTTTAATCTAATTTAGTGCATATGTTTTTCCGTAGTGCTTACCATGTACTGTAGACCAGGCATATCAAACTCACTACCATTGGTGGGCCGCTTCGACTGCCATACGTGCGTCAGCGGGCCGTACTGTAACAAATACTATTATACTATTATACAAAGTTACTGTAGCTTTCTTTCCAATACTGAAAACTTTAAAAAATGTAACATTTAAAGTTTAAAGAAAAGCAATTTATTTCCATGCAGTCTCCATACAACAGTGTAGAATTAGAGTCTTAACCTCTTAGCTAGGTCCTTATTATATTACTAGGCTCACCTGCCTTTTAATGCGACCGACTTTTATCCTCAATTTGTGTGCGCTCCATGTGTACATCAGGCATGTAAGTGTAGGGAATGAGAACATCAAAGTGCCCATTCATAACATCTCCCAAAAACCTAAGTTTTTTTATCCCCTCGAGTGCCTGTCCAAACTTGGAGTGTAGGACTCCATAATAATATACTTGAAACTCATAGAGGAACAACTCTCCCGCTGCCATTAGCTCAGAAATGGTATCATAAGTTTGAGATTTTGACATTTCAGTGAGATACTGAAGCTCATTTGTAGGCCTATAAGAGATTCCTGACGGCATCATTGTAAATGGCTGAAACCTTGACCAATTACTTAAAACGTGTCGTACAATGTCAGCCCGAATCTGTACCGCTAAAGACAGAGTTTCATGCACTAAATAAGCTATAGATGAGAATAAGCAAGCACCATCTCCCCTGATATTTACTACGCGGTGAGGCATTTGTACTCCATCAACATTAATTATTTCCAGAGACATAATTTTGTCTATTTTTCCAGCGCATCGCGCACAAAAGCAAGGGAATGATGGGAGCACCAGAACTCTGCTCACATTGCGTCGCTTCGTACCGCAAGCCGCAAGTAGTAAGTCTGTGATAAGCGGAATACCGCTACGCTTTGCACTCACGGGACGGAAGGACAATCCTGACCGCTTTTATATAGTGTCTTGATGATTGATATTCATTATATTATATTCATTGCTTATATAGGAGCCTTACAGTGTGAGATTTATTTCTTTTGTCCCGACACTTGGCATCTCTTGATAGTAACCAGTTCATCAATATCAGGCTTGAAATCTTGTGCAGCTGCAACTTTTATGAGGGATGAAAGGTGCTTGACGGTAAGCCTTGAGCGATGTGGGGTTTTGGTAGCTTTCATTAACAAAAACAATTGCTCACAAAGGTAAGTGCTTCCGAACATTGACAGTACTCTCGATGCCAACTTACAGATCTGCACATACGAGGGTGGCAGGTAAGCATACAAGCCTGGCACACCAACTTCGTTGTATTTTGCCTTCAGAATAGAATCTGACTGCACTTCAATCAATTCCATTTGGATATTCTCAGGCGCATTCTCAACGTTGTAAGAGAACAGCGCAATGCCCTGTTTGTGTGAACTGAAATCACAAAAATGCTCACTGAATTCATTGCTCAGTAATTCAAGTTGGAAAACAAATCCTCCAAAAATCAAATTTTACTTTACTAAGTTTACTTCAAAGTTTATATTGTAAAATAAGCCGATATGCAAAAAGCCACCTGACCTACAATAATTTTACAAACTCAAAATCACAAAAATATGTTAATAAACAACTCACCAACTTCTCGAGTCCACTTCAGCTGTAGTCTGCACTAACTGTTCGTTACAATACTAGCACAAAATTACATGAAACTAGAGCAAAAAAACGTGAAAATATGCGGGCTATTACTACTCGTGATGGTCAGTTCTGCCCAGTGGCCAGTCTCAGCAGCCCAGTCAGTAGTGTAGCCTACCAGGGGCGGCTCTAGGCTCATTTCCGCCCTGGGCAGAGAAAGAATCGGTGGCCCCTTCGCCTGGCAATGTCAATATGGTATCTTATGCACGGCGGATGGCCACATCCGTTGCGGACACTGCATAGCCGCCTCGTGCTCATGACACACTTCTATATGCGCGTGTCCGTAACTTGAAAACCAAGTGGCGGACCATGATATTCTCATTACAGCAAAACATTATAATACTACATATAGCTTACTGCTCCGACTCTGGCGACATTTGTAAATACAGCGTACTAATTAACAAGAAACAGAATGTTTTTCGGCCACATTGCCGTCAGCTGTATCGTTATTTTCTCTTTCTGTTTTATATTCAATATATATTGGCGTGGCGGCCCCTGGGATTTGGCAGCACTGTGCAGGTGCACAGTTTGCACATGCCTAAGGCCACCCCTGCTGCAGCCTAGCACTTCAGTTGTGACGCTGCAGCTCATTAACTTTGGACAAGGCTCGTGGCTATACTAGCAGATGACGTTTCCGGTACCGCAATGCCATGGGAAACGCGCTTTCGTCAGAAGGCAGAAGTAAGAAAAGTCAATAAGTAACACCAAAGATGCAGAATGATTCAATCACAAACGATAGTAATCATTTTGTATAAGTTGAGTGCTAACTAGGATCTGTCATGCGGGCCGCACAGATTTCTGTTGCGGGCCGCATGCGGCCCGGGGGCCGCGTGTTTGACATGCCTGCTGTAGACTTGTCTGTTACAGCCGGCTTAGAAGGAACAAAGTGTTTGATTTTAGCTTTCAATTTAAAACTCTCCAAGATAGATAAAATAACAATGTCAATATTTGTAAACTTAGTGCTTGGAAAATTAATTATCATAGAATTGATATGTCCTAAAATTAAAACATGCCACTGTAAGAAAGTAATGTTTAGTCACCAAAATCCACACCAGACTACAATCCATGAATATACAACTGGGTCCATGTCTATGAATCAAAGAAAATCTAAAACATTAACTGTTGGTATTGAAAAATGGACTGCAACAGACTGCTGGCCTCTAACTATAGTTGAAGAGAAAGGGCTGTGAGGTGTCATTCAGATAGTGAATTCTGACAGTAGTGATGGGCATCTGATTGGCTCTACTGATTTGCTTTTTTCAAACTGCGTAATTGTGTGAATTGATTCATTTGATTTGTTTGATTCATCAGCAATAAAAACCTATACAGTGGAACCTCGGGTCACGACCGTAATTCATTCCAAAACTCTGGTCGTAACCCGATTTGGTTGTGACCCGAAGTAATTTCCCCCATAGGATTGTATGTAAATACAATTAATCCGTTCCGGACCGTATGAGCTGTATGTAAATATATATTTTTTTAAAGATTTTTAAGCACAAAAATAGTTAATTATACCATAGAATGCACAGTGTAATAGTAAACTAAATGTTTACTTACTTCTTCTGTAATGTTTACTTCTTCTGCTTGGGCTCGCTCGCTTGCTCCCTCCCTCTCTCTCTCTCTCTCTCTCTCTCTCACGCCCGCTCCCTCTCTCTCTCACTCGCTCGCTCGCATTCACTCTCTCTCTCTCTCTCTCTCTCTCTCTCTCTCTCTGTCTCTCACGCTCGCTCGCTGCACAGGGAATGCACAGGGAGAGACTGAACACGTGCGGAAATCATCGGCGCGTACGAACCAGAAGGGAAGCTGGCTTGTTCATCACCCAAGTGTGTAGTCGTGAACAGATGCAAAAGTTTGGCAAACTTTTTGGTCGTAAACCGATTTGTTCTCGGGTAGTGATTAAGTGATTCACTTCAGTAATTTAATGTTCAAGAATCACGTGACTCATTCTGTGGTAATATTCAGTTTACAAATCAAATGAACAAGAATCGTGCGACATGTTTGCAAATCAAGTAAATGAGAATTGTGTTACTCTTTCATGGGTAATGATTCAGTTTAAACTCAAAACAATTGGTGAATAATATATGCTCAGTGCATTCAATGAGCTGTAAAAAGTGTAAGCAAAGTTGGAGGCAAAATAACTGTTAGAACTAAATTAATATTTTTATATAAGTTTCAGTTTTGTGTGACCGATTTGTTAAATATACAAAATGACATTAACATATTTAATATTATGTTTATACATTCTGTGTAAAGCAATTCCTATAATAAATTGTGCAAAACAATTAAAACATTCTAATGTAAATGTGTTGTTACTGTATTGTACTTGTGTGATAGACAAGAGAATGGTCAATGATAGTCTTCATTCGCTGATAATGTTCTAACTAGAAAGAAACATAATTAAACTGAACGAAAATCACAAATTAGACAGACTGTACTTGCACATGCACTTTAAATATCTAAACAAAAGTGGCTGATGGCATGCATTTTAGCACTCCTGTTCTACTGAATCCATTTGTTTGTCCTTGTAAATCTATTCTTATGACTCATTAAAATTAGTCACTCAAAAAGAACAAATCATTCGTGAATCACCCATCAGTATCTGACAATTCTTACATGTTACACAAGTTGTCGAAATTTGAGCAGCTAAGAAGTTGAAAGGCAGTGACATCGCAGAGCAACCAAAATCATATCAGGTAACATTCGAGCAATCGAGACCAATTGAATGAAATTTGCTATTGATTGCTAATAAAAAAAAACGTAATCATTTGACATCTCTATCTTAAATCCACCGACTGATGATTTCTACACTGGCGATTCCAAAATGGCATCATGTGTGTGTGCATGTACCAAGTGACAGATTAGTGCCTTATCTAGTCCTTGATCCTCCCTTGCCCATAGTGCCTTCGGGGTAATGTCCTGCCCTCCACTGCCCCAAATCGGATTGAATGAGTTTGAAAATGTTAACTTAATTACATTTTGTCTGTCTTTTAGTAACTGTGTTGTCTGTGTTTAAGAACTTGTCTTGGCTCTTTTAGGTAGTATTTTAGTGTTTACACTTTTGTTTATCTCTGAGCAGGTACCTGAAGGACCTAATGTATATTTTCAATGACAAATCGGAAAGAATGATGGAAAAACTGGAGGAAGTAGCAGATGGAAAAACTCCTGTTCACATGGCACATTTGATCAACTGTGTTACTCTTGACGTAATTTGTACTGTAAGCAGGCTCAGTTTTAAAATTTAATTTCTTTCTAGTAATTTAATGTGGGATTCCAATGGGAAAAACTCTTAGTAATCGTTGTTTTTCCATTCTTGGTGTGGACCATAGCATGCCAAACTTTTTTGTTAACCCAGAAATTTAATTTAGCCAACCCCGTATAATGTGTACAGATGGAAATGAAAAGGAAGTCGTCCCGACCTTCGTCTTAGATAGGACTGCCCAAGATGGTGGCTCCACCAGTAAAAGGCGGGTCCAAGTAGACGGACACCGTTAATGATGGAATGGTGTGAGTCTTCCTTTCTGCAGAGGGAGGAGAAGAGAGATTGTTATCACACAGTGCCTTCTCCTGTCTCAGCAGAGAATTACCATCACCTAAACCCTTTAGACTGTTTCCATGCACATGTGCGTGACACTGGGAACAGCCAAATGTCAGACTTTCTGGTCAAAGAGAGAATGAAGTGACTATAATTCCTGATTACAGTATGGAATGAGAAAGTGTACCATCCATATTGTGATATGCCATATGGTCCTGTAAGTAAGGTGAGTCTTACTATATAAAAAGTATTGATAGCAGCACACTCATGACTCTCTCATTCTTTTCTGTTGAAATCATGATATACCAGTATAGTTATGTGGGATTCTTAAGTTGACTGATGAATAGTGGTATTAGCTACACAGTTGAATGATGAATAATGAAACTCAAACAGTACATTTCAACTTTGTCTGCAGGTAGCATTTGGCATGAATTTGAATTTAATGGATGATGCGAAGATTCCTTTCACGAAGGTCATTGATACCTGTCTCAAAGGAATGTCAAAGTACATTCATAATCCTTATATGCAGGTACAGCAATGGGGTAGGGAATATAAAAGCCATCTGTTGGTTGTTAACATATTTTCTGATAGTTAATGAAACTGATAAGCAGTGTTCAAAGGTGAATGATAAAGCCGTGATAGACAAGCTTTGGGAATCCATGGACCTGCCGACCCTGAACTAGTTAAACAGGCAAAGAAATGGGTGGCTGGTTGGATGGGTAGGTCGTGTTCAGTGGAATCCTGAATCAAAGTACGCCATGTATGATTCTTACTGCTGTAGAAAGCAGTGATCATAATTTCAAACATGTGTGACTTAGTGTGTTTACCAATGATGAATATTTGTCATTTTTAGGTTCATTTGCATAAAATGCTAAAACATCCGTTGACATTGTCATGTTTGCTTGTCTGTTTGCCTTTCATTGAAACTTAGTACATTTATTCTTCAAAGATATTTCTCAGGAAAGTTAAGAAACCATTGGCAAATTTTCAAATTTATTTTATCTTAAAAAAGAGAACCATTCTATGCGACCTCAATTACTTATTAATCTCAGGTTTATTTCAGGTTTTATATTTTAGACTTTTTGCATGTCTGTAAGCAGCTCTGTTAGCAAAATGGGTATTAAATGCAAGTTATTGAAATACCAGCAGAGCTGAACACACAACCAGGACCTCGTCATCACCTCACGTCTATACATATGTGGAAGCAGACTTCAATATAGACTAAAAATAAAAAAAAAATGATATTAGCTGTAAACCCTCCACAACCAGCAACTAACAATATTACAACAATCAATACAATTTTAACATCATCTGGGTTTGTAACCAGTCTCTGTGAATGCTGTTTTAGCCACCACAGGGTTATTTGAGCTGCGTCTTTAAATCTGTGATATTGTTAGGTTAACCCGTTATGGGCGAGTGTGCCCTGTGATGGACTGACACCCCATCCAGAGTTGGTCTTTGCCTTCCACCCAAGAAGAGTTTTATGTTCCAAAGCCACTTCATTTTAAACAATGAATTGAACATTACTTATAAGCACTGGGAAGACACGACTTGGTTCTGTTAAAGGTGACGCAGTCTGGGCATTGTCCGTGTTCAGATTGCTTGTTTCCTCTTGACTGTGTGGATTTTACTCCATGTACTCCAGATTTCCTCCGACATCCCAAAAGTTGTGCCTGTTTAGTTAGTTGTTGACTATACATTGGCCTATACAGTTTGAGTGTGTACATGTACAGTATTTGCCCTGCACTTCCTGGCTTGCACCCAGTGGTATGTATTGTTTCATCACGCTCTGAAATTGAACTGCTTTTGAAAAGTAAAAAAAAAAAGTAAAAGTAATCATAATTCAATGTACAGATAGATAATATAAAATTTCTCTATTTCTTACCAGTATTTCCCCTGGCACTGGAATTATGTGAAAGGAGTAGAAAATGCAGCTGTCTTGTTACGCAAAATTGGAAAGGAGTGTATTGATAAAAGAAAAGCGGCTATCCTTCGTGGAGAAGAGGTTCCACAAGATATTCTAACCAAAATTCTGAAGACTGCTGGTAAATCAGAAGTCAGAAAAGTTTATATGTATTTATTAAATAATAGACAATACATTTGACATAAAAGTTTACATCTGGGAATGCCTGTTAATGCAACCGCAGTACAGCAGCAAGCCTGACCGTTGATGGCCAGGACGATGCCTAACCTCACAGACAATGCGATTAGCTATTTGTCAGCAGTATTTAATTATATCTAATCTACAGAATAATACAGCATGAGTGGGTGTCAAGGTACTCCAGTTGTACTTACACAGATCAAACATGAGCAGTGTAGGTTAAACTATAACTTGAAATTGGCCCAGTGTAGTTGTGAGCAAGAGCATTCCCCTGGATGAACTAGTGCCCTGTCCTGGAATGGTTCCCACAGAAAACCCACCGCTCCTATTCCCAATGGCCCTTTTAAAAAATTCTTACATTACGAATGTTGGGCAGACCATTATTAATTTCAGCCTAGCAGATACACAGTAAGGCCACTGAAAACAAAGCTGATAACAATGGTCCTCTGCTTGGATCTGAGTAAAATGTCTATGTATTTGCATGTAGTTTTAGTTTTCCTTCTTTATGTAATTTCTTGGGAAATGAATATCGTGTGCTAAGGGACCAGCTTTGTATCCGCCTGTTAAATGCTTTCTTGCAGGTGTCATTTCCATTTTTTACATGAATAGCTACTGATTCTGTTTTTTTCTCATCCAAAAATTATGAGTTGGTGAATACATGCATTTTGAATGTTTTGAAAATGTTATAGTGTGGCTGTTTTAATTTGCAGAGCAAGAAGAACAAGTTGATGACGAAATAATGCTTGACAATTTTGTTACCTTTTTCGTTGCTGGTGAGTTTACATTTTTGCATTAAACTGATCTTTGTGGTTTATTTAAAATTCTGTTTCCTTAGCAAGTAATTAATATCTGTTTATCTAACTACTGTATATTAGTAGCAGTAGATAATTGGAGTACTTATTAGGTATATTTGCATGAAATATAAATGCACATATTGTCCCTGTCATGTCTGTCTGTCTGTCTATACGAAACAACTTGGCTCCCTATGAACCATTTTCACTGAACTTAGTAACACTTATTTTTCAAAGCAATGTCTCTGGAAAATTCCATTTCGGGGTCTAGCACTGATGACTTTTGGTACACACAGTTATTCAGCCACTTGTTCAGCTGTGCTCATCCCGACTGTAAAATGTCACAAGGTGCTTCACAAGTACATGACTACTAGTACAATATGGGTCTACAAGTATTCAGAATGAACTTTTGTAAGGCCTAAAATTCCAAGAGAAGTACACACTAATATGTATAATGTACATTTTATTATTCTTTTACTTAATGACAAATATATTCTGAGATTTTTCAAATAACAAAGACATAAATTTGGAGATAAGACAGTTATACTCACTAAGTATGGCACTGTAGAGTGGCGACAAGTTGCATGTTGATTAGCACATGCAAATAAGAATTTCACTGTACTCTGCACATATGACAGTAGGGTGGTCCAAAAAAATTCAGTTCTCTTTAGGGCTAGTATTATTCTTTATCATATTTACAATATAACAAACAAACAAAATATCCCATACCACTGCCATTCTCGTTCACAGTCTTGTAACTTCTCGTGTCGACTATTGCAATTCACTCCTCTTTGGTCTTTGTAATAAATCTGTCCGTAAGCTTCAGCTAGTCCAGAATTCTGCTGCTCCCCTCATTACTCGAACCCCATCTATTCACCATATTACTCCAGTCTTGCAGCAGCGTCATTGGCTCCCGATTAAGTTTCAAATTGATTTTAAAATTCTGCTGTTAACAGTTAAGGCCATTCATAACCTCACCCCTCCATATCTCTCCAACATTCTTCAAATTACCATTGCCTCACGTAACCTCAGATCCTCTTCCTCCATCCACCTGACCGTCCCTCTCGCCCGTCTGACCACCATGGGGAGCGGAGCATTCAGCCGTTCTGGAACTCACTATCTACTGAGCTTAGAAATGTCGAATTATTTTCAACCTTCAAATGTAAACTTAAAACCCATCTGTTTAAAATGGCTTTTTCTCTATGATTACAGTGGCTTTGTTTCGTGTTAATTTTTATATTTTCTGTATTTTCTGATGTTTTAAGTTGTTTATAATGTGTTTTTTTTTTTATTTATTGTTTGTTCGGTGTCCTTGAGTTCTTAGAAAGGCACCTTGTATAAATAAAATGTATTATTATTATTAAAATCCGAATGACACTAAACAACGTATAGAGGTCAGTCCATTTTGCAGTTGTTATTTCATCTGAACTGAACAGCAGACAACTGTTCCACACTTCAAGGGCTGCATCGTCTTTGATGAAGATGGAAAATTCTTGTGATGGTTTGCGATCAGTCGAAGAATAAACTGCTCCTACTCATCGTCCTTAGTCAGTATGTCACTGTACTTTTCAGTGAGACTTATTGCTCTTTCGAATGCGTCATTCACTACTGTCATGTGTGCTCACAGTTTGCAAAATTCATCAAGGATTGGACCATCTGTCCATTGTTCTGGTGGTTACTTAAGAAGTGACTGAGACCTTTCTTTAACGTTTTCAATAAGGGCATCAATCTGGAAATGCATTTAAGATATTGAAAAAGAATTATAGATATCTGAAAATACATCTATTTCATGATATTTGAAATGCATTCCCTGACAGATTTCCTGATACCACCCTGATACTGTACAACCTATTACTAATATGTGCCCACATCCCTAGTATGTTGTTTAGCCTTTATTTTCAAATATTTCTTTCACTGTGTTATCATTTTTATTTAGAAAATGTGACGGTAAGTTCAGTGGTGTGCAGGAAGAGACCAGTGAGAAGGCAGTTATGTACTCAGTAGTAGAATTAGGAAGATCACAGTCCAAACGTACAAATAATTACAGCAATAGCAAATGGTATTTTCTGACTTTTAGATGCTGACGACTCATTTTGTCTGTAAAATGTTTTTAATGTTTTAAAGTTGTTTTTCCAACTGTGGTTCAAATAACCAAAACTATTCCTATAAAAATGTATGCAGATGATGTAAAACTCCTCTTTCAAATGATATGGTTGCCAAAAGAATTTTGAAAATTTGCAATGACCAGTTTGAGCAAATCTTTGGTAGAACTAAAGTTGTAAATTTGCAATTCAGTCAGACAAGATGTCAGATATTACAGACTTGGCTCGACTATGGCTATTTGTCAGACTTGCGGTTTCATAACACAGTTACATACCTGGACATACTGTACAAGAGGAAAAGGAATTTTTCTAAATGTGGATGAATTTTTCATGTTTTGGGAATATACTTCATCTCTTACTTTGGACAAGTACCTCCAATCCCAAGTTCTGCCTGTGCCACGCGCCAGTCCAGGTAAGACTGAGTAGATTAGAAGGCTTAACGCGTGGACCAAACCTTGGTGCAGGGTAGGAGGGTATAGGCTTATGGAGCATTGGGACTTCTTTTGGAACAGATGAGACCTGTTCCATTGCAATGGGTTACATCTGAAACAGAGGGGCACCCATGTGTTGGGGGCATATGAGTAGGTTAGTTGAAGATTGCTTAAATGGCTGAGCAGGGAGTTTAGGACATGCCAGGTTTAGAACTGTACAATATTGTAACAATAAAAATATAAATTCTAACCCAACGTTTAATTGTGAAAGTAAAATGAGTAACACATTAAAAATAGCTTTCCTTAATGCTAGAAATATCAAAATAAAACAAGTGAGTTGGAGTTGCATACAATGGAGCATAATTATGACATTATAGCAATAAAAGAAACCTGGCTAAATTAAGATGGTGATGTGTATAATGTAGAGAGATACACATTTTTAGGAAGGATAGACAGAACAGAAAAGGAGGTGAGGTTGTTGTTTATGGGGGTTTGGGTGTTCGATGACCTCCACTTCTTCTTTTAGAACATTAGAACACTCTAGACGAGAACAGGCCATTCAGCCCAACAAAGCTCGCCAGTATAATCCACTTATTTCTTCCAAGAAAACATCAAGTCGAGTTTTGAAAGACCCTAACGTCTTACTGTCTACCACACTACTTGGTAGCTTATTCCAAGTTTCTATCGTTCTTTGTGTAAAGAAAAACTTCCTAATGTTTGTGCGAAATTTACCATTAACAAGTTTCCAACTGTGTCCCGTGTTCTTGATGAACTCATTTTAAAATAACAGTCTCGATCCACTGCACTAATTCCCTTCATAATTTTAAACACTTCAATCATATCACCTCTTAATCTTCTTTTGCTTAAACTGTAAAGGCTCAGCTCTTTTAATCTTTCCTCATAATTCAACCCCTGTAGCCCTGGAATCAGCCTAGTCGCTCTTCTCTGGACCTTTTCTAGCGCTGCTATGTCCTTTTTGTAGCCTGGAGACCAAAACTGCACACAGTACTCAAGATGAGGCCTCACCAGTGCATTATAAAGGCTGAGCATAACCTCCTTGGACTTGTACTCCACACATCGTGCTATATATCCTAACATTCTGTTAGCCTTCTTAATGGCTTCTGAACACTGTCGGGAAGTCGATAGCTTAGAGTCCACTATGACTCCTAAATCCTTCTCATAAGGTGTACTCTCGATTTTCTGACCGCCCATTGTGTATTCAAACCTAACATTTTTACTTCCAATGTGCAATACTTTACATTTACTGGCATTAAATTTCATCTGCCACAAATCTGCCCAAGCCTGTATGCTATCCAAGTCCTTCTGTAATGATATAATGGATTCCAAATTATCTGCTAATCCACCTATCTTGGTATCATCTGCAAACTTAACCAGCTTGTTACTTATATTCCTATCGAAATCATTTATATATATTAAAAATAGCAGCGGCCCTAGCACTGACCCCTGTGGAACACCACTCTTAACATCGGCCAGTTCTGATGAGGTTCCTCGCACCATCACCCTCTGCTTCCTGTGTCTGAGCCAATTCTGCACCCATCTACAAACATCACCCTGAACTCCCACCTCTTTTAATTTGATGCCCAACCTCTCATGTGGCACCTTATCAAATGCTTTCTGAAAGTCCAGATAAATAACGTCATGTGGTCCAGTTTGATCGCATCCTTTTGTTGCCTCCTCATAGAATTCCAGCATGTTAGTAAAACACGACCTCCCTCTTCTGAACCCATGCTGACTGTTCCTAATAACTCCTGTCCTTGCCAGGTGTTGCTCAATCTTATCCTTAATAATTCCTTCCATTAATTATCCTGTGATGCACGTTAAGCTTACTGGCCTATAGTTGCTTGGATCTGCCCTGTCACCCTTTTTATATAATGGGATGATATTTGCCATTTTCCAGTCCTTCGGAATCTCTCCAGTGCGCAGTGACTTCCTAAAAATATGCGTCAAGGGTTTATATATGTACTCACTAGCCTCCTTAAGAACACGAGGATAAATATTATCTGGTCTTGGTGATTTGTTCGATTTCAGCTTATTTAATCTGAGCAGCACTTTTCCTTCTACAATTTCCAAATCCCTCAGTACCTCCTTAGTAGTCGCATTTACCTCTGGGAGGTTATCCACTTGCTCACTTGTAAACACCTCAGAAAAATGTAAGTTTAAGGCATCCGCTATGTCACTGTCTGTATCCTTTAATTCCCCTTTACTATTCCTGATGCACTTGACCTCCTCCTTGACTGTTCTTTTACTACTAAAATACTGAAAGAATCTCTTAGGGTCTTCTTTCGCCTTATCTGCTATATTCCTCTCCAACTGTCTTTTAGCCTTCCTGATATCCATCTTAATGGTTGCCCTCATGTTCTCATACGCTCTACAATTCACTTTGCAGTCATTAGTCTTATATGCCTTATAAAGCAGTTTTTCCTTTTGCAACTACTTTTTTAAATCTTTATTAATCCACCGTGGAGTTTTTTTTCGTTTCCTATTAATTCCAAATTTAGGTATGTCTCTGTCCTGCATTACATGTAAAACATTTTTAAACCTGTTCCACTGCTCCTCGACTGTCTCCACCCTTAAAAGCTTATCCCAGTGTATCCTACTTAGACTTTGTCGCATCTGCTCAAAATTAGCCCTACCAAAGTTCAACTTAACAATTTTAGTCTTTGCATCTGCACTCTTACAAAATACTGAGAATTGAATTACATTATGGTCACTTGACCCTAGTGGTCCAATCACCTCTACACCCTCCTCTATCCTGATTATTACAAAATACTAAATCCAGACAGGCTTCACCCCGTGTTGGTGCTTTAACAGGCTGTGTTAAAAAACAGTCATTGATTACTTCTAAAAACTCCTGCTCTTGTACTCCGCCATCTGTAAGGTTATCCCAGTTAATATTTGGATAATTAAAGTCCCCCATGACTATAATATCTCCCTGTAAACTTGCCTTTTTGATATTACTAAAAAGATGTGTGTTGAAATTACTGTCTGAATTGGGTGGTCTATAACACACTCCTAAAATAAGACCTCTTTCCCTAATATTTTCCAGGCGAAGCCACATGTCCTCACTAAGATGGGGCTCATCATCCAACTGAAGAAGACTTACATTTAAATCCTGCTTGGCATAAACAGCAACCCCACCTCCTTTTCTGTTCTGTCTATCCTTCCTAAAAAATGTGTATCCCTCTATGTTACACTCCTCCCCATCTTTGTTATTTAGCCAGGTTTCCGTTATTGCTATAATATCATAATTATGCTCTGCTACATATAACTCCAACTCACTTACCTTATTTTTGATACTTCTAGCATTAAGGCAAGCTATTTTTAAAGTGTTACTCCTTCTACATTTAAATGTTTGCTTAGAATTTACATTACTATGCATTCTTGTTTCTACACCATTGTTTGTTCTTCCATGTATAGATCTAAACCTAGCCTGTCCTAAACTCCCTGCCCCCCCATTCCTTAGTTTAAACAATCCTCGACTAGCCTACACATACGCCTCCCCAATACATTGGTGCCCCTCCAGTTCAGATGTAACCCGTCACGGCGGAACTGGTCCCATCTGTTCCAAAAGGAGTCCCAATGCCCCATAAACCTATACCCTTCTACCCTGCACCAAGATTTGAGCCACGCGTTAAGCCTTCTAATCTCCTCAATCTTACCTGGACTGGCGCGTGGCATAGGCAGAACTTCGGAGAAGACTACCTTGTCAGTTCTGCTCCTCAGCTTAGCACCTAACTCTTTGAATTTGGATCGCAGAACTGACAGACTACCCTTATGTATGTCATTTGTTCCAACATGGACAATGACAACTGGATCCACCCTTCCAGGGAGGTCCCCCACCTGTGCTCCCAGAAGGCAACACACCGTGCAAGACTCTCTCTCTCTGGAGCACACCTGCGCTTCAATCCCCCTAATGATCGAGTCCCCAACTATCACTACCTCTCTCTTTTTGGGAACTGGTTTTGAGGTGGCCCGCTGGGGCTCCTCATCCCTGCCTACCACCTCAGAATTATCAGAGACACCGTCCAGCTCCGCAAGGACATGATAACGGTTTGCCACTTCTAATTCTGGCGTTGATGCCCCCGGACAGTGTGCACCCTTTGCCTTACGCCTTGTGACTGTGACCCACCTGTTTCTACCTGTCTGGTCTGGAATCTCCTCCCGCGCCACCTTGGGGGTGCACACTATCTCTCTAAAGGACACCTGGGCCAAGTCCGCCAATTCTCTATTACAACGCAGGTCAGCCAACTCCTCCTCCAGTTCAGCGACCCTGAACTCGAGGTGCTGGATCAGCTGACATCTCTTGCAGATGTAGCCCTCATAGACAACTGGCTCTTCCAAACCATCATCTAAAAAGTCCAACATCCAACAGGATTTGCATTGCACGGGCCTCATTATTAAAATTTGATTTGGGATTAGTAAACTGCCTTAAGTTTTTTTTTTTTTTAATTAAATTTCTCCTTCTTTCGGCTGCTCCTTAACTTAAATGGTATAACTAAGATCTGCTACAGATATTTTACACCTTTTCCCCTTAAGCTCCTGTACTGTCCTCCCTCTCAGCTGTCTGTCTTTCTATGAGGTTAACTTTACTTTTCTCTGTCTCTTCTCCTAACTTTGCACTCCTCTTTCTTATAAGCTCTCCACTCGCACTGTTTGTATTCCCCCCATATTAATTAACCCTTACGCTGTGGACCACTTACTGTTCTACCTCTGGACAGCTAAGGACTGTTTAATCTAAAATAAACAAAATAAATAAAACTTTACTACCTTGTTTGCTCCTACAGCTGCTTGTGCCTGCTCGGCGCCTTAACGCTGGCCGCTTACCTGCGCACTGCTGAGCCTTTTACTGCTTTGAAGTCAGCCGCGGCCTTTTTTTCTTTTCCTTTTCCTTTAAACTAAGGAATCGCTGTTACGGACAACTCGGTTATTTGCTTACAAATGCCGATATCAGTTACTGCTGCTTTCTACCCTACCTCCTCAATGCTAATTCCAATACAGATAACAAGAACAAAAACAAAAACAGGTACAAGTAACTTTTCCAAGCGCACCTCCAAACACCCAGCTACTTTTGCTCTTTTCCTTTTCTCTTGAGACTGTACCTGCTTTGGCCTATCCTTGCAGCTCTCTCCTTTCTTTCTCCATTTCAGCTCCATTCATAGACCAGGACTATGTTAATTTAGGGGTGTTGTACATTCAATTGGTATCTTATTTTCATTTTAAGAAGATCTTGTAACAAAATCAAGGTGTGTGTGCTTGGTTCTGATTACCAGCAATGTTGAGACACCTCACAAGGTGAAGGTTAAGCTTTTTACTGAAGCTGTGTCTTCACCTCGGCCGTACAAGCTGGCACAGTATCTATCTGTATCTATCAAGTTTTATTAAAAGTCTTAGCCATGTTTTCAAAGATCATTCCTCAGTAACTTCTACAGTGACTCCGTGACAACCCTAACTACAAAGAGGACTATTTCATTTATGTTAGGTAGAATGCCCAAAGGGGACTGGGCGGTCTCGTGGCCTGGAACCCCTACAGATTTTATTTTTTTCTCCAGCTTTCTGGAGTTTTTTTTTGTTTTTTCTGTCCACCCTGGCCATCGGACCTTACTCCTTATTATGTTAACTAAGGTTGTCTTATTTTAATTTCTTTTTTGTCTTTTATTCTTCTTTTCTTCATTATGTAAAGCACTTTGAGCTACTTTTTGTATGAAAATGTGCTATATAAATAAATGTTGTTGTTGTTGTTGTACAGGTGCACATTTTCTGTCTGTGTCACCATCTGTTATGGCAACGACCTGTGGCAGACTAAAAGATCCTGCTGCAGTTGGTCACAACAGCCCACTTACCACTGGTCACATGCTCCCATTCATGCAGAGTCTTCGTGAGATGTCTGAAGAAAATACTCTTCCTTACCTCAGACTTCACATAACCTAGCAGCTGAACGTTTGTCCTACCATCTTGCAAGAGATACTAAAGTATACTGTGCCATATCTTCCCACTTGCAAAACATTTTTCCTCACACATGCCCATTTTGGCCAAGTGTGCCTACGTGGGTCCTGTTATGTACTGGTGACCGGTTCAGTCCTGTTTCCTGCCATGTGCTCAGTGCTGCTAAGCTCCAACCTCTCACCACGCCACTGAAATGATTTATGTAATATAAATGAAATGGGTATTTTGTAAAAGCACATTTAAGCTTTGTGTAATGCCATTGCATCTTCAGTGACTAATTCACATGGTTCAATTAATGATTTTTCACATACCCATCATTATCCTAGAAAGTATTAAAAAGCTATTATTAATTTAATTTGAAGCAATGTACTGAAGTACTGTGTGAAGAGGATAATGAATGCACACAGTATAAAAACGATAATGGCAGAATGCTGTTTAAATGAGCAAGAGTAGGTCAACGCAAAGATAGCACAACACAAAAGGTAACAGGGAAGAGGTGAGGCTCTAGTTTTGGGTGTGAATGGAGGGGTTGAGAGTGTCTTCACCAGACGTGTGTCACAATAATGGATTTGTTTTCTTGTTGAATGTTGCACTCGGGTTGTGAGATACATGAACAGGTGGCCTTAAGAGTCTTCTGCAATAATCTAATGAATATGTCAGAGTGTTATGTCATGTCTGACAGTCTACTGTCCAGAATGGAGAACATGCTGGGTATCTCTGGCACTGCCCTCCAGTGGTTCAAGTCCTATCTGACTGATAGCCAGAGTTTGTTAGTCTTGGCAACAGAAGATCCAGCACAGCGCCAGTCACACAAGGAGCTCCTCAAGGCTCTGTCCTCGGCCCTCTTCTCTTCTGTATTTATATGCTTCCCCTTGGCCATATTATTCGTAGCTTTGCACTGGGTTATCATTTTTATGCAGACAATACTCAACTCTATTTCAGTGTTAAAAGTGGACCTTCATCAGAGCTTTCTCAGCTCACAACTTGCCTCAGTGAAAATAATACCTGTATGGAGCAGAACTCTTTAAAATTAAATTGCAACAAAAACTGAACTCCTGCAAATTGGGACTAAAGTGCAACTTAATAAAATGAGCTCCTTCCCAGTCCATCTTGGCGGTGATCTCATTAGAGCTGCCTCTACTGCAAAGAATCTTGGTGTCATTTTTGATTCCTCCCTTTCTTATTCCGCACACATAAACAACATTAAGAAATTTTCTTACTTTCACCTCTGTAACATATCCCGTGTTTGCTCCTTCCTCTCCTTTTCTAATGCTGAGAAACTCATCCATGCTTTTATCACATCCCGCATCGATTATTGTAATTCCCTACTGGCAGGTGCCCCTTCTAATCTCATATCACAGCTCCAGCTTATTCAAAACTTGGCTGCAAGAGTCCTTACATGGACCAGCAACAGTGAGCACATCACACCCTTCCTGCTCCGCCTTCACTGGCTCCCTGTGTCTTACAGAATCGAATATAAAATCCTACTAATAACCTACAAAGCCTTAAACGACCTTGCGCCAAACTACATCAGTGACCTTCTCCACCACTATGTGCCTGACCGCCCACTAAGGTCCTCTGATTCTAAAAATCTTGTTGTGCCCCACACTAATCTACACTTCTAGCTCTTCCTGACTTTATTACCCTTCTCTCAGTTCACCTCAATGTCAAGATGCTCAGGTGTGTGTGCGAGACCATCAATTATGTTGTCTGTTAGGCTTTTCTCTGAATTTACTATCTTTATTTATCTGGTTTAGTACAATGCTATATACTGTATACCCTGCTGTTCTTTCCCTATGTTTTATTTCATGAGCTTCACCAAATCAAAATCCATGCAATTAATACACTTATGACAATTAAGGGTTTGCTTCACTTTAATACCTCAGAATGGTGAGCAGTTGGTTTACCTGGCATGCCCTGTGTAGATGAACACTCTTTCTAGTAAGACTGAATTCATAAAAATGTGTATTTTTTACTTGTATTTATAACTTTTTTTGAATGTAGGTCAGGAAACAACTGCTAACCAATTGGCTTTCACAGTTCTGGAGCTTACAAGGCAACCAGAGATATTAGAAAAGTAAGTGAAGTTCTGTGCTACTTAACTAAATTGTGAATATTTCTGCACTGAGACTCAGGGTCCTAGTAGGCCTCTATATGATGTGTGGATGGATGGGTTCTGCATTAGCTGTATATGAATGTGAAAGTGGAAGTGCACATCATTATTAAGAAATTGTTTCACTATAAGAGCAAATAGTAAAATTGAATTTGATACCCCTATCTTTGTCCGTGAAGTCCTTTTATAAAAGAGAAGACTAGAATCAATGTGTAAATTTAGGTGTTGTGAGTGCACCTGGAGTCCACCCCCAGTCTTTCCTTTTTCCTGGCATATTTTTTTGCATCCCCCTGTTAGCAACTGTTGCTATACAAAGTTAAATATGTTTCAGTGATATAATATGTGATACTAATAATATTCAAATATGTGATGCTAAGGCCACAGAAAATAGAAGAGGGAGCCTGACTCTAGGTCTTATTACAGTGTCATGGTCAAGTGTCTCTGTTTGAGCTCCTCTGTGTGTTGGATGATTTTTTATTTTTGGATTTGCTTTTATCTTGTTCCTTTTGAGATACCTTCCTACTTTCTTTATCGCCAGCACTATTTTTACACTGTTTTAAAGTTGGCTTGCCCAGATTTGGATACCTACCAAGGTGTGCACAGCCACCTGCACTTTACAGGGGTGACAAAGCAGTCATTTGGCTCAGCTTTTTAGGTTAGGGAGCTGGCACTGAGGGGCTGCATTGTGCACCTCCATTGGCACATATGGTTGGCTTGTACTGTAGCTGACAAACTGCTAGAGTCTACTATAAAACAACCAATAACTGCTCACTTTTCATGGGCAGACACTCTTGTTGCTCACAGTACTATGATGACATAGTGTACATAAAAACATGGACAATAACCACACTTGTCAAAAACTGAACTTGTGCCTTGTGGGTGGGCAGTAAACATAGCACATCAAATAATGCTGCCATGTCACAGTGTCTGAACCCGAGTTATTTTAAAGGTTGGGGTGTCATCTGTATAGAACTTGTAGGTAATAGCCTTGTTCTACCAAGAACTACCGGTTGATTCTTCAGTTCACAGACCCTAGTGAGAACAGTTGTGTGCCAGAAATTGACTATGGCTGCAATAGAATGGTGGGTAATGCTTGTTTGGCTTCCGCTTTGGAATCGTCGAGGCCAGCATTGGCTTTGACTTTCTGCAAGGCTTAATTTTAAAAAGCAGGCAAAAAAAGGTTGGATAAAACTCATTTGACAAGTACAGCAAATCCAATTAAGATTTTTCTTGCTTTCAGACTCAGAGCTGAAGTTGATGAAGTCATTGGTTCTAAAAGGGATGTTGATTATGAAGATCTTAATAAATTAACCTACACATCTCAAGTAAGATCTATTAATACAATGATACGTTGTCTCTAATGTTATGACCTTTCAGACCGATTACAAATCAGTAACCCTGGGTGCCAGGTTTGATTGTGGATTGGCCTGGCTTCTGTGTAGCGCTGATATGTTTTCTCATGCTTATCATGGTGTCTTCAGCAGGCTAATTTTCTTACATTGTCTACAGTCAGATTAAATGGCGTAAATAAATTTCACCATTAAGATTTTCTACCTTAATCCTGTGGGTTAGACTATGACTTCTGGTAACAATGACCAGGAAAGCCAAAGTCAGCTAGACGGATAAATGCTTCTCTTGAACTGACAACTGCATATTGCAGCTAGAATACCTGCATGGCATCTGATTTACACAGCACTTTCTAATAACAAAAGGATATTTAAAAAACTATTCTAATTGGGTTAATCCTGACCAGCACACCAAAATGTGTTCATTTACTAAACACATGCGTCATTTAACTAAACTTAACAGAAATGTGTTAAAATAATTAGTTGTGGGCTTAAATGACAATTCAACTGTTCAACTTCACCCCAGCAGAGCAATACCCAGAATGAGATAAGATGGAATAAGATAAGATGAGATGAGATGAGATAAGATAAGTTTCAAATCCAGGATGTTTGGAGTTAAGAAAGTAAAATAAATTCTTTCTAACTTGCTCATGATTTTTTTGGCTCTTTTAATGCGTGTAGTGTACACAGATGTGTGAAAACACACGATTTTGAATTTATTTTACTTTTAAGAATTGCTTGTACGGTAATACACCAGCCTGAGGTTAGTACAGAAGGCTCATGCTGCTCTGAACACGAAATCAGTTCTTTTGAATTATTTCAGGTTTTAAAGGAATCACTTAGATTGTACCCTCCAGGCCCAGGGACATCCCGATGGATTGATGAAGATTATGTTATCGAGGGAATAAAAATTCCAGGAAAAGTGACTGCAATGGTAAGTGTACCAGAAAGGAGCGCAGTCCATGTCTCATGTTATATTATAACAGTCAGTGCTTCAACAGTCTAAGGAAAGTTTGCAAAAAAATAATGTTATACAGTAGTTTTGTGACTTTAAATTCTTATAAGTGTACATTCACACAGTTAAACACCTACATCATGGGAAGGATGGAGAAGTTTTTCAAAGATCCACTGAAGTTTGACCCTGAACGATTTCATCCTGATGCACCAAAGTAAGTTTTACCTACAGTTTTATGTAACAATATGAAATCAGGGCTATAGTCTGAAAATGAATAGGTTCAGTTATTTGGACATAATTAAAATGTAATATTGTTTCTGCAATATGTGTATCAAAAATTAGACAAAGACATCCTGCCAGGTCAGGGAATTACTCTGTTATTTGCATGCACGTGTTTTTGTACACATCATCTAGCAGAATGAGTAAGCTCCTTGAGCCATACGTACTTGACTGAGTAGGTATGGATGGATGACAGGTTAGAAGGAATGTTCAGGATTGAAATGAAGAGTGGGTTCTCTTTTAAATTTTAAAATCTTACAAAATGTATATTTTTTGGACCCTCTTAAATTCTAGAATCTTAAAAATACCACAGTTTTTTAAAAATGTAAAGAACCATTTAAAATTGTCTGGAAAATGTTAACATTGTTAACAGTTAACATTATTTTAAAAATCACTTTAGATCTCACATTATTTAAAGGTAGCTTATTAACATTGCTTATCTCTTTATTATAAAAAAAAATCTTTGGAGGGAGACGAGACGTGATCTTCTCAGAAGACAATTTGAAGTCCCGCGAGAGACACTTTAACAACACGCGAGACATGGCAGTGAAACAACATTTTAAACAAGTTCACGGACATCTAACCTAGCAGTTGTTGGAATGCTTTTGGCAGACACGCTTCACGTGCTCCCAGCTCTTAAAACAACGACAAGCAGAACACGCAGCTTGCCAGCAAATCCAACCGCTTCTCCTTAGCGTGCATTCAGCCACCCCACACTTCACAACGCGAGCGGCAGAGACGCAAAGTGGCAAAAGGACAGCTGCTGTACAGGCTTTTAAATGATTGACGCGCAGCTTGCCAGCAGCAGCTCGCCAGCAGCAGCTCGCCAGCAGATGATCCAACCGCTTCCAACCTTAGTGTGCGTTAAGACGCCCCCCCCCCCCCCCCCCCCCCCCCCCTCACAACACGAGCAGCTTTATACATCCTGCGAGAAAGAGATGTAACGACACCCAGGGCCAGAAATAAAGGACAAGTATTGTTTTTACAAAAGTTTTAAAAGTAAAAGTGAAAATAATGCATATGTAACAATTCACATGTAAATAACAATCTCTTTAAATTGTATATCTGGTAAACCAAACCCGGGGGCGAGCGAAGTGAGCAGGGGGCAGAGCCCCCTAGTCCTTATATGTATATGTGTGTATATATATATATATATATATATATGTATACAGAATGCATTTTGTTAAGAGTTTAAACTGGAACACAAACAGCTGCACTATGTGCCCATGCTTGTGATGTGACTTTTTTAATATAGAAAGATGCTACATGAAATGACTCTAGTCTTAGGCACACTATCAGCATGCTTTATTTCTTTTTTTTTGTTGCAAGTAGTCCCCATCATCCTCAGGGTATTTGAATGAATCCCAGGCCATGTGGTCTACACTAGGCAGTTAGCAATCTGTGAGGACGGACTTATATCATTTATATAAACATTAAGATATTAGATATTATCACCCACAGACACTGAACTTCCATTTTTTGTAAATCAATTTAAATATGTAAACTAGTCTTTTACAGTGAATCTAACATTTAACATCACCCATGTCTGTGTCACATTGAAGTGCAGGGTTACATGGAAATCGTTTTTTTTTTTTCTTTCCTTTAAAGATTTAGTGTTTGGTTGTTGTAGTGGCACACTGATTACCATTACTGATTCAAGAGAACAGAGCCCTGGGTTCAAATGCCTGTTCAGTGCCTCCTCATGTGTGTGTCTGTTTTGCTGAAATATTCCCCTTTCCACCTACATCTCCCAGCAAGGCAGACTAGATTGTTTTGGAACTTTAAACTGACCCCATATAAGTGCATGTGAGTGTGCCCCCTACTGGATTAGTGCCCCACCTGGGAACATCCCCATGATCATGCATCTGATGCTGCTGACACAGGTAACTAACTACCTTAAACTGAAATAAGCACATTCATGAAATGGATCAAATGATGGATGTTGTGATCTGCCTAATGAGAGATCTACTGTAAGTGCTGGTTGTTCATTTTAGATAATCTCTCACTCTCTGTTGTTTTTATTTGTAATTGCAGGCCATATTTTTCTTATTTCCCTTTTGCACTGGGTCATCGCTCATGCATTGGACAAGTATTCTCACAGGTGAGACAAAAGAAAAAGACTTGGGCTGCTCAGGAGAGACAGCCATGATTGAATGATTGAAGTGGACAAAACATTTACTTCAAATTCCCCAAAGACATGTACTAAATCATTAGTGGGAGGAATAATTATACTATTTATGAATAATAACATTGACTTGGGGTATTATTAGGAATCACTTCCTTTGAAAAGTCACATCTGTTATTGTTGTATTAAATCTAAAAAAAAACAGATCTCTGTACTTCTCAAATTTTAGATCTCAAGTATGTAGCCTCAAGTATTCAAAGATCGTTGTCATATTCCAGTTCACCCGATTTAATGTACAATACAATATGTAGGTATTTGTTCAATATTACATTTAATGTTAGTCCATTCAAACCTAGCAGGAGTTTGCAATTTAACAATAAAACAGGCTAGGCTCTGTCTGACTGCCACTGACACTTAAGGACCCTGAAATGTGTGTTACCTTGTACAGGCTCACAAACACTTGCTTGACTAACCCAGACCACCCTGGGACTGTAAAACTCATTCAGCAGAAGTGAGAACCTCTATGGCACGGGTGTCGAACTCCGGTCCTGGAGGGCCATTGTGGCTGCAGGTTTTCATTCTAACCATCTTCTTAATTAGTCACCAGTTTTGGCTGCCAATTAACTTCTTTTGCCTTAATTTTAATTAACTTGACACAGGCCCTTAGTTGTCTCTTTTTCCTTAACTAGCAGCCAAACAATAATGAGACACAAAATGAGCCACCACATGCCCATCACACAATATCTGAAAATAAAGAAAGGTGAAGGTCTCAGTAAGGTTGATCTCTCAGGTCACCAAACATTTTGACATTGGTGTTCTTAGAAAAAACAGAAAATCAACAGTTATGGAAATGTCTGCTGTGGCAGAATGAGAGCAACAACAAGCCATGGAATTAAATAACGAGATTAATTAGCAGCAAGAATCGGCTTCTCATTAAGAGATTAGTCGGAATGAAATTGGTTGGAGTTTGAAGCCCCAATTTAGCTGGTCATCTGTTGGCTTGTTTCACGTCTCATTTCTGTTTGGCTTTCATTTAATGAAGAAAGGAATCAATTGAGAGCACTGAATCCTTAAAAACAGGGCTATTAAAATGAAGGAAATAAAACGTAATTAGCAGTGAAATCTGGTCACTGATTAGGAAAAGGGTTAGAATGAAAACCTGCAGCCACAGCGGCCCTCCAGGCCTGGAGTTCGACACCCGTGGTCTATGGTGATGCAATATGTTACAAATGTTAATAGAGCAAGGCATAGTCAATTGTTTATTGCAATTCTACACCTACTACTCTCGCTCTTTAATGTTTAATACTTATCTGGATAGAGATGGGTCAATGACAAAATGGATTCTATAAAACCCTGCTTAATTCACTATATTTGTCTGCTCGTCCAAATTTTACAGTGTCTGCATCATAAGACCCATCTTCCAGAATCATTTTTAAAGTTGAATGGAAATTTTAGGTCATGGTGTAAAATTTCATCAAGGAATGTTGTACATAAAATATAAAAAACAGGCACACTTCTCATTTTACAGCCACTGATAAACATGGCAGTTCTTTGCAGGATTTATGCAAATCTCGTACATAAAAGCATTTGTAAAGATATAGTTTAGATATGTATTATAAGCAGCTAATATAAGCTTTTAATGATAAAAAAATTTGACTCATAAAAAATCACCTTATTTTCCATTTTTGTACATCATGCTAGAAGGGTTATAATATTTATGTAACATTCATTATATCCCAGGCTATTAAATATCACCAATTGTTTTTTAACAGTTTTTTTTTCTAAAACAATATATATGAATGTATAAAGCATGCAATAGAATATACTTCTTACAAGTTTATAAATACTTATTTTATATACTGGTGAAGTGTTTCATTATCGTTCAGAATTTGTCCAACTGCACCTAAATCATCTCGTTTTGAATTAGAAGGCAGAAGTCTCATGATCTGTACAGTATATTCTATGCAGCCATAAACTTTTATCAGTATGTAGGCCAGACAGTGCTATTCTTAAAAAGGTGGCAGTATAACAACAATACAGACCCACACAAAGCTTTACAGTCTGTCATTGGAGAAGAAACATGAAAGCAAGAAGCAGCATGAATCATTAATGCACAAAACTTGGCACCGTCGTATTTACTGTCAATTACAAGGTTATATATACGGGAATAACTGAACTTTTACTGCTGCACCATAAGAAATATCTTGACCATTGGCGTCACTGTGTGGTATGGTAACAAAATGACACAGGATAAAAAGGCCAATCTGAAGAACTCACTTAGCGTTATTTGATTATAATTAAGTTCCCATGTCTACTATTCCTACTAGTACAATGTAGTAGTCAGTCAGGTAAGATGCATTTAATTATTCACAGCACAAACTGAGAATGTAAACTGTTTCTGACCTTGGCAGTGCAGGGAAGTCTCAGGGTTGGATGCATCCTTACTTAAAGGACAGGATTTCTTTCAGCAGTGTTTGAAGTTGTTCTCTAAAATTAATAAGTCAGTTGAGCAGATACCATAATCACTTATGATGCACACAAAGTAACATATGTTTTTTCTGTACCAACCGCTATACTGTGAATAAAAAAGTCATACTTTATAGTTTGAGATAGTATGCATGTCATAAAACATAAGCCTTTTTAACTTGACAGAAATTTTTACAAATGACATAAGAAAATGTTAACATTCTTACTACTTTGGTAATGGCATTATTAATAAAAGATGTTTTAGACTATTACTAACTGTTTATCATGGATGCCTAAAGTAATACCAAGACATCTTTGGAATACGACACTAGGCTGATTGTTGTTGCTGTAATGCAGTGCGCTTACTGCTGTCAGTTCCTGTTGTTAATATTGCATGTAATAGTTGTCAGGGTTTCCATTCCAAAAATAAACAATTGTTAATTTTCTAAAAGAGCAGCAGAAACATTTGTCAAATAAGTACAGGGTGCTCTTTAAAGACACTGTTTCGAATCATTCCTTTGCTCAGTCCGGGAAGCTTCTACACAAAATATACCGTGCACAAAGATTGGTTTTGCATATTTTGACCAGGATATAGTCTGGGATAAAAGATAAAGGCAAGCAGTGCTTCAGCTGCCAAGTGTGTCAGGAACCAGGCCTCATCTCTTTGAAGGAGAGCCTCCGGATCAAACAGACTGACCCCTTTGATGTGAGACAGAGAGGATAAAAGCAACAAGCAACTGATAGAAATAATTCAGAAGGAAAATTAATTTAGGCTTTATCATGTTTAGCAATAAGGCGTTTACTCTCTTCCTTTGCTTCTTGTATTGTTTTCTAATCCTGAAAACTCCTTTTTTCAACTAACAGATGGAGGCAAAAACAGTATTGACAAAGCTGCTTCAGAGGTATGAATTTAAACTGGTTCCTGGTCAAACGTATAAAATGATGGAAGCGGCCACCCTAAAGACAAAGGATGGAGTAGTCTGCACAGTCTGGCCAAGAGGTGGAAAGCAAATGAAAAAGGACTGAAGTGCTGGAAAGTGAAATAACAGCCAACCATGTGCAGTGACCCAATTCTGTAGTAATCTGACTTAATTAATGTGATTTAGTGAACTATTACGCTTGTATTGTCTGACTTAATTAATGTGATTCAGTTAACAATTACACTTGTAACATCATGAGGAGCAAACTGAAATTCAAATGTACTTCAGAAATGATACACTAACAAAATATTCTCAAACTCGTTTAATCCAGTTCAGAGTCGGGGCCCATCCCAGCAACACTGGGCACAAAATATGAGTCAGTCCTCAACAAGGTGACTGTCCATCACGGGGCCTGCGCACTTAATCACAAACCAAGAGAGAAATTTAGAATTGTCCATTAACCTTCAAGACTTTAGGGATGAGGGAGGAAAACCAACATACCTGGGCAACAACCAGACACAGGATTCCAGCTGAGGATGCTGAGGCAGAAGCGCTAACCACTGTGCCATACTGTATTCTGAAATACTTTCTTATATGCCCTGCAGATAAAGTTTAATTGTTAAACTGATATCTTTTTATAGCAATTATTCTGTGGTATATGTTTTCATATATTTCTTAGAGGGCGGCACGGTGGCGCAGTGGGTAGCGCTGCTGCCTCTCAGTTGGGAGACCTGGGGACCTGGGTTCGCTTCCCGGGTCCTCCCTGCGTGGAGTTTGCATGTTCTCCCCGTGTCTGCGTGGGTTTCCCCCGGGCGCTCCGGTTTCCTCCCACAGTCCAAAGACATGCAGGTTAGGTGGATTGGCGATCCTAAATTGGCCCTAGTGTGTGCTTGGTGTGTGGGTGTGTTTGTGTGTGTCCTGCGGTGGGTTGGCACCCTGCCGTGGATTGGTTCCTGCCTTGTGCCTGTGTTGGCTGGGATTGGCTTCAGCAGACCCCCGTGACCCTGTGTTCGGATTCAGTGGGTTGGAAAATGGATGGATGGATGGATATTTCTTAGATCCTAACATAGCCCAGATTCTTTGACCTGGAAACTTTGCAGTCCTTGAAGTGTTTGCTAATTTTAAAGCATATTTAAAGGCATCACCATTCTGATTCAGCAAAGTTTTTCTATTCATGTACTGTATTGGGGTAATGTGGTGCTGCAGTGGTAAGCACTGCTGTTTCCCAGCTCTTGGGCTACCATCCCAGTCTGGCCACTGCTTGTGTTGAGATTGAATGTTCTTTCTTTGTCTGCAGAACTCCATTTTTTCCTCCCACATCTTAAAAAGCCACAATAATAAGTGACTCTGCACGGACTAAGTGTGTGTGCTCTTTTATGGATTGGCACCTTCTCCAGGTTTGGTTCTAGCCTTGCATTCAGTGATGCTGGTCCTGAACTGAAGAAAATGAGTAAAGATAATGGATGTATGCATTACAACCTTGTTTACTCAGAAAACCAATGTCATTGACTCACAACAGTTAATTTGTTCCAACCATTTTCTAACCCTCCTTATTCAAATACATTGTCACAGTGCTAATGAAAACTGAAATTTTGAGGTTAAGTTCATGGCACTGGAGAGTGGCGACATGTTGCATGCTGATTAGCATGTGAAAGTAAGAACTTCAGTGTACTCTGTAAACATGACAGTAATAACATACATTTATAAACCTATATAAATTAAAGATGGATCTAAGTGAGCCTGCAAGCATCCAGTGCTTTACAGAGCAGTCTGTGTTATATTTAAGATGTAAAAACAAATGCCAATAAACAATGTAAACTTAACACTAGATCTGGGACAGAGTAACTGAGAGGAAATAAAGAAACACAGATTGACTATAATGATAATGTAGTAACGAGACAGAAATGGTAACGTTGGGGCTGATGGAAGTCAAGAGATGTGATGATGATGCCTTTGATTAACTAGAGGTGTTGAAAGGTTTTTGGAATCGCCAGTTGGTTTGTGTAACTCGGATCATCATTTGTCTCACACATTTAAACAAAATAATCAGGGCACTCTGTCTGGCACTGCGGAGTTTTGAAGATTATTCTGAATTATGTAGTCATGTATAGTACATAACATTTCAGTACTTTATAGTAAATTAATTTGAGATCACTATATTAATTATCTAGAAATGTTTTAAGGTTCTTGATCCAAGGTGCACATTTAATAAAACGTCACGACTTGCTGAAATTCTAGTGGTGCTGTTATCAGTATACCTACACATTTTTAAGTGGTCACATGGAATCAGGAGGAAAGGGACTCATGCGCTGAATTAAAATGAGAGGATCTGCTTACATTCTAATAAACATTGGTATTATTCGAGTGTGAAATATGTAAACTTAAAAAAATAGACTTTAAAAATGCCTAATGCACAAACTTGCTAAATGATATTGTAATCTTACACTTAAATAAAACTGCCCAACATTACAGATCATAATATCTACATTTATTATTGTACAAATTATTTTACTAAATATTTAATAAAAACATCTGTACAATTTTGCTACTTTTATCAGGGCTAAATGTTATATTGTACACTATGTAATATTCTATTCAGCTGAATTTAACTGAGAAAACATTTAAGTAAACTCTTTGATTGCATGAAACACTATTTTATACCAAAATAGCACCAAAGAAAATATATACAGTATATAGAAATACACAGCTTTGTACAAAAGTATCACACAGCATATATGAACTTTTCCACAAGGGGTCAGGGTTGTAAGAAATGTCTCTGTTGCCATACGATGTCTGTGCATTTCAATTTAATACTTTTGGTGAATGAACTGTATACAAAAAATACATGCCTCATACCATAAGATTACTGTGAGTGTTGTTTTTTAATTAAATATGATTTTAAAACAGACTAATTAAATTTTATGGAGGTGTTTTTATGGATATTATTGATGTGTGTTAAATAAATATGTCCCTAAATAGTAATAACATTTTTTATATTATGTTTTTAAACTAATGGAAATAAAAATTCTTTGGCACATAATTTTCATTTAATTCTATCTCACTTATAAGAAGGGAACTAAACTGTAATTGCAAACATTATGAAACTCAAAATAAAACACTGGAAACAAAACAATGTTGAAGCATAAACAAACAAAATACAATATATATATGTATGGGCTATACACGGGGTGGTTTGAGGCCCAAAGTACAAATGTTCAGGGTCAGACACATTCTGAAAAGGATCATGCTGTAGAAAAAGTACAGTTTCATTTGACGAGAAAATGTCAGAACCCATCCTATGTAACAACACATTGTCTCCATAGTAGATCAAGTACCACTATGGACACCTTGAAGACACACTTTTGGGGTGATGATTGACCTCCAAGGTTATTCCTCTTTTTATTTTTATTTTATTTTATTGTAGAATCAACTCTCGGCAGCAGCCAGCAGGGTGGCCGTGCGGCACATGCCTACAGGCGCTGTTCTCATTCCTACCATCTTCGCCGTCACTTCTCCTACCTCTTCATATCGTAATTCATTCTTGAGGCAGATTAAAGACTGAAGTGCCAGTTTATGTAAAAAATGAAAGAAAACATACTAAGTAATTGCAACACAAACACTGACTTAATACAAAAAGATGCTGACAGAAGAAGAGAAGAAGCGGGCTGCTAGGGTGGAGAAAAGAAGAGCTGCTCAGGAAGCAGCAAGCGCATCAACTTCTGAGCAAATGAATGCTAAACGTACAGAGAAATAGGATGAAAACTGTAAGTCGACTGTATTCACATATCTTCTATACTAATAAAAGGCAAAGCCCTCACTGACTCACTCACTGACTGACTGACTGACTGACTCATTCATCACTAATTCTCCAACTTCCCGTGTAGGTAGAAGGCTGAAATTTGGCAGGCTCATTCCTTACAGCTTACTTACAAAAGTTAGGCATGTTTCATTTCGTAATTCTACGCGTAATGGTCATAACTGGAACCTGTTTTTTGTCCATATACTCTAATGGAGGAGGCGGAGTCACGTATCGCGTCATCACGTATTACGCCTCCTACTTAATCACGTGAACTGAAAACAAGGAAGAGATTTACAGCACGAGTCAAACGCGGGAACGAAGGTGAATGACGTTAATTGTTGAGTGTCTTTTAATACTGTGTAATTGTTGAGTGTCTTTTAATACTGTGTAAGCATACATATTAACACGTGCAATTAAACGTGTGCATTTACGGGGTGATTTCTCAGGCTTAAAAGCTCGCCTTTTATTAAAAAGGTAAATGCAAACTGTTTTCATTCTGAAGGGCACAAACCACGTTAGATTTCAGCAGTTAAACGCGCAAAAATGTCAGTACACCAGAAAAATAAGCGCAACATATTATCAGTTGTATTGTATGCTTACAATACATATAGAAATGTGTTAATCGTTAACTAATATTATGGGATGGTGTTTTTCGACTCGCACCTTGATTTAAACGATTGCATGTCTTGGTGGGTTTGCGTAGCTTATTGTCAATATCTTTACATCTCTTTTTAAGACTTGATTTAAAAAGGTTTTCTTTTCTTCTTAATTAAAATTTAAAAGCAATACTTCACCGCTGCGAAGCCCCTCTAGCGCTGACGTCCGAGGTTCAATTACCGTAAGCGAGTGCAGTGAGTGTGTACGCCTGATGAGCCAAGAATAAGGGGGAAAGACGTATCGCTTACTCTTTGCATTATTTGACAGTAAACTATTTTCAACCATTCTATGATCTGCTTCTCACAACTGAAGGCACCATGGCTGATGTTACCTGACTTGCTGGCCAACCATAAGCGTTATCTGGTAGGTAACCACCCACTCACTTCATTCCCTTATGGGAATCGAACCTCGGACGTCAGCGCTAGAGGCGAAGCCCCTAAAATTGTGCCACAGCGTGTGGTTCGTTTATTTCACAGCATGTAGATCGGGGTAATTACATTCACGGCATTCGTAGTCTGATTCACAATCTGATTGTATGGGTGGTTACCTACCAGGTAACGCTTATGGTTGGCCAGCAAATCAGCTCGAAGTGATCACTCGAGTGAAGGCAGCTTCACAAAAAAACATCCTTAACAAACTGTTATTGGTATATTTTCCCTCAATTTTAAAAGGTTTTCTTTTCTTCTTAATAAAAAATTTAAAAGCAGTATTTCGCCGGTGCGAAGCGCGGGGATTTGAGCGACTGACGCATACAGACATATTCATGAGTGCAGGTACTTCGGAAAGAAAGCACCGTGTAAACCTAAAGTTTAAATTAAGTTCATAGACCTACAAAAGGTTGTCATTGATTTCAGGCAAGATTGCTTTTCTCATGTACAACTATACGTTGCATTCTCAAGAGTGTGCTTGCACGGCTTGGTCATATTACAACCGGAGTGCTGAACTGACAACGTGCTATACAAACAGAACTATAACAATCGTAATAAACGAACAAAAAAACAGCGGACAACCCGTGCATTAAATAAAAAGGCTGCTTCCGTTGGCGAAGCAAGGAAAAACAAAGACCTTATATGGCGTTCGTTTATAAAACAGCAGAAAGGCTGTGTTAAGGCTGCTTCACAAAAAAACAGATCCTTAACACATTGTTATTGGGATATTTTCCCTCAATTTAAAAAGCTTTTCTTCTTAATAAAAATTTAAAAGCAGTACTTCGCGGGGATTTAGATATAGATCTATATATATACATATATATATATATATATATATATAGACATCTATATATAGATATAGATATAGATCTATATATATAGATCTATATATTTGCAGTTGGAGATCCACAAAGGGAGAAAAAACAAATCACGTATCATAAAATAGTTGTATTCCTGAGCTATATATATATATATAGATCTATATATATATATATATATATATAGATCTATATATATAGATATATATATATATAGATCTTTATATATAGATATATATATATATATATAGATCTTTATATATAGATATATATATATATAGATCTATATATATAGATATATATATATATATATAGATCTATATATATATATATATATATATATATATATATATATATATAGATCTATATATATAGACATATATATATATATACTGTATATAGATATATATATATATATATATAGATATACATATACATATATAGATATATATAGATATAGATATATATATATATATATATATATATATATATATATATATATATGTATGTATGTCTATATATATATATATATATATATATATAGATATGTAAGCTTATAAGTACTGCCTTACTTCTCTTTAAGAAAGGAAGATGTAATGATACTTGATTTAAACGATTCCATGTCTTGGTGGGTTTGCGTAGCTTATTGTCAATATCTTTACACCTGTTTTTAAGACTTATTGACTGAAACGGGCTTTCACGAAAAAAGTTAAGGGCTTTGCTACAGGATACACCCTCCACAAGTTAAGGAAGTAAAAATAAAAGTATATATTTCTGTTTTATTTAAACCTTTTAAGCTCGTATGCATAGCCCCATTTGGCTGTTTTAGTTTTTTTTTCTTTCTTCAGTAATATTTAATCTCCTTAAAGAAAAAGAACATATGCATTTTACTTTTTTTGTATCTCTTTAGTAATATTTTAGTGTAAAAGGATAACCAGTATTTAAACCTTTTATGTTACTTTATAAATTTATTTTACACAATGTTGAAAAATTAATAAGAAAGCTACATATTTTGGCAGCTGCTGCTTTAATTTTCAATGAAAAGAAAAAAGCTCTCCAAGAGAAAACCTCAATGAAGAAGAAACAGTTTGCACTATCTAAAAAGGAGAAACCCTCATTTATAAAGGTTTGCTGCAGATGACTTAACTGAAAATAAATTAATAGTTCCTGTGTGTATAATACATATTTATCTATTTTACTTATGCCTTTATTCCAGCAACTTGCAACATCTGAGGTACAATTTGTTACATTACTTTTGTTTTTTGCAGCACAGGCAGGTGAAGTGACTTCCTCAGGGTCACACAATGGTGTCAGTACCAGGATTTGAACTGACAAGCTCCAGCCTTAAAAACAGATGTAAAGCTAAACTTGCAGCACCACATTACACTCGCCTAACGCCTCTTCTAAGGGGACATACTGTGGGATCTGGGCATCCGTCAAAGCACCAATCACAGGCCCGATTAGAAAGCGGGAAGCTGTGATTTGTCGTCTCCCTACCATGTAACAATCACAGCCCGTGTTACAACGCACTATGTATATATGTTTATATGTATATATGAAGAGTATGGATGGATGGATGGATGGATGTATATGTGTGTGTTTATGTATATGTGTATATGTATGTGTATATATATGTAGATATGTGTATATATGTATATATGTATATATATATGTTTACATAACCTCTTTAACACACTACTTCTCCGCTGCGAAGCGCGGGTATTTTGCTATATATATATATATATTTATATGTGAATGTATGTATGTATGCATGTATATATGTATGTCTATATTTATATATATATATATATATATATATATATATATATATATATATATATATGTGCATATGTATATATATATGTGTATATATATGTAGATATGTATATATTTATATGTATTTATATGTACATATGTATATATATATGTAGATGTGTAAATTTGTATATGTATATATCTATATGTATATGTGGATGTGTTTATGTATGTATATATATGAATATGTAGATATGTGTATATGTAGATATGAATATATATGTATACATAACCTCTTTAACACAGTACTTCTCCGCTGCGAAGCGCGGGTATTTTGCTATATATATATATTTATATGTGAATGTATGTATGTATGCATGTATATATGTATGTCTATATTTATATATATATATATATATATATATATATATATATATATATATATATATATATATATATATGCATATGTATATATATGTGTGTATATATATGTAGATATGTATATATTTATATGTATTTATATGTACATATGTATATATATATGTAGATGTGTAAATTTGTATATGTATATATATATGTATATGTGGATGTGTTTATGTATGTATATATATGTATATGTAGATATGTGTATATGTAGATATGTATATATATGTATACATAACCTCTTTAACACAGTACTTCTCCGCTGCGAAGCGCGGGTATTTTGCTAGTATACATATATATATCACAATTTTCTCCATCTAAACAGCAATAAAACTGAGGTGCTCCTCATTGGTTCTAAATCCACACTTGCTAATGTTAACCAGTCTTCTATTTTAATTAACAATATGAACACAAACATCTCTGAACAAGGTTAAGAGCCTGGGCTTCATTCTTGACAGTACTCTCTCTTTTCCTTCCCATATAAGTAATGTTTCTCGGACTTCCTTCTTCCATCTCCGAAACATTTCTAGACTTTGTCCTGTTCTTACCCAACACAGTACTGAAGTATCAGTTAATGCCTGAGTCACCTCACGTATAGATTACTGTAATGCTATTCTATCTGGCATCCCACAAAAACTTATCCATCATTTGCAACTTATTCAAAATTCTGCTGCCAGGATAATAACCTGCTATTCTAAATCCACTGAACATATTACACCAATTCTCTCTCAACTTCACTGTCTCCCTGTTAACTACCGAATACAGTACTAAATACTGCTCTTAATATTTAAAGCTCTCCACAACCTCACTGATCTCCTACAGACTTACACTCCCTCTCGCTCCCTCAGATCCTCATTTGCAGCTCGACTTTCTGTACCACACGTCAAACTCTGTTCTATGGGAGCTCCAACGACCTCTCATAGCGCTCCTCAGCTCTGGAATTCTCCTCCCTCTCATATTCGTCAGCTTGATTCAATATCACATTTTAAAACTGCCCTCAAAACTTATCTTTTCAAACTGGCACACCAATTGTGAATTTTGCACTGTTCCTGCCTGTTATCTTTGTCTGTTTGCTTATTATTGCTTTTAAATTTATAAGTCTCTTTTGTAATGATAGTTGATTAGTAAGGTCTATTAAGGAATACTTACAGAATGATTAGTAATGCCTGTGAATGCGGATGCAAGTTAGAGAATGGGCGTGGACTAAAGAACGAGTAGTAACAGGTACAGTAAATGTCTCTAAAGTCTATTAAAAAGTTATTATATCTTTCAATCCTGTGTGATGATTAAACTACGAACCTAACAAGATCACTACATCTTTGTTTTTATTTTACTCCAATCTTCTTCTTCTTTTGGCAGATCCCGTTAGGGGTTGCCACAGCGGATCATCTTCTTCCATATCTTTCTGTCCTCTGCATCTTGTTCTGTTACACCCATCACCTGCATGTTCTCTCTCACCACATCCATAAACCTTCGCTTAGGCCTTCCTCTTTTCCTCTTCCCTGGCAGCTCATTGTAAGGTAGGGTGACCATATTTTGATTTCCAAAGAAGAGGTCGATCGGCATGGCCTCCAGACGAATTCAGACAAGCTTCTTGGTGGTTGATGAACATTATTTATTATACTTCAGTGGTGCAGAATTAACCTCTGTAATAAAATAAAATGAAATCTGTAAAAACTTATAACAAAATAATAGCTCTCTTAGACTCTTCAAATAAATAATTAAATATTGTTCTAAATATGAACTATTCTGTTCCAGCTTCAACAATATATCTCTTAAATGTAATAAAATAAATAACAGAAGAGTCTCACAAAGACAAAAAAACTTAAACAAAAAGAATCTAGACTTTTCATCTTTAGTTTTCTTCTTCATCCTGCTTCTCTTCTTCATCCTCCTTGTCAGCCCATCCATATTTTGCTGTAGAGCTGATCTTTCCTAGCAGTTTTCGATAGCTTAACAAATAAGCATGAAAGTCTTTGCAAGACATGTCTTTGAAGTTGTACTGAACTAGTAGAATCCCCTTTAGTGACTCTACGGAGAGCTGGTTCCTCTCCTTGGTCCACTGGCTTTGCATTAGTGAAAAAACCCTCTCAACATTTGCATTGTGAGAGGGAAGTGCAAAGACAAACTGTGCAATTGTCAGTAGCTCTGAGTAACATGCAATGCTTTTTGCCTTTTCAAAATATTTGGTCCACTTCTGGTGTACCTGCAGGCCACTGAACTACTCATCATGGTTGCACGTTTCTGTGAATTTCCTCAGATTGGTGACCTGGTCAAAACACTTAACATCATCAACTGCCACCCTCTTCTCTCCAAGGTAATTGATGCATGCCTCCACATCATTCCAGTTTGGTGGCTCACTCAGATCCATCCGCATGAATGTTGAGAACTCTTCCATGGGAGTCATCCACTTCTCCAGATACTCCAGACATGCACTGTACATGCCATGCACATCTGCACAGAACTGGTCACAGCCTTTGTCAAGTCCATCTTTGCGCTTCTGTGCCAGTAGTCCCTTAACTTTAAGGGACATGAAGTTGTTGCTCTTGCGTTGAAGAAGAATGTTATGTATATTGTTTAATATCTTCTTCACTTCCATAATGGACATGTTCTCCTGTTCCATTTCTTGAATGTGGGTGTGGAACACAGACATGAGTGTGTGCTTGTGCCAAAGGTAGATTTCAGCAAAATCATTTTCAAAAAAACTCTTGAGTGCTATGGGTGGCTTTTGCTGAGACAGAAAATATGCCTTTAAAGCTGGAAACATCTGTAACATCCTCTCAATGCTTGGGAACTATGACAGCCACCTTGTCTTGCTGTGAGAGAGCATCCTTCTGTAATCAATCTCAACAAAATCACAATACTCCTTCAGGCTCTCAGTGCGCACAGTGTAAATGTGAAAGTACTGGTAGATTTTGAATATGATATTCTCAATGTCAATTTCTATTGTGCCTGCCCCATGGTGTGCACAATTATTCAATATGTGTGCTCAGATCAGAGTCTTGTTTTGCAGCAAACTCTTCAAATTTGCAAACACATTCTTTCCAGCTTCATCACGTCGGATTCCTCCAAAATTTGTGTTGCAATTTTCTCCAGTAAATGCAATGCATTTTTCCGACAGATTGTTTTTTGCCAGGGTTTCTGTGAGATATTTTGCAATGGTTTCTGCTGTCTCATTGGGTGTATCTTTAACTTCAATCAATTTTGTTTGCACGCCACCCTTCTTCCAGTCAAAATACTGGATTATGACTGGGAATATTTTCACTGCTCCGTGGTTACTCCCGTCTGTGGAAACACCACAGTACTGGATTTCTTTGAGTGCTTCATGAGTGATTTCAACAGAGTGGGGGGCTATAGCACCATTGACGATGGCTTCGGTCTTGGTGCGAGCACTACTAAACTTTTTTGCAATGTCAGAGTCAGGTAATGCCTTTTTAAGCAAAGTACTGGTGCAATCCATGGACCTGTAACTGTTGTGATGTTTCACTGTATGAAAAGCCATTGCACCTTCTGCTGCATTTACATCATCCTAAGTTTTTCCTGGTCTGACAAAAAAACTCTGTCAACTTTGCAGATGAACTAGTCTCACCTCGCACAGCTTTTTTATGTTTCTCGGTGTCCATGTGGGCTTTCAGATCCCCAGCACCTTTACTGGATACCGAGACATATGTACCGGCTTTGCACACGGTGCACTCCGCCTCCCACTTGTCCCGGCCGGGACGGTATGTGGGAAATTTTCAGACCTGCGCACAAGGCAGCCTCCCGGTAATTACGTCGCGCAAAAAAGTAGTACCCTAGTATTGTGTGCAAAACGCCAGTCAATTTACGTACACGCGTAAAAACCGGACATTTTCATGAATTTATAAAACCCGCCAGGACGCCCCAGACAGGACGTAAAAAGTGGACATGTCCGGGCAAAAGAGGACGCTTGGTCACCTTGAGTGCTAAGAAAGGCGCCTATTAAATAAAATGTAGTAGTATTATTATTATGTAGCACCCTCCTAGTTGGGTATAATAATAAACTCAGAAGTGTTTACTTGACGCTAAGTGCGCGCGCGGCTTTCGGCGCCGCGGGAGAGCGGGAAGGGCACTCGCGCGCCAAGCAGGTTCACGCCTCACCTGTCGAAGAGGTACGCAGCTGCGCAGTCGCGCGCTCTCCCTTGAAGCGATACAGACTTTTTGGAGGACCGCCACAGCCGCATTCCACAGAGGCACAGCTGGCACGCAATACGTCTGACATGATTTACCCCAGAAGGAGAAAATGCAAATAAGCAGTGTCAGAAATAGGCATCAACTAATCAGGGAACGCAAATAAATCCCGCATCAAGACGAAGCTGCTGGCGTCATCCCAGACGGAGCTGTGAGATTCCTGTGTTTAACCACGGAGGAAAATGAGAAGTGCGGGGAAAAGTTCTGGAAGGACATCGTGAGTACATGTGAAGTTATGTAGGGTATTTTCCGTACGTGGATTACTCGCTTAGCCGGATGTATGTTGACGATTTGGCCTGATCCTGGATCTGTTGGTTTTTCGAAACTCTTGCTGGAAGTGTTGTCATAGCAACACATCCAAATCCGCAAACCTGCTCGGAGCAGGTTTGTTCTACGTAAACAAGGATTAGTTTACACACGTGATCAGTGACGGTGCGTGGAATTCATCCAGTCATGGCTTCGCCGTTCATGAATGAGCGACCAATTGATATTGGTGCGCAAATTATACGAAGAGAATTTCATATAGAGAGGGGTTTGCGCGATCGGCAAGATCCTTTATTGCTCCCGGAGGAAATTCTGTACGAAAGATACCGCTTTAGCCGAGGGGGAATATTGTACCTCAAAGATTTATTAGCACCTTATATTCGAAGTCAAACTCGGCGAAGTCGGGCTCTCACAACCACACAGACAGTATGCATTGCTTTGAGGTTTCTTGCAAGCGGCACTTTTTTATATACTGTAGGCGATGCGGAACATCTATCGAAAAGTGCAGTTTGCCAGGCAATTCGTAAAGTCTGTTTGGCTCTGAAACATTTCCTTCGGGTTTTCATTGTATTTCCTGGACACCTGCGTGTGCAGACAAAAGAGGCGTATCATGCCATTGGAGGTATTCCATAAAGAATCTCACAATCAGTCTAACATTCTCATTACCCAGGGTTTCCAAATGTGATTGGGGCACATGGGACTGATCACAGTGGAGTTTGATCAAACATTATTTGGAAAATGTACCTCTCCTCCTGATGAATAATCAGACACAGTGTCTTCATCAAATATTTGACCTTCGTCAATATCTCGTTGGTCAGACACAAGTTCTAGGGATATGACATTCCCTGCAACTGACCCAACAAAAAAGAGGGCTATATGGAACATACCTATGGCACACATTGAGGACAAATATATGCAATGACCATCCTTTACCTGAAATGAAGTGACCACTGCATCCTGCCACTGGTTCTGAGGAGGAGCTTCCCCCTGGAATGCCCTCAGAAACAGGGCGATGGGCATTTTGCTGGAGAGCCAACTCTTCTGCAGGGGTTAGGTCTGGACCGCGTGGCCCTCCACCTGTTTTTTGCATGTCTGCCTTCTTATAGCTTTAAAATTAATGTTCTTTACATTATATATGATTCTTTATGTCATCAATTCTTTAAATAGTTATATACCAATATTTACCAGTTTGAAGTATATTCCTGTACTTCACTTTAACCTGTTCCCGTGTTCTCCTTGTGCTCACGTTTGATCTGGAATTATGACATATTAAATAATAATTAATCTGACACATACGAAATGAAACACTGCTTTCAGTAAGTACAATGCACACGCATTTCATTTGTCTGCCACTTTTTGCCAGCCGTCTTTTCTGGTTTGGGCTGCTTTTGCAGTGTTACCCCTTGTGCATATTAAATCTTGAAATTCTTCATGTCCTTTGAATGAAAGGTCTTGCTCCGCTTGTGTGGAATAAAAATGCGCCCGTTCTTTCGTCATTTTGTTGCAGCCTATTAAAGACTTGCTGATCATGTTTTCTAGACTCAATATATATGGGCTTTTCAATCAGCGCGGGCACGCGCATTCATCTCGGATGATTAGATCCAGCTCGACTAATCTAATACACGGCTGTGTTTGAAAAACCGACTTATGTGGATGAGTTTCACTGGCATTAACTCATCCAAGATGAGGCATCTGATCTCGGATGGTTTAAGCGACGTACGGAAAATACCCCTCATGTACTGCATATGAGATCCAACTAAGCGCGCCAACAATTTTTTTTATAGATATATATATACCTATATATTTATTGTTGTTTTCTATGTGTGAACTTTACTTGTGCTGTAACTCAGACAAATTTAGTTAAGTTTGAACTGTGATAATATCCCATAAGCGGTATGTTTAAAATAAATGTGTTTTATGTTTTTTTTTTGTTTGTTTGTTGTTTTCTATCCCAGATTGTGTGAAGTGCTTACATGGGGGGTATTTTCCATACGTCGCTGTATATATTTTATATATTTATTTTTGTATATATGCTAGCCAAACTATATTTGAAGAATGGGTTGAGGAAAGAAAGCAAAGGTTTATGTGTTTTTTTAATGGTGGCCCTGTTGTATGTGCTAGCTGTTTCATTCATCATCCACACTGTCTCTGCCCATCTGAGTCAAGAATTAGTTTTTTGCAGGTCCGATTGGATTCCAGAATTGCAGTAACTCCTTGCTGGGTTGTACCCATGAACACTGTCATGCCTGATTCGTCTTCTTAGTTCAAGGTAAACAAGAGCTAAACAACAGCCCTTTGATTGTCCTTTGTGTTGCGCTGCACTTCCACTCTCAACGAAGTTTCATCCAACATCCCCTTTTTATTTTATACTCCTTTTTATATATTACAGTAGTTAGAAGCAGCATACAGCATTTCCTGGGTAAGTAATGTTAAGCTCTGGTCATTTTATCTGCTAGTCCAGGTGTGGGCAGATTCAGTCCTGGAGGGCCGCAGTGGCTGCAGGTTTTTGTTCCAACCCAGTTGCTTAATTAAAAACCAATCCTTGTCAATTATTTAATTGCATGGCTTGCTAGTGCTTTAACTCTGCCATGTCAGGTCATTCTCATATCCTAGATTTATTTTCCTTTCTAAGGATATCATCCAAATGATTTGAAGTCTAAAACAGATGAGTAGTTCTCAGTGCTTCACTTTTTTCTCTTCAGTTTCCTTCCAAGTATTTAATTAAACCAAATAGTGCACGATAAATACACACAGGTGTAAATGAAAACAAGCTAAATGGAGAAATGCTGGTCTCTTTTGTCATTTGCATGGTATTGCTAATTAGGAACAATTAAAAACCAAGAATACAGCTGTTTAAGACTAAAATAAGCAATAAGGGTTCAAAATCTTAACGAGCGAGACATCTAAAATGAAGCTGAAGTGCTACTTGAGCAATAAGGGCTTCTTATTAAGCAATTGGGTTGGAGCAAAAGCCCTCCAGGACTGAATCTGCCCACCACTGTGCTAGTCTGCCTTCAGTCTGTTCAGATGTTTTATCTGCTCTGAGCCAGCAGGTGGCAATGGTGTGCAAACTGTAGCACACAGGAAAAGTAAAAAAAAAAAAAAAAAAAGCGGGACCCCCTCACCCAAGGGTCATAATGTTAGGTTTCAAAGTAGTTTATCTTGGTCCTAGAGGGCAGCTATGCAAAATTTGATCCAGATCGATCAAAGTATGTAAGATTATATAGGGAATATTCAGACAAACAGACATTCTATTGTGTGTGTGTGTTTATATAATACATTTACAATATAATACATACATACTTTGTGATGGACATAGATGGACTAGCCCTTAAGCCAGGGTAGAAGGTCTGTTCTTACCCTGCCAGAACATGGCTGATATGGGTGGAGAGTTGGGAACCATTGGGGACAGCTGGGGACCATTCCAGCCAGGAATGGTGCAAGGTATTGAATGGACATAGGGAGCCTCTCAGAAACAAATATTCCACCAGTATGCTAGGTGACAGTGCTCTTCTGACATGCCTCTGGTTTTGGACTCCTGCAGGAGTTAGTGGGAACTGTACTTCAGAAGGACAGCCCTGTTGAGTTCCTATGGGGACCACCAAGTGGTGCTGCAGGAGAGGACTCCCTTGTGTCATGGCTGTTCCTCTCATCTTACCCAGGCGAAATGGAATCAGGAGAGGTGAAGGACAATACTCTCCTGGAAGATGTAGAGGAGAAAATTAAGAAAGAAGAAAAGGCAAGGAAAAGAAAAAATGGTATAGTATTGTCTTAGGTAGCCTTTGAACTGGTGTTGCTAAAGTAAGTACTCACTTGAACCAGGGACTGTTATTTATGTAGTCATGTCTGGGGTTTGGGGCTCTGTTATGTCCCCCAGTGGTCACAATCTATCTATCTATCTATCTATGCTACTCTGAGTTGAGATGGGGAGCTCTTATTGACACATTCTCCCTTTTCAACTGCAGTTCTGAAAGATGTCAGATAGAAACCACCTGAACTTGGATGATCACTCTCTGTAGGGGTACATTCTCTTGTGAATGTCAAGTACTCGGGCTAACCTGGATTTTTGACAGTGTTATTGCGAAATATGCAATTTGCATACATTGTTTTACAGCTCTCTGCTTTGTACTGATTGCCAGCACTATACACATAATGGCTCATCTCACAAATCTTCAGTCAGGACTAATGTCATGCCATGTTCTAACATGAGTGTTATGCATTGTAAGTATTCTGTCATACTGTGGAAATCATTGAGAACACGCTGTGATTTCTGAACTCCACTTCCACCTGTTGAAAAGAGTTAATGTAAGTAGGGTGAAGGGTTTATTCACTGTCTGTTACTGCTTGGAGAAATGTTGGCCTTTTGGCAATTTTAGTCATTGGGATGCATTTCTTTGCAGTAGTCATATTACAAGAGAACAGCAAATCATAATATATTAATGAATAAATTTCAAAACATTGCAAGATATTAAAAATCACAGAGTGAAAGAAATATTGTGATATCATATCATGTCCATGGTGCCCCACAACTAAAGAAAACATGCTAGCTTGCTAGTGATTCTAAATGAGGACGATGTGAGTGATTACTGACGTCTGAGTGTTCCCTGCCATTAACAGATGAGCTGTCTGGCGGTGGTTCCTGTTCCATGGCTACTTACTGCTTTTCAGACAGAGTCCATGGGAATCTGCACTGGAAAACCAATACATGGAAGGAGTTGATGGAGAGCACACCACCAAGAGAAAAAGGGGGAGTTCACTTCTAAGCTATTCCATGATTTATAAATTTTAAAAACGGTTTATTGCTTCCACCAGTACTCTCAGTCCAGTGAGTCTTTCCACAGCAAGGCCCCCTGTCTCGACAAATTCCCTCAGTGACCCTGCCCTATGGCCCTCACACAACACAATGAACAACCTTCATAGGCTGGAGCTCTTTTTCCCTTGAGAGCGCAGAAGTGAACTGCTTCTGGACCCTCCTTTTAATCCAACCCAGCACAGTCACATGACCAGAAGGCACACTGCCTTTTTTTCTATGTATTGTGCCTACGTGACCACACGGTAATACCCAAACTATTCCGAAGTGATGTTTGCACTGTTTTGTGTTTTTTGTATCTCACACCCTCATACACCTTTATCGTGAGAGCATCCCTTATCTATGATGGAGCATTCGATCAGAAGAAAATATGAAGCTGGTTTTAAATTAAACGTCGTTGAAGTGGCAAAAGAAATTGCTAACTGCGCTGCTGTAACAAAATTCGATGTGTCTGAAAAACTCAGAGGGAGGAAGCACGAGAATGTAAAAAAAAAAATGAAAGGGTCGCATTTTAGAACAGGCATATAACTCGGGGTCTGATTTAATGATCAGTTTTTCAGGTTTCAAGACCCAACTTACACGCGGGTATATACGGTACTTTAATTTTTTGTTTATCTAGGTCTGGGGTGTCGAACTCCGGTCCTAGAGGGCCACAGTAGCTGGCCTGTTTTTGCTGCTAATTAACATCTTTTGCCTTAGTTTTAATTAACTCTACTCAGACCTCTTGGTTCTTTCTTTTTTCTTAATTAGCAGACAAACACTAATGAGACACAAAACGAGGTGCCGCATGACCAGCTAACCACATTATCCAAGCATAAAGAAAGGCGAGGGTCTCGGTAAGGTTGACCTCTCAGGTCACCAAAACATTTTGATGGTGTTCTTAGAAAAAACAAGAAAATCAACAGTTTTGGAAATATTTGCTGTAGCAGAATGAGTGCAGAATTAAATAACAGCAAAAATTGGCTTCTCATTAAGGAACTGATGGAGTGAAATTGGTTGGAGTTTGAAGTCCCATGTCAGCTGTTCATCTGTTGCCTCGTTTCACGTCTCATTTCTGCTTGGCTGCCATTTAATGAAGAAAAGAATCGATTGAGAGGACTGAATCCTTCAAAACAGGGATATTAAAATAAAGCGAAAAGGAGTTAATCGGCAGTGAAAACTTGTCAATTGTTAGAATGAAAACATGCAGCCACTGCAGCCCTCCAGGCCTGGAGTTCGACACCCGTGATCTAGATTAAACATATGATATTCACCCAGGGTTGCCTTCTCTTTTTTCTTTTCACATGAAGAACACACAGCATTATCTACACTATCTGTATTCTGTTTTCCGAATGTAATATTGCAGTTACTAAGACTTTTTAAAATATTGAATAGAGGAAAACCCCACATTTACACCCATTTACATCAAAAAAAGAAGAGTGGTGGCTCTGAGGCTAAGGATCTGCACTGGTATCTGGAAGGTTGCCAGTTCAAATCCCGTTACTGATAGAAGGGATCGTGCTGTGTTGGGCACTTGAGCAAGACCCTTAACCTGAAAATTGCTCCAGTGGTGCTGTACAATGGCTGGCATTGCTCTCTGACCTCCAAAGGTCATGCAAAAAGATCATTTCTATTCAGGCATTAATAAAGTATATCATGAATCAATATAAAAAATAAAAAATTAATCTTATCCAGGGCTTTGTTCAAGTCTGTGCCTTTCTGTCAGCATATGATAGCACTAAGCAATGGCAATCCAGAGGTTCCAAGAGTGTAGCACTACCTGGATGGATAATGGTTCATACACTGAATGAATGGATGGAGGCATTTAACACTGAAGTAAATTGTCTACAAAATCCACAGTTACCATACTATCCATCCATCCATTATCCAATCCGCTATATCCTAACTACAGGGTCACGGGGGTCTGCTGGTACACGGTAAATATTGCTGAACAGAAAGTGAAGAGGGGCTTCCTCTCTGGTCATAGCGATTTCTAATAATTAGCTGCTCAGTTAACACCACAAGCTTTCATCACCTCATCCTGCTTAGTAATAGGGGTGTTTGTAAAGCCAACTCATTTTAGCTGCCTAGGAAAAACAGTAAATGGTGCCCCCAAACTCCCGACCTGCTGCCGCCCAATATGACCATGTCAATGGTGTAGGCGTTTCCTAAATGTAGGATTATTGGTATTTTACCCTTTAAAATAATATAAACTACAGTATATCAGGGGTGTCCAACTCCAGTCCTGGTGGCCACCACTCCCAGTTCTAAAGTCAATAATACATTAATTTACCAGATATCTGTAGTAAACTAGTAGAAAGTAAGTAGTAAGGTAGTTTTGTTTGCCATAATTTACTGAGAATTATGAAAATCAGTCAAAAAAGTAAATATCTACAGTCAACATAAAACACATACATCAATATAAATATATAAATGTGTTTATAATCAATTCAAACTACCAGATTGTCATATATGTCTGGAGTGTCCAACTCTGGTCCTGGTGGGCCGCAGTGGCTGCAGGTTTTCATTCTAACTCTTTTCCTAACCAGTGAGCAGTTTTCACTGCTAATTCACTCCTTTTCCCTTCATTTTCATAGCCCTGTTTTTAATGATTCAGTCCTCTGAATTGATCCGTTTCTTCACTAAATGGCAGCTAAACAGAAATGAGATGTGAAACGAGCCAACAGATGACCAGCAAAATTGGAACGTCAAACTCTAGCCAGTTTCACTCCAACCAGTTTCTTAATGAGAAGCCGATCATTGCTGTTAATTAAAGCTGTTATTGAATATCAGGACTTGCTGTTGCTCTCCTTCTGACACAGCACACTGTTGATTTTCTGTTTTTTTTTCTAAGACCACCATCAAGATGTTTTGGTGACCTGAGCAGACCAACATGACGTGACCTTCACTTTTCTTTATTTTCAGGTTAGCTGGTCATGTGGCGGCTTGTTTTGTGTCTCATTATTGTTTGGCTGCTCAATAAAGAAAAAGAAACAACTAAGGGGTCTGAGTCGCGTCAATTAAAACAAAGGCAAGACAAGTTCATCAGCAGCAAAAACAGCTCACTAATTAAGAAGATGCTTAGAATAAAAACCTGTAGCCACTGCGGCCCACCAGAACCAGAGTTGGACACCCCAGACATATATGACAATCTGGTAGTTTGAATTGATTATAAACACATTTATATGTTTATATTGATGTATGTCTTTTATGTTGACTATAGATATTTACTTCTTTGACTGACTTTCATAATTCTCCATAAATTATGTCAAACAAAGCTACCTTACTACTTACTTTCTACTAGTTTACTACAGATATTTGGTAAATTAATGTAATATTGACTTTAGAACTGGGAGTGATGTGGTGGTAGTGCTTCTGTCTCACAATAAGGAGACAGGGGTTCGAGTCCCAGGTCCTCCCGTAGATATGTGGCTTAGGTGGATTGGCAATGCTAAATTGGCCTGTGGGTGTTCACCCTGTGATTGGTTGGTGCCCTGTCCAGAGTTTGTTCCTGCCTTGGACCCTTTGCTTGCTGGCATAGGCTCCAGCTTCCCAGTGATAAGCAGGTTTGGATTTTAGAATTGAGTATGTTCAATTTATAAAATGTATAAAAACAAATATAGCAATAAAACATAGTGATAAATAGGTTACTTGCTTGATAGTTTCACTTTACAAAGGCAATACCGCTTTTAAAAAGTAAATAATAATAATAATGTGATTAAAGTTCTTTACAGCAATAAAAGTACAAATTGTTGAATTTCAAAACTGCTTGTTTTTTGATGTTACCTTTGCAAATTTAGAAACAGTTTCCTTGAAATATATATTGTGAGACCCGGGTCCGAACCCCACCAGACAGACACGACTTCTTTATAAAAAACACACCTTTATTGCTGAAACACAGTCCCGCACCACACACAGTGCTCCCAGCACCAATCACTCCCAACACGGGCCTTTCTCTCCCTGTACGTGGGCCGTCTTTCCTCACTTCATGGGAGCTTAGTCCTGCTCCCACTCCCGACTCTAGCTCCCTGATTGTAGGGAGGCGGCCCCGTTTATTCCCACCCGGATGTGCTCCAGGTGCCTGATGACACTCTTCCATCAGCACTTCCTGGTGTGGCGGAAGTGCTGCCCTTGCACCCGGAAACACTCCGGAAGGATCTTCCTCCATCTTGCCAGGTGTGGCGGAAGTGAATTTTTCCCGGGCTCCATGAGGCTCGGGGCGCCCCCTGGCGGTGGCCACAGGCCCCAATGAGCTTGAGCCTCCTTGCTCCTTTCCCGTGGTCCCCTCGACATCCAAGGTGGTTGCCCCCTCGTGGCCCGGGGGACGTATGCGCCACCTCCCGGTCCTTCAAGGCATCCTGGCTGGGTGTGTCCCCCAGCCTCCTGTGACAATATAGAGAGAGAGAAAGAGAGCAAGAGAGAGCTTAAGGGCCCTTGTGATGATAGCTACCTGCCAAACCAGGGGTTGGCACCATGTGCTAACGCCTTCTCTCTTCCTCCCTCTACAAAACGGAAGATTGATAGCCGTTCTGTCTGTGACGTCACTTCCATTGTCCGCTCTCCTGGATCCACCCCTGGCTCGTTCGGCCATCTTTGAGTTAGTTCTGTTCTGAACTTGCGGCTGAAAAGACATTTGCGTACTTTTTCTTTTTCTGCAAATCCCTAACTCTTTCATGTTATTGTTTCTCCTTTTACTATATATGGATTATATTTTATTATTGTATTAATTTTATGGACTGTGAATAAATCACACATTTGTAAGGTATCTAGTACTAAATCCTAATTAAAGTGTCACTCCTACTTATCCAGATAGCCGAGAAACAAAGAAAGTAAGAGACTTCATTTTTTTGAAGATATTATTCATAGCAATCAAAAGGTTCAAAACTTTACCAACAGTTCAGTGTGCTAAATAAACATACAATAAACAAATAAAACCGGTCATTCTAACACCCGCTGAAGACTTGGACTATAAAAGAGAAGAGAATAGCGTGAGTAGTCAAGTGAACACTTTAAAGGTGCACACAAGGTGAAAATCAAAAGTGAGGCCGGAGATTAGATCCACTATAGACAACTACTGGATTCACTCAAACTATACAAAGCAAGCAGGGGTGAAAACTACAGAACCTCAGAAACAGTAACATTTGATGACAAGAAGCAGAAGAAGAAGAAGAATTCATTGAAATACCACAGATATTTCTCCTTTTGAAATAATGATTCAGTGCCTCTAAGAAGTATTTACTTCCTTGGAAGTTTTCACATTTTATTATTAACTAGCAAAATACCGGTGCTTTGCATTCGAGAAGTAGTGTGTTAAAGAAGTTATGAAAAAGAAAAGGAAATATTTTAAAAATAATGCAACATGATTGTAAATGTAACTGTCGTAGGCTTATTTTAGTATTGAGAGTGAACTTAATGATTGTAAAGAGATTAATTTATGATTGTAAATGTTGTGTATGAGAAATGCACATTGTTCGGATGTAAGGATCTCTTTGTAAACGACGTTTGCAGTACTCGGGCTGTAAAATGACCTGCTGAGCTTACTCTTGAACATGCAACATACAGTTGGCCATGTGAGAAGCAATCTTGTGTCAAGTCAATGGCGACCTTTTTTAGAGTCTGGCCCTGTGACTTATTTATTGTCATAGCGAGGCAAACTCTTACTGGAAATTGGAAGCGTTTGAATTGGAATGGGAGGTCAGAGGGTATGAGAGGGATGCAAGGAATAAATCCAGTCTCACGCTGAGCCAGTTCCAGTGAAGACAGTTGCCTCAAAGAGGTTCTTGTGCAGAGATTCGATCTGAAGCCTGGTGCCGTTACAAACTTTTGGTAGTTGTAAGTTTCATAGTAACATCATTGGTGCGCCGACCTTCAAAAGTAGAGTATGCGGAGGCATGGCCGGAGGATTAAGAGTGTGAAGAAACTAAATGAAAAGGCTGGAGTCACCATCAGGAAGACATGAAGCAAGGCTAACAATAACAGGCTTGAAACGGTGGAGTAAAGAAGAAGGGAGCAGTGAGCACGACGAACAGCTGAGGAAATTAAGGAAGGAAGTGAGGAAGCACATGAGCGTGGGATGTCATTAATGTATATAGGCAGGGAGCCAACCACGTGATAGGTGCGCGGAAAAAGGAAGTGCGTCTCTGCCGTGAAATAAATCGTCTGTTAATGGAAATAAGGAATGAAATCACTAAAAGGAGAGGTCAGTTCTGAAAGTTCCTTACAGCATAATGGTGAGAAATGGCAAAAAGAAGAAGTTATTTTTGAAAGCTCTTTACTCTGCACAGTGCGAAATGAAACCTAAGTATATTGGAAGTCACAGAAATAGTGAGGACGAGTTTCCACTATCTATATATACAGTTTATTGGGTACACCCATCCCCCCCTCCCACCTTGGGTGTTGCAATAGGACATGAAACATACTTAACTTTTGTAAGTACACTGCAAGGAATGAGCACACGAAATTTCAGCTTCCCACATATATGGAAAATGGGAGAATTAGTGATGAGTCAGTGAGGGCTTTGCTTTTTATATGTATAGATGATGAAACATACTGGATTTGTTTTGTTTTTTTACACTAATCAACAGAAAAAGACTTGTTAATGTGAAAACAGATCTCTTCCATGTGATCTCAGTAACTTTCAAAGATAAAACACAAAACAATCGATCACATAAGTATTCACCCCCTTCAAGTCAGTATTCAGTAAATGCACCTCTGGCAGCCATGAAAGCCTTGAGTCGTCAGCTCTGCACATCTGGACACTGCAGTTTTCATCCATTCTTCTGTACCAGACTGCTCGCTCATGACAGGTAACTTTGGAACACTGTCTTTTGTGATAGTTTATGTTTTAGCTATTATTAATAGTCAGATGGGGGCAGAGAGAGGGCAGACAGGATGATAGATGGAAAATGGCTGACTTGTGAGTGAACCACTTTATAAACATATCAACCGTTTCTTTGAAATACCTTTCTTTGTATTATATTAAGGTGCATTTAAATTATATTTATATTTAAGAACACAAAAACATGCCGTGCTCAAGCTCTGTAAGGATGCAGGGGGCTCATAGGTGAACCACCTGAATGACATCTGGTCTCCGGCTTGACCACTCTGGGACATTAACATTTAATTCCTGTGTAGCTTTCGATTTATGTTTGAGGTCATTGTCTTACTGGAAAACAAATCTTCTCACAGGTTGCAGGTTTCCTGCAGACTGCATTACATTTAACTTCAGGATTTCTCTTCATTTTGCCCTCACAAGCCTTGCTGGGCCTGCTGCAGAGAAACATCCCCACAGCATGATGCTGCCACCACCATGCGTCTCGGTAGGAATGGTGTGTTTTTGATAATGTGTGGTTTAGTCTGATGGCCAAATGCTCAATTTTGGTTTCTTCAGACCATAGTAGGTTCTTCCAGCTGACCTCAGAATCTCTTGAGTGTCTTCTGGCAAACTCTAGTTGAAGTGTCATTTTCTTTTTTTTTAAATTTTTTATTTAAACAGTGGCTTTCACTCATAAAGCGACGTGACTGGTGAAGCACAGTTGTTGTCTGCACAGTCTCTCCACTCTCAAAGCACAGCAGCTTGTAACTCCTTCCGTGTTCTCAGAGTTCTCTCAATGGCCTCCCTCGCTAGTCTTCTTCTTGCATGGTCACTCAGTGTTTAGGGACAGCCTGCTCTTGCAGATAAACAGCTGTGCCATACTCTTTCCATTTCTCAAAGCTGGATTTAACCCTAACTCCAAGGGATCTTCAGTGACTTGGATATGTCCTTGTCTCCATCCTCTGACTTGTCCTTTTCCATCACCTTTTCACCAAGTTGCCTGGAGTGTTGTATTTTTTTTTTCTTTTCTTGATTGTGTAGATTAGGCCACCATACCGACTCATCACAAGGTGGACCTTCTATGTACAGAAGTGCATTTATACTACAGTCAATTAAAACAGCTTGACAACAGACTGGTGATCTCCATGGAACCAATTAACTAAACTGGCAGCACCAGTGATGATTCAGGTGAGCCCTATTAAGTCATTAATACTTACATGATCATTTAGTTTGCCTTTGATATCTCTCTATTATAAAAAAAATCCTGCAGAGAAACAGTAGGGCGTCGAGACGTGATCCTCACGTTAAGATCATGGAAGACACTTAAAAGACCCGTGAGACTAGAGAGATTGGCCACGGAGCGTCTCGCGGGGACCGTAAACATGAGATTTTGTGCCAAGAGATTGACCCAGGACTGTCTCGCGATGACGTAGAACATGAGATTCTTGCAAGACACGCCCTACTTACAAATAAATAAGAGCAGGGGCAGCCAGCAACACACTCAGTCGTGTTTTGGCTTTGAGCACACACAGATCCAGGGCTCTCAGCGCATATAAAGTGTATAAGGACAATACGTTATAGATGAAACGTAGACGACTAAGCGAAGAAGAAAGCAGCATAGAGAAAAGATACTCAAAAGTGTTGGAGAGACAAAAAAGAAAAAGAGTAATCTAGGTGCAAATTCAGAAAATAAGGATAAAAAATTACTTTATCAGCCCGGAACAAGTGGAATTGAAAAAAAAAGCACGTCCAATCCGGACGTTGGCGCTATACACATGCACAGCAGGTTAGAGATAATGAAAACTGGAATTCAAAAACCTCAAAACATAGGCACGAAACACATGCAGAGCAAGATACAGAATATGAAAGCAGAAAAAAATGACAGTGTCAAAACAAAGACAGTAAATATCGCATTAGCGCAAAGAAAGAGAAATTAGTACTCTGAGAAATAATGAAAAGGTGACTAGAGATTGAATATATGGACACAGGTGATATGTCAGAAGTATGTAAATATTGTAAGGCTTTGAAGTTTAAGTCAAGAGAATTTCAAAAACGTGTTTTACCTCACATGCATTTATTGGTTACTTTGCAAAAAAAATGATTAACTGCTGATGATGTCGATCGTTTTGTCTGTGCTGAAATTCCAAACAGAGAAACCTATCCTGAATTATGGTACAAATTCATTAAACACATGTCTCACTGACCTCTTTAAAAAGATTCAGCACAATGGGACTCAAAAGGTTCCAAATATTGTTTTTACCGAAGTTCTGAAATAAAAGTGAAACTAATGAAATAGCAACAATTCAAAGAAAACAAAAATCTTAAAAGTGTGCATCCGCAAAAACAAAAATGGGGGGTTGGCGAGCGAAGCGAGAAGGGGGCAAAGCCCCTAGTTTCTAATTAATTTAGACTGCTTTGCAGTGATCTGTGTTCATTCTGACATTGATCAGTCTTTTATCTGTAGATCAGGGTCAAAAAAAGCCAAATTAACTCCACTGTGATTCAATGTCATATGATGATATAATGAGAAAACTTCCAATACTTTTTATAGGCACTGAGTATTGAGCCAGTAATATGACTCTGCGGCCAAATCAGCTGAAGGACTTCATTCACAGTTAGAAAAATTCACTATTTAACCCTGTTTGCAAAAAAAAAACAAACATTTAAACATTGAGGGTGATGGTGTGGTTACTACTGCTGCCTCACAGCTCCAGCAGGCTGGATTCAAGTCTGCAGGTCGTGGTGGGGCACCTGGAGGATGGAAGGACTGGGAGAGAGACAGTAACTTCCTTGGGACAAGAGAGGGCAGTCCCCCTGGTTTGTATCAGGGCCACAGCATTGGAGCTTGGAAGATCAACCCTGTTGGGGACCGTGGCCACCACCAGAGGGCGCCTGGACTGTTGTGAAGCCTTGCACGGCAGCATTTCCGCCACACTAGGAAGTGCTGCCAGAAGAAGATCCGGGGACACCGGGAGTGCTTTCAGGTTTCCATGCAGAACTTCTGCCACACCAGGAAGTGCTGATGGACGATCGTCAAGGAGGACCTGGAGCGCTCCTGGAGGGGCACTATAAAAGAGGCCGCCTCACTCCATTGCGGGAGCTGGAGTCGGAAGGTGGAGGACAGAGCTTGTGGAAGTGGAGTGGAGGCGGCAGAGGACAGAGAAAAGAAGAATGAAGAAAGAGAGAGAAAAGGAAAGGACTAAGCATTGTGTGGTGCTGTAAAGCCTTAAAGCAAAACAGTTTGTGCTTTTGGGACTTGTGAGTCTGCGTCTCTGTTTTTGTCCGGGCTGATCTTCCACAAGGTTCATTTGTTCTGTATGTAGTGTCTGAATGACAGACTGACCTCTGATTTTATTAAGCATGTATAAGATTATCATAACGTGTGCTACACAAACATTAAAATGGCACAGTTTTGTAGACATTGTCTTAATTATCTCCCAATTGTTGGAACAACCTGCCAAGCTCTTGTTGCTCACATTCCCTGCTAAATATATCACATATGGTTAAAAACATTTTACTTGAAAACATATCATAAATCATAATGTACTTAATGTATTTTATAAGACTTTAAATTCTTTATTAATTTTTATCTGCATGATTGACATTATTTGTCTGTAAAACAGAAATGGCAAAATTCTTTGGCTTGGTCAACACAACCATCATTGTCTGCTTACAAACTACAGAGAGTATTCTGTTACTGCAAATCTCCTTAAAAAGAAAAAGAAAAACACTACAGAACATTTACAAAAAGCAAAGAAGGAGACACGTTATTTTCACTTTAAAATCATTGTTGCCGTATAATTCCACATTCTACCAACCACTCAGTGCTCCGTTGCTCTTACTAAACTGCTCCCTGCGGAAGTCCAACAACTCAGCATCAAGAATGGCGTCACAAGTTATTCTTTTGCCAGCAAGCAGTTCTGCTACCTCAGAACTTGAGGAATCAGGGGTCTGTTCGTGCCATGGTTAAGTGCATGGTCTCCTTGTATATTCATGCGGATTCCTTCCAGGTACTCTGCTTGGATTCCAAAGGTACGAGGGTGTGTGGCAATGTTAAATGTGCCCTGTGTGTTCATTCGTGTCTCACACTTGATTCTGCTTCAATGTCCCTGTGCCAATAAACTCTGTTTGCCTTTTCCCTTGGCTCAAACCTATTATTAGTGCTTAACACAGTAGGCGTTACATTACTATGGTGATATGGTCAACACACTTCAAACTGGGCACCTCCGTTTGTTTCACGACTTTGGAATGTATTTTGTTCCAAACATGGCATAAAAATTAACACGTGAACTTGAGCACTTTGGAGGTTAAATACTGTAGGTATAAAAGCAAGTCTGTCTAAAGATATAAACTCTCGAGAGTGTAATGATCTAAGGAAGGTACTGCTGAATATCAGTTTGGGTTGTGTAACTCTTCTGATGATTCATCACGGCTCTCTGCTACATAGTTAGCTTCGATGTGTTTAGAGACAACCTTGTTTTAAGTATAATCACAGGAGTAGTTAGTCTTTTGGCTCAGTACTCTCCCACCACATCACAAGTCCATCAATCATGCACCCATTCTGGAGCTGGAAGGTGCAGTGATCTCTCAGATCAGCAGTGTTCTAAAATGCCATAAATGTCTGGGCTGCCCTTTGACAGTCTCTTCTTTAGGTTGTAGACATTTTTCCATACACATTTGCATGGCACTGCCAGACAGTTTTGATTGAAAGCATCCAGGGCTCGGCGTTTAATTCAATAACGCCACCTGAGATAAGGCACATTTTTGTATATCAAAATATATCCTTACTAAGCATGAGTTGATACACTTAATCCACATAAAATATGTGTTGTATTACAGGGTTCATAATAAAATACTCCTATAATACGCTACGTCTGTGGAACAACAGGCACAATAATACATAAAAAATATGACTTTTGGGAAAAATGTGAAAATAATTAAAAGGATTAGCTTAAAATCAATAAAACACACAAAAATAGGCATTACAAATAAAACAATTCAATATTATTCACTTCTTCAGTTTAACCCAAATATGTCTTTTGTTGACTTTTAAGATTGCATAATTTGATGGGAAAAGAAACTCTGAGATTTCATTCATCCTGCACGCTTCTCTAATTAACCAATTTCAAACTGTCCTGCACTTTTCTAACTAAACATGCTGATTTAAATTTACCGGACATTTAACAAACATTGTACTAATATGTAAAGAAGGAGAGCGGGCATCCCGGCCAGAAAAGAGAAGAAGCCAATACCCAGACAGGAGACCAGCGCAACGATGCAGACGATTGGCCGGCAGAACAAATGAATGACTTTGTGTCCAGCCTGTGTAAATTAATGGATGGACTAGTGATAGCCAGGAGTCGAGAGCAGTTCAATCCCCCATACGATAGGTGGCAGTGCTCCTCACGTGGGAGTCCTGTTAGGACACCTGCAGTGATGCTTGGCAGTTGGAATCTGGAAGTGCAGCCCTGTTGGGGTCCCTGGGTATCGCTAGAGGGCGCTGTCACGGGGAGAACCTTGCTATTTTTTCTATGACCTGGAAGTGCTTTATGGTCCGACTTAAAAGGACTCCGCTGCCACAGATCAAATGAGTCAGAGCTGGGAGGAAAGAAGGCAACACTGAAGAACTGCTTTATATAGAATATTCATTATGTATTGTGAGTAGTAACTGGTGTGAAGATTGTGTAAAGGTGCTATTGTGGAATAAATATCCATTATTTTATTTATACAACATTGTTCTGCGTTACTGTGTCGGTGGTTTGGGGCTCTCTCCCGCCCTCTTGTGGTTACTTATGATAAGTGAAAAATTAAGGATGAAGATCACTGACTTGTACATACACATTTTTGATGTTCTGGTACAGTGTGACGAGGCAGTGCAAATTGCAGTTCTGACATACTTGAACATTTTAAAATGAAAATATTTTTTACAAATTTAAATGGCAGTAAATGTAACGTTTACGGGTCACACTTAACTTTCTTTTTTTAAATTATTATCTCACAATGATATAAAAAAAATACTCTTATGAAAGTGCTGCTTTGGCCAAAGGCATTCACCTCATCACCTCACTCCACACGCTGGCCCTGAAAGCATCCATCCATTACTGAACCCCCTTGATCCACCTCAGGATGGTGGTGGTGATGCCCAGAAACGTGTCCTTGATAAGGCAGAAACGAGTCCTGGAAGATGTGTCAGGGACCTGAGTCAATGGGGTTCTCTGTTAAGTGTAGAGGTTTTCCTCCAACAGCAGTTGTGTCCAGTTATAGACATTTTACCATAAAATCCTGGGCAGAATGGTGCAACAAGGCAACAACTTTGACTGCCAGCTGTCCATCTTTGAACAGATCCATCCACCCATCCATTTTTCTAAATCTGCTTACCCATAGCAGAGTTGTGGGGAAGATGGAGGCTAACAAAGTAAGCATCAGGCACATGGCAGGAATAAAAAACAGGTCAGCCCAACGCAGGGCAAACACACACACACACACACGAGGGGCCAGTTTAGTAATGCCAGTCCACCTAACCCACAACTTTGGGCTGTGGGAGGTAACTGGAGCACCAAAAACCCCCTTGCAAACAGGAAGAGAACGTGCAAACACACATTCAAAAGTAAAGCTGCCAAAACAGTTCCTTAGAGGAAATCCATAGGGGAACCATTAATAGTTCTTAAAAAAGCATCCACATATTGGTTCCAGACAGAATTTTTTATTAAAACATGTAACAGGCTGCATTAATAACCATTTATAGATGATAACAGGTTTGTGAAACACCAATGGGTTCCTGATTTTAAAAGGAATTTTGCAAAAGGCTTAGTTCCTTATTTCTTGATCTGTCTAGTAGTCTGCTAGGTAGCCTACTGCACAGTACATTAATCATTGATGGTATACTTTGTCCACATATTAGGAACCTTTTCAAATCCAAAACTACTAATTTCATATTGAAATAACTCTTCTGTGGCATGGTGGTGCAGTGGGTAGCGCTGCTGCCTCGCAGTGAGGAGACCTGGGTTCGCTTCCCGGGTCCTCCCTGCGTGGAGTTTGCATATTCTCCCTGTGGGTTTCCTCCGGGTGTTCCGGTTTCCTCCCACAGTCCAAAGACATGCAGGTTAGGTGCATTGGCGATCCTAAATTGTCCCTAGTGTGTGTGTGTGTGTGTTTGTTTCCTGAATTGCGTCCTGTGTTGGCTGGGATTGGCTCCAGCATACCCCCGTGACCCTGTAGTTAGGATAAAGCGGGTTGGATAATGGATGGATGGATAACTCTTCCCAAAATAAAATGTTAATTTGTCAAGTAATGGTTCTGCAGGGAACCATACAACCCAGGAATATGCCATTAAAGAACCAGTATGGTTAAGAGTGCACCCTGCAACATAAACTAATTCAGGGAGTTTAGCAAGCACCTTATCACTGGTAGCATGTGATAAGTACAAGGCAGAAACCAACCCTCTAAAGCAATCATGTCCAGCAATGAACTGTGCATGCTGTTCTTTGATATTTGCAGAGTGAGATGTTTGGCATCTTCCAATGTAAAGCTGGACAGAACGACACAGCCTGGCAGCAACCGCCATCCATTTTTCAACCCACTTAATGCAGGGCTGGACCGCAAGGGGACCTTCAGTCAGGAAACGACTCTGGAAGAGTCGCTAAGGTCTCGGATTTATAAGTTTTATTAATAAAAGCCCTACACCAGGGGTGGGCAAAGTCATTCCTGGAAGGCCGCAGTGGCTACAGGTTTTTGTTCCAACCAATTTGCTTAATAAGAAGCACTTATTGCTCTAGAAACACTTCTGCTTCATTTTAGTTATCTCCCTCGTTAAGATTTTGAACCCTTATTGCTTATTTAAGTCTTAAACAGCTGCATTCTCAGTTTTTAATTGCTCCTTATTAGCAATAAGATGCAAATGACAAAAAAAAAAAAAACAGCAGTTATCCATTTTGCTTGTTACCCTTTACACCTGTGTGTATTTATCGTGCACTATTTGGTTTAATTAAATACTTGGAAGTAAAGAGAAGAGAAAAAAGTGAAGGAATGATAATTACCCATCCATTTTACACTTCAAAATATTTGGATGATATCCTTAGAATGGAAAAAAAATCTAGGATATGAGAATGACTTGACATAGCAGAGTTAAAGCACTAATAAGCCATGAAATGTAATTATTGGCAAGGATTGTTTTCTAATTAAGCAACTGGGTTGGAATAAAAACCTGCGGCCACTGCGGCCCTCCAGGAATGACTTTGCCCACCCCTGCCCTACACCGTTCTTTGATACCAACTTCAATCCGTATGTCGCAGGAATCTGCGCAGAAGCGCGCAGTGTGGCAGCAGAGTTGACGGAAGCGCTGTTATAAAAAGCCGTCGGCCTTGGGCAGGATCTTTGACCCGATTAAGAAAATAAACACATATATAAAACGACTCACCTTTGCCCCACGTTTGGTTTTGGTTTACCAGTTCATTGCAGCGCGTTTCTTTTGTCTAAGCTCGTTCTGTCAGCGCGCTCACTTATGAGCGCTTTATGGGCGGTTATCGGCAGTGCCCCTTTATTACATTACGTGCTCTGCCGCTGAAACGACGATAAACTTGAGCGACACGGCTGGAGACAGCGGACTTATCGAAAGCTCGCCATCATGGCCCTCTTGCAGACTGCTCTCCATTATACCGGCATTGGACTCCTGCTGCTGCTCGTCCCGCTCCTGGCCGCCTTCGGGTTCTACTGCCTTTACGTCAAATACATTCACTTCAAGTTTGACCACATCCCGGGACCCCCCCGAGACAGGTGAGCACCCCGGACGTCACGCGACTCCTCGTGCACGGTGTAGTTGGGGTCTGCTTTAGAAACTCTCTCAACTTTAACAAGAGCTCTTTTTATTTTACGTCACCACCAAAGTTCTGCCCATACTGCCATTTTCTGTTTTAAAGTGTAAGCCAGCGGGGGCAAAGGGGTGGGAGGGGGTTTAGTGGTCAATGCACACTTTAAACGAGGTGTTCTTCTTAAAGCAGGTTATTGCGATTGTAGTTTCAGACATGCAAAGTGGACAAGATGATTACTGGTCTTCGTTTTTAGAGGTCTGAATCCTCAAGACGGGACATTCAGAAGTCACGACGGGCTGACAGAATCAGCCTGCATTATGGCCTGGAACACAGCGTAACTGTTGTTTTATCATTATTATTATTATTATTTCTGAATACTCAAGCCTACTGACTGCCATTTAGAGACTTAATAAAACAATTCTTCATTCAAGGATTCTGTTTCTCTTACTTGTATCAATCTGATGTAAGCGTGCATTATTCATTTTTTTCTCCACTATTTATGCATTATTATTCTTATCTAATATTTATTTTTCTTTGCATGTAACTGCTTCTTTAACATCTCATAAAGCACTTTGTGCTACATCCTTTGTATAAAAATGTGCTATAGAAATAACTGCTTTTGTTGATAAAAGCACAGTACTTGCCTCAATTTTACATTCAGTGTGCTTTGGAATGGTTCATAACCACCCATGTGACAGTTTTCTGTCACTTTAAATCAAATGCAGGGGTTATAAAGCATACCTGTGGAGCCAGCTATAGACATGGCATCTGTCATTTACAGGGCACAGACACAGCTCCAAAGGTCTAATTTGGAGTCCCCAGTGCCATTTCTCAGAGGTGTGGGTGTCATTTCCTGTATTATTACTGCAGCATTCTGGACACTGCATTCCTATTTTAAATTGCTTTAAACAGATTTAGGAATTCAGAGGAGTGTTTGTCTCTGGTTCAGATATAATGATTTTATTCTATCCAGTACTTTTACAGGCCCTACTAGTATCCTCCATGCAGCACACCGCAACAATAAAAACTTTCCTCCTTCTTCATCCTACTGCTTTTTCTCCAAGCAAGTGTCTTCCACTGCATCCTGACTCCGACTCGCTTGAATGAGGTTGAATGGCTACTTTTATGTACTTTTATTCAATGACCTGTGATCACTTATAGTGCTAGGGCATAGCACATTGAAAGCACTTCCAGGTCAAACAGAAGTCCCTGAAAGTAAGGACTACTAATCCCAGCAGCCCCCACAGAACCCAATAGGGCTGTCCCACAGGACTACAGGTCCCAGCATGTCCTGCAGATGTCTGTGTGGGAATCCTAGCCCAGGGGTGCTACCATCCAGCATATTTTTGGATAAAGGAGCCAGACATTGTTGTCTCCCCCGGTCCTCCCATTATATTGGTCTCCAGGCCTGGAAAGGGTTCCTGTGCCCTCCCAGCTGTGAAGCTCATAAAGGCAAGGAATCATCCTCCATCCCCTTTGGGACGCCTGTCCATCCACTGTGGTACTTACACCAGTCAGATGTGCAAACTGGAATGTCACCCTTCTCTGTCTGTGCAGCATCTTGAAGTGGAGCTTTCAAAGTAAAACTTATACAGGCATAGGAAGAACATGTAAAGTCTACACTATCGGAGATCAAACCAGAAATTAAGGACCACCGTACTGCCTGGAATGAAATTCACTTAATGCCAGATATAATCATTGATTGACATTCGTGCATAGTGCATAGTCTAGGGAAAATTGTTTCCAGTCAGTCATGCATTTCTATAAGTAGATACTCAAATTTAGTGTCCTAGGGAACATGGATGTGTTAAGAAGTGATTTGCCACCACTGTACCTACTAAAAATCTAGAACTGTTCGAAATGCAATGTGCCTCAGTACACATGTTTGGCTCATTTGTGCGTAGCCCCAATGGTTTGCCCAGACTGTTTATAAAAGCTTTTAGAATATCCTTTTCAGCTACAGTACAGAATGGTGTAGTCTGGCCCAGATTCCCATTTCCATTTTAGCGTACAATTGCTTCTTCGTAAATTTATTAAGTTATGGAAGTTGCAAAGTAAATGGAAAAAACATCTGACATTAACATAACATTCTCAGACCTGCTTATAAGATACGTTCAGTGTTTTTAAAGTTCACAATCATGGCGTACATGAATTTGTCTTGGGAGATTGTGTGTTTTTAAGTGGAGCATTTTTATAAATAAAAACAAATGCAATTCCTATTTTGTGGTTTAAAATGTTAAAGGACATTACATAGAAAATATGAAAAATAGCCTTAAAACACAACAAAGACACGTTCTTCAAAGCAGCAGAAAACACGCCTTCCCCATTATTGAAAGTGTTGACAGGTAAAATTCTCCAAAACATTTTTTCTCAGCAAACATGTTGTGTTTGATGAATATTTTCCTGGAAATTCATCATGCAGTCGGCTTTGGCAAACTTTTTTCTCCCCAATGCCAAATGATGCTTTGCAAGGCCAGTGTGACATCATACAGTTATAGCAGCCAATGTTAGATGGGACAGCCCCGATCCTAGTAAGGCTGACCCTAGTAGTGGGTGTAAAAAAAATTAGCAGAAAACTTGCTAATACATTTAAAAACAAAACACACGTGCAGAAGGAAACTGAAAATGTGTCGGTGTACTTGTGTTTTAAAGTTAATGTCTTTTTGTATGGACATGGATGTGACTGTTATGCAATATCGGAGCCTTCCCCTTTAATAGTACGTATTACCCAAGATGATGTGCAGTTGAAGAAGGGACTAGATCATGAGCTTTAGTCCATCCATCCATCCATTCTGTTCCGCTTATCCGAGGTCGGGTCGCGGGGGCAGCAGCTTGAGCAGAGATGCCCAGACTTCCCTCTCCCTGGCCACTTCTTCAAGCTCTTCCGGGGGAATCCCAAGGTGTTCCCAGGCCAGCCGAGAGACATAGTCCCTCATTAATTTGATTAATTGATTAATGAGCTTTAGTGTTGTGTTTAAAGCACTCATTACCTAAGCACTCAAATCAGAAAATACAACTGTAAGAGCTGGAACCATAAGCCATAAACTGAAAACAACTTGGATATGCAGGTTTACAATATGCATGTAATCTTAAGATGCGGATCAATGCTTGAGAATATGTTTGGTTTGAAAGTTGACATTTTAGTTAAGTGTGTTTTAAGGCTTTTTTCACATTTGCAGTGTTGTTCCTTAGACCCCATTTTATACTGCCAGAACAAACACAGTTTTTTATATATTTTTAATATATATACACTTTAGAACAGAATTTCCAATGGCATGTTAATGTGTAGGTTGGCACTCTGCCCGGAATTGGTTCCTGCCTTGTGCCCTGTGTTGGCTGGGATTGGCTCCAGCAGACCCCCGTGACCCTGTGTTCGGATTCAGTGGGTTGGAAAATGGATGGATGGATGGATATTAATGTGTACCATCACACAAAAAAATAAATAATATAAAAAATGGCAAGTGTATCTGTTAGCTCAGTTCAGGGCTTTGAGATGACAAAAACCTTTTCAGCAGCAGCAGACACAGCCCTGAGCAGAATGCCAGTCCATCGCTGTATATATCTATATACATTATATATATATATATATATATATAATTCACTAAGCCGCTGACAAGTAGCCACCCTTGGAAAGCACACAAGACAGCCACGCCCACCAACTCTAAAACCATTGGATACGACGACAACTCACAGAGCCATGCCCACCAACTCGGACGCAGCAACTCGCAGAGCGGGGCGTCATTCACGTTCGTCTCTGCTACACTTCACATGAATCTCTGAAGAAGTATGTTTGTCGCGGATGTGAATCGCTGTATGCGGCGTGCAGAACAGTTTGCGAGGGGTATCCCATGGTCTTACAGTTGGTGGACGGGGTCTCTGTTAGTTGCTCTTGCGAGGTTCAGTCTCTTCCTGTGCATTTCCTGTGCGACACAGACACAGAGGCAGCGCGAGAGAGAGAGCCGCGCACACACACAGACAGCGCCAGAGAGAGCCGCGCACACACACAGGCAGTGCCAGAGAGAGACAGAGGTACACACACAGGCAGCGCCAGAGAGAGAGAGCTACCCACACACACAGGCAGCGCCAGAGAGAGAGAGAGAGCCGCACACACACAGGCAGGGCCAGAGAGAGAGCCAAGCACACACAGAGGCAGCGCCAGAGAGAGACAGGCGCGCACACACACACAGAGGCAGCGAGAGAAAGAGCCACGCACACACACAGGCAGCGCCAGAGAGAGACAGAGGTACACACACAGGCAGCGCCAGAGAGAGAGAGCCACGCACACACACACAGGCAGCGCCAGAGAGAGCGGGCTGGACGCATAACGTAGGAAGGCAGTAAAGAATGCACCGGGCTTGATTTTGTTTTCACTTCTGTTTACAGTGATCGGTTTGTAGTGTGCATTTTTGAAATGTTACTTTTCTTGGTGGTTTATTAAATTACGGATTTTTTCAAATGTTCAGTTTTTGTTGCTATAGCGCAAACTATTGCAGTGTTAGTTTTCTCTGTTCTTCAAGGTTTTCTCAGTGTTATTCAATGTTTTTACATTTAGTTCACTATTTCGCAGTGCATTCTATGGCTTAGTTAACTATATTTGTGCTTAAAAACTTACAAAAATATATATTTACATGCAATTAATCCGTTCCAGACCATACAAACTGTATTTCCATACAGTCCTATGGGAGAAATTGCTTCGGTTCACGACCAAATCGGTTTACGACCAGAGTTTTGGAAAGAATTATGGTTGTGAACAGAGGTTCCACTGCATTCTTTTTGGTTATGACGCACGACCGCGTCCACCATCGCAAACTGTTTTACACGCCATGGTCTTAGAGTTGGTGGGCGGGTCTCCGTGAGTTGCTCTTGCGAGCGGGCACATGACCAGGCGTTGTGTATGCTTCGAGAACGAGGGTGGACGCGGCAGGACCATCTAAGAAGAGGCATGTTTGTCGCGGATGTGAATTGCTGTATGCAGCGTGTAAAACAGTTTGCGAGGGGTTTCCCATGGTCTTAGCAGTGTCTATGCTTCGATGTGAATCGTTATATGCAGCATGTAAAACGCTGTATTGTATGTTGCCCTCTCCAGAGTAACATCTTTTCATTCACCTACAGTAGTATCCTCAAAACCAACCCCATTTGGACAACTGTGTCTTTCAGGAACTGTTCACCCATCAATACATAATTATGCGGCGTATGCTACCTGCACAGGGCCGCCAAATTCCAGGGGCCGCCATGCCAATATATATATTATAATTCACTAAGTCCATTGCAAGCAAGACGCACGCAAGACCGAGCCCCGCCCACCAACAATTCACAAAGCAGCCGATCATGGCACACGCACTACAGAGCCAACAATTCTCACGAGAGTGAAAGCATTTGCCAAGAATGTTTTCATTAATCAAGAACGAAAGTCGGAGGTTCGAAGAAGATCACATACCGTTGTAGTTCCAACCATAAACGATGCAGACTGGCGATCTGGCGGCATTATTCCCATGACCTGCTGGGCAGCTATTACTCCCACTGGCATGCCTCCGCATAAAGTCAAACTTAAAATTGGTTCAGTCGTCATGCTTCTCAGAAACCTCATGCCAGCAAGAAGTCTCTGTAAAGGCACTAGACTGACAGTTCTCAGCATTCGCCACAATGTACTGGGGTGTAAAACAATCGCAGCTCCTACTTCACAAACTGTCCATATTCCCCGGATTTCTTTGACCCCATCAGATTCAAATTTGCCTTTTACTTTTACACGCAGACAATTTCCTGTTAGATTGGCCTTTGCAATGACAATTAATAAGGCGCAGGGACAAACTTTCAAAAAGATATGCCTGTATCTGCCAAAACCAGTCTTCACTCACGGACAATTATATGTTGCTCTCTCCAGAGTTCCATCTTTTCATTCACTTACAGCACACAGGCGCGCGCGCATGAGAGACACACACATACACGTGAGAGAGAGAGAGAGAGACACACACACACACAGAGGCACGTGAGAGAGACACGCACACACACACACACACGAGAGAGAATCCCTGACCCCATCAAATTCAAATTTGCCTTTTACTTTTACACGCAGACAGTTTCCTGTTAGATTGGCCTTTGCAATGACAATTAATAAGGCACATCGACACACTTTCAAAACACTATGCCTGTATCTGCCAAACCCAGTTTTCAGTCACGGACAATTGTATGTTGCTCTCTCCAGAGTTCTATCTTTTCATTCAATTACAGTTGTATCCTCAAACCCACCCCATTTGGACAACTGTGTCTTTCAGGAAGTGTTCACCCATCAATACATAATTATGTGGCGTATGCTACGCCGTGGGTTGGCTAGTGTGTGTGTATATATATATATATATATAATATTAGTGCTGGGCGGTATACCGGTTCATACCAAAAACCGTTTTTTATTTTTGTTATGATATGGATTTTTCTCATACCGGAGCACCGGTTTAAATAGGCTAAGCAATGTTCGGAACGTGGCGCAGCGGGAAACTGTTTAAGGAGGGACCTTTTTCACTGCTACACCGCTAAACACGCATGTGTTAGTGGAGGTATTACGCAGTGAAAATGGAGGGTGAACATTGTAAAACTGAAGCTGTAGCAGATGATAAAGTAACATATGATGACACAGAAGAACTTTTGCCGAAGAAAGGAGCTGTGTCTGGCGATACTTTGGCTTTAAAAAGTCGGATGTGGACCAAACAACTATTTACTGTAAATGCTGTCGAGCTAAAGTTGTTGCCGGAGGCGGCAACACGAGCAATTTGCTGCACCACCTTAGCCGCAAACATGCGTTGGAGTATCATGAATGCTTGGAACTAAGATTGGCACCCTCCACGTCCTCGGGTAAAACTGAAAAACCTAGGGGACATTCGAGTCAGATGTCACTTGTAGATGCGTTTGCTAGAAGTACTGCCTACGACAAAAAAAGCAAGCGGTGGATTGAGATAACCAATGCCATTACAGTCCATATAGCCAAAGATATGGTTCCGTTAAGTACTGTGGAGAAAGATGGATTCAGGGCTATGATCAAGACACTGGATCCCAGATATGTGATCCCAAGTCGCAAGTACTTTAGCCAAACGGCGATCCCCGACTTGTACCGAGAACACAGAGGGAAATTACAAGCAGAGTTGGCTACAGTCCCCGACTATTCAACTACAGCAGATGTGTGGTCAAGTCGCACTATGGAGCCATATCTGAGCCTGACGATTCATTTTATAAATGATGACTGGCTATTGAAAAGTTATTGCCTCCAAACAAGCTATTTTCCAAATGACCACACTGGCAAATTACTTGCTGCAGGCTTGCTGGAGGCACTCACTTCCTGGGGGCTTGCAGAGAAGAGGCAAGTGGCCATCACAACGGACAGTGGGGCCAATATCAAGAAGGCTGTCAAAATTAACAATTGGACAAGACTCCAGTGCTTTGGACACAGACTTCACACAGCCATAGGTATGTAATAGTTATTAAAATAAACTATTTTAAGTAATGGTAGTAAAAACATACCATAGTAATAATGTAGCAACCTCCACGTCAGGTTCGAGAAAAAAAAAAGACGTAGTAAAGTCTCACAAAAGTTTATTTGAACAGTCAAGAAATAAGAACGCCGACTTTGTAACCCCACCACACAACCTTCCAGTTCCTTCTCCAACTCACCACTCTCCCCCTTTCTCCCGTCCCGGGTGTCGCTGCCCCTTACCGCATCTATCATGCCCCCGCTATCATTCCTCTGCGCTGTACTCCGCCTTCCCTCAGTCGGATTCAACAGTCACTTCAAAAAAAAAAAAAAGGCTTCAACCTGGCTGAGACGCTACAATAAGAAATGTATAATGAAAGTGTGTATAATCGGTTTTCTGTTATCTCTATTATCAGTCAGTACAGATAGTCAGTCCCCTACTTACGATGGTTCAACTTAGATTTTTCAAAGTTATGATGTTGAAAGCGAGACGTTAATTTATATAAAATTGTGTAAAATATACATTTTCAAGTTGGCGCGGCAAACAAACTTTTCTGTGGGCCGATCGATGCATTACGATACGTTGTCAGAAACTCCCACGTTGTGAAATGCCTCAGTCTAGCTAGCTATCGTTTGAGACTCCGATTTTGATGCAAGTGATCATATAGATGGAGATCAAAAATGAAAGTGAGGTACCGGGAATAGCTGATCTGACCCCAGCTGATTGTGGTGCTGAACACGTTCCTGTAGCTGATGCACCCATGACAACGTTCGCCTGGAATGACCGACACGATGCCACGAGGTACAAACCAGATTGCGTCTCACTGCAACGGTCACCTCTGCGCACCTGTCTCACAAATACAGCCAGGCAGCCAGTCCGAGTCCACCGTCTGTTCCTGCTGTCTATCGAGCCGCCACCCTGCGCAGCTGGAAATTGCAAACAGGCGCCGACAGCAGGCACGACAGGCAGTAACAGTCGTTTTATGTTGATTTATGTGTGAAACCATTGCTTTGTGCGCTTTTCAGAAAACTGAGATTTTTGGAAAAAATATTCAGCCCTCAATATGAGATTTACATTTAACTTACTTTGTGTGGGTCTGTGGAAATTTGTAAAGGAGTTTATAAATGAGTATTTGGGACTAAATAAATTAATTAACATTTGGATTAGCAAGCAAATAGAATTGTTTTTGTTTTAACAGAGACAGGTGTGAAAGATGAACGCATACAACGTGCAGTTGGTGTCTGCAAAAAAATTGTCTCTGCCTTCTCGTACTCTTGGAAGAAAAGGAGGGACCTGGGCATTGCTCAGGATGAACTGGGTCTGCCAAAGCACATGCTCACGACTGAGATGCCTACCAGGTGGGGGACACGTCAAAAGATGATACAAAGAGTACTTGAGCAGGAGAGAGCCATTAGTCAGGTTCTAAAAGCTGACAGAAAATTAAGGCACTTGGTGCTCAGCTGGCAGGATGTGGATGTGCTGGAGGCTGTGAACAAGGTGTTGAGCCCACTCCAGGACTTCACAGATGCCTTGTCAGGAGAACACTATGTCAGCGTCTCCTACCTCAAGCCCGTACTCCATCTCTTCAACACAAGCATTCTTGCTGAGGAAGAGAATGATACGCAACTGACCAAGGATGTGAAGAAAAACATTTTAGCCTACCTGAATGAGAAATATTCAGATCCTGCCTTGGATGACCTCATGGATGTCACATCTCTTCTTGACTCACGATTCAGAACAACCTACATAAAGATCGAAAAGGTGCAACACATTATATCCAGAGCCGAAGAAGAAATAAAATCACTAAAGGATCAACATGAAGCCAGCACTGGCATGTCGGCACTCTCAACAGCTTCTGGTGCAGCAGCAGAGCCTGTTCCTCCTCCTGAGGAAAAAAGAAAAAAGTCTTTGTCCAGCTTTTTCAAAAAGCAGAGGACAGGCAGCACGGGCTCCAGCAGTGTTAGACTGTCAGATGAGGAAAGCATCAAAATGGAGCTGAAAACCTACCTGCAGACCACAGAGGTTGACAGTGATGCAGACCCTTTGGAGTGGTGGAAATGCCACCAAGCAAATTTCCCCCGAGTTGCCAAGCTAGCCCGACGATATCTGTGTATCCCTGCTACCAGTTCTCCATCTGAAAGAGCTTTCAGTACTGGTGGGAACATTGTCACGTGCCACAGGGCAGTACTCAAACCAGATGCTGTTGACCGTCTGGTTTTCCTTGCCCAGAATTTGTAATGGCTAAGATTTACATAAGTGCCTTGTTCATTATGTTCAAATGTGTGAATACACATTCACTTTTTTTTTCTCAATACTTGAATACTGTATAATGTACCTGGGCTTGAAGCTTTGAAGTAATAGTATTATTACTGGAATTTGCACTGTTTATTTTATTGTTATTATTACTGGCACTATTATTTATTTTATTGTTATTATTTATTAGTTTAAATATTATGCAGTTTAATGATGGGATGGTTGAAAATATGTTGTCAAATAGTTGTTTGCAAAATTTGTTCAATAAAAAGGTTCTATATTTTGACTGTATCTGTCATGCAATGTGATTCCTTCTCCATTAGTGCCACCCCCTTGAAAACCATCACTTTATGGGGCCATTCAAACCTGTATTAACACTTTGTGCACATTAAAATGTTTTTTTTGTACAATGTACAATGCTCATGACAGTGGAATAGGTTATTCTTAGCCAGTCTACTGCAGTAATTGCAGTGGAAAATGTGGTTAACATCCACTCATGCATGGGAAAAAAATACCGTCAAATACCGTGAAACCGGGATAATTTAGAAAAATACCGTGATACAAAATCTTGGTCATACCGCCCACCCCTAATATATATATATATATATATCAGTAAAGTGAGGGAGTGTGCAAAAGTCTTGGGCACTTTAAATTGTTTATAAAGTATGTGTCTGAGACGGTTGTTTGATGTCTCAATGGGAAAGAGCACATTTTAGAGTTCCTGACATTCCTTTTTCAAAAGGTGGAACAATAAAATATTTAAATTTCTTATAAAAAAGTGTGGAAGAAACAAGCTTCACTTTTAGTTTAGGTGATTCAATGCCAAGCCTTTTTATTATCACTATGGGGGGATTCGCATGCTGTGAACACGCAACACTAATTTTGTAAATGTCATTCGATGCTTTTTATAACACAGTTCAAGCTGGTCCACAACAGGTCCTACATGAAGGCCTCTTAGGCAAAATAGCTGCGTTACACTTTGGTCCACTGAATTACAAAACACATTCCATAACACTAAAAGGTGGGTTTGTATACAAGCTTGCAGGGTGTGCCTTTTAGAAGTACAGTTGAATATTCAAACCTGATAAAATCAAGGCTTGCTCAAGTAGCTAGAACAAAGAGTTTACAAAATGCAACCCGACTTGTTTCACAGACTGTGGGCAGGCCTCAAGTTTGATTTTCTTACACTAAAGAAACTAACATACAGTATGAATATATAGCTGTGCCCAATTAAACATGTGAGATCTTTATAGGAATACAGCCCAGTGCATGACTAAGCAAATATATTGCAGGTGTTTTACCTGGCTATGAGTTTAGACCAATGTTAAGTTTGTACGCAGTCAGTTTCACTACTGCCTCAAGTCTCCTAACCAACAAAGCAACAGAAGTGTCGATCATCAACCCGACCCCAATTTATTGACCTTGGTCTATATGGCCAATTTTATCTTTATGATATACTGTAAGTTTCTTATGAATTACTGTAATATTTCAGTTAGCTTGAGTTACTATCATTTGCAAAGCTTTAGGTTATGCAGTACACCCCCAAATTTCACAGGGGTTACGTTCCTAGAACACCCGCGAATTGTGAAAATCCGCGAATTTTGGATGTGAGTAAAAAAATGCCTATTTTTATAGTTTAAACCCTAAATATGCACCCAAAACACTTTAATTTCAAACTCAGCTTAATACATTACCTAAAAATAAAGAATGTAAAGGTAAACCCGTATACTGTACAGTGCTGTACTGATATGTCTCCCGCAGTGCTAGAATGTAAAATACTGATGTACCACTGTATGTACTGTAATTCATGCAAGTGCGTTTTCATTGCCAGAAGCCTTAGAAAGTGCAGGGCATTTTGACGGCATCTTGGGGCTTTAAGCCTTAAACTGCCACATACTTGGGGGTTAATGCATCCCTGGATGCCAAATACTTTTTTGTTGCACTTTAAATGTCACAATTCACAAAGAAAAAGTGAAATTTTTATGGAACATATTTTTTTTCCACGCAAAGAGCATCACAATTACTGCATCACTGATAATTTTAAACACTGCTAATGAACTGTAAAAACTATTTTAAAAAACAACTGGAACAATATGTACAAGGTGTAACTGACGCCATGGATGAAATCACCGAGCCAACTGCGCTTGACCTGGCTGCACACAAGCACACAGAGGTAAGTGCTGACGCTGGCAGGCTAGTCTAGTGCAGCGGCTCAATCCCAGGGACAGTGAGGCTGCAGTGCTGCAGGGTGTCACGCTTGGGTCACAGAATTGCACAGAAACACAGGAGATTGGAGAGACAGGAACTTTATTCAAACACTTCAAACAAACATGTCTCTTTCAGAAGTAAAATGAGCTCAGTATGCAGTTAGTTCTCGTTTAAAAGAATAGGCAAACATCATAAGGGAGCACAACGGGAAAGGGACACCCAACAGGAGCAGAGGATGTCTGGGGGAGGAGAGAGAAACAAAGCAATCAGCCAAAAAGGACAGGTGCTGTTCAAGCTTTTAAGTATGCGTAGCGTCACCCAAGAAGCTTATCACGTGACAGTGCAGCCACAAGTAAGCCCAGCAAGTAAAGGAGCAATGTGAAGGTAGTCTATCAGCGTTTTTTAAGAGGGATTTTTTTGAGGAGCATCCGTGTCTTCTAGGGGTGCGTTCAGCCCCCCTGCTCACAAGGGGCTGACAGTGGTCATGAGCTGGCTGCTCAATGAATGTAAGGCACTGACTGATCAGCTCCTGTGTGCTCGCAAATGGCACTGGGAAACAACTATAGCTGGTTGTGGCGGTTTAAGGGTTCAGGGGAACAAAACGGAAAACACAAGAACACTCAGCTGGGGATGCATCACAGTCAATCAGCAGCAAGGAGAAATGAATAACTCTGTAGCGGTTCGGTGCCGCTAAGATTCACACCATCGAGAAGATGGTTATTTATTTATTTTTACGGTGGAGATTCCAGGGAGGCACCCAGCCTTGGCCCGACCTGCACGCACTCACAAACAGAGACAAAAACAAAGCAAACCGGTAATCAAACAGCAAATAAAGAATGTAATGAAAACAACGATACCACCCCTGTTCCCCTTACGGCGATTACACATTAAATACAACAAAGCACAAAGAAAACACACACAGTAAATCATGAAAAACGTTAATGAAAAAAGGCAACAGATGAAATGTAATGATGAAAATAGATAGTCCAGAGATCCGCACGTTGAATGGGAATGTAAAGATTGTCCCACCGCTAGTTCCTGAAATGGTGAAGACGGGTGGACGGGTTCAGAAGCGCTCCTTTCTTTGCAGGATGGCCATGAATCCACTTACAGTCCTCATGTAGACAGGCAGTCAGCAGACAATTCAGACACCAATCACGAAATGATCCAGGACAAAACGAATAAGTACAGGTAACCCAACAGAAGGCAGACAAACAGGAACTTCAGACTCAAATTACAAAAACTTTTTTTTTTGCTTTTGGTCACTGGCCCCCTTTTTAAAGCCGTGCTGACATCCTTTGACCCCAACAGCCCCAGCACCCTCAACAGAAGACCAATTAGAGCCACTGCAGGGACTTCTGGGAGTTGCAGTTTCAAATTCTATTGGCTACTTTCACCATCCCAAGCTGCGTTTTCCTCTACAGTTGCTTCTTGTTCTCTCTACAGTACAGTATTGCCATGAAAAAAGCCATAAAAATTGTGGAGGATATTTGCGGTTGCTGCTAACAATTATTAGATAGGTTCTAAGGAAAAATCCGCGAGTGATTGAGGCTGTGAGCTCTGAACCATTTCACGGGGGTATACTGTATACCTCTAAAAAGCATTACAGCTATGGCTATTGGTCACATTTTATACGTGACCTCAGAGGTTAAGTACTGTTTAACTAGCGTGTGCTTTAAAATAAAACCTCAGAGGCTAAGTAGCTCTCTTAATGTGTGTTTTATGTTTATGATATTTCATATGCAACCTCAAAGGCTAAGTGCTATTCCTTAGCATGTGTTTTGGGAAAAAAACCTTAGAGGCTACGCATCTTATCTTAACGTGTGTAACATTTGATACAAAGCCTAACTATTTAATAATACTCAATAGTCCTGAATATTCAGACTGTGAACCTCAGGGGCTGAGTTCTAGCATGTCCTTACAGTAAAAAGGGCGATACTTTTTAGATTTAATTACAATGATAGTAGGAAGATAATTCATATAATAATTGTAGCAAGCTCAAAATTATATATATTAACAAAATGGAAGAAAATTATAAAACAGTGAAATAAAGAATACTAGAAATGCACAAACACCATTTCCATTTGCTCCTGAGAAATACAAAGAGAAGGGAAATAGACCAGTACATTGTACATTTTACCCACAGTATGCATGCCAGGGTCCTGCTTCATTAAAAGGCATAATTATAGAAAAATGTTCCAGATATATTAGAGCAGAAACATACCTTTCTGAAAATAACCCCAAAAGATTCATCATAACATTAGCATTAATTTAACACCAAACATACTTATGAAGGTAATACACATGCCAAAGAAATTCTTAAATGATGTCCAGTGATCTAAGAAGACATAAAACTGGTTGACTGTCCATTTGGTGAAGAGGAGGGAGACTTTTAACAGCTGTATTGTTGGGAAAAAGTCCCATCTTCTCCAGACGTAGAACAATTCTCCCAAGATAAAATGAGCTCTTTCTTTCTTTCCTGGAGACAAACAGCAGTTTATTGTTGATACAAATGTAATTTCCTTCTGCCACATGCTCCAAATGCTGACCTGGACAGTGAAGTTTGCATGTTCTCCCCATGTGTATGTGGACTGAGTGTTCCTAACCTCAGGTATTGTTTAATAGCTAGTTATTAGAAGTGTGTCACTAAGCACTCTCAATTTCCAGAATCTGTGTTGTTAAATGACATCCTCCCAGTTTAGGCTCACAAGGAGCTCCCCAGGTTTTGCACATTACTTATTAAGTGAAATATCTGAGATGTTAATATAACAGATATTCAGTATATAATGTAAATGGTATGCTTGTAGAAATGCAGTATATACATGGAAATACTTTCATCTCTATTTCTGCTATTATTTCTATTAACACAGTTCAAGGAGTGACATCAACAGCATTTCAAAAAATTAGCAAAGTAAGAATTTTCTGAAAAAAATGCACTTTCAAAGTTTAGAAATGGGTAGGTGACATATAGTATTGACCAGGAGATATCAAAAATACAGCTAAGAGTGTATATGTGCAGTGATCTAACCACTATCAAAGGGAATCTCAAAAATAAAAACGGCAGCATTTTTAAAATGAAATAACCATTTGCTTAAACGTCAGTCAGTCATTTTCCAACTGTCTATATCCTAACACAGGGTCAATGGTCTGCTGGAGCCAATCCCAGCCAGCACAGGGCAGGAACAAATCCCTGGGCAGGGTGCCAGCCCACATCAGGACACACACATGCAGATACGGACAATTTAGGATTGCCAGTGCACCTAACCTGCATGTCTTTGGACTGTGGGAGGAAAGCCACGCAGGGAGGACCCAGCAAGCGAACCCAAGTCTCCTTACTGTGAGGCAGCAGCACTACCACTGAGCCACGATGCCACCCTTTGCTTAAACGTGTTGCAGGTTAAGTCAACAAGTGACATCAAAACACACTTGTTATTTGATTCTTGCATTTTATGATTATACTGGAAGCCTTGAACTGTCACAGTCTTCTTCTTTCGGCTGCTCCCATTAGGGGTTGCCACAGTGGATCATCTTCTTCCATATCTTCCTGTCCTCTGCTCTGTCACCCCCATCACCTGCATGTCCTCTCTCACCACATCCATAAACCTCCTCTTCCTCTTTTCCTCTTGCCTGGCAGCTCTATCCTTAGCATCCTTCTTCCAATATACCCAGCATGTCTCCTCTGCACATGTCCAAACCAACGCAATCTCGCCTCTCTGACTTTGTTTGTCTCCCAACCGTCCAACTTGAGCTGACCTTCTAATGTACTCATTTCTAATTCTGTCCATCCTCGTCACACCCAATGCAAATTAGGAGAAAATGGAGTTCGGTCACAGACAGTAATATTGTATGGATTATGTTGCTAGTTACAACAGGAATGAGATACAAGTTTACAAGTATAAAGTGTCACAGCTGGCTGAGGCTACAGGGGTGCAAGTAGCTCCAACCAAAGGGGCACGGAAACCTCGGAGGGGGTGCTGAAGTAGTAGACCCCGGGGTCCCAGTAGGAGGGGGGAGCGCTGCCTGTGCGAGGCATGACAGGATGCCAGGTGGTGGTGTCCAGGCAGCGTCTCCACCCCTGTTTCTGCGCTTTGTTTTGCAGGACCGGACCCTGGAGCTTCAGGAGTAGGACCCACTTCGGGGATGAGCTGCCCTCACGGGACGAGTCGCTCCGCCCAACGGGTCTTCACTGGCGGTGGGGCAGTGTCTCAGGTGGCTGGGGGGGGCGACCCAGCCGGGATGCCCCGGAGGAGGGCTTACGCCTCCCCCAGACCACATGGGGGCGACCGCCCTGGCGGCTATGGGGACCACGGGTACAGAGCTTTGAAGCTCAACCCTGCAGGGGCCCGTGGTCACCGCCAGGGGGCACTCCAATGCCTTGGGAGCCCTGGACCTCAGCACTTCCGCCACACCCAGAAGTGCTGGGGGAAGAGGATCAGGGACACCCAGAGTGCTTCTGGGTGCAGACCCGGTACTTCCGCCACACTGGGGAGTGCCAGCGGAAGCTCATCGGAAGACACCTGGAGCACATCCGGGTGTGGATAAAAGGGACCGCCTCCCTCCATTCAGGGGCTTGAGTCGGGTGGAAGAAGGACAAGGTCTGGGAGGAGGCAAGTAGGCGGCCTGAAGAAGTGAGGCATTTGATGGTGGCCAGGACTTTGGGGCTGTTGTGCACTTTATTGTAAATAATGGACTCTGTAAATAAACGTGTTGTGGGTGAGCTAAACGTGTCCGCCTGTCTGTGTCCGGGTCATCTTCCACAAAAGAAAACTGCAAAACTATGTCCATGTCAACATTTTTGGTGAGTATAGTTAAATGTAACAAAAAGTAAAAGGTAATTGCTGAAAATCTAAACTAAATAAAAACAAAAAAGGACAAAAAATAAAATTAGAAAATGGCAAAAAACTAAAACTGAATAAAAACTAAAAAAAGAACAAAAAACTACATAAAACTAAAATTAAAAAATGGTGGAAAATAGAAATAAAATCAAAAACTAAATAAAAAAACAAAAGCTAAAAAATATTTTAAAACTAGAAAAACACTGAGGTGAACATAACATTTTACTAGTAATCCCTTAACCAACAGAGCTTGATGTAAAGTGCAGCAGCAACAGAGCTGACGTGAGGTCATCAAAGAGACGTGTTAAGATAGCTCTGTATGGCGATGGGACTGAGATCCATTAAGAGCAACTGTCACTACTAGGAGGTGACCAGCAGTCAGTTGTCATTACAAACAGTGGTTATGTTTGTGTCAAATTACCGTTTAGAAATCACCAGGAGACGCACTCAATTTTATTTAGAGTCAGAATGTTTTCTTTCATACCTGAGAAGCTAAACTTTGCAGAGAATACAGGTAGTCCCCAGGTTACAGACATCCGACCTACGACATACGAACGGGGCCGCAGCTGCGACGCATGTGCCTCAGTAACTGCCGCTCCGTCATCTTCGGCCTGCGGATGCTGCAAGCGGTGGCTGGACGGAGGCTGGAGGGGGGCGATTTCGCTGCTCGCGCAGTGTAGAGTCCCTCGGGTGGCTCCCAGCGGCAAGCGGTTTCACTGCCCGCCCACCACACATGGCTGCTCCGTTCGTTCTAGGTGCGCGGGTGGTAATACTGCAAGCGGTGATCAGGTTGTGGCTGAACGGGACGGCAGGGGGTAGCATTGTAGTGTGCCTCGGATGGCTGTGTGTTGAATGGGGGTGGTGGTGTTGCGTACGCTGCAGGCAGCATACTGTAGTGGAGGTGACTGTGAGGTGAGCTGGTGATGAACCACCCCTCGCTGCCCCCATTCATTCTCAATAGCAAGCCTGCTTGTACTGTTACGCACATAGCAGGAAGTTGTCTTTTGTCAGTACAGGGTGGTCCAGATCTAATTATTTAGATCCAGATTGTCTGGATGACTTTGATTTATGCAGGGACGATTCCACTTCGGCGCGAAGACAATTCTTCATGTCGTCAGTTCGCACAGTTCTCGATGGTCTGGGATTTTTCTGGTGATTTTCTATGTAATAAACTGAATAAGTTATAGCCTAGTGAAAATTGCATAATTAGATCTGGACCACCTTATACATCAGACGTGTTGACGACTGGTGCCTTCCTGCTGTGATAGCTGTACAGTGCTGTGCAGAAGAGCTCATCTTATCCTTTTGTCTTCACCCTTCAACAATGTCTCTGAAACACAAATCTGATGCAAGTGCTGGTGATACAGTAAAGAAGAGAAAAACCATCACCATGGAAAATAAAGTAGAAATAATAAAAAGGTCAGAAAGAGGTGAAACTCCATCATTCATTGGTAGAGCACTTGGTTACAGTCGGTCAGCAATAGCATTTGTTAAAATAATGTACCTGTTCCGACTTACATACAAATTCAACTTAAGTACATACCTACTGTCCCTATCTCGTACGTAACCCGGGGACTGCCTGTACAGCTAAACACAGGCATCATCAGCTGAGCAGAGAAAGTGGTGATTCAGTGTGGACTTTGTGACAGTCCTCATTTTGGTGCTTCTGTAACTGAACCTTCTATTTTCATTTTCCAGCTTCTTCAAAATGTTTTCTTTTTTCTTCTTCAGTTTTTTACTGGGACATTTCACAAGGTATAGGAAGGCAGCAGATAATTATAACGTCAGCCATGAACTATTTCGCAAATGGTAAGTCATTCAAACATATTTTTTATGATTTATGCTGCAACTTTGGTGGTACACCTGAGGTCTATGACAAGTTTTTGTTGCTCTGTTTGTGAGGTTCTGAGTACAGCTTCTTCTTCTTCTTCTTCTTTCGGCTGCTCCAGTTATGGGTTGCCACAGCGGATCATCTTCTTCCAGATCTTTCTGTCCTCTGCATCTTGTTCTGTCACACCCATCACCTGCATGTCCTCTCTCACCACATCCATAAACCTTCTCTTAGGCCTTCCACTGTTCCTGTGACCTGGCAGCTCTATCCTTAGCATCCTTCTCCCAATATACTCAGCATCTCTCCTCTGCACATGTCCAAACCAAGGTTCTGAGTATAGCTACAGTAACTTATTTCTTGTTATTCTTATTTCTGGCAGATTATTTGTCTATAAATTGATTTTTACCTAGTTTTGTTTTTAAAGTGTCACATTTCAATGTCATGTTCAGCTTCATTTATCATTGAAGTTGTTCCTAGTAATCTGCGTTTGTGCATTCATCAGCAAATAATATCATGATCAATGTCTTATTTAAAAGTAAGCTGTTTGGAATCTAAATATGTATCGAATTTTACGATTCAGTACTCAGTTTGAGAGGATTTAGAGCCCCCAAATTAATTTCTGGCATTTATTTTTTGATACTCCACTCTGTTTGAATTGCAGATTAATTTTTGGCCTGTTTCATTCGCCATTTTGATTTGTGCACATTCACTGCGATTTTAGGTGCCCGTTGTTAGGATGCAGGATGGTTGTTACGGCCGCGTTCTTAGAGGAGGTGACTTGGGTATTATGACAGAAAAGGAATAAGAGACCTTCAGGAGCAATCCTTCCCTATTTCAGGCTTTGAATAAAAAAAACCTCTGTTGATTCACTTAATAAAAATCTTTGTGCTTCATTATTTTGTGTATTTTCCTTTTGTTTTTGACTTCATTTTTGGCCTTCACACACTGTTTTACCTACACACCTCCTGGTTTTGATCCATTTCCACTTTCACATCCTGCTCCTTGGTACGCCAGATCTTGTCTGCTCTGTAGACATAATCCATACATGTAGTCGATCTCAACTTTGTTTAAGTTAAGGCTATGAAGTGGAACAAGAACCTTTATTCATTTTTTAAAAAGCATTTCAGAAAGTCAACTTAAAGAAAAATCTAATATTAAGTTTTGTTTTGCTCATTCACGTTCATGAACAGTATTTGCTTTCTGATGCTCGCCTATATTTTAACAGTTAATGCCTTCCACTTACTTAGGGGCACAGTGCAGGGCCTGTACGGCCTGTGCTTTTCTGTCAATTGTTACGCTGTACTATAGTCCTCCTAAGTCAACAGGGACTGTTACAGTATGTGTCAATGTGGATGATTAGTGTCATGGACTAGCACTGACAAAAGTCCAGGGCCAGTTTTTGATTCCAGACCACGCATACTTATCTGAGATGAAAACCTAAACTTATTGTCATTCTTTAGCTGATGCTTGGTGCTATTATAAACATTTTTAATTCCTTTCTGTTTATGTTACGATGTATTACTTTTCACATCAGTGGCTTAAGTTAACAAGCGTGTGCGATAATGGTGTTTTTATTTTATCAGACACCATTTATTCCAGCAATAGGTCTGTTTTGGATTTTAACATCAATCATATGTACATCATTAGTTTCTTTATTTAATGGTCATGCAGTCATGGTTGCTCTGAGGCTTGGGAATTGCATCAGCAATTAGAAGGTTGCCGGTTCAAATCCCGTAAATGCCAGAAGTGACTCCACTTTGTTGGGCCCTTGAGCTAGGCCTTTAACCTGCAATTGCTTCATCCTGAGTATGACGTTGATCTGCAAGCAAGTCCTCCCATTTACAGGGAAGACTTGGGGGTTGGTGGCATGATTGGCACTCCAGCCACCGTAAAAAACCTCCACTGTTCTGCTGCACTCGGGTCCCAATCCAGGTGGTTCATTGTGTGGTGGATGCGTCAATGTCCTATCAGCCCATGCTCCCAACCTCTCCTCGTGCACCCTTATTTTTACTACTATGCTCAATTCAAAATTTTTTATTTTCCACACAAAGTTAAATCTTTCTGCATAAAACAGACCTGGGGCATCATTTATAAAACTTAGCGTGGGAAAATATGCACACAGTGATAAAACAGGAAAATGCATGCACCAAAAAAAGATTAGATTTATAAAACCTGCCCTACGCACATCTCTACATAATTCACCCTTTATAAATTACAATCACCTTGTAGGTACAGTACGTTGTGGCCGCTAGGGCTCTCTGTTGCCCCGTGAATCCCCACAGACAGACGTCCAGGACACACGTTTAAAAGCACCAAGAAGAATTTTAATATTTTCTTCAAATAAAGTGCACAAAGCACCACACTCGCCACAATTCCACAATATTCAATAATTAATAACAATAATCAATAATCCTCCACTCCTAGCAGCTTCGTTACCCAACCACCCAACTCCGGCTCTCCTGCTGGGTCTGCATCAGTCCTTTAAATAGTCCTTGACCCAGAAGTGTTCCGTCTCTTCTTCCGGGTCAAACGCCGTATCATCCATCTTGAAGTAGCCCGGAAGTACTGTGGGCTTCCGTCCTCGTGACTTCGAAGTACTTCCGGGTTATAAGAAAAGTAGGAGTCCCCAGGTCCTTTATGAGCTCCCCCTGGCAGCACCCACGGCACCCAACAGGGCTGAGAAAATGGACTCCATGTCCAATGATGCCCTGAGGGAACCCAGGGTACATTTACCGCCCAGGGGAGCTGCCACCTAGCGTCCTGGGTGAGGCAGTGTCCTGGAAATGTTGCCCTTCTCCACTCTTTTAGTTCTGGGACTTCCCGGCTGGATTGAACTGCCGGCCGTCTATCACAATGTGCACATGAACATGCCTTGAATGCCACCCTGAAACATCCATACTGTATATGTAGCATGATAATCAACCTTACACATATGCAATCACAATGCTACCGAACTTCATTGGCTGGTAGAGCAGCCTCCCATATAATGCGCCAAGACCCCACCACCTGCATTCAAGAGTATCTGGTTGTGCTCCGCAACTGAGGGCAGAATATCATGTGCAGCATTATAGGACCTCTAGGAAGACCTTCCCTCAGAAGTTACAACAGCTCACCAATATATTAGCTGATCAATAACCAAAAAGGTTCTTCAGTGCAGATATGTAGCATTGGCCCCCTTAAAAGGGAACTAAAATACAATCAGCACAGCAGATTCATTGTTTTTGAGGTGTGATATATTTGTCACGTCAACGCACAATGTAACAATGGCTTGGTGATATTAATTATTATGTGTGCGAGTCTTCATTTAGCCCGTCTGGCTGCATCTCCCTGCTTCATCAAGAGTGTCGTTATTTCCCAGTTTCTCCCAGGATTTTTTTTATTATAATAGAGAGATGTATTAAATGATTCAGTAGCAGTGGCTAGTCTAATACAGCAAGTACATTTGCTACTTGTATAACTACAGCTCAGGATATAAAGAATGTAGTGAATGCTTATCAAATCCAGCTTTCCACACTCTGCTCCTTAAAGCAAGCACATTTTTGCCAGACTCGTGAGCACACACATTCTTGTAATGTTTTAATCTCTCATTGGCTTGCAGCAGTATTCCTGCATGGCAATTTTAAGAGATTCATTTCTTTTTCATTTTTTAGGCTGTATCAGAGTTACACAATCAAAAAGATTGATCTTTTATGTAAACTACTTAATTGGTAAGCTCATGGCTTTTCTGTAAAACAAGATGCAAGATCTTTTATTTGAGTTATCTTTACTCAGGTTCTAGTGCAGAGTGGCACACTGGCCGAGCTATAAAACAGAGCCTTGTGTATCCCTAGGCTGTTGTACACTACCGACAAAAAATATTCCGCCCCTTGGAAGTTTTCACATTTTATTCCTATACAACATTGAATTACAGTGATTTATTTGGGCTTTTTCGACACTCATCAACAGAAAAAGGCATGTTAATGTCAAAGTGAAACAGATCTCTGTAAAGTGGTCTAAATTAATTACAAATATAAAACACAAAATAATTGATTGCATCAGTATGACACACCTCTGTCCTCACTGGTGTAGCCATTTGGTTTTGGAAGTCACAGAATTAGTTCAGTAGAGATCAGCATGCACATTCTGAGAAACATGGAATGTTTGAGAAATGCTGGACAACAATGAACTCATTAAAGGGTATCAGTTTGACAGAGATGGAATAATATTCATAACAAGTCTTGTACATCACGTGTTTGCACCCCCTGTGACGGACGAGGTCGATTTCGCACTCCCTTGGTTTGAGAAGAAGTATGAAAAAATATGAGGTTAACGCAGAAAAACAGATCACCAATTGAAGCTTTATGAATAATGGATACTTTATTCACAGCTAACAAGAGGGTGGAAAGAGCAGCCTTCCACACCTCAACCACACAAATACAAGTATGAAATGATTTAATTATTTAGGAATGGATAGATAAATTAAGATTTTGTACAAATAATGTTTTTCATTTTTCTTCCTCGATGGATTCTGGCACCCCCAGCAACAGTTGCTCGCATCTCGGCATGGATAAGCCATGCACAGTCAGCTGAAATGAAATGTTCTGTTTTTGGCCACAGGGAAAATGCAGTTTTGCAAAAGCAAGGATCTGGGTTTGTCACAAACAACCAAATTTTCTACCAATATTTGAACACCCTTACAATGTGTGAGGTAATATGCAAATTTATACATTTTCCCCACCAGTCTACGTCATGTAATGTTAAAGCAAGCTGTATTCATGCAAATTGACTCGCACATAAAGATCATTGACTCAAGGGTAGATAAGCACATACGGTCATATGAAAAAGTTTGGGAACCCCTCTTAATTCTTTGGATTTTTGTTTATCATTGGCTGAACTTTCAAAGTAGTAACTTCAGGTGCATAAATTTGGGCACCCCAACAGAGATATTACATCAATACTTAGTTGAGCCTCCTTTTACAAATCTAACAGCCTCTAGACGCTGTCCTCCTATAGCCTTTGATGAGTGTCTGGATTCTGGATGGAGGTATTTTTGACCATTCTTCTATACAAAATCTCTCCAGTTTAGTTCAATTTGATGGCTGCCGAGCATGGACAGCCTGCTTCAAATCATCCTGTAGATTTTCGATGATATTCAAGTCAGGGGACTGTGATGGCCATTCCAGAAAATTGTACTTCTCCCTCTGCATGAATGCCTTTGTAGATTTCGAACTGTGTTTGGGGTCATTGTCTTGTTGGAATATCCACCCCCTGTGTAACTTCAACTTTGTGACTGATGCTTGAACATTATCCTGAAGAATTTGTTGATACTGGGTTGAATTCATCTGACCCTTGACTTTAACAAGGGCCTCAGTCCCTGAACTAGCCACACAGCCCACAGCATGATGGAACCTTCCGCCATGCAAAGCGATTTTTGTTATGACCAAATAACTCAATTTTTGTCTCATCAGTCCAAAGCACTTTGTTCCAAAATGAATCTGACTTGTCTAAATGAGCATTTGCATACAACAAGCGACTCTGTTTGAGGCGTGAGCACAGAAAGGACTTCTTTCTCATCACCCTGCCATACAGATGTTCTTTGTGCAAATTGCGTTGAATTGCAGAACGATGTACAGATACACCATCTGCAGCAAGATGTTCTTGCAGGTCTTTGGAGGTGATCTGTGGGTTGTCTGTAACCATTCTCACAATCCTGCGCATATGCCGCTCCTGGATTTTTCTTGGCCTGCCAGACCTGCTGGGTTTAACAGCAACTGTGCCTGTGGCCTTCCATTTCCTGATTCCATTCCTTACAGTAGAAACTGACAGTTTAAACCTTTGAGATGGCTTTTTGTAGCCTTCCCCTAAACCATGAGACTGAACAATCTTTGTTTTCAGATCTTTTGAGAGTTGCAGAGACTAATAATAGCTTTGTGGAAGATAAGGGAGGATCACAGAGAGAGGCACGGCATGTGACAGACAGCATGACGATGGGGAACATTGAAAGAGTGAACACAACATCAGAATCAGCGCCAGAATAGATGTTGCTACCTTCAGTAACTTTACAAGGAGTTTCCAGTAGTCATTTAGGAAAGTGATTCTAAAAGTACAGCTGTGGATCATTCATTGTTAAATAAATGTGTCCGTTATTGGGCTTTACTCTCATTTGGTGTGTGTGTCTCAGCCTTTCCATCTTGGTGCTCATTACGGTATTATTTGTAAAGTTGTTGCAAAGTAGCAACAATTAAAGTGCAGCTTAGCACAATATTCTATTTATTGTGTTTTTATTTTTCTTCTACTCCTACAATATTGTTATTATTTTTATTATTATCTTTGTGTTGAAGCCTTAGCATTAGTATCAGAAAACTAAAAAAAAAATCATCATTATATCCAAGGAAACTATAAAATGCCTTCATGAGTGCCAATTTGCAGCTTGGGCTGCAGTAAAAATGTGACATCAAGTACTCTGAAACGTGAACTCCTACTCCTCACTGGTAGTGGATGCAGGGTGCTGATTAACTACTGTATTTCAGGGGGCAAATTCTTATCTTAGTCGGACAAACAGTGCAATTCCTAGGAGTAATTCTGAGATGTATGATAAATATGGGCACAGATGTCAACCCAACTGAGAAATTGTGACTGAACTTGATAAAGTCTGTTCATTCACGGGAGCGGTTTTGCAAAAAAGAATAAGGAAAAATGAAGTGTCCAGATGTGCAAATATGCAGTCAGTTATTTTGTGTTATGTATTTGTAATTAAAGTAATTCAGATCCCTTTGCAGAGACGTGTTTTCACTTTGACATTAAAGTGTTGATCAGGGTCAAAAAAGCTAGATTGGAATCCACTGTTATTCGATGTTATATAAGAGTAAGATTTTAAAAGTCCCCTAAATTCATTTTATAAAAAGTGAATCTGATATTCATTACAGTATTACACAGTGTGATTTGTGGAGGAAATGTTTTTTGCACATTCAAAGCTGTCTAGTACCTTACAGGTCCAGGCTGAAACGTAAAGAGGACTCTGTTTTCACAGGCCTTAGATTGACTCTGTTCATCCACAAAGTGAACACCATGACAGTATTCCTTCATTGCATTTGCTGTCGCTTCTTTGAAGGATGCAAGGACATATCTTCATAACTGAAATACTCCACAATGAGATTTCATTTGAACAAAAGAAAACACTCTTACTGAATTCAAAATGCTCATTTTCAAATGGAACTTGAATATGCTTTCATTTTTTTGTTGTCATCTGAGACCTTGTGTGTGTGTGCGTTTTGATTTTGCTTATTTCACCATTTCTTAGCCAGTAAAACTGTACTAGTTTAAATGCTAAAATGACTTGTCTACTTAGACTTTACTTCATCTTTAAAATCTACAATATTTGTATAATAAACAATTAGAGTAAAAGGTACTGTAAACATAGAGGCAGGGTTTTGGGCTTTTTTTCCAAAGGCTTTGACATCAGCACTGATCTGAAAATAAATACTTGGGGCCCGTATGGTGTCAGATAACAGTTTGGTTTATTTTTCTTTGTGAATACTCAGGTAGAAGAGTAAATGTGGGATTGATAATAATCCTAATTTACCCTGAGTGTGCCCTGCAGTGGAGTTTTATCACATCCAGTATACTTCTTACTGTTCACCTGCTGCCTCCTGACTTTGAAATATGAGAAGTCGATCTATAAAATGAAAAATATTCATATTCTGTTCTCCCTGAGAATTTCTAATGTTGTAAAAGTACCAGTGGAGCTCTACAGGATAAAACTATTAGTGGCAATAAACATATGCATGCAACGACTGAGGTTAAGAAGCAGTCTTACACCATTTTAGGACTGATGAAGTTACTAAAACCGCTTCATAATGGAGGGGATTCATAATTTTCATAATTTTATTACTACATGCACCACAGAATACATTCCAATAGATGGTGAACTGCAAACGTTATCACTGAATACGTCCAACAGAGAGTTACCACCAGATGGACAGAAATCAGTTTATACACCTTAATAAAGGCACATGTGTTTGTGTACCTGTGTACCCAACATGTTGTTAGGATGAAAAAGAAGAATGTAAAATTAGGCAAAACATGTAAAAGAAGGATCAATAAATCAAAAATACCAAATAAGGGTCTAAAAATAAGAAAATTGGTCTTATCGGCCTGTTCTGTTGTCTGAAGTTGTACACCACCAACAGCCGCATGGTTGAAACTTGCTTGCACTCGCTCAGGCCACATGAACAAGATTTATAGCTGTAATGCTAATGACCGAGAACTTTGCATGGTTGGCAGTGGATGAGTGTTGCATGTCAGGAAACCAAAGCTCCAACACAACACAGGCTAGAGTTGCTAAGTTTATCCAATTTGGTAGAGACCACTGCCATGTTTTTCCAGCAAAACACTCTGACCTTTAAGAGAAGTAAGGTGAGCAACCAAAGCCCGGAGGAAATACAGAAAAATGGACGCCTCAATCCGAAGAGGAAAAGGCCACCACAAGGGAAAGGGATTGGGTGTGTATTTATATCAGACCAAATGGACGACCCATTTATCAAATAAGAAACAGGCAGCCTGTGCTGATTACTTAGACATCAACCCATCTTAGATGAGTAGGACAGCTAGCAAGTAAATAATCTTGTTTCCAAAAAGGCCTGAATGTCCTTAGTAATGAAGTGCAGGTTAGCTTCCATCACAAAAAGGTTAGATTTAAAAGAAGGTGTACTAAATGACTGAAAGAAACAAAACAGAGAAAAGAAACACTGGCTAATAGAAGAGATGATGGGGAAGATTTGGAAGAAATGGGAAGCAAAGATGTTTGATTGAAACCAACACTATTTAGTGAATAATGGGCTGTGAAGTATCGCTGAATGCATTTGAAAGTTTTTGGAAGGTGAACATGGTAGTCTGAATTAATTAAATAAATAATGCCAACTTCTATATATGAAATATTGTATATACAAAAGTGAAATAGCTGACAAAGTGTTACAGACAACTCTTTATAACATCAGAGAGTTACCAAGGAGCCTAAGAGATTATAAAGGATGACAAAAAATACCTGGAAATAACAAGACAAGAACTGCAAATAGATAAGAAGGAACAAGACAAAATGGAAGCTGAGGTGCATGCTGCATACCTTCCCACATGCAAGCCTACTTGTACGGTCCAGCACACTTTATATAAAGATGCCCTGCTTTGGTACTGCTTTGATATACTGATTCCTGATTTGTGCCTAGATAGATAGATAGATAGATAGATAGATACTGTTTAATACTGACTGATAGATTGATAGGATACTATCTAATACTAATAGATAGACAGCTAGTGAGTAAGAAAAAACATTATTAACTGAAATGTAAGCTATAATAAGAATGTGCTGTGCATTAACCGACAGTATAACATTAATCCTTTTATAAGCTGAGTAAAGATTCTTAAATTGTAACTGCCACATAGCCGTTGAAGTGTTGTAACCCTGATGGTGCAGAAGAATAGGGCAGTACATATTTTGCAAAGTGCTGTCTCTGTAAAACTAGCCATAGCTGAATTGCATAGCCTAATTTGGATGGGGAACCTGGGACTTTGGACATGCTGACTACCGTGTTCTTCTGCACGTACTGATTTATTGTGTCATCTTAAACTACTTGCAAACTCTGCGTGACCTCAAATTGAACTGACATACTTCCTCTTTTTGTTTAGCAAACAAACTGGTATAAAACTGAGCTAACTTCCTTTTTTGAGCAGGTTGTCTGATCTGACCTGTCAGTAGCAACTGGAGCTGGCAGGCGGGCAGCCTGCCTCCTCTCACCAAGAATAAAGAAATTGCTTTTTATTTTAAATTGGTGTTTTTGTCTCCCTTTGTTTTTCCGACTTCAGCGACTACACTAGACAGATAGATGAGATACTATTTAATTCTGATAGATGGAACTTCATTTCTAGTGCTGCTAGGACAGGGTCCCACCTGCTTACAACCTTCAGCTGGCTTAAAGCGTGCTCAAAGAAGTTATGCTAGACATACACATCTACTATACAAAAAATACATTTTCAAATCTACTTAATTTTGTATTCTCAATTGTAGTAGAAATTTGTAAAATTATACATACATCTATGTGATTCCTTTCACATTCAGGTTGTTATCTTTCAGGGCTGAAGAATATGGGCCAGTTGTACGAATGAATATGCTAAACCAGGTGTTTCTGATTGTGACCAGTCCAGAGGCAGTTAAGGTAAGCCTAGAAAATTTAAACCCATCAATTATTCTTTATTAAAGAAGGATCTTGCGCAGTAAATTTCTGCATATTAGTTAGGAGGGTCAGGAAAGAAAATGAATTTGTAGTACTGTATATCATGATCAGACCATACTATTTTTATATATGGGAATGTGTAAAGTTTTTTTAAATGCTTAGCAACATTATATAATAAAAAAATATCACACAAAAATCAGAAAGAAGCTCCTGAAATAATATGGATTTTCCCTTCTTATCCTAATAGTAGCTCACTCTCAGCACCACTAATCAAAACCTCAGGGATGCCCTGATTCATAAACTTAGCATATCAGCAGGCCTCTCTGATCCACCATTGTTGTTTCTGATTTAACACTTGGTGACAGACACCCAGCTTTGATTATCTGGTTCTTGCTTGTTTCCTGAAATCTGCTTATCTATTCATAGTTAAGTTTTTTCTTTTTTATTTGGTAACTATTTATATTCTTCAAAAACAAATTCATAGCTAGAATGTGTTATTATAAATTCTATGAATTCCTGTTTCTGTTAAATTCACATTTTATTCAGTTTGTGTATAATGTTGTTCTCCTTTGTTTAGGAGCTTCTGATGTCACAGAAGTATACAAAGGAGCCAAACAGTTACAAGCTTCTGTTTTCTTTGTTCCGACAGAGGTAGGCATCACTAGTTTAAAGGAATGTCAGATAAATGTATATTTGTTGTGCGCTGCTTTAATTGAACATTTCAGTACTCAAAAGTCACCAGGTCAGACATATACAAGTTTTGAGAACTGAATGATCTTGAGTTTTTGTCTGTTATAAACTAATTTTCAGTACTTTTTCTCCACTTTTTTGGTATTTGCTGCATTTCAGTGTTAAAATATTATGTTTCTTGTATATTCTTACTTAATTATTTTTATTCCAAGTTAATAGATTGTCATATCTTGTAATAATCTATCATCTTACGACATATGGAAGGATTTCTTTCACACTGTTACAAAATTATATTAAGTGTTTTCACTAAGTGTAAAATCATTATTTTTACATTTATGTATGTTGTCACAAAATCAAAGAAACCACACAAAGTTTTGGGGCAGCCATCTGTATTTTATTCCCTGGCTGCAAAATGGTTTAAAGGTTTGTACTGATGTGTACAGATTAGAGTCCAGAACAGAACTGAGGGGATAAACGAAAGGTGGCGGCTTTAAAGTTCAGTATAGGAAGTGACATCAAAGGGGCAGGAACTGGAAGGGTCTTCATCTATAGGCTCGCACCCAGAAGTGACGTCCAAGGGGCCGGAACCAAGAATGACATCATCAGGGTCAGGTGGAATTTCCTGTGAACGGTCTATAGAAAAGCGAGAGAAAGAGTCAGTGCACTCCGCTACCTCCCGGTCTGGCTCGGAATTACTCTCATTCAAGCCCTTTAGCTGCCTCCCATGTGCATGTTTGTGACAATGTATAACCAATTACACAAATGTCATAAATACAACCAAAACATATTGTAGATCAATATAAATCTAAAGGCTTTGTGCAGTGGTCTATGGCACTGATGTGTACTGTATATCTGTTAAGTGTCAGCCAGTAAATCAAGAGTGGTGTGTTAATAATCTGGATTCCTAGACAAAGCTAATGAAATCACAGAAACAGACAGTCGCACCCCCAGCACACGACATAAAAAATGTAATATTGTTGATTGTGAAACACAGGCAGTGTCTGTTTTCCGCATAATAACCAAAAAGTTGCCAGACTCACTGCACATTCGTATCACATCAAGTTTTGAGCATTCTGCTGCATAAAGTAAGCTTTCAATATGTGTGATCAATTAGAAAGGCCACTGTTTTGTTTGTAGACTGTCACTAATGAGCGACACAATGTTCATACTTCCATGTTTTAATCTTATCAAAAAGATGCACAAACTATTTTTTGTAAGCAGGCTATTTTCCTTTTTAGCCAGAAGTGAAAACTGATTAGAAATCTGCTTATTAATAATTAGAGATTATTATAAAATCTTATATTCTACTGAGTTCAAAGAAGACAACACACAATTGAATGCATTTCTGCATACATTACAGACACCACAAATAGATGCTTTAAGTGCTGAGGAACTGGATAAACCTCTGATACTATCAGAATTACTAGATGCTATAAGTCACTTCAAAGCGGGAAATCAGCAGGCCCTGATGGTTACCCCATAGAATTTTATAAGAAATTCTCCACTCAGCTAGCTCCCCTCTTACTGGCAACATTTACAGAAGCCAGAGACAATCAAATTCTACCTCAAACTTTTCGTCAAACATTAATCACCGTCTTTCCTAAACAAAATAAGGACTTGTTACAATGTGCATCATACAGACCAATTTCACTCCTGAATAATGATGTTAAGATACTCTCAAAAATTATAGCTAGAAGGATGGAGAAACTGCTGCCCTCGGTAATATCACAGGATCAAACTGGATTTATTAAAGGCCGACACTTATCTTTCAATCTCCGATGCCTGTTTAATGTAATACAGTGTATTCACCAACAAAGTCAAACACCCCAGAGATGATATTATCATTAGATGCAGAAAAAGCATTTGATATGATTGAATGGAACTACCTTTTCACTGCATTGGAGAAATATGGGTTTGACCCGAATATTTGTGCATGGATCAAACTACTGTATACCAATCCAGAAGCTTCAGTTTGTATTAACAACATTCGTTCAGATTACTTTAAGCTAGAATGTGGCACCAGACAAGGATGCCCCTTGTCACCACTGCTGTTTACAATCACCATTGAACCACTGGCGGTCCACTGTCGAAATTCTTATCAGATAAAGGGGATTATCAGAGAAGGACTGGAACAGAAAATTTCTCTACATGCAGATGATATGGTTTTATATATATTAGACCCAGAAAACACTGTGCCTGCAGTTTTAACAGCACTTACAGAATTTCAAAAGATATCTGGCCTCAGAATTAATCTGAATAAAAGTATACTCTTTCCAGTGAATTCACAAGCATATAATATTAGATTGGACACCCTACCTTTTACCATAGCAGATCAGTTTAAATACCTAGGGGTAAATGTCACAAGTAAACATAAAGCTCTTTATCAACAAAATTTTGCCGTCTGTATGGAAAAAATTAAGCAAGACTTGCATAGATGGTCAACCCTTCATCTCACTCTAGCCGGAAGAATTAACGTTGTTAAGATGAATATCCTTTCTAAACTTCTTTTTTTATTTCAAAACATTCCAATATATATCAATAAATCATTTTTTAAGCAATTAGATTCAACTATAACCTCATTTATTTGGAACTCAAAGCACTCATGTATCGAAGAGCGACCCTACAAAGACCTCAGGCAGAAGGTGGCATGGCTTTATCTAATTTTCAGTTTTATTACTGGGCAGCAAACATACAAGCCATAAAAACCTGGACACAAATAAATGAACATACACAGGCTTGGTCCACAATAGAAGTAAAATCCTTTAGTACTTCTTTATACTCCCTGCTCTGCGCTCCAATAAATGCAAGTTATCGCAAATATACTAATAACCCAATTGTGCTTTACTCACTCAGAATATGGAACCAACTTAGAAAGCATTTTAAGATGGAAAATCTTTTATCTGTGGTACCCCTGCAGGAAAACCACCTCTTTCAACCCTCGCAAACATATCCAGTTTTGAATACCTGGAAAAGATTTGGGATTAAATTGCTCAGAGATCTTTATATAGACAATATCTTTGCATCCTTTGAACAATTACGTTCCAAATTCAACCTCCCAGCTACACATTTCTTTCACTATCTTCAAATTAGAAACTTTGTTAAACAGAAACTGCCCGATTTTCCTCATCTCGTACCCTCCACCATGCTGAAAAAAATACTGCTCAATTTCGAGGAATTAGACACCATTTCCGCATTATTTAAAATTTTATTAGAGTCCCTTCCTTTCAAAGATCCAAGAGGACAATGGGAAAAAGATCTCTTAATCAATATATCAGAAAAGGAGTGGAAGGTAGCATTGCAGAGAATTCACTCGAGCTCCATATGCGCAAAGCATAGAATTATTCAACTTAAAATTATATATCGAGCTCATCTGTCTCGCTTAAAACTGTCCAAAATGTTTCCAGGGGAAGATCCAACCTGCGAACGCTGCAACCAAGCTCTTGCCTCACTGGGTCACATGTTTTGGGCCTGCACCAAACTAACATCATTTTGGACCAAAATTTTTAAGTGCCTTTCCGACAGCCTTGGTATCACAATCCCTCCTAACCCATTAACAGCTGTGTTCGGTGTTCTTCCAGACGGACTTGAAGTGGAGAAGGACAAGCAAACGGTGATTGCATTCACTACACTTTTGGCACGCAGACTTATTTTGTTAAACTGGAAGAATCCTAACTCTCCTCTGATAAGTCAGTGGGAAACCAATGTTTTATATTATTTGAAATTGGAAAAAATCTAATTCTCAGTTAGAGGATCTGTACAGAATTTTTTCAAAACCTGGCAGGATCTAATCAATAATATTTTAGAATAAGAAGAAATAATTATTTCCGCATTTCTTTCCCTTCTCCATTTTTTATTTACCTATATATATTTTTTCCTTTCTTTTGATTATTTTTGCCCTATTAAAAAGCCCTAAGTAATTCTCCTTTGGCCATGCTCTCCTTCTCAAGGGTGGGGTTTGATTTGTCTTCAATTCTTTTTTGGATAAATTGATCTATTTGTATGGAATGATTACAATAAAATTAATAAATAAAATTTAAAAAAAAAAAAAAAAAAGAAATCTGCTTATTGATATGCTTATTACAGAACAGCCAAGGCAGATGAGATGAGCCTGGAGAGTGAATATTAAATCCGGCCATTCTGGCACGTTCTGGCTTCTCAATTCTGTCTTATGTCAGAACTGACCTTCTATTGTTATAATGTGCACAGTAACCATGTACCCTTATAGACTCACATAAGACATTCAAAACAGAGGAAACTACTATATCAATCCAAAAAAGCTAATATCACATTATGTGACTTCTAGTCATGGGGTGTGTCAGACTTGCTGAATGAAGTTACTGATCTCATTGCCAGACCATGTCAGTTTGCATGGCTGAAAATCACAGAGCATGTCAAATTTAGCGAGTACATGACAACTTTTTTTTTGTTCTTTATTTCGCCTTATACAATTTCTTGCATTAGGAATTTGTTAGTTTTTGCATACCCCTTGGGGTCAGCGCACAGGGTCAGCCATTGTACAGCGCCTCTGGAGCAATTACAGGTTAAGGGCTTTGCTCACGGGCCCAGCAGAGTAGGATCTCTTTTGGCAGTGACGGGGATTTGAACTGGCAACCTTCTGGATACCAGCACAGATCCTTAGCCTCAGAGCCACCACTCCAGCACAGTCGTGTTTGCCCCTTTTCCAGATAATGTGCTTCCTGACAAAGCCGGTGCTGTACAAAGGTTTGACAGATATGGCGAGTTCAGCTGAACTCCCTACCCCTTTCTTTCCTTTTTCCATTCCTTTGCGGTACGTAAAAAACATGAGATATCAGACAGACAAGGTTCTTTTGTGTTTGTGAGATCCATCCACTATCCTTGTTCCTCATCGCTGCATTATATGTATTGTACTTCCAGGTAAGCGTTCATTGGTTGTCGGCTCTCATGCACAAAGAACCTGCCTCTGTGACTAAAGACAAAATTAGCCTCCGATTTTATCACAGCAAGTCATGGACTATTTAGACAAAGTCACTGACTGCCTCCAAACTTTAAGATTAAATGAAGGCCATAACTGAAAATCGCTGAAAATGTCATGTAATGTGACATTGCTAAGCAAATGGATGCAAATGACTGTCTAATTCAATGTCAGTCCTGCATTTATCAAAAACCCTGAGTCAGTTGAAGAATGCAGAAGCTTGTCTGTTGAGTAATTTTGTAATCCTGATTGGCTTTAATAGCAACCATAGCTTGTCACCTTACTCAGTCTTACCAACTGTAGACACTGCCTTCACAGTCAACACACAGAACTGACACAAAGTCATCTCCCAGTTTGGCATACGAAGGAAGAATTTGTCAACCAGTAGTAGCTTATAGGCCCAGTGTATTTATCACAGTTAGCTAGAGTCACACATTTAGCATTGGTAGCAAATTATCCTATGGGTTACAGTTGTAAGTGGACTAAAAACTCCATCTGAGCTAGACAGCTTAGATCAACACTCAGTTGGAACAAGATGGCATGGAATCAAACCTGTTAGGGTGTGGACAGGTTTGGGATGAAATATTGTAAGATAGGCAGGAGTGAGACTTAAAAATCAGTCCTAAAGTGAGGCCTCTGTGCTAGACTCCTGAAATTAATTCTTTGTCCATCCATGCATGCATCTACAGTGATCACAGTGAAGCAGTGATCACTTTTTTGCTTTGCACCCTGTCCCACCATAACCTGTTGTCTGTGTTGAAGAGTGAAAGTTTTAGATTCATCAAAAATTTCAGTCTCCCATTTTCGATGGATCTCAAATGTTTTAAGGTCCCTTGATATCAAAAACATCACTATATCGATGATGGGTGTGTGTCTGTGTGTCACAGTTTCTTGAGGACGGAAAAATACCAAACTCGAAGGTTAAGCCTGTTATGGCAAAATGTGGCTTAGTTTTTGAGACAAATCATGCAGGAAAAAGAGGCAATCTAGAGCAGGGGTGTCAAACTCCTGGCCTGGAGGGCCGCAGTGGCAGCAGGTTTTCATTCTGACCCTTTTCCTAATCAGTGACCAGTTTTCACTGCTAATTAACTCCTTTTCCCTTCATTTTAATAGCCCTGTTTTTAAGGATTCAGTCCTCTGAATGTATTCCTTTCTTCATTAAATGACAGCCAAACAGAAATGAGATGTGGAACGAGCCGACTGATGACCAGCTAAGCTGGGATTTCAAACTCCAACCAGTCTCTTAATGAAAAGCTGATTCTTGCTGTTAATTAAACCCGTTATTTAATTCCATGGCTTGTTGCTGCTCTCATTCTGCCACAGCAGACATTTCCATAATTGTTGATTTTTCTGTTTTTTCTAAGAACACCGTCACAATGTTTAGGTGACCAGAGAGATCAACCCTACTTAGACCATCACCTTTCTTTATTTTCAGATATTGTGTGATGGGCACAGGGGAGCTGGTCATGTATCTTTCACTTAAAAAATACCAAACTTATGCTTTAAGTTCTCTAATGTGCATGATCTCACTGTTCCAGTGAAGGTGCAAAATCTCTCAGTGTACAAGTTACATGCAAAAGGCAACCTTCCAAAGAGAACCCACAGGCAGGATGGGAGAATCTCAGGCCAGTCTTACTCCAGTTTTGCTTGCCTGCCAGATTTTGGTCGCCTGTTTTACTGAGCACTAATGTCACAGCTTGGCAAGTAGTATACAGTGGTTTTCCAGTAACTCCAGTGCTTAGGATGCCAAATAAATTTTTTTTTTTCTTTCATCGGGACCTTTATGTCATTTGGAGAGAGATTTTTCTTTGTTCCTGAACTTAGCATTCACTTGCCTTTTTAATGATGGGCGATTTCTTGCCATTTATATGGAGTTATATCCAAACATATGAAGATTCTTTAGGGTATTCTTTGGGTAGATACAGTGTGGTTGTTCACATGCACACAAATTTAAGGTGATTTGTTATTTATTAACAGGCCAGGAGTGGAGGATCTAGGAATATTTATTCATGTACAGGAAATTTTTATAAATCATTTATGAAATCTTTATGGAAATAATCATGCTGTATGCTCAGATTTAGGATCATTCCACACACATTTTTATAAATAAGGCCCCCAGTATCTTTGCAGGAAATCTATTCCCAGTAGCATTTTATCCAAGATTTTTATGCATTGCTAGTCACTTCTGGGTGGTCTCTGGCCATTTATGCGCATGCCCTGGAGGACTGGGGACCCTTTTGATCATAAATAATGTCCATGCCGCCATACTAATCTAAGTGGATTTCATTTCAAAGCAATGAAGCCTTGAATGATGTTGATAATGCTAAGCCCCCTGAAGTAAATGAGCCTTCAATCACAGTAGGTGCAGTGTATACTGTAAATCATCGTTCCTTTTGTTTCTGCATCCATGACTGAAAGCCACGACTTCATGTTTTCCCAGGCCTTGTGAAAACTGACTTGATTTCAATCTGCTCCTGTGACAGGAAGATCTTGGTTTCAGATATTGGTTTGCAGTTTGCCTGTTCGTTTTCTTAACTTTGAATGCTGTAATACAAAGATTTAATTCAATACTGTTTGTCATTCAGTAATAGCAGTGTACATTTTTGTAATTTATTTCTGAGAATATAGAATTTAATTGTTAAAAGCATATTATTTGCAAACAAGCAAATATGTCTGTGTGATCCATCCATTATCCAACTCGCTATATCCTAACTACACGGTCACAGGGGTCTGCTGGAGCCAATCCCAGCCAATACAGGGCACAAGGCAGGAAACAAACCCCGGGCAGGGTGCCAGCCCACCACAGGGCATACACACCAAGCACACACACACCAAGCACACACTAGGGACAATTTAGGATTGCCAATCCACGTAACCTGCATGTCTTTGGACTGTGGGAGGAAACCAGAGCACCAAGAGAAAACCCTCGCAGACACAGGGAGAACATGCAAACTCCACACAGGGAGGACCCGGGAAGTGAACCCAGGTCTCCTAACTGCGAGGCAGCAGTGCTACCACTGCGCCACCGTGCCAACCTGTCTGTGTGATACCTTCAGTAATTCATCCATCCATCCATCCATTTTCCAACCCGCTGAATCCGAACACAGGGTTACGGGGGTCTGCTGGAGCCAATCCCAGCCAACACAGGGCACAAGGCAGGAACCAATCCCAGGCAGGGTGCCAACCCACCGCAGGACACACACAAACACACCCACACACCAAGCACACACTAGGGCCAATTTAGAATCACCAATCCACCTAACCTGCATGTCTTTGGACTGTAGGAGGAAACCGGAGCGCCCGGAGGAAACCCACGCAGACACGGGGAGAACATGCAAACTCCATGCAGGGAGGACCCGGGAAGCGATCCCAGGTCCCCAGGTCTCCCAACTGCGAGGCAGCAGCATTACCCACTGCGCCACCGTGCCGCCCTTCAGTAATTCACCCTTTGGATAATCTGAGCAATTCCTTTAGCAGTTGAGACCACAAGGGGGCACCAGAGAGCCCCAAACCACAGACCCGGCAATACAGTAATCCCTCCTCCATCGCGGGGGTTGCGTTCCAGAGCCACCCGCAAAATAAGAAAATCCGCGAAGTAGAAACCATATGTTTATATGGTTATTTTTATATTGTCATGCTTGGGTCACAGATTTGCGCAGAAACACAGGAGGTTGTAGAGAGACAGGAACGTTATTCAAACACTGCAAACAAACATTTGTCTCTTTTTCAAAAGTTTAAACTGTGCTCCATGACAAGACAGAGATGACAGTTCTGTCTCACAATTAAAAGAATGCAAACATATCTTCCTTTTCAAAGGAAACAAAGAGGAAAGCAAATAAATCAGTAGGGCTGTTTGCTTTTAAGTATGCGAAGCACCGCGGCACAAAGCTGTTGAAGGCGGCAGCTCACACCCCCTCCGTCAGGAGCAGAGAGAGAGAGAGAGAGAGAGAGACAGAGAAACAAAGTCAAAAATCAATACGTGCCCTTTGAGCTTTTAAGTATGCGAAGCACCGTGCAGCATGTCGCTTCACGAAGCAGCTGCACACAGAAGGTAGCAACGTGAAGATAATCTTTCAGCATTTTTAGACGAGCGTCCGTATCGTCTAGGTGTGTGAACAGCCCCCCTGCTCACACCCCCTACGTCAGGATCAGAGAAAGTCAGCGCAAGAGAGAGAGAGAGAGAGAAAGTAAGTTGGGTAGCTTCTCAGCCATCTGCCAATAGCGTCCCTCGTATGAAATCAACTGGGCAAACCAACTGAGGAAGCATGTACCAGAAATTAAAAGACCCATTGTCCTCAGAAATCCGCGAACCAGCAAAAAATCCGTGATATATATTTAAATATGCTTACATATAAAATCCGTGATAGAGTGAAGCCGCGAAAGGCGAAGCGTGATATAGCGAGGGATCACTGTACACCACAAATTAGTAGGATAAAATGAAGGCTTTTTATTCTCTCCCAAGACACTTTCCACAATCCTCTCCTGACGTAAGCCACAATAATACAATAAATGAATAATAAATCACCAGTTCTTCCTCCTTTTCTTCTCCGTTGAGTGTTGCCTGCTGCCTCCCAACTCTGACTCGTTCATGTTTGGCAGCAGGGCTCCCTTTTATGCCAGATCCGGGGGTGTTTTCAGTGCCACATCATATCCTCTAGGAAACATTTCTGGGCCATAAGAAAAGTAGGGAGGTCCTCCCCTGTCAGTGTCCTCTATCGATACATAGGGATCCTAAGGAGGAGGAGGAGGCCAATACGCTTTCATCGCCGCTCTGGCCTCCCGTCTGGGTAATGTATATTTCCCTGTCTCACCTGGGATGTGCGTTCTCCTCCTTCACAGTGCAGTGTACATTCTACTAATTTAGCTGTACAGTCTTATGTAAAAACCGAACTGCGATTTCAGTCAAGCCTTTACCATTTCATTTGATCACGCTGACATTTCATATGAGTGGACATAAATGTTATTTGTTTTGGTTTGCTCCCTCTGGTATTATTTCCTTGAACAACTCGGCAAATGTTCTAAAGGGTTTTTTGAAGCTTATTCATGGAAGTGCACCTTATTAAAAAAAGAATTGATATATTCCGAATATACTGTATATGCTCACTAAAACAGGAAATTGTGCAGTTTAATAGGGTGATCTACCAATTAAATAGAAATTGTTCGATCTAAGGTAGAAGAAATTCCACATGAATATCAGAAAAGTCATCTTTCTCTGGCGGGGAAAGTACAGTGGTGCTGTCTGCCCTTTGATGTGGCAAACACACGCAATGAGACCCCTATGCTTGAACTGGGTATGTAATGAAGTGGAGCACAGATGGCTTATATAGGTTGGCCCTGAAAGCCATTTTTGCCATCCATATAAAGTACAGAGCCATAATGGCGTGGTCCATGCAGACAAATGATGGCCTTTAATGTACGGCTGTAGAGAGGCTCGACATTCTTACACCAGACTGTATGTCTTATCTAGGCTGAAAAGCTCCCCTGTCTACTAGATAACACAAAACAGATTAATACATATATACTTTTCAAAGTCTTTCTTAATTCTTGCTGAGAATTTAACAATGCTTTCTTTCTTTACAAAGATTTTTTGGACTTGGACTTGTGACTGACATAAACCATGATCGCTGGTACCATCAGCGTAGAATTATGGATCCAGCTTTCAGCCGAACGTAAGTACTGATTTTTATGACCTTTGATGTTAGTGTTTCTGATTGATAGAATTCAAAATGACAAAATATTTCACTTTGGAGCATGTAAAGTGAAGTATATTACACCTGGTTTTCACATACTTTAGCTGCTTTAAATGAACTAATTAGGAAAACTTCAGAGCCTTCACCCGCAGTTAAAGGCATGCCTTATGTGAGAAAGACTTCTTAAAAATAGTAAAGGCTACCTAAATTGTCCTGTAAGAATGGACGTCGCATTTAAGGTACATTTTACGAGGGACGTTCAAAAAGTTTCCACACCTTTTTTTAACTCTATTTATTAAGAAATCCAAAAACAAATGACATCACTTTTCTACATAGTCACCTTCGTTTGCGATGCAATTTTTCCAGCGTCATACCAACTTTTTAATGCCCAATTACTATTCTTCCCGCCTTCACTGTTTCTAACCAAAATATAAAAGTGCAGAAACTTTTTAAACGTCCCTCGTATTACTATGCACCTTTTGGAAAAGCAAGACACAAAGTGAAGAATGTTTTTAAAACGAACATACATATGCAGCGATTTATAATCCATATTACTAACCGAGATTGGTAAACCGGATATGGACGCAGGAGACATAGTGCGCAGGCGCCACACAAAGCCCCCATCCCCAGAGTGAAACGGGAGAGACTACGAACAGTCTGACATGCCGCAAGCGGGATAAAGCGAGGTCAGAAATAAAAGACAGAGTAGGAAACAAAGTAAAACGTCATAAAGAAGTTAAAGAACGGGGCCAAACACATGGAGAGCAGGTTACAGATGATGAAAACTGGAATGCAACAGCTTCAAAAAACCACGAAACACATGCACAGCGAGATACAGAATATAAAGGCTGAAAAAACGACAGTTAAACGTCCACACCACACAGCGGAGGCAGACCCAGAAGGTGCAGGCGCCTACATCGCGCGTCGAAAGGCGCGGGAAAGTACGAAAGGCAAAGGCGCCTACACAGCATGGTAAAACCCGACATAATACGGAAGGCGCAGGCGTTGCCGCCATATTGTGAGTGGCACTACTGCGTAGTGAAGGCGCAGGCGTCACTGCCATATTGTGCGTGGCACTACTGCGGAGTGAAGTTAGGAATAATGTGCTGCTTGGGATCGTACAAAACACCGAACGCGACCCACCGTCTGAAACTGCGGAGGCAAAGCAGGCACAGGTTCAAACCGAACGAGCTCGAGTGACGGATATACACCTACAACGCGCGTCTCAAACCGCAGAAGCAGGGCAAGCACGGGTTCAAAACAACGCAAGCTCCTACAACGCGCGTCTGAAACTACGGCTGCCCAGCGGGCACGGGTTCAAAACGGCGGGGGTAGGCGAGTGAAGCAAGCAGGGGGCGAAGCCCCCTTGTAAATGTTTAGAATGAATGAACATCTGATTCTGATCTGTTTCTGATTCTGAGCTAAGAGGAGTAAACATGGCTTAACATTTCATTTTCATACAGAATTACTGTCTTAAATGTAAGCATTACATTTATGTATCCCAAAAAACTATGCTTTGTCTTTTTTATGATATAATGGTCCGTGTAATGAAGGTTATGTATAGTGGAACTCTTGTAAAAGGTGATTTGTGAATTTTGGATAATAATTATTTGTAGCCCTTCTCTGACTTTGGGAGTTTTCATTAGGTTTAGGAGTTTTCAGTCGGCTTAAGTGGTATTCAGTTTAGGCTCCTAGTATCACTTTGTATAAATGCCAGGTTACATGCTAATATTAGGACCTCATTATATATATCAAGGTCAAAATGTATAAAGTTTAATAAATCTGTATATTGATTAGTGTTCTTCCTCGTCTTTTGGTGGCTCCCGTTAGGGCTCGCCACAGCGGATCATCTTCTTCCATATCTTTCTGTCCTCTGCATCTTGTTCTGATACACCCATCACCTGCATGTCCTCTCTGTATTGATTAGTGTTGATCAGTGAAATTTGCTGTGTTCGCTAGTAACCTTGTTTGCCAATTTTTTTCCCCCTGAAAATTCGCTGTGCAGCCAGCTTAGGCAATCTTTTTTTTTTCCCCTGAGCCCCATGATGATTTGTGAGGCCAGCATGATATCACAGAGCTGTAGTGGCCAATGTTGGGTGGGATAGGCCCCTGAAGAGATAATCCTCCTCCCTTGCATCATAGATTCATAGTCAGCAAGCTACAGAACAGAGAATAGAAGTGAACACCCAGGGGTGGCCAGTGTGCAGTTCTTCTTCTTCTTCTTCTTCCATGCCCTCCATTACTCTTGTTAGCGCAGAGTGCGAGTCCTTCATCACCCAGATGCTGGAGCATAAGCGGCCCCTCTCGTACAAATCCAGCATCAAAATGGGTACCTGGTAAAGTCATTGGCGCTGCAGCTCCTGCTGTTTCGGCTGGTGGATTCGGCAAGTCCTGGATCAGTGGAGATTTCCTGCCCCTTACTGCCTATTCCAGGGACTAGAGCAGTCCCTTGTATGCTGTTCTCAGTTTTCTCCCACTGGTTTTCTGTAGCTCTTATGTGGCAAGCCTCACACTGAATTCATGATTTCTGCTTCTGGAAATTTTCCTGCTCCTCTTGTTTTCTATCAATTTTAGTTCTGATATTAAATTCTATCATTATTATATCTGATGTACTGTATCTTGTTTTTGCCAAGCTTCAGTGAATTCATGTACCCTGCTCCTGTGCTACTGTCTGCAAGAAATTTTACTGTTCTGATATTTAATTCTGTTAATTGTTGCATATCTGGTCCAGAGGCAAAACTCAAACTTTATTCATTTTCAAAGGTCCGTTTGTGTCTTCCTGAAATTAAAAGAATTCAAAGGCTTCCTGTAGAGAGCTGATTCCCTGCAGAGGTGCTGGGCTACATGACACACGAGGCAAGCATCTCACACAGGTTAAGCCAAGTGCATCACGCAGTCAAACACTTATAAAGGTTTTTATTACCTTGAGATATGAGACTTGAGTGTAACCACAACTGATCCAGCATTTCTCTGAACTCTGTCTGAGTGAAAGTGAGTTTTCTCTGTAACCAAGCCGGCTCAAGAAAACGACGATGCAGCCTGATTTGTGACATAACGTTATCTCTGTGAGGCACAGCAGCACATTGGTTAGCATGGCTACAACACAGCTCAGGTCACTGCTTGGCCATAGTAATTAGTCCAGCATAATTGGCAGACTCTTCCTTAGCCCTCAGGGACACTTAAATGACCACTGCACAATTATAATCCACTAGTCCAGTTTCTCCTACTCGACTGACTTCAATGCATTTCTAAGATTTGGCCAAAATTCCCAAACCATTCTGTCTTTTCACCAAACTCGAGGCAAGGTAAGTTCAGCGGAGTTTTGCCTATCACTCATGTTGTTGTAACAGTGAACATACCTGTGCTGAACTCACTCCATCCCATTAAGAAAGGAAGAAGATCACTAGGAGGTAACACAGAGGTTTTGGACAAGGACATCAAGGATATGGCAGGATCAAAGCTGAAGACAGGAACCAGGAAAGCAAGCAAGTACCAACTGAAGCTAGAGACAGTGATGTTAAACAGAAGTTGTGGTCAAACCAAGAGGTTTAATTATACTGTAATTTATTAAGTAATTAATTTTTTTAAGCTGTATGCCTCCATTTTATATAGGCAGGCAATGATGACACACTACAGCATGTGATCTCTGTATCACGTGGCCTGCAACAGGTATAGTGACTATAAATGATATGGCCCAGAACATAAAATGTTTGTCCCAAAATTGAGATGACTATGCAAAAAATATGACTCAAAATGGTGTCATCACAATAACAACGAAGTATTTCAAAAAGTGCAAAAAGTGTTCATGAGTGAGGGAAGAATGGAGCGGGAGATCGACAGGCGGATCGGTGCGGCATCTGCAGTGATGCGGGCTCTGCATTGGTCTGTCATGGTGAAAAAGGAGGTGAGCCGTATGGCAAAGCTCTCAATTTACCAGTTAATCTACATTGCTACCCTCACCTATAGTCATGAGCTATGGGTAGTGACTGAAAGAACGAGATCGGAATACAAGCGACTGAAATTAGTTTCCTCCGCAGGGTGTCTGGGCTTTCCCTTAAAGTTAGGGTGAGAAGCTCGGTCATCCGGAAGGAGCTCAGAGTAGAGCCGCTGCTCCTCCGCACTGAGAGGAGTCAAATGAGGTGGCTTGGGCATCTGATTAGGATACCTCCTGAGTGCCTCCCTGGTGAGGTGTTCTGGGCACATCTAACCGGGAGGAGGCCCCGGAGAAGATCCAGGACAGGCTGGAGGGACTATGTCTCTCGGCTGGCCTGGGAACGCCTCGGGATTCCCCCGGAAGAGCTAGTAGAAGTGTCTGGGGAGAGGGAAGTCTAGGCATCTCTGCTCAAGCTGCTGCCCCCGCGACCCGACCTCGGATAAGCGGAAGAGGATGGATGGATGGCAAAAAAAAATTTCATTCACACAAACATCACAAAAATGAGAACTAGAAGTTAATAAATAAAGTCACTCAAGACGGGTATGATTGTTAAATAACTCATGTGGTTGATAATCCGTTACCATTTCAGATGGGGTAACTATGGGGTTATACCACCTGAAGAGCCACCCACCGATCCATTCCAGATTTCCCAGCTACTTTAGGTTTGGTGATTTTTTTAATCCTATACCTTACTAAAAACATAGATTTTGTTTGTGCCAGCCTCTAATGCAGTGGCATGTTGTGCTGAAATTCTTCAAATATGAAAGGCAGAAGTTTCAACGTAAAGCAGTATTTCAGATAAGGAAGACAAATGATTTTAGGTGAGGAAGACATTTTGTGGTCAGGTAGTAATACTCACTAATCATGGAGACAAGCTGCATGGTCTTCAGCACAGACAAGTAAGAATTTCACTGTACTCTGTGCATGTGACAGTGCTGACAGTATAAACCTATAATACTTTTGCTATTTCTTTTGTTATCCATTTTGAGTTAGTTCTTTATTTCAGTCTTCCACACAACATACATTTGGTTTTTCTATATTTAACTTGTATTTGAGCAGCTCCTTTTTGCATTATGTTCAGGACCTGAAATTTCTCCACCTTAAATATTCTTATTCTGTTGGATGGTGTTAGCCTTTGTTTTTATGCCTCAGTCAAACCATGAGGTTGATAAAGGGATATCTTTGCCTAACCCAGGGGTGGGCAGATTCAGTCCTGGAGGGCCGCAGTGGCTACAGGTTTTTGTTCTAACTCAATTGCTTAATAAGAAGCATTTATTGCTCAAGTAACACTTCTGCTTCACTTTAGTCATCTTGCTTGTTAAGATTTTGAACCCTTATTGCTTATTTTAGTCTTAAACAGCTGTAGTCTCGGTTTTTAATTGCTCCTTATTAGCAATAAGATGCAAATTACAAAAGAAACCAGCATTTCTCCATTTAGCTTGTTTCCATTTGCACCTGTGTGTATTTATCATGCACTGTTGGGTTTAATTAAATACTTGGAAGGAAAGTGAAGAGAAAAAAGTGAAGCACTGAGAATAACTCGCCTGTTTTAGACTTCAAATCATTTGGATGATATCCTTAGAAAGGAAAAAAAATCCAGGATATGAGAATGACCTGACATGGCAGAGTTAAACTAGCAAGCCATGAAATTACATAATTGACAAGGATTGTATTTTAATTAAGCAACTGGGTTGGAACAAAAACCTGCAACCCCTGTGGCCCTCCAGGACTGAATCTGCCCACCCCTGGCCTAACCCCACGCTCAACTAGGATTAGCCCCATTAATGTGTTAGTAATTCTTATCTTACTTATGGTCAGGCAGCTCGTAAAATTACTTAGAAACACATTCCACATGTGCTGTCTATCAAAAGCTTTTTTCAATATCAAAATTCACAATTGATAACTCCCAATGGCTTTCTGTGGTAACATTTATGGCATTTTTAAGCAATCATAAATTATCTGTTGCCTCCTTTCCAGGAATTGCACAATTTTGACTTCCATCTCTGACATTTTTTTTACTCCTACCAGCTAATGCTTCAGCTACTAGATTATTATGAGCGGAGTTAATGACCACCGTTTTTAAATTTATCTTTGTTTCTTTTTAGGAATCAGTATTCATCCACCCATCCATTATCCAAACCCATTTAATCCACGTCCTCATTCATGAAGAGCCAGAGCCAATCCTGGCAGGACGAAACTCGAGGCAGGAAAGAGACAGGCCGTCACAGGGCATACACACTCACACATGCGTGTGACCACCCACGCTCAATAAATTTTCTCTTTTTTAGTGCTTCTCAGTAGTGTGTAGTGTCCATTTTGATGCTCCTTGGTTGTTCTTCTTTCTTCTTCTTTCCACTTTCTTTTGAAGAAAAAGCTAATCCTGCAATTTTCATTTCCTAGAGAAATACACATCTCTTCTATGCCAGCTATGCTTAGGTTTCCAGTAACACTTAATGTGTGTTTAAATTAAGGCTGTCAAAGTTAATGAATGCAAATAATTTCAAAAGTATTTCTTTTTTATTTTAATCTAATTTAGTGCATATGTTCTTCTGTAGTGCTTACCACGTACTGTAGACTTGTCTGTTACAGCCAACTTAGAAGGAACAAAGTGTTTGATTTTAGCTTTCAGTTTAAAACTCTCCAAGATAGACAAAATAACAATGTCAATATTTGTAAACTTAGTGCTTGGAAAATTAATTATCATAGAATTGATATCTCCTAAAATGAAAACATGCCACTGTAAGAAAGTAATGTTTAGTCACCAAAATCCATACCAGACTACAATCCATGAATATACAACTGGGTCCATGTCTATGAATCAAAGAAAATCTAAAACATTAACTGTTGGTATTGAAAAATGGACTGCAACAGCCTGCTGGCCTCTAACTATAGTTGAAGAGAAAGGGCTGTGAGGTGTCATTCAGATAGTGAATTCTGACAATAGTGATGGGCATCTGATTGGCTCTACTGATTTGCTTTTTTCAGACTATGCAATTATGTGAATCGATTCATTTGATTTGTTTGATTCATCAGCAATAAAAACCTATACAGTGGAACCTCGGGTCTCGACCATAATTCATTCCAAAACTCTGGTCGCAACCTGATTTGGTTGTGACCTGAAGTAATTTCCACCATAGGATTGTATGCAAATACAATTAATCCGTTCTGGACCGTATGAGCTGTATGTACAGTTAGGTTCATAAATATTTGGACAGAGACAACTTTTTTCTAATTTTGGTTCTGTACATTACCACAGTGAATTTTAAATGAAACAACTCAGATGCAGTTGAAGTGCAGACTTTCAGCTTTAATTCAGTGGGGTGAACAAAACGATTGCATAAAAATGTGAAGCAACTAAAGCATTTTTTTAACACAATCCCTTCATTTCAGGGGCTCAGAAGTAATTGGACAATTGACTCAAAGGCTATTTCAAGGGCAGGTGTGGGCAAGTCTGTCATTATGTCATTATCAATTAAGCAGATAAAAGGCCTGGAGTTGATTTGAGGTGTGGTGCTTGCATGTGGAAGATTTTGCTGTGAACAGACAACATGCGGTCATAGGAGCTCTCTATGCAGGTGAAAGAAGCCATCCTTAAGCTGCGAAAACAGAAAAAACCCATCCGAGAAATTTCTACAATATTACGAGTGGCAAAATCTACAGTTTGGTACATCTTGAGAAAGAAAGCAAGCACTGGTGAACTCAGCAACGCAAAAAGACCTGGACGTCCACGGAAGACAACAGTGGTGGATGATCGCAGAATCCTTTCCATGGTGAAGAGAAACCCCTTCACAACAGCCAACCAAGTGAACAACACTCTCCAGGGGGTAGGCGTATCGATATCCAAGTCTACCATAAAGAGAAGACTGCATGAAAGTAAATACAGAGGGTGCACTGCAAGGTGCGAGCCACTCATAAGCCTCAAGAATAGAAAGGCTAGATTGGACTTTGCTAAAGAACATCTAAAAAAGCCAGCACAGTTTTGGAAAAACATTCTTTGGACAGATGAAACCAAGATCAACCTCTACCAGAATGATGGCAAGAAAAAAGTATGGAGAAGGCGTGGAACAGCTCATTATCCAAAGCATAGCACATCATCTGTAAAACATGGTGGAGGGAGGCAGTGTGATGACTTGGGCGTGCATGGCTGCCAGTGGCACTGGGACACTAGTGTTTATTGATGATGTGACACAGGACAGAAGCAGCCGAATGAATCCTGAGGTGTTCAGAGACTACTGTCTGCTCAAATCCAGCTAAATGATGTCAAATTGATTGGGCAGCGATTCATGATACAGATGGACAATGACCCAAAACATACAGCCAAAGCAACCCAGGAGTTTATTAAAGCAAAGAAGTAGAAAATTCTTGAATGGCCAAGTCAGTCACCTGATCTTAACCCAATTGAGCAGGCATTTCACTTGTTGAAGACTAAACTTCAGACAGAAAGGCCCACAAACAAACAGCAACTGAAAGCCGCTGTAGTAAAGCCTGGCAGAGCATTAAAAAGGAGGAAACCCAACATCTGGTGATGTCCATGAGTTCAAGACTTCAGGCTGTCATTGCCAGCAAAGGTTTTTCAACCAAGTATTAGAAATGAACATTTTATTTCCAGTTCTTTAATTTGTCCAATTACTTTTGAGCCCCTGAAATGAAGGGATTGTGTTCAAAAAATGCTTTAGTTGCCTCACATTTTTATGCAATCATTTTGTTCACCCCACTGAATTAAAGCTGAAAGTCTGCACTTCAACTGCATCTGAGTTGTTTCATTTACAATTCATTGTGGTAATGTACTGAACCAAAATGAGAAAAAAGATGTCTCTGTCCAAATATTTGTGGACCTAACTATAAATATATATATTTTTAAAGATTTTTAAGCACAAAAATAGTTAATTATACCATAGAATGCACAGTGTAATAGTAAACTAAATGTTTACTTCTTCTGCTTGGGCTCCCGCTCCCTCTCTCTCTCTCTCTCTCTCTCTCTCTCTCTCTCTCTCTTGCTCGCTGCACAGAGAATGCACAGGGAGAGACTGAACACGTGCGGAAATCATCAGCGCGTACGAACCGGAAGGGAAACTGGCTTGTTCGTCACCCAAGTGTGTGGTCGTGAACAGATGCAAAAGTTTGGCAAACTTTTTGGTCGTAACCCGATTTGTATGTGGTCAGAGACGTTCATGACCTGAGGTTCCACTGTACTTTTTTTGGGGGGTGGGAGTCTTCTTGAATGAATTGAAAATACATTTTCATATATTTATAATATATAATTTTAAAATTATACGTTATACATGCTTCTAATTCACATCATATATTACTAACCTCTTTGAAAGCATTAAACATGACAATGAAGTAGAAATGTATAATTAAAATAAGACACCCAGTTCAAGATTGATAGGTAAACAAGAATTGTGCAACTTGTTCTCGGGTAATGATTCAGTGATTCACTTCAGGAATTTAATGTTCAAGAATCACGTGACTCATTCTGTGGTAATATTCAGTTTACAAATCAAATGAACGAGAATCGTGCAACATGTTTGCAAATCAAATAAATGAGAATTGTGTTACTCTTTCATGGGTAATGATTCAGTTTAACCTCAAAACAATTGGTGAATAATATATGCTCAGTGCATTCAATGAGCTGTAAAAAGTGTATTCTAAAGCAAAGTTGGAGGCAAAATGTTAGAACTAAATTAATATTTTTATATAAGTTTCAGTTTTGTGTGACCAATTTGTTAAATATATAAAGAGACATTAACATATTAAATATTATGTTTATACATTCTGTGTAAAGCAATTCCTATAATAAATTGTGCAAAACAATTAAAACATTCTAATGTAAATGTGTTGTTTACTGTATTGTACTTTTGTGATAGACAAGAGAATGGTCAATGATAGAGTCTTCATTTGCTGATAATGTCCTAACTAGAAAGAAACATAATTAAACTGAACGAAAATCACAAACTAGACAGACTGTACTTGCACATGCACTTTAAATATCTAAACAAAAGAGGCTGATGGCATGCATTTTAGCACTCCTGTTCTACTGAATCCATTTGTTTGTCCTTGTAAATCCATTCCTATGACTCATTAAAATTAGTCACTCAAAAAGAACAAATCGTTAGTGAATCACCCATCACTATCTTGACAATTCTTACATGTTACCTTCATGTAGGACAATTTTGTCATGTATTGATGATTTATATGAAAGCCGCAAGTCGTCAAAATTTGAGTAGCTAAGAAGTTGAAAGGCAGTGACATCGCAGAGCAACCAAAATCAAATCAGGTAACATTCGAGCAATTGAGACCAATTGAATGAAATTTGCTATTGATTGCTATTAAAAAATGTAATCATTTGACATCTCTATCTTAAATACACCGACTGATGAGTTCTACACCGGCGATTCCAAAATGGCATCATGTGTGTGTGCATGTACCAAGTGACAGATTAGTGCCTTATCTAGTCCTTGATCCTTTCTTGCTCAGAGTGCCTTTGGGGTAATGTCCTGCCCTCCACTGCCCCAAATCGGATTGAATGGGTTTGAAAATGTTAACTTAAGTTACATTTTGTCTGTCTTTTAGTAACTGTGTTGTCTGTGTTTAAGAACTTGTCTTGGCTCTTTTAGGTAGTATTTTAGTGTTTACACTTTTGTTTATCTCTGAGCAGGTACCTGAAGAACCTAATGTATATTTTCAATGACAAATCGGAAAGAATGATGGAAAAACTGGAGGAAGTAGCAGATGGACAAACTCCTGTTCACATGGCACATTTGATCAATTGTGTTACTCTTGACGTAATTTGTACTGTAAGCAGGCTCAGTTTTAAAATTTAATTTCTTTCTAGTAATTTAATGTGGGATTCCAATGGGAAAAACTCTTAATAATCGTCATTTTTCCATTCTTGGTGCGGGCCATAGCATGCAAAACTTTTCTATTAACCCAGAAATTTAATGTAGCCAACCCAGTATAATGTGTACAGATGGAAATGAAAAGAAAACGCATTTACAATGCAAAAAGCAAGTTGTCCCGACTTCCGTCTTAGATAGGACTGCCCAAGATGGTGGCTCCTCCAGCTTTTAGGCTTTCTGAGAGAAAGTGGCGGGTCCAAGTGGATGGACACCGTTAATGATGGAATGGTGTGAGTCTTCCTTTCTGCAGTGGGAGGAGAAGAGAGATTGTTATCACAAAGTGCCTTCTCCTGTCTCAGCAGAGAATTACCATCACCTAAACCCTTTAGACTGTTTCCATGCACATGTGCGTGACACTGGGAACAGCCAAATGTCAGACTTTCTGGTCAAAGAGAGAATGAAGTGACTATAATTCCTGATTACAGTATGGAATGAGAAAGTGTACCATCCATATTGTGATATGCCATATGGCCCTGTAAGTAAGGTGAGTCTTACTATATAAAAAGTATTGATATCAGCACACTCATGACTCTCTCATTCTTTTCTGTTGAAATCATGATATACCAGTATAGTTATATGGGATTCTTAAGTTGACTGATGAATAGTGGTATTAGCTACACAGTTGAATGATGAATAATGAAACTCAAACAGTACATTTCAACTTTGTCTGCAGGCAGCATTTGGCATGAATTTGAATTTAATGGATGATGCGAAGATTCCTTTCACGAAGGTCATTGATACCTGTCTCAGAGGAATGGCACAGTACATTCGTAATCCTTATATGCAGGTACGGCAATGGGGTAGGGAATATAAAAGCCATCTGTTGGTTGTTAACATATTTTCTGATAGTTAATGAAACTAATAAGCAGTGTTCAAAGGTAAATGATAAAGCCATCATAGACAAGCTTTGGGAATCTATGGACCTGCCAACCCTGAATTAGTTAAACAGGCAAAGAAATGGGTGGCTGGTTGGATGGGTAGGTCGTGTTCAGTGGAATCCTGAATCAGAGTACGCCATGTATGATTCTTACTGCTGTAGCAAGGAATGATCATAATTTCAAACATGTGTGACTTAGTGTGTTTACCAATGCTGAATATTTGTCATTTTTAGGTTTATTTGCATAAAATGCTAAAACATCCGTTGTCATTGTCATGTTTGCTTGTCTGTTTGCCTTTCATTGAAACTTAGTACATTTATTCTTCAAAGAAGTTTCTCAGGAAAGTTAAGAGACCATTGGCAAATTTTCAAACTTATTTTATCTTAAAAAAGAGAACCATTCTATGCGACCTCAATTACTTATTAATCTCAGGTTTATTTCAGGTTTTATATTTTCAACCTTTTGCATGTCTGTAAGCAGCTCTGTTGGCAAAACGGGTATTAAATGCAAGTTATTTAAATACCAGCAGAGCTGAACACACAACCAGGACCGCGTCATCACCTCAGGTCTATACATATGTGGAAGCAGACTTCAATATAGACTAAAAATTAAAAAAAATGATATCCAAGAAGTATGAACCACAATTAGCTGTAAACCCTCCACAACCAGCAACTAACAATATTACAATAATCAATACAATTTTAACATCATCTGGGTTTGTAACCAGTCTCTGTGAATGCTGTTTCAGCCACCACAGGGTTATTTGAGCTGCGTTTTTAAATCTGTGATATTGTTAGGTTAACCCGTTATGGGCGAGTGTGCCCTGTGATGGACTGACACCCCATCCAGAGTTGGTCTTTGCCTTCCACCCAAGAAGAGTTTTATGTTCCAAAGCCACTTCATTTTAAACAATGAATTGAACATCCATATTACTAACCGAAAATACACTGGATATGGACGCAGGGACACGGCGATGCGACCATGAGACATACTGCGCAGGCGCGCGTTCCATAAACCGCAAGCGAAGTCATATCCACCGCGAACGAAGGAGTCACGGCCCAAGAACGAAAGAGCTCAACTAACGTGAATGAGAAATGAAGCAACAACGCGCCCATAGCTACCACTAACGACACAACCACACAGAAAAGAGGATTCTGCGCTGCACCCCAGAGTCAAACGTGAGAGGCTACGGAGGCCCCACAGGTCCACAAAGAGAGTACGAAAGGCGCAGGTGTCCCCGCCATATTGTGAGTGGCACTACTGCGGAGTGAAGGCGCAGGCGTCACCGCCATATTGTGAGTGGCACTACTGCGGAGTGACGTTAGGAATAATGTGCTGCTTGGGATTGTACAAACCGCTGAACGCTTCAAACACAATACAGCTCAACGATATAAACATGAGCCCACATGGATAAGATCAATGAACGCAGGCGCCTACAACGCGCGTCTGAAACTGCGGAAGCAAAGCAGGCACGGGTTCAAAACGAACGACCTCGACTGACGGATATACAAACACGAGCCCACCTGGATAAAATCAATGAACGCAGGCACCTACAACGTGCGTGTGAAATGCCGCGGGCACAGCTCCAATACGAACGAGCTCGACTAATGTATTTCAGGATACCCAACGCCGGGGGTAGGCGAGCGAAGCAAGCAGGGGGCGGAGCCCCCTTGTTACTTATAAGCACTGGGAAGACACGACTTGGTTATGTTAAAGGTGACGCAGTCTGGGCATTGTCCGTGTTCAGATTGCTTGTTTTCTCTTGACTGTGTGGATTTTACTCCATGTGCAGCAGATTTCCTCCGACATCCCAAAAGTTGTGCCTGTTTAGTTAGTTGTTGACTATACATTGGCCTATACAGTATGAGTGTGTACATGTACAGTATTTGCCCTGCACTTCCTGGCTTGCACCCAGTGGTATGTATTGTTTCATCACGCTCTGAAATTGAACTGCTTTTGAAAAGTAAAAAAAAAAAAGTATAAGTAATCATAATTCAATGTACAGATAGATAATATAAAATTTCTCCATTTCTTACCAGTATTTCCCCTGGCACTGGAATTATGTGAAAGAAGTAGAAAATGCAGCTGTCTTGTTACGCAAAATTGGAAAGGAGTGTATTGATAAAAGAAAAGCGGCTATCCTTCGTGGAGAAGAGGTTCCACAAGATATTCTAACCCAAATTCTGAAGACTGCTGGTAAATCAGAAGTCAAAAAAGTTTATATGTATTTATTAAATAATCGACAATACATTTGACATAAAAGATTACATCTGGGAATGCCTGTTAATGCAACCGCAGTACAGCAGCAAGCCTGACCGACGATGCCTAACCTCACAGACAATGCGATTAGCTATTTGTCAGCAGTATTTAATTATATCTAATCTACAGAATAATACAGCATGAGTGGGTGTCAAGGTACTCCAGTTGTACTTACACAGATCAAACATGAGCAGTGTAGGTTAAACTATAACTTGAAATTGGCCCAGTGTAGTTGTGAGCAAGAGCATTCCCCTCATGAACTAGTGCCCTGTCCTGGAATGGTTCCCACAGAAAACCCACCGCTCCTGTTCCCAAAGGCCCTTTTAAAAAATTCTTACATTGTGAAGGTTGGGCAGACCATTATTAATTTCAGCCTAGCAGATATACAGTAAGGCCACTGAAAACAAAGCTGATAACAATGGTCCTCTGCTTGGATCTGAGTAAAATGTCTATGTATTTGCATGTAGTTTTAATTTTCCTTCTTTACGTAATTTCTTGGGAAATGAATATCGTGTGCTAAGGGACCAGCTTTGTATCCGCCTGTTAAATGCTTTCTTGCAGGTGTCATTTCCATTTTTACATGAATAGCTACTGATTCTGTTTTTTTCTCATCCAAAAATTATGAGTTGGTGAATACATGCATTTTGAATGTTCTGAAAATGTTATAAAGTGTGGCTGTTTTAATTTGCAGAGCAAGAAGAACAAGTTGATGACGAAATAATGATTGACAATTTTGTTACCTTTTTCATTGCTGGTGAGTTTACGTTTTTGCATTAAACTGATCTTTGTGGTTTATTTAAAATTCTGTTTCCTTAGCAAGCAATTAATATCTGTTTATCTAACTACTGTATATTAGTAGCAGCAGATAATCGGAGTACTTATTAGGTATATTTGCATGAAATATAAATGCACATATTGTCCCTGTCATGTCTGTCTGTCTGTCTATACGAAACAACTTGGCTCCCTGTGAACCATTTTCACTGAACTTAGTAACACTTATTTTTCAAAGCAATGTCTCTGGAAAATTCCATTTCGGGGTCTAGCACTGATGACTTTTGGTACACACAGTTATTCAGCCACTTGTTCAGCTGTGCTCATCCCGACTGTAAAATGTCACAAGGTGCTTCACAAGTACATGACTACTAGTACAATATGGGTCTACAAGTATTCAGAATGAACTTTTGTAAGGCCTTAAATTCCAAGAGAAGTACACACTAATATGTATAATGTACATTTTATTATTCTGTTACTTAATGACAAATATATTCTGAGATTTTTCAAATAAGAAAGACATACATTTGGAGGTAAGACAGTTCTACTCACTAAGTATGGCACCAGGGCCGGATTTGAGTTTTCATTGCCCCTAGGCAATATTCTTCTGGCACCCCTTTTTTTTTTTATTATTTATTACTATAAAAATGAAATTTAAGCGAAATCATATTACTTAAAAAAAAAAAAAAAAAAAATTTGTCTAAACTGTGGTGCCCTGAGGCAATGGCCTAGGTTGGCCTCTTTGTAAATCCGGCCCTGTATGGCACTGTAGAGTGGCAACAAGTTGCATGTTGATTAGCACATGCAAATAAGAATTTCACTGTGTACAGAATTTTACTCTGTACATATGACAGTAGGGTGGTCCAAAAAAATTAAGTTCTCTTTAGGGCTAGTATTATTCTTTATCATATTTACAATATAACAAACAAACAAAATATCCCATACCACTGCCATTCTCGTTCACAGTCTTGTAACTTCTTGTGTTGACTATTGCAATTCACTCCTCTTTGGTCTTTGTAATAAATCTCTCCATAAGCTTCAGCTAGTCCTAGTCCAGAATTCTGCTGCTCCCCTCATTACTCGAACCCCATCTATTCACCATATTACTCCAGTCTTGCAGCAGCTTCATTGGCTCCCGATTAAGTTTTGAATTGATTTTAAAATTCTGCTGTTAACATTTAAGGCCATTCATAACCTCACCCCTCCATATCTCTCCAACATTCTTCAAATTGCCATTGCCTCCCGTAACCTCAGATCCTCTTCCTCCATCCACCTGACCGTCCCTCTTGCCCATCTGACCACCATGGGGAGCGGAGCATTCAGCCGTCCTGGAACTCACTATCTACTGAGCTTAGAATGTCAAATTATTTTCAACCTTCAAATGTAAACTTAAAACCCATCTGTTTAAAATGGCTTTTTCTCTATGATTACAGTGGCTTTGTTTCATGTTAATTTTTATATTTTCTGTATTTTCTGATGTTTTAAGTTGTGTATAATGTGTTTTTTTTATTTATTGTTTGTTCGGTGTCCTTGAGTTCTTAGAAAGGCACCTTGTATAAATAAAATGTATTATTAAAATCTGAATGGATTTTAAGTTGCACGTATAGAGGTCAGTCCATTTTGCAGTTGTTATTTCATCTGAACTGAACAGCAGACAACTGTTCCACACTTCAAGGGCTGCATCGTCTTTGATGAAGATGGAAAATTCTTGTGATGGTTTGCGACCAGTCGAAGAATAAACTGCTCCTACTCATCGTCCTTCGTCAGTATGTCACTGTACTTTTCAGTGAGATTTATTGCTCTTTTGAATGCGTCATTCACTACTGTCATGTGTGCCAACAGTTTGCAAAATTCATCAAGGATTGGACCATCTGTCCATTGTTCTGGTGGTTACTTAAGAAATGACTGAGAACTTTCTTTAACTTTTTCAATACGGACATCAATCTGGAAATGCATTTAAGATATTGCAAAAGAATTATAGATATCAGAAAATACATCTATTTCATGATATTTGAAATGCATTCCCTGATACCATCCTGATACAACTTATTACTAATATGTGCCCACATCCCTAGTATGTTGTTTAGCCTTTATTTTCAAATATTTCTTTCACTGTGTTATCATTTTTATTTAGAAAATGTGGTGTGCAGGGAGAGACCAGTGAGAAGGCAGTTACAGTATGTACTCGGTAGTGGAATTAGGAAGATCACAGTCCAAACGTACAGATAATTACAGCAATAGCAAATTGTATTTTCTGACTTTAAGATGCTGACGACTCATTTTGTCTTTAAAATGTTTCTTTTTGAGTATGTGAGTTTACAATAAAAATGAGATTACAATTTAAATAGGTACAGGAAGTCTCATCCAGCAATATCTGAAAATTTTTGCAGAGTCTGAATGATGCATTTGTGTAAGAAACATTTCCAGTGAAAGGAAGCAGTCGTCTCTAATTTATTGTGATGTTTTAGAGTAGTTTAACAGAAAAGAAACATATAAAATTGCTCACAGGCACATTTCTTTTAAATGGATCAACCAAAAGTTGTTTGAATAAAAAATATAAGCTATTGGTTCTTTTCTCAAGGCTGAGAAGTGGTACATTGCAGCAACTGAGTCAAAACGTGAAGTGCATTGTAGGTGTAAAAGTAGCCCGGCCACAGACAGACACGACACCAATGTCCAAAACACACGGGTTTATTTATAGAACTATTTACAGTTGGTTCCACGCTCTCACACACTGCTCCTCAGTCTCTATCTCTCTTCGGCCACCTCCACTCCTGTCTCGCAAGCTCCGTCTTCCTCCTCCCGACTCCGTCTCCTCGAATGGAGTGAGGCAGCCCCTTTTATCATGCCCCAGATGTGCTCCAGGTGCTTGGTGATGGTCTTCCGGCACAACTTCCTGGTGTGGCGGAAGTGCTGTCCTCCAAGGCTCAGGAACCATCCAGGCAGCCCTTGATGGAAATCAGGGGGGCCACCCTCTTGCTTCCAGGGCAGATATTGCCCCTTTCCCGGTCTTTCCCTGATCCAGGCATCCCGGAGGGGCAAGGTCCCTAGCCGTCTGCCACAAGGTGTGTGCTTTATATTCCAAATCGCCACCACTGTTTGTTACACTGCAGACCTGTGCATAAAACCTGAAGGAATTGTTTTCAGTGCTATTTAGGTTCAATTAACTATGAAAAACTGAGCATGTCATGTTACAACTAAGAGTCACACTTTGGTCCACTGGCCCTGTGTCTTCTGATTCAGTACTTCTTAAACTAGAGAGGGTCACAGAAAGCTTTGGGGGGGATGGGGGGGTCACAGAGAATGTGGAACAAATAAAAACTTTGATAAGGCTGACTGAGGGACTAACAATGTTTGTTGAAACTAAACAGGCAACTATAAGCACGCGCTATTAGCGGTTTGCTCATGCACTGCCATTCGGTAGTAAGGTGTGGGTAGAACTACACGATGACCCGAACGTTCATTTGTCGATGCATCTTCTTCATTTGACACCCATGAAATCAAAGAAATAAGCCACCGATTTCTCATTTCCTTTGGCAGTTGTACAGTGTATGAGCACATCTCTAGGTATACGGTAGTGTGGAGCAAAGTTAAAACTTTTATATACAGTATTCTGAACATTTAAAATAATTAATGTTTCATAAAAATCTTTTAATGGACAAATGCTTACATTTATAAATGAGATGCCACTGCGATAGATCAAAGTGTACCCGAGAAACAATTAAAATTGCACCAGCACATACAGAAAAGATGAATTACGATGAATTGTCTTTGCAGTGTAGATTTACTTTTAACTGTAATCATGATGAGCAGCAATTTGTAACAAATTTTCGTCAAATGAAATTATGAAGCCTGCAAGATTAAAAAGACATCTCCATACCAGACATGCAGCCGACTCAAGTAAGCCAATGGAGATTTTTGAAAAATGTGTAACTATGCAGGAAAATGCATTTTATGAAGTGTCATACCTAATTGTAAGAGCTAAAAAAACATGCATGTCCAGCGTATTGTTTTTCCAACTGTGGTTCAAATAACCAAAACTATTCCTAGAAAAATGTATGCAGATAATGTAAAACTCCTCTTTCAAATGATATGGTTGCCAAAAGAATTTTGAAAATTAGTAATGACCAGTTTGAGCAAATCTTTGGTAGAACTAAAGTTGTAAATTTGCAATTCAGTCGGACAAGATGTGAGATATTACAGACTTGGCTCGACTGTGGCTGTTTGTCAGACTTGCGGTTTCATAACATAGTTACATACCTGGACATACTGTGCAAGAGGAAAAGGAATTTTTCTAAATGTGGATGAATTTTTCATGTTTTGGGAATATACTTCATCTCTTACTTTGGACAAGTACCTCCAATCCCAAGTTCTGCCTGTGCCACGCGCCAGTCCAGGTAAGACTGAGTAGATTAGAAGGCTTAACGCGTGGACCAAACCTTGGTGCAGGGTAGGAGGGTATAGGCTTATGGAGCATTGGGACTTCTTTTGGAACAGATGAGACCTGTTCCATTGCAATGGGTTACATCTGAAATAGAGGGGTACCCATGTGTTGGGGGCATATGAGTAGGTTAGTTGAAGATTGCTTAAATGGCTGAGCAGGGAGTTTAGGACATGCCCGGTTTAGAACTGTACAATAGTGTAACAATAAAAATGTAAATTCTAACCCAACGTTTAATTGTAAAAGTAAAATGAGTAACACATTAAAAATAGCTTGTCTTAATGCTAGAAATATTAAAATAAAACAAGTGAGTTGGAATTGCATACAATGTAGCATAATTATGACATTATAGCAATAAAAGAAACCTGGCTAAATTAAGATGGGGATGTGTATAATGTAGAGAGATACACATTTTTAGGAAGGATAGACAGAACAGAAAAGAAGGTGAGGTTGTTGTTTATGGGTGTTTGGGTGTTTTGATGACCTCCATTCCTTCTTTTCCTTTTCTCTTGAGACTGTACCTGCTTTGGCCTATCCTTGCAGCTCTCTCCTTTCTTTCTCCATTTCAGCTCCATTCATAGACCAGGACTGTGTTAATTTAGGGGTGTTGTACATTCAATTGGTATCTTATTTTCATTTTAAGAAGATCTTGTAACAATATTAGGGTGTGTGTGCTTGGCTCTGATTACCAGCAATGTTGAGACACCTCACAGGGTGAAGGTTAAGCTTTTTACTGAAGCTGTGTCTTCATCTCGGCCGTACAAGCTGGCACAGTATTTATCTGTATCTATCAAGTTTTATTAAAAGTCTTAGCCATGTTTACAAAGATCATTCCTCAGTAACTTCTACAGGTGCACATTTTCTGTCTGTGTCACAATCTGTTATGGCAACGACCTGTGGCAGACCACAAGATCCTGCTGCAGTTGGTCACAACAGCCCACTTACCACTGGTCACATGCTCCCATTCATGCAGAGTCTTCGTGAGATGCCTGAAGAAAATACTCTTCCTTACCTCAGACTTCACATAACCTAGCAGCTGAACTTTTGTCCTACCATCTTGCAAGAGATACTAAAGTATACTGTGCCATACCTTCCCACATGCAAAACGTTTTTCCTCACACATGCCCATTTTGGCCAAGTGTGCCTACGTGGGTCCTGTTATGTACTGGTGACCGGTCCAGTCCTATTTCCTGCCATGTGCTCAGTGCTGCTAAGCTCCAATCTCTCACCACACCACTGAAATGATTTATGTTATATAAATGAAATGGGTATTTTGTAAAAGCACATTTAAGCTTTGTGTAATGCCATTGCATCGTCAATGACTAATTCACATGGTTCAATTAATGATTTTTCACACACCCATCATTATCCTAGAAAGTATTACAAAGCCATTATTAATTTAATTTGAAGCAATGTACTGAAGTACTGTGTGAAGAGGATAATGAATGCACACAGTATAAAAACGATAATAGCAGAATGCTGTTTAAATGAGCAAGAGTAGGTCAACGCAAAGATAGCACAACACAAAAGGTAACAGGGAATAGGTGAGGCTCTAGTTTTGGGTGTGAATGGAGGGGTTGAGAGTGTCTGCACCAGACGTGTGTCACAAAAATGGATTTGTTTTTTTGTTGAATGTTGCACTCGGGTTGTGAGATACATGAGCAGGTGGCCTTAAGAGTCTTCTGCAATAATCTAATGAAAATGTCAGAGTGTTATGTCATGTCTGACAGTCTACTGTCCAGAATGGAGAACATGCTGGGTATCTCTGGCACTGCCCTCCAGTGGTTCAAGTCCTATCTGACTATAGGCAAGAGTTTGTTAGTCTTGGCAACAGCAGATCCAGCACAGCGCTAGTCACACAAGGAGCTCCTCAAGGCTCTGTCCTCAGCCCTCTTCTCTTTTATATTTATATGATTCCCCTTGGCCATATTATTCGTAGCTTTGGACTGGGTTATCATTTTTATGCAGATGATACTCAACTCTATTTCAGTGTTAAAAGTGGAATTTCATCAGAGCTTTCTCAGCTCACAACTTGCCTCAGTGAAATTAATACCTGGATGGAACAGAACTCTTTAAAGTTAAATTGCAACACATCTGAACTCTTGCAAATTGGGACTAAAGTGCAACTTAATAAAATGAGCTCCTTCCCAGTCCATCTTGGTGGTGATCTCATCAGACCTGCCTCTACTGCAAAGAATCTTGGTGTCATTTTTGATTCCTCCCTTTCTTATTCCGCAAACATAAACCACATTAAGAGACTTTCTTACTTTCACCTCTGTAACATATCCCATGTTCGCTCCTTCCTCTTGTTTTCTAATGCTGAGAAACTCATACATGCTTTTATCACATCCCGCATCGATTATTGTAATTCCCTACTGGCAGGTGCCCCTTCTAATCTCATATCACAGCTCCAACTTATTCAAAACTTGGCTGCAAGAGTCCTTACATGGACCAGCAACAGCGAGCACATCACACCCATCCTGCTCCGCCTTCACTGGCTTCCTGTGTCTTACAGAATCGAATATAAAATCCTACTAATAACCTACAAATCCTTAAACAACCTCACGCCAAACTACATCAGTGACCTTCTCAATCACTATGTGCCTGTCCGCCCACTAAGATCCTCTGATTCTGGAAATGTTGTTGTGCCCCACACTAATCTACACTCCATGGGTGACAGCAGGGCCTCCAGCTATATAGCGCCCAGACTCTGGAATGACCTACAGAAATTCAGGTCAGCCGACTCCATGAATTCTTTTAAAAAACAACTCAAAACTCATCTGTTCAGGAAGGCTTTTAGCTCTACTTGACTTTATTACCCTTCTCTCAGTTTACCTCAATGTCAAGATGCTCAGGTGTGTGTGCGAGACCATCAATTATGTTGTCTGTTAGGCTTTTCTCTGAATTTACTATCTTTATTTATCTGGTTTAGTACAATACTATATACTGTATACCCTGCCGTTCTTTCTTAAATTCTGTGAAGTGCCTTGAGCATGAGAAAGGCGCTATATAAATAAAATGTATTATTATTATTATTATTTGTGTTCAATTGGTTGCTTGGTTGGGCTGTTGGGAAAAGATGATGTGTGTTGTCTCTATGTTTTATTTCATGAGCTTCTCCAAATCAAAATCCATGCAATTAATACACTTATGACAATTAAGGTTTTGCTTCACTTTAATGCCTCAGAATGGTGAGCAGTTGGTTTACCTGGCATGCCCTGTGTAGATGAACACTCTGTCTAGTAAGACTGAATTCATAAAAATGTGTATTTTTTACTTGTATTTATAACTTTTTTTGAATGTAGGTCAGGAAACAACTGCTAACCAATTGGCTTTCACAGTTCTGGAGCTTACAAGGCAACCGGAGATATTAGAAAAGTAAGTGAAGTTCTGTGTTACTTAACTAAATTGTGAATATTTATGCACTGAGACTCAGGGTCCTAGTAGGCCTCTATATGATGCGTGGATGGATGGGTTCTGCATTAGCTGTATATGAATGTGAAAGTGGAAGTGCACATCATTATTAAGAAATTGTTTCACTATAAGAGGAAATAGTAAAATTGAATTTGATACCCCTATCTTTGTCCGTGAAGTCCTTTTATAAAAGAGAAGACTAGAATCAATGTGTAAATTTAGGTGTTGTGAGTGCACCTGGAGTCCACCCCCAGTCTTTCCTTTTTCCTGGTATATTTTTTTGCATCCCCCTGTTAGCAACTGTTGCTGTACAAAGTTAAATATGTTTCAGTGATATAATATGTGATACTAATAATATTCAAATATGTGATGCTAAGGCCACAGAAAATAGAAGAGGGAGCCTGACTCTAGGTCTTATTACAGTGTCACGGTCAAGTGTCTGTTTGAGCTCCTCTGTGTGTTTGGTGATGTTTTATTTTTGGATTTGCTTTTATCTTGTTCCTTTTGAGATACCTTCCTACTTTCTTTATCGCCAGCACTATTTTTACACTGTTTTAAAGTTGGCTTGCCCAGATTTGGATACCTACCAAGGTGTGCACAGCCACCTGCACTTTACAGGGGTGGCAAAGCAGTCATTTGGCTCATCTTTTCATGTTAGTGAGCTGGCACTGAGGGACTGCATTGTGCACCTCCATTGGCACATATGGTTGGCTTGTACTGTAGCTGACAAACTGCTAGAGTCTACTATAAAACAACCAATAACTTCTCACTTTTCATGGGCAGACACTCTTGTTGCTCACAGTACTATAATGACATAGTTTACATAAAAACATGAATAATAACCACACTTGTCAAAAACTGAACTTGTGCCTTGTGGGTGGGCAGTAAACATAGCACATCATATAATGCTGCCATGTCACAGTGTCTGAACCCGAGTTCTTTTAAAGGCTGGGGTGTCATCTGTATAGAACTTGTAGGTAATAGCCATGTTCTACCAAGAACTTCCGGTTGATTCTTCAGTTCACAGACCCTAGTGAGAGCAGTTGTGTGCCAGAAATTGACTATGGCTGCAATAGAATGGTGGGTAATGCTTGTTTGGCTTCCACTTTGGAATCGTCGAGGCCAGCATTGGCTTTGAATTTCTGCAGGGCTTAATTTTAAAAAGTAGGCAAAAAAGGTTGGATAAAACTCATTTGACAAGTACAGCAAATCCAATTAAGATTTTTCTTGCTTTCAGACTCAGAGCTGAAGTTGATGAAGTCATTGGTTCTAAGAGGGATGTTGATTATGAAGATCTTAATAAATTAACCTACACATCTCAAGTAAGATCTATTAATACAGTGATACATTGTCTCTAATGTCTCTTGTCTCTTTCAGACCGATTACAAATCAGTAACCCTGGGTGCCAGGTTTGATTGTGGATTGGCGTGGCTTCTGTGTAGCGCTGATATGTTTTCTCATGCTTATCATGGTGTCTTCAGCAGGCTAATTTTCTTACATTGTCTACAGTCAGATTAAATGGCGTAAATAAATTTCACCATTAAGATTTTCTACCTTAATCCTGCGGGTTAGACTATGACTTCTGGTGACAATGACCTGGAAAGCCAAAGTCAGCTAGACAGATAAATGCTTCTCTTGAACTGACAACTGCATATTGCAGCTAGAATACCTGCATGGGATCTGATTTACACAGCACTTTCTAATAACAAAAGGATATTTAAAAAATTATTCTAATTGGGTTAATCCTGACCAGCACACCAAATTGTACAGGTTGATGGAAATAGAAAAGAATAAAAGTTTTCAGTTTTAGCTTTTGTGTTCATTTGCTAAACACAAGCGTCATTTAACTAAACTTAACAGAAATGTGTTAAAGTAATTAGTTGTGGGCTTAAATGACAGTTCAACTGTTCAACTTCACCCCAGCAGAGCAATACACAGAATGAGATAAGATGGAATAAGATAAGATGAGATAAGATAAGATAAGATAAGATAAGATATAAAATGATAAGACAAGATATCTCACAGAATGAGATAAGATAAGTTTCAAATCCAGGACGTTTGGAGTTAAGAAAGTAAAATAAATTCTTTCTAACTTGCTCATAATTTTTTTTGGTTCTTTTAATGCATGTAGTGTACACAGATGTGTGATAACACACGATTTTGACTTTATTTTACTTTTAAGAGTTGCTTGTACGGTAATACACCAGCCTGAGGTTAGTTCAGAAGGCTCATGCTGCTCTGAACACGAAATCAGTTCTTTTGAATTATTTCAGGTTTTAAAGGAATCACTTAGATTGTACCCTCCAGCCCCAGGGACATCCCGATGGATTCATGAAGATTATGTTATTGAGGGAATAAAAATTCCAGGAAAAGTGCCTGTAATGGTAAGTGTACCAGAAAGGAGCACAGTCCATGTCTCATGTTATATTATAACAGTCAGTGCTTCAACAGTCTAAGGAAAGTTTGCAAAAAAATAATGTTATACAGTAGTTTTGTGACTTTAAATTCTTATAAGTGTACATTCACATAGTTAAACACCTACGCCATGGGAAGGATGGAGAAGTTTTTCAAAGATCCACTGAAGTTTGACCCTGAACGATTTCATCCTGATGCACCAAAGTAAGTTTTACCTGCAGTTTTATGTAACAATATGAAATCAGGGCTATAGTCTGAAAATTAATAGGTTCAGTTATTTGGACATAATTAAAATGTAATATTGTTTCTGCATCATACGTATCACAATTAGACAAAGACATCCTGCCAAGTCAGGGAATTACTCTGTTATTTGCATGCACGTGTTTTTGTACACATCATCTAGCAGAATGAGTAAGCTCCTTGAGCCATACGTACTTGACTGAGTAGGTATGGATGGATGAGAGGTTAGAAGGAATGTTCAGGATTGAAATGAAGAGTGGGTTCTCTTTTAAATTTTAAAATCTTACAAAATGTATATTTTTTGGACCCTTTTAAATTCTAGAATCTTAAAAATACCACAGTTTTTAAAAATGTAAAGAACCATTTAAAATTGTCTGGAAAATGTTAACATTGTTAACAGTTACCATTATTTTAAAACTCACTTTAGATCTCACATTATTTAAAGGTAGCTTATTAACATTGCTTATCTCTTTATTATAAAAAAAATCTTGGGAGGGAGACTAGGGAGACGAGACGTGATCTTCTCGAAAGACAATTTGAAGTCTCGCAAGAGACACTTTAACGACATGCGAGACAAGGCAGTGAAACAACATTTTAAACAAGTTCACGGACATCTAACCTAGCAGTTGTTGGAATGCTTTTGGCAGACACGCTTCACGTGCTCCCAGCTCTTAAAACAACGACAAGCAGAACACGCAGCTTGACAGCAGATGATCTGACCGCTTCTCCTTAGCGTGCATTTAGCTCCCCCTTCACAATGCGAGCAGCAGAGACGCAAAGTAGCAAAAGGACAGCTGCTGTACAGGCTTTTAAATGATCGACGCCCAGCAAGCCAGCAGATGATCCGACCACTTCTCCTTAGTGTGCGTTAATGCATACACAGAATGCATTTTGTTAAAAGAGTTTAAACTGGAACACAAACAGCTGCACTATGTACCCATGCTTGTGATGTGACTTTTTTTAATATAGAAAGATGCTACATGAAATGACCCTAGTCTTAGGCACACTATCAGCATGCTTTATTTCTTTTTTTGTTGCAAGTAGTCCCCATCATCCTCAGGGTATTTGAATGAATCCCAGGCCATGTGGTCTACACTAGGCAGTTAGCAATCTGTGAGGACGGACTCATTTATATAAACATTAAGATATTAGATATTATCTTAGGAACTAGATGTACAGCATATCATATTCCCCATTAAAGTCTTTTCTTTGCACACTGAGCTTTACTTTATTAACCTTTATTTTACAAAATGTTAACAAAGGGGTAAAGGACATTGGGCCACCCACAGACACTGAACTTTATTTTTTGTAAATCAATTTAAATCTGTAAACTAGTCTATTACAGTGAATCTAACATTTAATATCACCCAGGTCTGTGTCACATAGAACTGCAGGATTACATGGAAATCGTTTTTTTTTTCCTTTCATTTTTTTCCTTTAAAGATTTAGTGTTTGGTTGTTGTAGTGGCACACTGATTACCATTACTGATTCAAGAGAACAGAGCCCTGGGTTCAAATGCCTGTTCAGTGCCTCCTCATGTGTGTGTCTGTTTTGCTGAAATATTCCCCTTTCCCACCTACATCTCCTAGCAAGGCAGACTAGATTGTTTTGGAACTTTAAACTGACCCCATATAAGTGCATGTGAGTGTGCCCCCTACTGGATTAGTGCCCCGCCCGGGAAGACCCCCATGATCATGCATGTGATGCTGCTGACACAGGTAACTAACTACCTTAAACTGAAATAAGCAGATTCATGAAATGGATCAAATGATGGATGTTGTGATCTGCCTAATAAGAGATCTACTGTAAGTGCTGGATGTTCATTTTAAATAATCTCTCTTACTCTCTGTTGTTTTTATTTGTAATTGCAGGCCATATTTTTCTTATTTCCCTTTTTCACTGGGTCATCGCTCATGCATTGGACAAGTATTCTCACAGGTGAGACAAAAGAAAAAGACTTGGGCTGCTCAGGAGAGACAGCCATGATTGAATGATTGAAGTGGACAAAACATTTACTTCAAATTCCCCAAAGACATGTACTAAATCATTAGTGGGAGGAATAATTATACTATTTATGAATAATAACATTGACTTGGGGTATTATTAGGAATCACTTCCTTTGAAAAGTCACATCTGTTATTGTTGTATTAAATAAAAAAAAAACAGATCTCTGTACTTCTCAAATTTTAGATCTCAAGTATGTAGCCTCAAGTATTCAGAGATCGTTGTCATATTCCAGTTCATCCAATTTAATGTACAATACAATATGTAGGTATTTGTTCAATATTACATTTAATGTTAGTCCATTCAAACCTAGCAGGAGTTTGCAATTTAACAATAAAACAGGCTAGGCTCTATCTGACTGCGACTGACACTTAAGGACCCTGAAATGTGTGTTACCTTGTACAGGCCCACAAACACTTGCTTGACTAACCCAGACCACCCTGGGACTGTAAAACTCATTCAGCAGAAGTGAGAACCTCTATGGCACGGGTGTCGAACTCCAGTCCTGGAAGGCCATAGTGGCTGCAGGTTTTCATTCTAACCATCTTCTTAATTAGTCACCAGTTTTGGCTGCCAATTAACTTCTTTTGCCTTAATTTTAATTAACTTGACATAGGCCCTTAGTTGTCTCTTTTTCCTTAACTAGCAGCCAAACAATAATGAGACACAAAATGAGCCACCACATGCCCATCACACAATATCTAAAAGTAAAGAAAGGTGAAGGTCTCAGTAAGGTTGATTTCTCAGGTCACCAAACATTTTGACATTGGTGTTCTTAGAAAAAACAGAAAATCAACAGTTATGGAAATGTCTGCTGTGGCAGAATGAGAGCAGCAACAAGCCATGGAATTAAATAACGAGATTAATTAGCAGTAAGAATCGGCTTCTCATTAAGAGATTAGTCAGAGTGAAATTGGTTGGAGTTTGAAGCCCCAATTTAGCTGGTCATCTGTTGGCTTGTTTCACGTCTCATTTCTGTTTGGCTTTCATTTAATGAAGAAAGGAATCAATTGAGAACACTGAATCCTTAAAAACAGGGCTATTAAAATGAAGGAAATAAAACGTAATTAGCAGTGAAATCTGGTCACTGATTAGGAAAAGGGTTAGAATGAAAATCTGCAGCCACAGCGGCCCTCCAGGCCTGGAGTTCGACACCCGTGGCCTATGGTGATGCAATATGTTACAAATGTTAATAGAGCAAGGCATAGTCAATTGTTTATTGCAATTCTACATCTACTACTCTCGCTCTTTAATGTTTAATACTTATCTGGATAGAGATGGGTCAATGACAAAATGGATTCTATAAAACCCTGCTTAATTCACTATATTTGTCTGCTCCTCCAAATTTTACAGTGTCTGCATCATAAGACCCATCTTCCAGAATCATTTTTAAAGATGAATGGAAATTTTAGGTCATGGTGTAAAATTTCATCAAGGAATGTTGTACATAAAATATAAAAAACAGGCACACTTCTCATTTTACAGCCACTGATAAACATGGCAGTTCTTTGCAGGATTTATGCAAATCTCGTACATGAAAGCATTTGTAAAGATATAGTTTAGATATGCATTATAAGCAGCTAATATAAGCTTTTAATGATAAAAAATTTGACTCATAAAAAATCACCTTATTTTTCATTTTTGTACATCACGCTAGAAGGGTTTTAATATTTATGTAACATTCATTATATCTCAGGTTATTAAATATCACCAATTGTTTTTTAACACTTTTTTTTCTAAAACAATATATATGAATGTATAAAGCATGCAATAGAATATACTTCTTACATGTTTATAAATACTTATTTTATATACTGTACTGGTGAAGTGTTTTATTATCGTTCAGAATTTGTCCAACTGCACCTAAATCATCTCGTTTTGAATTAGAAGGCAGAAGTCTCATGATCTCACAGTATATTCTATGCAGCCATAAACTTTTATCAGTATGTAGGCCAGACAGTGCTATTCTTAAAGAGGTGGCAGTATAACAACAATACAGACCCACACAAAGCTTTACAGTCTGTCATTGGAGAAGAAACATGAAAGCAAGAAGCGGCATGAATCATTAATGCACAAAACTTGGCACCGTCGTATTTACTGTCAATTACAAGGTTACATATACTGGAATAACTGAACTTTTACTGCTGCACCATAGGAAATATCTTGACCATTGGCGTCACTGTGTGGTATGGTAACAAAATGACACAGGACAAAAAGGCCAATCTGAAGAACTCACTTAGCGTTATTTGATTATAATTAAGTTCCCATGTCTACTATTCCTACTAGTACAATGTAGTAGTCAGTCAGGTAAGATGCATTTAATTATTCACAGCACAAACTGTTTGAGAATGTAAACTGTTTCTGACCTTGGTAGTGCAGGGAAGTCTCAGGGTTGGATGCATCCTTACTTAAAGGACAGGATTTCTTTCAGCAGTGTTTGAAGTTGTTCTCTAAAATTAATAAGTCAGTTGAGCAGATACCATAATCACTTATGATGCACACAAAGTAACATATGTTTTTTCTGTACCAACTGCTATACTGTATATAAATAAGTCATACTTTATAGCTTGAGATAGTATGCATGTCATAAAACATAAGCCTTTTTAACTTGACAGAAATTTTTATAAATGACATAAGAAAATGTTAACATTCTTACTACTTCCAATAATTTAATATTGGTAGTGGCATCTATATATATAAAATCCCTTTGTGCGTCCAGGTGTCCGTGTGTGGGTGTCTTCTGGTGAAGTGCGCATACGCGGGGTACGGTGCGATGCGCGATATTACTGTCAGAGAAAGTTAGAGGCATTTTACGGAAATACAAACCAGCAGTAATTAAAGGTACACAATACAGTGACACATATTACAGCCACATACAAGCCAGTATTACTGTCAGAGGAGATTAAAGGCATATTACCGACGCACACACCTGTATTACCGCCAGAGAAAATTAAAGGTATATTACGGACGTACAAGCCAGCGGACGTACAAGCCAGCGGACGTACAAGACGGTATGCTTCAATATGGGCGCGCACAGGCATCCTTCAATAAGAGCGCGCACAGAAAGGCGAGCCTGAAAAGGGCGACCTCAATTGGGCGCAGCAAATAAAGGCGTGTGTAAATAAAGATCTGCACCTTTGTTGCTGCTCACATATTCCAGAGCCATTTGAACTAAATTATCTACAAACGCCTTTATTCGTCGCGCTCAATTGAGGTCGCCATTTTGAGGCTCGCCTTTTTGTGCGCGCCCTTATTGAATAGAGCCGTACAAGACAGTATTACTGTCACAGAAAATTAAAGACACACAATACACGGCGGCAGCCCACGAAGAACGGTCAGCTCAGCAAGTAAACATCAACAAAAGAAAGGCTGAAAGAAAGAAAAATACGACCAACAAAAAGAATGAGGTCAAAGTCCCTTGCCATTTAATATAGACTGTTCCTACTAATGTTTATGCACTACTGTTCTAGTGCCCGTTATTGTAACAGGCTAAATGACTAGTCTTATATATAATTCGCCAGCCTACTCACTCACTCACTCACGTCCGTCCGAAGCCGAATGCGCAGTCGCCTTCTGCGCAGCTGCCCGAAAAACCTTACGAGACCGACATCGCGGCAGACGGCGGATTTACGGCCACGAAAATTCAAAGAGAAAGGCGACTTCGACCGACATCCAACCCCAACATCGTGGCAGGTGGTGGATTTACGGCCGCAAAAATTCAAAGAGAAAGGCGACTTCAATTAAAGCTCTAGCGTCCTGAAAGGCGATTTCGACTACAGCTCGAGGCCTAATTATGCATTCATTCAATACACCTATATCAGGTTTGTGGTGCTTATACTTATTACTATTCCACTCGTACTCGTTTCATCTTACGTTGTCGAAATGGGCTCTTTGTCTGGTTATTAATAAAAGATGTTTTAGACTATTACTAACTGTTTATCATGGATGCCTAAAGTAATACCAAGACATCTTTGGAATACGACACTAGGCTGATTGTTGTTGCTGTAATGCAGTGCGCTTACTGCTGTCAGTTCCTGTTGTTAATATTGCATGTAATAGTTGTCAGGGTTTCCATTCTAAAAATTAACAATTGTTAATTTTCTAAAAGAGCAGCAGAAACATTTGTCAAATAAATACAGGGTGCTCTTTAAAGACACTGTTTCGAATCATTCCTTTGCTCAGTCCGAGAAACTTCTACACAAAACATACCGTGCACAAAGATTGGTTTTGCATATTATGACCAGGATATAGTCTGGGATAAAAGATAAAGGCAAGCAGTGCTTCAGCTGCCAAGTGTGTCAGGAACCAGGCCTCATCTCTTTGAACGAGAGCCTCCGGATCAAACAGACTGACCCCTTTGATTTGAGACAGAGAGGGAAAAAAGCAACAAGCAACTGATAGAAATAATTCAGAAGGAAAATTAATTTAGGCTTTATCATGTTTAGCAAAAAGGCGTTTACTATGTTCCTTTGCTTCTTGTATTGTTTTCTAACCCTGAAAACTCCTTTTTTCAACTAACAGATGGAGGCAAAAACAGTATTGGCAAAGCTGCTTCAGAGGTATGAATTTAAACTGGTTCCTGGTCAAACGTATGAAATGATGGACTTGGGCACCCTAAAGACAAAGGATGGAGTAGTCTGCACAGTCTGGCCAAGAGGTGGAAAGCAAATGAAAAAGGACTTAAGTGCTGGAAAGTGAAATAACAGCCAACCATGTGCAGTGACCCAATTCTGTAGTAATCTGACTTAATTAATGTGATTTAGTTAACTATTATGCTTGTATTGTCTGACTTAATTAATGTGATTCATATTTTTCTGTTTCCTGAAATGGAGGTGTTTGAGATGTTAACGTTAGTTTTTTTATTAAACCTAACACCTTCATGTGATGCATGGTTTTCCTGCAGCCTGTCCTTGAACTTGGGTCATCGATAAGTCATACACTGAGATGGAGTAGGGCGAATGATGACACAAATCAACAAGAGAGAGTGTAAAGTGTATTGTATCCAACAAAGTGCAGTGCAGATTCTTTTTTCAATAAATAAACATTTCAGTAAAACTACGAGTGCTCTGTGGAAGTTAAAATCAGACATCAATAAATAGATTCCACACCAGTTAAAATATGAAAGTTAATCGTGTGTTCCTCTTTCACTCTGACTCTCAGTGCCTCTCTTCATTTCTTAGCCCCAGTCACTCATCTGGTATACTAAGCCAGGAACTGGGACATTTCAACATTGTTCATATCATTATTCCTTGAATATTTGGTTACGTGAATGGTAATATATGAGATATGACTGCATTACACTTGATGTATGCTCACTTGTGGTGAAGATATAACAAGATGAGGTACATGAACATGACATCCATAGCTAAAGGCTACCTAACACATCTCTTGCTTTTAAAGTTTTAACAGTTACCCCACCAGACTTTATACCCAAACTTGTAAATATGCAGGGATGTTGAGAATATGTTACCCCCTTTGTATCTGAAATAGCAAGTGTTGTCCCCTATGTATTCCAAAAGGAATTTGTTAAAAATGTGTAAAGGGATCACAACAAAAAGTTTAAAAAATAATGTTGCCATCTGTTCTTAATTTCTGTATTACCTGTATGAGACATTCCAACTTATCTTTCGAACAATAAAAAATGTTATTTTGTCATTTTTACCTTGGATTTTATTTGTTTTTTTTTTTTTTGTTTTGTTTTTTTTATACTTTTGGGCCCAACGTTAATTTTTTAAAAGATGGCATTTTTAATGTCTGCAGCATTAAAGTATTTCATTTTTGCTGTAAGTTAATTTGGCCTAGTGTAAGTCAGCGTAGTAATTGTTAAACTCAGCTTTTGTGCGGCAGTAATAACAACAACAATATTTATTTATATAGCACATTTTCATATAAAAAGTAGCTCAAAGTGCTTTACATAATGAAGAGAAGAAAAATAAAAGACAAAATAAGAAATTAAAATAAGACAACATTAGTTAACATAGAAAGGAGTAAGGTCCGATGGCCAAGGGTGGACAGAAAAAACAAAAAAAAAACTCCAGAAGGCTGGAGAAAAAAATAAAATCTGTAGGGGTTCCAGGCCACGAGACCGCCCAGTCCCCTCTGGGCATTCTACCTAACATAAATGAAATAGTCCTCTTTGTAGTTCGGGTTTTTCACGGAGTCACTTGATGCTGATGGTCATACAGACTTCTGGCTTTTAATCCATCCATCATTGTTGGAACATCATGGTGCTTTGGGTAGATGGTGGTGGCGCACGCCACCACCAACAGGACACCGGTAAAGGAAACAGAAGAGAGATTAGGGGTTAGTACAGATTTTGAATGAATAGTTATTATAATGAATTGGATATACAGAGTATCAGGATTAAATTACAGTGAAGTTATGAGAATGCCATGTTAAAATAATGTGTTTTCAGTAGTTTTTTAAAGTGCTCCACTGTATTAGCCTGGCGAATTCCTACTGGCAGGCTATTCCAGATTTTAGGTGCATAACAGCAGAAGGCCGCCTCACCACTTCTTTTAAGTTTTGCTCTTGGAATTCTAAGGAGACACTCAGTTGAGGATCTGAGGTTGCGATTTGGAATATAAGGTGTCAGACATTCCGATATATAAGCCGGGGCGAGATTATTTAAAGCTTTATAAACCATAAGCAGAATTTTAAAGTCAATTCTGAATGACACAGGTAACCAGTGTAGGGACATCAAAACTGGAGAAATGTGTTCGGATTTTCTTTTCCTGGTAAGGATTCTAGCAGCTGCATTCTGCACTCGTTGCAAACGATTGATGTCTTTTTTGGGTAGTCCTGAGAGGAGTGCGTTACAGTAATCTAGCCGACTGAAGACAAACGCATGAACTAATTTCTCTGCATCTTTTGATGATATAAGAGGTCTAACTTTTGCTATGTTTCTTAGGTGAAAAAATGCTGTCCTAGTGATCTGATTAATATGCGATTTAAAATTCAGATTACAATCAACGGTTACCCCTAAGCTTTTTACCTCCGATTTGACTTTTAATCCTAATGCATCCAGTTTATTTCTAATAGCCTCATTGTATCCATTATTGCCAATCACTAAGATTTCGTTTTTTTCTTTATTTAATTTGAGAAAGTTACTATTCATCCATTCTGAGATACAAGTTAGACATTGTGTTAGCGAATCAAGAGATTCGGGGTCATCAGGTGCTATTGATAAATACAGCTGTGTGTCATCAGCATAGCTGTGGTAGCTCACGTTGTGCCCTGAGATAATCTGACCTAATGGAAGCATGTAGATTGAGAAGAGCAGTGGACCCAGGATAGAGCCTTGTGGAACACCATATAGAATATCATGTGTCTTTGAGTTATAATTACCACAACTAACAAAGAATTTTCTCCCTGCCAGGTAGGATTCAAACCAATTTAAGACACTGCCAGAGAGGCCCACCCATTGACTAAGGCGATTCTTAAGAATATTATGATCAATGGTGTCAAATGCGGCACTCAGATCTAAGAGGATGAGAACAGATAAATGGCCTCTGTCTGCATTTACCCGCAAATCATTTACTACTTTAACGAGTGCAGTTTCTGTGCTGTGATTTGTTCTAAAACCGGACTGAAATTTATCAAGAATAGCATGTTTATTGAGGTGCTCATTTAACTGTATAATGACTGCCTTCTCTAGAATTTTACTTAAGAAAGGCAGGTTAGAGATGGGTCTATAATTTTCAAGAGCAGAGGGATCGAGATTATTTTTCTTAAGTAGGGGTTTAACTACCGCAGTCTTAAGACAGTCTGGGAAGACCCCCGTATCTAATGATAATAATATACAAATGAGAATGAATAATGCATGCTTAAGATGTACGGGTTAAAGGGGCTAATATGCTTTGTATGGCAATACTTTAAGTATTTTGAATAAATACATTATTAGAAAAATTATCATCTTTTATTTACTATATTTTTCTTTCCATTTGTGAACAGTAGGCTTGTATATGTTACATTTGTCATTTGTTTCACTACTAAAACTGGTTTCAAGAAAGTTTTCAATTTGCTTTTAGTTTTAATCAGCTTATTTTGTCTATTTTATATAATAAAGTTCATATGTTATGTACAGTTTTATGAGACCGTTTTTTACCTTGCTTTAGGTTTGTTTTAATCACTCCAGTGTTTTTGTTTCCATTAACAGTCTCCAGTAAAAAATGGCAGCACCAACAGCATCTAAATATGTTGGTCTATGGATATGCTATACAGTATATATAGTCCTAGCCAGTTTGTTACTTTGCTTCCTAAATGTTTTTTAAAAGATGATATATTACATTTTTTTGGTTTGCTACCAAATACAATAATGTCTTGATTGACACTGTTTTGCTACAATATGGCAGCCAGCCCAATGATTTAATTTAGCACATTCATCACACTTTCCACTTAGCTTACTATTTTTAAGTATATGGTGTTTGCAACAGATGATCAGCGGGTCCCTTGATATTTCTTTGACCCTGAAGAAAAGTTCTTGGATATTAAATGTATCTTTTAAAAAAAACCATCAATAATCAAATTGTGTCTTTATAATCAAATTTTAACTATTAAGACACACAAAAGTGTGTAGATGTTGATAACCAATATCATTGACATTAAGGATGGATATTGACAGCACAGTGAATGAGATGTAAAGTAACCGCCATAAACAACATAAGTGGCTTCCAGCCTGTGTGTCACTCTGTGGATACCCTGAAATGGTGGGCATGCAGCATCTTAAAACATATCACAGACTGGTGATTTAATGTTGGGTGTAGATATGCATTATTTAAGAAATTTTCCACTTATTATATATGTAAGTGACAAATCATCAAATCAGAATTGTAGTCAAGCACGGGTAAATATGAAATATTATATAGGTGTTTTACTTTGATAGATAGATAGATAGATAGATACTTTATTAATCCCAATGGGAAATTCACAGTAGTCCTGCTAGAGAAACATATTAAAGTGTTTACAGTTAGAAAACATTTTAATAATATTTATTCATTTACTTTTTTGTGTGCAATTACTTTAAATATTTTTCTAATAAGCTGACAAAACACGAGACCCTTCTTCCAAATAGTCGTTATTAGTTGTACATAATTAGAACTTCATTCCCTAAAAAAATACAGTTTACCAGTATATTTATACACTGTGCATGTCTCTGTCTTATAATACCTTGTGTCCTCTTTGACCTTTCAGTAAAAGTAAATCTATTTTTAAGGAAAGAAATAGAACTGCTAAATGACTATACTTGCTGAGTATAGATGGATCAGTAGTTGAAAAGAAAAAAAGTCTCCGTTTATCTACTTAACTGCTCACATATAATTACATTTACAGTTTGGATTTCACATACTTCCTAACCTATGTTAAAAGGTTCCACCAGAGGGGTTAATATTTTCGCAAATGGTAATATTTACTTATCACTAGAAATGTGTAATATATTGTATCCTTTATAGCACAGCATATTTACTTACTGCATCACTAGTAATGTGTAATATATCGTATCCTTTATAGCACAACAATCACTCCTATTTGTAAAATGTTTTTGTACGCCTAGTTTACAGCACAAAAAAATAAACCCCTTTCATTATCATATTTATCATCCTTCAGAATAATACTGTTATTTTTGTATGTCAACATTTCATCCAGGTAAGCATATGTGTAAGGGCAACTGGCTGGCAGGGGTTACTTGTTGGTTAGATTTTTCCATTTAGCCTCTTTTACACATGAATGCTTCTGTAGGGTTTTATGGACAAATTAGTTTTCTAGGGAACTGTATCTAATGATTTCCACAGAACAATATTTAAGTCACAAATTCTATTGGTCTATGTATGTATGAGCAAAAGCAGAAAATTAAAACATTGACAGTATATGCATTGGCCCAATGCCTGCATAAAAGGGAGTTAACCAATCATACGTTACTCAGGTGATGACATAATAAATTCATTAGCTAAGAGGCTTCATAAATACTTCTTTTAGACAGTCTTTGTTTAGAAAATGTCAGAAAATGGGAAGGATTCTGAAGTAAGAGAGAAGAGAGTTGGTCCCATGCAAGTTAAGTAGAAAGTCTGTTTAATACCAGAAGCTGCTATAAACTGTCCAATTGAATTTTAATTTTCTATGTTGAGAAGAACATTTTCTCAACTTAGTGTTTAGTGTGACCTGATCATTTGAGACACGAGTACAAGTTTTCCTTTTTTAAAGGTGTCATAATTTGGTACTGAATTAATGTTTCTTCTGTTTGTTTGTTTTTTTCCTTTTTGTTTTCTTTTCTCTAGGAAGGAGAATAGCAGTGGCTCGCAGTTAACCAATTCCACAAGTTCCAGTTCAAACACCAGTTTACTTGTCCCAATGCCTATCAATCCTCCAAGCTCTCCTAGTCCTAGTTTCAGTGAATCAAAAACAGCTCAGAGCCTTCTCAATGGGCCATTGAATTATACTCAGCCAGAGATTAAGGTAGTAGTTCTTATATTCAATATGTACCACAATGTGTAAAGAAATGTGAAGTGCACTGAAAGATTAAATCTAATAGCAAGAAAAAGTACTTGAAAGTAGTTAAGTCATGTGATCCTAGAGAATGGTAGTGAGGTAATTGCTCCCCTCCCTTGCATTCAGTATAATTTGCACCTCATGTTCATTGCTAATCATTAGCATGTGGACATAATTAAGAAAGCTAACTTTATAGAAAGGGGTAAATTAAACAAAAGCAGCAAAGGAAACATAAGCATTTAAAGATATAGCACAGAATACTTTTTTGAATTTCTTAAAAATAATTGTAGGCCAGATAGTTAAGCAGTGAGTTCAGTTCAAAGTAAGAATGATGCACTTATTGTGAAATTAGTTGTAATAAAACCTGCAGCCCTGCGGTCACCCAGGGTTGAGCTTAAAAATCACTGCTCTGAACAATCACCTGCTTCTTTGAAGACTGTAGGATAAATACCCAGTTCTGGTGATTTGTTTTTAATCTTTTTAATTTGTGTATTATATAGCTCTATACTCTTTATGACTATTCCTTCAATGCTGAATAGAAGAAGCCCTGAATAGGAAACTAGTCCATTATAGAGATTTTGTTTTTTTTAATAATGGAATCCTATTATTTAACTGCAACTAGCACCCTAATATTGCTTCTCTCTGTATGTAAAGTGGTGTAAACACACACATTATTTTGGCTATTATAAGGCCTGAATTTTCACAACTGCACTCAGACTGTCACCTGACTTTGATGTCTCATGGCTTTTCTCTTTATTATATAGATAAAACTCTAATACAGTTTTCTCTACCAGCTTTCTTTTTGTTTCACTGATCTCTGTGACATTTAGAAATTAAATTTTATCAAGCTACTGACCTCTGGCTGAATGTGATAGAGAAACTTTGGGAAAGCATGGCAACACAGTAAAAATACAGTTTGCTTCAGTGCAGATTAAAAAAAAACAAACTATGAGTAAATACATTTGTAGATGTTCACATTAGGAGGATACTCTTTAGATAAAATAGTAACTTGATGGGAGACAAAACCTTCCAAGCAAAAGCGTCAGTCCGACACAACACAACATGTTGGCTTCCAGCTTTCCTTTGTGCATTAGCCTTACAGTAATTCTATAATTTAGATCTGAAACCATTTGGTGTAATGTACTGTAAATGCCATCTATTTTGTAAAAATAAGGAGGATTATCCTTAATATTAGTAGTTGTTATTGTTAAGATCCTCTGGTTATTTTAATACAGTTTAAAGTTGTTTTGTGTAATATCAGAGATTAATAGGTTCAGACCTGTAACTTACCATGACAGCATCAGACACAAGGCATTAACTAGCCCTAGACAGTCTTTCACAGGCCCACTCACACAAGACCAATTTGAATATGCCAGTTAACCTGACACACATCTTTGTATATCTTTGGATATGTGGAAAAAGCAAAATACCCAGAGAAAAACATGCGGATTCTGCATAGATCAAGACCATCTACAGTATTAAATTCACACTCGGCACATTAGACTCATTATGTAGTAGCACTGACTACTGTACCTCTCTTTGCTGTTACAGCTTCTACAAGTTTGTTCATTGTTGCTAGAAGTATGTTGAGTTGTTGACCATGCATTTAGAAAAAGTGTACAATAAATTGAAATATTTTGAGATCACTTCTTGTGCTTTATATCTAATAATCTTTTTTAGCTTCATGTTATTGACTTTGAGAAATTGTAGCACATTTGAAGTTTGCCTATATTAAATGTGAGAAATGCTGCTATATAAAGTATAGGTCATTTCACTACAAATATGCATGGTGTATGGGTTATTGTTTTAAAATAACCATACAATTCAATATTAGCCATCTCTTTGCAGAGTTGGGGGAAACTACACAGTATTTTACTGTCTAAATATAAATAAAGTACTGTTTGTGGCTTAATGATAACTATTGTATATTTATTTAACGTTTAGGCTCCTGAGCCTCTCAGTTCCTTAAAGTCTATGGCTGAAAGGGCAGCTCTTGGATCAGGGCTTGAAGACCAGATAACATCACTGCACATCACAGACAGAGGTGAGAGTTGATGAATGTTTCAAAACTAAACTGTGCTGTGTGTTTGTATACAGGTACATTTTATACAATATATATATATATGTGTGTGTGTGTGTGTGTGTATATAATATAAAATCCTAAGCCTAAAAGTGCAACGAATTTATGTGACTTTTTTGTCACGCTTTAAATCTGGCTTATTTTAAAACCTACATACTGTATATATGTTTGGTATCATTCTTTTCTTTTCAGAATTTATCGAACTTTAATGTGATGTTGTTAGATTTTCAGATTCTTATTCCGTTTTTAAATTATAAACTAAAATATCAAGCACTCCCATCCCGTGAAACAAGACTTTGTGCCAAGACATTTAACCATGCCCGGGCCCGGAAATAAAAGACAAAGAGTAGATGACAAAGACAGCTGCTGTACAGGCTTTTAAATGTTCAAAGTGCTTTGCGAGATGCAGGTCACGCGGCATAGCAGCAGCAAGCCAGCAGCTGATTGAGCAAAGAGGAGGTAAAAACAAACTATTTGTTTCCCATTGTATCACCATTTAAGAGGCGATTTCAGAGGAGCGACCATGTCTCCTTGGGGTGTGTTCAGCCCCCCTCTTCACAATACGAGCAGCAGAGACGAGAAGTGGCTGGCACATAGCGCAGACCACGGGGTTTGGGGAACGAAGCGAGCGGGGGTAACCCCCTAGTGTGTGTATATATATATATATATATAATATTTATATTCTGCATTTTTCAAGCGTTTTAATGTGGTTTTACAAACATTTTTCAAGCATTCATCTGGCTTTTTTGGGGCATTTTTCAAGCACTTCCATACATTTTTCCAGCATTTTGAAAAGAAATGTTTTTGCAAGGAAATTTGATCAACATCATGTCCATTTTGTAGACTGTGAGGTGGTGCCATGTTGTGAAGTTACTGTTGTGTTTCCAGAATGTAGCTCATGGCGTTAGTGCTTTTAATCCTGGTGATCACAGTACTAAAGAGTAGTTGTCATCATCTGTGTTATGAGCACACTATTGGTGCACCATGTTCTGTAGCAAAGGAAGTCAAGAGGACAATTCTGGACTCTCTGTGAAGCAGGCAGCATCCTGAAAATTTCTAGGTTTACACACAGGTCTCAATAAGCACAACGCAGTGATATCTTTATTTATTTATTTATTTATCTTTTTAAAAGCCTTATTTTGTGAATAAATTGCCTGCTGCTGTTGGTGCAAAATCATTGAAGATGAACTGGTCATCTAGTAGCAGCAAGTGAGGAAGGGGTTATCATACAACAGTGGTAATCAGCTCAAAAGAATTGAACGTATGTTGTATCCATATAAATGTAATCCTGCATGGGCTGAGGGGTAAATTTAATTTGGCAAGTTTAGGATCATTGAGAGTCCGTGGTTATTGCTGCAGCACAGTGCGCTGATCGTTTTCAGGACTCAATCACATAGCCAAGCAGAAAAGAGTGTGCTGTGTGCAATCCAGTAACAGAAACACAATCATAGAGTTATCTATTTAGTTTTAGTCCAGTTGTTTGCTAAAAATACTTTGAAACAGTGTGATCTGGTGGTGCAGCAGTAGCCAGTGTTCACCTGGGAGCACGGATTTAAGACAGATGTTATTTTCTTCATGAGGGACTAAACATAGGAGTATCACTGACATGTTTTAAGTACTCAGTGTTAAAATGGGTAATAATACTCAGTTCAGCAATTTCAATAATACCCATATGGTGGTATGAGGAAGAGCTCTGCTCTACTATTCTGCCTGTTTGTTAAAATATCTGTACTAAACTTAAATGATTAAATGAAAAATCTATAACTTTTGTTAAATTCTTCTCACATGATTCTTCACTTACTTGACGATACTGGAATTTTTGTTTCAATGAGCTGCTTCATCCATCCAGGAAGAGGCATTGATTGTTTTGTTTTACCAGCGGTTTATGAGCATTACCAATGATTTCAATGGAACAAGTGTTTGGCCGATAATGCTCAAACTACTGCATGCGAAAGTTTTCTAAACAACTTCTCACTGCTAAAATGCTAAGGTATGAATGGTGTCAGCAGTTTAGGAGAGTTCTGGCACTAAAGCACTAGAAAAACGCTTAATTGTGAATGGGCACAAAGTAAAAAGAACACAGTTTGTTTTTTTATTCATCTTATCATACAAATGTGACATTTGTCTAAAGAACAAAAAAATGTGTCTCTTTCTAGGGTAGAGTTGCAAGTAATATTGTTTTTTGGACTAACCTAACTTCTTCCTTTAATCTGTCATCAGATCTCTTTCCCAGTTCTACATCTGCGCCCGGGGGCCCTACAGTGCCTACTCAGACACAGCTCTCTGAGGTTAATATACCCCCTTCTTTGGGTGTCTGTCCTCTGGGGCCCGTCCCTCTGTCTAAAGAGCAGCTATATCAACAGGCAATGCAGGAAGCTGCCTGGACGCACATGCCACATCCCTCTGATTCTGAAAGAATACGGTAAGAAACGAGAAGGTAGAAACTAGGAAGATGCAAGCGAATTTTTTGAAAACCGAAAAGGGATTCAGTGAAAGATTATATATGTGTCTGTTTTAAAATGAATTGGAAATTTTGAACATATTTGCATTTGTTTGAAATAATAACAAAAGAGTATGAATCTTAAATATCTTGGTGGTGCACCCTTAAAAGAAGAAGGCAATATAAAAATAGTCTTCATATTAATAGTTTCAATTTTGTAAAAGAAAATGTGCCTGATCAGCCCTTATTATACTGTATTATGAAAGGCAAGCTATGGGTATTGTTTGTTATAATTTATGACATTTTGGTTAGTGGTTGATGTTTCTTTTTTTAGGCAGTACTTGATGCGGAATCCTTGTCCGACTCCTCCGTACCACCACCAGGTGCCCCCGCCTCATTCAGACTCGGTTGAGTTTTACCAGAGACTCTCAACAGAAACGCTCTTTTTCATCTTCTACTATTTGGAAGTATGTTACATCCCAATGTATTTGCTGACAACAATTCATTTTTGTGTTTTGTACTAATTTTGTTCTGAAATTTTTATATTACCATTTATTTTTCTTTGTGATAAAATTCGTTAGAAATTTTAACAGACAGAAGATTGAAGAAGATATGTGTTTTGCATTTTATGGCCATTATTTTGTAGTCTTCTCTATGTGTCCTCCCCCACACTGTATTCAACACTGTAATGTGTAGTCTTTTAGAAAAATATTATAAGCCATGCTAGTGTGAGAGTGAATATTTCTGAAAATAATACTTGAGCCTTCATCACTGTTAACATTTTCACTTCCTTGGCAGGGTACGAAAGCTCAGTATCTTGCTGCAAAGGCTTTGAAGAAACAGTCATGGCGTTTCCACACAAAGTATATGATGTGGTTCCAAAGACACGAGGAGCCCAAAACCATCACAGATGAGTTTGAGCAGGTATGTAAAACTGGAAAATGGGATGTTGTTCAGGTCTGCATTGTCTAATGTAGGGACAGAGATTTGTGACAAATGGGAAAACAAATATTGAAGGAAAAGTAACACATGTTTTGAGTAAATAATTAGGCATGACTTGTGGCTCACACACTTACATTTTTTGGTTTTGTTGTTTGGAACATTCCAGTAAAATATACTTTTTTAAAATTTCATGTAGGGAGTCACAGTGTCTCCACCTGATGGGTAAAACATTTTGAATACTTGAGGCTACAGTTGCCTGTGCTATACATACCAGTTTTTCTGTTTTACAGTTTTAAGTGTTTTTGTCACACTTTTTCCAAACTGGCTATGAAATAAGGCCAAAAAACAAATCCCTTTACTATGTTTTCATCATTGTTGGCCAAATGTCATTCTCTGAGTGTTTGTTTCAAAACTACAAATAGTTAAAAGTCTTTAGGTGATATGTCAGGTGTACTGGAGGACTGGAGACCTGAGAAATTTTAAATCTTTGTTTTGCTACCTTTGTCTGCAATTTATCAGTATAATTGGTATGCTATTGATATATACATTTGGTTTTGTTTGCTTGCTGTTACGTACTGTAGCTGGCTCAAGATGTAATAATTAAACACATACCATAGATACTCTCGTATTAGTCGATCTCGCAGATAAGTTGAGTGTATTTTTAAGCCGAAAATTACAAAATTTGTTATGACCCGCGTATAAGTCAAGGGTAAAACTTGACAGCTTGCGACCTTTAACACTATGTACCAGGGACAGGCACGCGCGATGGCAGTTGCTAGATGGCACGTGGCAGCTAATGGTATGTTTGTTATCCAAAACCTGCAAAAGCTAATGCTCAAATTCAAGTATTTCACAGTTTAAAGAATTATTTAATGAAATTAGAAAAAAACTAGCTAATTAGCAATAGTATTGCTGGTTTATAATAATTTCAAAGACCATGTGAAACGACAGATGACTGGTGACTTAACACTGTGAAGCGTTGAGTGTACAATGTCATTACCCAAATTCTATGGACAATTGTGTTGCCCCGTGGATATGTCAACCCTGTTTTTTTGAATGAATTTTAAGGCATAAATTTTTCGACTTATACGTGAGTATCCACGGTAAGTGATTGGACAAGACCTTGTCAGGAACTCATGTTTTTTATTTAGTTTTCCCCTTACTGTTCTTAACACACTTTACCTGTTCATTGACCATTCTCTTACTTTTTAAATAGCCACTTTGGATGGCCTTTCACATTTTTAGAAATATTCATTTCTCATTCCCCATTTAACAATGAGTGTATGCACTAAGCACCAAACTTCTGTACTCAGTGTATAAAGCATTAAACCCCCATTTCTGGTATTATTACTAAAACGTTTGTAAAATATTTGAAGGAACAGGTGATTCACCCCAAAAAAGTTCCCAATCCTGTCCACCTAATTTCCCCAAAATAACATCCAGTCAAGTTCTTAGGGTCCCTAAAGTCCTACACTCTTCCATACCACTTTGTGATTTATTCCATGTGTTTGTGACACTCTGTGTAAAGAAAACTTTATAATCTGCCCTTAATAAATTTCAAACTGTGATCCCGTGTTCCTGTTGAACTCATTTCAAAGTAACAGCCAGGATCCACCGTACTAATTCCTTTAATATTTTTTAACACTTCAGGCATGTCACTTCTTAATCTCTGTTTGCTTAACACTAGAATCTCTGAAGCCTACGAAAATATTTGTAATGCCGGGTCACCTTAAATTCCCTCGCACCTCGTCATCAGCGTCTTTGTTTTGCAAATGTGTCACTCAGCACAGGCAGCAAGCAGTCTGCTCACTCATCACCCACCGAGGCAGCTGAAGTCAAGTCAGATGCTGAAGTCTCTTTATCTGGGAGTTGGGTGTCTGGAATTGTATAGGATTACAGTTAGGTCCATAAATATTTGGACAGAGACAACTTTTTTCTAATTTTGGTTCTGTACATTACCACAATGAATTTTAAATGAAACAACTCTGATGCAGTTGAAGTGCAGACTTTCAGCTTTAATTCAGTGGGGTGAACAAAACGATTGCATAAAAATGTGAGGCAACTAAAGCAATTTTTGAACACAATCCCTTCATTTCAGGGGCTCAAAAGTAATTGGACAATTGACTCAAAAGGCTATTTCATGGGCAGATGTGGGCAAGTCCATCGTTATGTCATTATCAATTAAGCAGATAAAAGGCCTTGAAATAAATAAGCCCCCGAAATGAAGAGATTGTGTTCAAAAAATGCTTTAGTTGCCTCCCATTTTTATGCAATCGTTTTGTTCACCCCACTGAATTAAAGCTGAAAGTCTGCACTTCAACTGCATCTGAGTTGTTTCATTTAAAATTCATTGTGGTAATGTACAGAACCAAAATGAGAAAAAAGTTGTCTCTGTCCAAATATTTATGGACCTAACTGTATATTGTTACTTGGAATACTACGTACATTTCATGTGTGTTTGGTGTCTACAGTGATCTGTGTAAATGTAGAATGACAGAGGAAATGCGAGGCAAGAAATGCTGAACACACGGCTAAAACAGAAACTTTTTTCATGTTATAGTTATAATTGACAAAATGTTGATATGAAGTGTATAATGTGTGAAGACTGAAGTCCAAGTATCAAACACTTTCACAAAAGGTATAACAAAACAAGTGCACTTTTATTCAAGAATATAACCAAAGAAAAAGAAATTGTTTAATTTACGTGTTACTGGCAATGTGTGTAAAAACTGAAGCCCAACTATCAATTGACATGAAGCAGACACGTCCACTTGGCTTGTGCAGAGGTAAGGACTGCTGCCTAATAATCAAGAGGTTACAGGTTCCATCTCAGGTCCTCCCCACATTTACTGTTTTGAGTAGGGAGATGCTATTATTGTTACAGTTATATAATAAAAACATAAATTTGATTTGAGTCTGTAACAGCCGGTGTAAATGTATGGTACTTGTAAAAGTTAGCGCTGAAGGGATAAAAGTCTGTGGTGGACGTTACTTTTCCTTGCACACGGACGGACATTCACGTCAACATGTCATTTGAATGATTTTTTTATTCAAAAATCCAAGAATAAAACAAAAAATAATTCAAATAAAGTTGTATTCAAGAATAAAACTGAATAAAAAATAATTCTTTTTTATTCAAAAATCCAAGAATAAAACTGAATTTAAAAAATCTTTTAAATGACATGTTGATATGAATGTCCATGTGCAAGGAACAGTAACATCTTTGACAAGTACCATAACTTCACACAGGATGTTACAGGCTCACATCAAATGTATGTTTTTGTCAGATGATGATAATAGTTCACTACTCAAAGTGCTAAATACACAGAAGATGCGGGATTTGAACCTGTTACCTCACCATTGCTAAACAGTAGCTTATCCACTGCACAGAGCCACGTTACCACTGTGACAGAGAGGTTAGGAGCACACGCTGATACAGCACATTGACGCACTCACCACGTGACAAACCAACTCAGGATCCCAGACTAGGACCCCGAGTGCAGCCATGGGTGACACCTAGGGAATCCATTCATGGATGGGTTTATCCATTCCTGGGAATTCGGGAATCCTGCATGTCATTCCCGGGAATCCCAGGCTCCCCGGAATGACACAGTGCAAGAGCAACTCACATGTGAACGGTTTTAGAATGAGCGACACTTATTTTTAATAAAACTACTGCAATATGTTGACACCAATTAAAGACTAACCTTATCTACAAGCAGTTCATGCTGTCATATAAGTACATGTATCTAGTTAGTTGCGGTAATAAGAGCGTAGAAAGCACATGTCAAGCGTGCGGTCATCCAGGCGAGAGCGCACCTTCGTGCAGAAGTACGCCAGCCGCCGAGAAAGCACGCTCTGCCTCCACTGAAGTAGGCGGCACAATCATCAGATACTGATAAACTTGTTCTAAACAACGCCCGCTCTTGCCATTGCTCTGAAACACCGCCATTTCAGCTTTTACTGATGCATCCAGTTTCTTGTCACCATTCTGTGATGGCACGTTTCTTGGCACACATAATGTGGATGCAACAGACTGACGCATTGTAATTTCAAGTTTCTGTTCAAAGCTGTTGTCTGTTGAAGTGCAAACTGCAGCACTGGCGCCACCTTAATTATTTCCAACTATAACTCTTATTTCTTGATTGATTTTTACACTTTTACACGCTATATATGCAAGCTTGGCTAGTGACACCTCAGCACCACATTAGTTCAGATGGAATGGAACCAGTGGGAGGCTTTTTATGGTGGCTGAAGTGCCAATCCTGCCACCAACCCCCAGGTTTTCCCTGCAAGTTGGAGGACGTGCTTGCAGGGCTGGTTGCGGATTAACGTCATACCCAGGACGGAGCAATTGCAGGTTAAGGGCCTTGCTCAGAGGCCCAATGGAGTGGAGTCACTTCTGGTGTTTATGGGATTCAAACCAGCAACCTTACGATTACCAGTGCAGATCCGTAGCCTCAGAGCCACCACTCCAGCCACTGAGATCACTGGTTGAAAGTTAAACACGCAAGCACAGACGTATGCAAACGTTTTTTACTTTGTACCGACTGATAGTTGGGCTTCAGCAACATGTCAATTGAACAACTTCTCTTTGTTCAGTTTTACTCTTGACTAAAGACATACTTGTTTTGTTACACCTCTTGTGAAAGCGTTTCATGGACATTTGGACTTCACACATCCTACACTTTTTTCTAAAACGTTTTCTGTTTTAGCCGTGTGTTCAGCATTTCTTGCCTCGCGTTTCCTCGGCCATTTTATATTTACACAGATGGTTGTAGACACGGAACACACATGAAGTGCATGAATGTCAATTCTCTATTTCCTAATCCTACCTTTACTCTGAGCACCCCAGTTGTGTCGTTCACTTTGTGTTTTCACCTCGTAATCGTCCTGTTACCTCAGTACATGTGACATCGACATTCAGCGTTCATTTTCTGCAAAGAATTAGCCAATTCTTCTTTTAGAAGTCGAAAGTGAGTGTTGTGAAGCCGAGTTGGAGCTCCACCAGTGTTGTGTGGATACTTGTGATTGTCTGCCCATCCCTCTGTGTGTCCATTTTTTCCTCTTAATATTATTTCTCTCTTTCTTTAAGGGAACGTATATCTACTTTGACTATGAGAAGTGGGGCCAGCGGAAAAAGGAAGGATTCACATTTGAGTATCGTTACCTGGAGGACCGGGACTTGCAGTGACTGAGCCGAAAGGGGTCCAGGATACCCAGACAAAAAGTGCACAGCTGACCTGCCCAGAACTGATCCGAAATACAACTACACACCAGCCTCCGTCTGCGTTGCCCATCCTCTGCTACCTATCTTGTGGATAGGGGGGAAGATGTCAAGGCTGGCAGACAATTGAGTTGTGAGATGCGGCACGCATCTAGTGGAATGGCAAGTGGACTAGAACTTTGGCTTTTTTTTATTTTATTTTTTTTATTCTATTTTGGAAAAAAATATAGCCCTCATTCTGGTGGGAGGGCTAATTTAAGTAAATAAATGAAAACAACAAACTGGCTGTATCATAATTAAAGAGAAGTTAATTTTCACAAACTGCTGTTGACTGTTTCTGATGATATCGACTCTTCGGCTTTTCTAGTGTTCATTCATTTCATGGCGGATTTCATCTGCGGCCTCGTAGGATTTCCATTGTGGAGATGTGGCTGGCAGCTCCTCAGCTTGAATTAGACACAAGTGGCTTTACTTCACTGGGTTAAAAATCCTAACGTTGAATGTGCAATGTCCCAATTGAAAGCCAAAGTGTTATTTAAACGTGAAAATAACACCACAATGTCCGTTAAACTGATTCTTCTTCTCTGTATCCGTCATTTTATTTAAATAAGAAATGTATTCTTATACAAAGCTCATTTTAAGTGATACTTGACAGTTATTTCAGCACATCCCAATCTGAATAACGATACCTGAGATAATTGTGTATTCTGATACTCGCTTAACAGGTAGAATAACCCAGAAATGTTAGTAGAAGAGTTTGGTTGCTTGTAAGCGTAATGTCCCAGATAGGCCTTATGGAGGTGCAGGCCGTTGTCTGGCCAGGTGAGGATGGTACTGGCTACTGTAAGGTCTGCTTCGCTCATCGACTTCCTTCTCCTCCTGCTGCTTTGTTTCGGTTCTCTTGGTAAGTAGACTCTGGGCCCGAGCTCTTTCTGATGCCTCCCTCTGCAGCCGCTCCTGTCTCATACGTTCCAAAGAATTGCTGGAATTAAAGAGATGTTGTTAAGTCAGTTTGATTTTATTACCCACAGCTGAATGGTTAAATCAGGCAAAATTTAAAGTGCAAATCTGTAGCTTTGATTGAATAATTGAGATAACATCCAAGATCTGTGCGTACTTTTTTTTGTATACATGATACATTTTTACATACATGGAGACTTCTTCAACTACTTGTGACTCCTAAGAGTTCATGCTACAGATTTAGGCGTTAGTCTCGTTACAAACCGTAAAGAAACAACATGACTAAAAATTCACTGTAAAACACAGCAGGAGTGCCAAGTAATGACGAGAGGGGCAGTGATGCATTTTAAGTTTGGGGTACTCTACAGTTTACTGTCGTTTTAAACTTCTACCTCTTCATAGTCAAGTCAAGTTGGGCAGCATGCACTGGTACAGTGTGTTGCCGCACCCCCTGCACGTCGAAACAGCTCGGAATCCCGTTTGGCAACCCACCAGGCAGACACGCGGTCCAGTCCTACCCTCTGGAAATGACCCTCTATCTGCCACAGCCAGGTGTTAGGTGGGCGACCCCTTGGTCTGGTCCAGCCACTCGGGTCCCCAACAATGAGGGTCTTACGAGCTGGATCACCCTCGGGGAAAACGTGCCACATGGCCGTAGTGCCGTAACTGACGCTCCCTCACAATGCAGGTCATGTGCCTCATTCAGGACTCCATGAGCAACACAAAGTCAAACCAACGGTACCCAAGGAGTACCAAAGGAGTCCAGTCTTCATCTCAGGTCACTGGATAGCGTCCATGTCTCACAACCATATAGTAAGACAGGAAGCACCAGGACTCTAAAGACTTGGACCTTCGTCCTTTTTTATAGATATCAGAAGCGCCACACACCCCTGTCCAGCGACCTCATGACCCCCCACGCTCTCCCAATCCGTCTACTGACTTCATAGGAAGAGTCACCAGAGACACGAATGTCACTGCCCAGGTAAGTAAACCGCTCAATGATGCGGTCGACGCCCTCTCCGCAGACAGACAGACAGACTGCTGATGGCCGTGTCTAAGAGGTCATTAAAGGCCTCTTCATAGAAGTTCTGTTTAATCCCAGCCATCAATGAGTACAAGTTAGCAGCGGTTGGACTGACCGAGCTGTCATTTATACACGAGTGTAACAATCTCTACGTGGCATTGACTGACCCTTAAACCTCCTCAAGTCAAGTTTGACCCTGGTTTCTGTTTGAAATCTGCAGCCTAAATTTAATTTGTTTAGAATTACAATTTGTATCTGCAGTTCCTCCAATGTAATGAAAAAGTAAACATCCCATTATTTGTACACCTTCAAAAAATAATCGTACCGCGTCACGTCTTTCAGGCCAGTTCTGGCCTACTGTTGACTTTACAGGATTTTAGGCTCGTTAGTTTGTTCACAATCCATAGAAACGTCTTCCATGATATCCATTCTAACTCTGGGTCATATTTTGTATTTCTTAACGTATCGTAACGACGTTTGGGTGAAATGTGAACTCTAATAAGAGTGTCAGAGTGGTGTCAAAAACAGACCTGCAAGGCACAGAATTGAATCCACAGCCGAGGACGCTGTAAGGCGATGTGGAATTCTGTAAACTCAGAGGGAGGAAAGGAGAAGCGAATTTCAGCGGACGCCGTTTATCAGTAGCTGTCTTTATAAACGACCAACCAACCAAACCGTGAAATCTACTAGCATGTGTACCACCCAGGAATCTCATTTCAGACAACACAGCGTAGAAGAAATAATGGTGACAGTCTGCCACTTCCTAGTTAGTCCTGCTGCTCAGAGCGCCGCACCAGAAGGCCATTCGCTCTTCGTTTTCCTTCTTTCCATTCGAGTGATGTGCTGTAAACTGTGACTGACTGCTGTTCGGTTTTCTTAAAACATTTTTGAAAGAATACTGAAAAGATTAGTATCCAGTAATACTGAAATGAAAAATATCCATTAATGCAAAATGGCCGATAGTAACAAATCAGTACCGGCGTTACCGTGTACAAGGAGAAAACTGAAATACGTTCCTCATCTTGTTAATTAATACACACCAACTTGTTAAAATGATATAAATGAGAACTTGGAAAGGAACTGAAAGGGAATATGAAAGGTGAAAATTATCTTTTAGAGTTTTTATAATTCAAGTCAGCTGTAACGTGCGCTCAGTGTGTCGTGTGTTGTGCCGTTTGTCATCTTGTTCTGTCTTTGCTCAGCGTGGCCATTGTGTTCCTTACAGCATTGCATGCTCAGCGACTCTGAGCTCCTGCTCGCAGATCAACTGCACTTCCATTACTAAACCCATCCTGTGGTACTCAATAGTCTACATGGGCGCAGAGGAGGGAGGTCGTGTTTCACTAACATACTGGAATTCTGGGAGGAAGCAACACAAGGATGTGATCAAAGTGGAGCAGATGAGATTAGTTACTGGACTTGCAGAAAGCATTTGATAAGGTGCCACGTGAGAAGGTGGGCATCAAACTAAAAGAGGTGGCAGTTCAGGGGATGTTTTTAGATGGGTGCAGACACAGGAGGCAGAGGGTGATGGTGCGAGGATCCTCATCAGAACTGGCCGATGTGAAGAGTGGTGACCAGCAGGGGTCAGTGCTGGGGCCGCTGCTATTTTTAATATCTACTGTATACAGTAAATGAGTTAGAATATACAGTAAGTAACAAGCTGGTTAAGTCTGCAGATGACACCAAGTAGGGTTGTGTATTGACAAGAATCTCACAATACGATCCATATCATAATTCAGTGGTTATGACTCAATAGATTGCGATACTGTAAGCAAGGCAAAATATTGCAATTTTTTTAATCCAATTTTAGGAAAACCGTCTTAGTATAAAAAAACACCCGCCATGTGCATAAAGCCGAGTATAAATGTTTACTTTTTTATGCCGTCAGAGCAGTGGGGTCTGTAACGTTAAACATCAAACTACTACTATTATTTGTGCAATCTGAGCAGAGGAATTAACATGTGCCTGTGTCAGTAAAAAATAAAAGTGAACGCTTTAAAGGTTTACTGTATGCCACGGAACTTCAAGTAGGCAATAAAAGAAAATGCCAAGTCCTGTAACACCCAACATCCATCACAGCACTGCAGTCTGAACAAAGGAATTAACATTTGTTAAAGAAAAATGATAATAAACAGTGTTACCGATATATACTGTACATACACACACACACACACACACATATATATATTAAATTCTGCTTTAAAGGTTCACATTCTGTTCTAGTATGTATGCCAGTTTTTAAATTCTCGGTCTCAAGTAGTTAATAAAAGAAAATGGACCGTCTCTGTAACATCGGCATCATAACATTATTATTTCTGCTTCTCCATCCATCACCCAACCTGCTATATCCTAACTACAGGGTCACGGGGGTCTGCTGGAGCCAATCCCAGACAGCACAGGGTGCAAGGCAGGAAACAAACCCCGGGCAGGGCGCCAGCCCACTGCAGGGCACACAAACACACACCAATGCACCAAACCTGCATGTCTTTGGACTGTGGGAGGAAACCCACGCAGACACGGGGAGAACATGCAAACTCCACACAGGGAGGTCCGGGAAGCGAACCCGTGTCTCCTTACTGCCAGGCAGCAGCGCCACCCACTGCGCCACCCTACATCAGCTTATATCAATGAAAATTACAAGTGCTTACAGGATTCCTACACAAACCACATATACAGATGGTGAACATTCTCAGATCCTTACCTTGGATTGCACGTTACAAAAGGTTTTATGCATATCAGCGATTATTTTTTAATATCACGGGTTTTGTGGCTAAAGGTGAGCTGGAAACATGGCGAGTTTTCAGGACACTACTGTGGGTGGTAACGATGAAAACTCTCTGCAGAGACGCTTGTGCTAGGAGTGCTCGGCAAACGCTTTGCTACTCTGGACAATGGAGTCCTCATTCTCTACAGCACGGAGAAGGCGCATATCTTTACAGAGGACTGAGCTGAGGTCGCTGCCGACTTCGGTGTGTGAATTTGTTCCAAAATGAGTTGAGAAGGACCCACTTGTTTAATGTTTGCCGTTTGTTGCTCCTTTAAAGTTTTGCAGATGGCATGGCTCTTGTCGAACTCCTTAGTGCCTTCTATATTGTGGTAGCCAAAGTGAGCCCACACTTCTGCTGTGTATGCCATGGGAGATGGTGGAACGCCTCTGGATTCACCACCGGTGTAACTGCCCGATCTTCGCACACGTGTGTATTGAGAGCCTGTAGACATCAGTGGTGCAGCCGTGCGCTACTTCATGTCTCAGTTTACGTTACGTTAGCTGAAGACAGATTACAACGGTGCTACCTGGTGTTCAGGGGTTTAAACCCAACACAAAAAGAAACACCGTGTGCCTTGAATCTTTGCATGTAAACTAGTAATTCAAACTCAATGTGATGTTCTTGAGAATCGATACCGTATCACAAAACAATGTTGTAATACTCAAGTGTATTGATATTTTTGACACCCTAATGCCAAGTTAGGTGGATTGGCAGATAATCTGCCATCCGTTGAATCATTACAGAGGGACGTGGACAGCACACAGGCGTGGGCAGATTTGTGGCAGAGGACACTTAATGTCAGTAAATGTAGGAAGTGAAAATGGGAGGTCTGAAAATCGAGAGTCCACCTTATGAGAAGGAGTTAGGAGTCGTAGTGGAGTCTACGCTATCAACTGGCAGACAATGTTCAGAAGCCATTAAGAAGGCTCACAGAATGTCAGGTTATATAGCGCCTTGATGTGTGGAGTACAAGTCACAGGAGGTTCTGCTCAAGCTTTATAACACACTGGCGAGGCCTCATCTGGAGTACTGGGTGCAGTTTTGGTCTGCAGGCTACAAAAAGGACATAGCAGCACAAGAGAAGGTCCAGAGAAGAGCGACTAGGCTGATTCAGGGCTACAGGGGATGAGTTATGAGGAAAGATTAAAAGAGCTGAGCCTTTACAGTTTAAGCTTAAGAAGATTAAGAGGTGACCTGACTGAAGTGTTTAATATTATGAAGGGAATTAGTGCAGTGGATCAAAGCCATTACATAAAAATGGGTTCATCAAGAACATGGGGACACAGTTGGAAACTTGTTAATGGTAAGTTTCACACAAACATTAGGAACTTCTTCTTTACACGGAGAGCCCTAGACATTTGGAATAAGTGACCAAGCAGTGTGGTAGACACTAAGACTTGAGGGACTTTCAAAACTCAAATTAATGTTATTTTAGAAGAATTAAGTTGATAGGAATGGCGAGCAACTTTATTAGGCAGAATGGCCTGTTCTCGTCTAGATTGTTCTAATGTTCTAGGTTTATACCGTTGTGCTCAGAGGTTTTCCTGGCAGAATCTGTGAACTATTGGCTATTGTTTGGAAAAACAGAAGTAATCCTGCTGAGAGCTTTCCTTATAATTAGAGTGTGTGGTCAGGTGAAGCGATGTATTACCACATAATTGTGTCTGCCCTTTTGAAATCCTAATGATAGTCGAAATCACCCAAAAGGGCCTAATGAAAAGTTCACACACCCTTCCTTGAATGTTGGGGCTGATGATATACACACAAGTTGACACACACAGGTTCAAAGTAAGGGGAATTAAGGGAGAGATTTGTAACCTCTTGGGATTGTAATCAGTGTCTGCGTATAAATAGTCCATTTAAATTCATGCAGAGCTCCGCTGACTTTGCTGGATACTGGGCCACGGGGAAAGCAAAGAACAGTCAAAGTAGCTGAGAAAAGCTCGTTGATTTGTATAAATCAGTAAAAGGATATAAAAAGATATCCGGAGATCTGAAAATGCCTGTCAGTAGTGTTCAAACTCGGATAAAGAAGGAGAAAGTTAGGAGTTCTGTTGTTCACAAGCCACAGTCAGGTAGACCAACCAAGATCTCAGCCACAACTGCCAGGATCATTTGTCAAGCTGCCACTACAGCTGAGATAAGGGCTTCTCTGCAAACAAGTGGCATTGCTTTTTAAAGATGCACAATAAGGAGTTAAGGTGGTCAAGTTGCAAGAAAAAAAAAAAACGTGCCAATGCCACACAAGAGCCCACTTACAAGCCTCCAAACTTCTGGAACAAAGTCCTTTGGAGTGAAGAGACCAAAACTGAACTTTATGGTCACAACCACAAACCCTATGTTTTGGAGAGGATGCAATAAGGCCCGTGGCAAAAAGTCCACCATCCCTAAAGTGATGCATGGAGGTGGATCTCTGATGTTCTGGGGGTGTGTGAGCTACAGCAGCACAAGTAACTTAGTGAAAATCGATGGCAAGATGAACTCAGCATGTTACCAGAAAATACTGGAGGACAACTTGCATTCCTCTGTCCAGGAGCTGCGCATGGGACGCACTTGGATCTTCCAAAATGACACTAATCTAAAATACAAGGCCAAGTTGACCCCTCAGTGGCTACAGCAGAGAAGAGTGAAGGAGCTGGAATGGCCATCACAGTCTCCTGACCTCGATATCATTGAGCCACTTTGTGGAGACATCAAAAACGTGCAGTTCATGCAAGACAACCCAAGAATTTACAGGACCTGGGGGCTTTTCTCCAAGAAGAATGGGCAGCTCCACCACCTGAGAAAATCAAGGGCCTCATCCACAACTCTCACAAAAGACTGCATGCCATCATTAATGCTAAAAGGGGGTAATACATGCTATTAGGAACTAAGGGTATGCAAACTGTTGAACAGGGACCATCTCATTATGTTCCTTATTGCTATGTTTTATTTAATGGTTGTGCTGTTCTAAGCTGCCTTAAAGTTTAATTTGGACTCCATTAAAAGTAAAGGAAATATGTTTTGCCTGATCAGTCACCTTTTCTTTAAAGAATGTGTCACACACGTGCGCATGGGAGGCAGCTAAAGGGCTTGAGGGACGGCAGTTCTGAAACAGGCCGGGACGTGGCAGAGTGCACTGACTCTTTTTCTCTCTTCCCTGTAGACCATTCCCAGGAGATCCCATCTGCCTCTCTTGACGTCACTTCTGGGACCGAACCAATGGAAGGAGACCTTACTGGCTCCGACCCCTGTGATGTCACGTCTGGGGTCGAACCAATGGCTAACGAATATGGGCCCGATCCTTATGACCTCACCTCTTATCTTCCCCTTTCCCCTGTTTGTCAGTCTTGTTTTGGACTCAGTTGTGTGCACATCAGTGCTGTCGTTGATTAAGAAAACGACTTTGCAGCCAGGACACCAGAATATATGGGTGGCTGCCCCAAACCTTTTTCTGTGTATGTCTCAGTTTTGTGACAAATGGTAAACAGCTTACAAATTCGGCCAGGGGACGTAAACCTATGAGCTCAAGTGTATCAGTTAAAGGAGCTGCGCCAATTCCTGTGTAATTAATAAGTTCATACATTTACCTGCAAGTTCATATCATTGATTCTTTACAATAATAATCAGCAAATTATATTTGATCAAACAATTCAGACTTGTGTATGCTTACATAATTGCTTTTGTCGTCCACTTATTGCCAAAGAAGTGACTGTTTTTTGTTGTTGCTGTTAAGATACTTCTATGGTTACCTAAAGCAGCGTTTCTCAGCCTTTAAGTATTTGCGTCCCGAGTTTTCATAACAGTTTTAATTGCGCCCCCCCTAACGTTTTTTTGAAACCCTAATAAAATATATTCCTATATTTGTTGCTGCTGATACACCGCTACAAGTTTAAAATTTTCCTACGAATAGCGAAATTACGCCACATATGGCAACATTCGCGCCCCCTTTTTTGTTACTTCGCCCCACAGTTTGAGAACTGCTGCCTTAAAGCAACAAGCGATGGGTGGCGCTGTGTGAGCTGCCCAGGTACCTTTTTTGCTCCCCCCAGTATCTGACTCGCTTGTATTGGGCATCTGAGTGGTTTCCAAGTCAGTAAAGAGAAAAATATACAAGTCCATGTAACTGTCTTCAAGGTAGGATTGAAGCAATAAAGTCATTCGTAGTTGAGGTTGCTCAGAATGTTTCTCGGTTTTAAGGTCGATGAGTCTGCATATTTGCCAATGCGTTTCAATAGTTGATTTTGAAATTTGAAAACTTTGTACAGGGTGAAAGTGTTCAAGATATTTGAACGAAAACTGAACTTGCTGAGTAAGCGTACTACATTTCAACAAAATTGGTCTACAGGGCCAAGTTGTCTCCTGCAGATGGACAGACAGACAAACATGGCTATAGCAATAGGTGCTTTGTGAATTACATACGAACGCACCTAAAAACCAAAACTTGTTAATCTGTTGGAATTAAAATCAAAAGTAACATTTACAACAGAAAAGGTGCTGGTGTGGGCGGCGCGTTCTTAAAGTCGTAATAATGGAGGTGACTCTACCTGAACAGACGTGTAGTGAAACGTTGCATCTGTGGGGTTACAGAGCTATGGTTTGTATTGCCACCATTGTACTTGTGGGTGATCCCTTCACAGCCACAAAAATTCTTCTGTCTGCCAGCTTTGTTTTAAATCGCAACAAACTACAGCAAAATCTGATCTTTGTTTTACACTTGTTTAAAGACCTCGGAGTCTAGTAGACTTTATGGCTTCCCTCTTTGTTTAGCAGTGGCGTGTAGGCTAAAGTCATCTTGAGGCTGAAGATGCTTACTGTATGTACAAAGCAGGATTACATTTAAATGGCCATTTAACAAGCATGAATATATTCTGTCACTCACCTTGCTGCTCCGCTAACTTTGTCTTCTCGTCTCTTTTCCCCCTTCTTCTCTCGTTTATTCTCCTGTTTCTCTGACCTTTTCTTCTTCAGCATGCTTTCCATTTCATGTAGAGGGTCCAAATAAGCCTTTAACTTAGCGTCCTTCTTTTCTTTTCTGCTTTGCTGATCTAGGTAGTTTAAAATTAATACAAGTTAGCATGGTTTTAACTTAAGAAACCCTTTGTTTAAGGTTTCTGAAATTGTCTCTTCCCTACTGTTAATTCATAATTACCTCTGAACAGAACAACTGCCATGGGGACTGTTAATTGTATATCTTCTTTTACTAATCCTTACACTGTGTGTCTCTAACATCGTGCGCATGTGTTCACTAAGATTCCATTAAAGGTAATTTCCATTCTAGATGAACATTCGTACTGCAGAATTCAAGCCACCTAACTTCAAATGAAAGTTGAGAAGACAACATGTCTAGTTATTTCATGTGGAAACCCCACTCCCACATCCTTAAGCTTGCAGCTGCTCGAGCGGCCCTTACGTTTGTGAGTTTACCGTTGACTTTGTGTGTTCTCCCACGTCAGTGTGTGTGTGGTTTTGTCCTCGTGTTCTCGTTTGTTTAGTTTGTTTTCTTCCACATTCCCAAAGACATCTGTGTTAGGTTAGGTGGCGACTCCAAATGAATCCTTTGTCTGCTTGCCTTGCAGCCTGTCCAGGTTTGGGTCCAGCCTGAACGAACTGGTTGGACGATGTCATATGGCGGCTCAAAACCAACATCTGTTTCATACAAAGGGAAGCAATAGAAGGGTGAATCAAAACTTCTTCTTCTTTCGGCTGCTCCTGTTAGGTGTTGCCACAGCGGATCATCTGTTTCCATCTCTTCCTGTCCTCCTCATCTTGCTCTGTCACACCCATCACTTGCATGTCCTCTCTCTCCATATCCATAAACCTTCTCTTAGGCCTTCCTCTCTTCCTTTTGCCAGAAGGGTAAATCAAAACGGAAAGGCAATTTCAAATTAAGCTGTAGCCACAACAGATAGAAGCTGACACAATAAAACACGTTTGCAAAGCCTTCTTTGGGCCGAGGGAATGAAACTTGCAGAAATAAACTGAAGGATCTTGGCTTGTGCAGATCACTAAGCTGTTTGGGTACCCATCTTGCACAAACTTCATGGCATCTAAAATCGTCACACACTCTTTACATTTACTTATTTGGCTGACACCTTTATCCAAATCGACTTAACAACATTTATGATGCAACTGGTTAATAAGCTTCTTTTGGTTTTCCAATTGGGGCACAGGCAGGTCAGATGACTTGCTCAGGGTCACACAGGGTGAGTAGCAGGATTTGAACCCACAGCCTCAGGGTTTGAAGTCCAAAGCCTTAACCACTACACCACACTGCCTGTCCACTGTTGCTGCACATTTGGATAACGTAATCCATTGGCCTTCTCTGATGAAGGAATTCAACATGTTAATGCAGGCTTGTGTGTGTGCGATTGTGATGGGCAACCAGAATGATCTTCGTCAGTTATACTTGTTCTTCTCACTTCAACCCTTTCTACCTGTTCACAAACTTTTCGTTGAATCATACTGTTTTCACTTCTGCACTGAGCCAACATCCTTGGATACATTTTAGCAGGTTACTACGGCATGTTGTTCAACAGTGTTGTAATCCCACAGTGGAGTGAAGCGTCCATGTTCATTAGACCTTGGCTTCAACTAGACTAACGTTACAGCGCTGCGGCCTTCTTTCACTACACCACCCTGGCACTCATCCATGCTGTATTAATAGAAAGCTCAGTTCTTAAAGCATCATCTCATACATTCTTTTTAGATATCAGATATTTATTTATTATATATCTTGTCTGGCTTCTGTTTCATTGTGTTTCACTAAATGTCAATTGAAACTTTCAGTTTATATTATAATTGAAAAGCAAAACGTAGTCTTAACTTTGAATTTTAGATGTAAAACATTATCTTGTAAAGTGTTTTGGATAGAAATATTTAACTCTCGGCTAGACCATAAGATGAGCCCAACAGACATACCAAGCCATTTCTTTACACAACAATTGAAATTAGACCCAAGGCCTTCTGATGGGCTGCTGTGGGACGCCAGCTAGATGGTAGGACCAGGGAGAGAGCATCTCTGAGGCATTACCTCCGCTGGGATGCTATTGGGCAGCCCTCCTGGGCAGCTGTGGTGCCATAGATTCCCGCAGGGCATGCTGGGAGCTGGAGTTTGGTACAGGCATGTTGGGTTCCATGGGGGATACCACCACACCTGGGAGTGATTCCAGGTAATACTGATGAGCCACATGGAGCACTCCTAGGAGATGAATAAAAGGAGCTGCATCACTCCATTTGAGGAGCCAGAGTCGGGAGGAGGTGGATGAAGCTTGCTGGGAAAGGAGTGGAGGTGGAGAGAAGGAAAAGAGGACTGTGCTGTGTTTTGGGGAACAGAGAAAAGCACTTCGCAGCTGTAAATAAACAAGTGTGCCTGACTGGAACTCGTGTCCTGCCCGTCTGTGTCGGGTTGGGGTGGCTGTATGCACCCCGGTGGTTCAAAGCCTCTACACTGCATGTATATTTTGCAATGTTTTTAGTTGCAGCATTTATTTGTTCTAGGGCCATCCATCATCGAATAGTAGACACTGTATACAAGTGCCAAATCACCCTTAATGAAGAAGAATAAAAAATCTTACGTTACTCAGTCTCGTAAATGTGATGTGTTAAACCATCCAGTTTTATGCTCACAATGTGCACAATGCACGCATATTTTACTAAAATACCGTTGAATACCTCTGGAAATTGAAAAGCAGTTCACAGACAGGAAGCACATTTACATGAGATTGCACTTTTGAACTGAAGAAGTCTGACCCACAAACAAGGGGGTCTTCAAGTCAAAAGCGCTATCCCGTGTAAACGGGCTTCCTGTCTGTGCACTTGGTTCATTCTCCAGAGGGACTGCATGTGGTTTGTATGTTGTAAGCATATGACTGGATCAGTCGACAAGCAGGCCATCTGACACAAGTATCATTTGTAAGGTTTTGTTGTGGACGTTTCTTCAAATTGTTCCAGCATTGATCACCAGAGGCTCACATTATATCATTAATAATATGAATAATAATTAATTAATAATATACATTGTTACAGGTATCTCCATTCTTCATGAAAACATGAGATACAAAAGTAAAAATGTATCAGCCATCATTACAAACTATACGGCATAAATATGGTATTTACTTTTTGTCCTTTTTGGGGTCCTCCTTTAAGACAAAGTCAAACTTGTTGGATTTTGTCGTGGAAAGTCACAGAGATTGGCCTGAATGATTTACTGGGAATGTCAGAAGAGTGAGCAGCGCCTGACCACAGCGATGTCAGTGATTTATGCAAACAAAGTCCACAACCTAGAAAAAAAAGTCATGTAGTGTCACAAGGGCTTAAAGCACATGTGCCTGCAAAAGGAATTTTGGCCTCCTAACTTCTTAAATAATTCAAAATCCAAACGTTGGGCTCCCAGTTACTAGACAAGAATTCATGCTGCAGTTTTCTAATGAAATCCTAAGTACAAATTCAGACTGACGTACTGTACTTGTGAATTCACAGTGGTAAACGGAAACATGAAATAAAATGACATTTTGTGATTACTACTGTGATGGCTGACAATGTATATATTTTTTTTACTAATACCCTACACTTTGTTTCTAAAGAGCATGGAGAAAAGGGACATTTCAACAGAAATAAACAATTTAAGCACCCTAGTAAGATTCCCTGTCTACATTATTCATGCACCTTCAGTAACCTTCTGTTTCTTCCTGTCATTTTTCCCAGACTCTGTCTCCGGGCACCCATGTTCAGTGGGACTCTGCAGGTACCATGGATTAGTATCTGTCCCAGGAGAAGGGCCAAGGGAAACCAGCAGGCCAATGGCACGCTCTCGTCGTTCCTGTTGGTAATGCAAAGTGCCATTAAAATGGAGCACAGTTTAGACGTCCATCTTCAATACTGCTGTAGGTACTTCACCTTTTCCTGTTGCTTTTCTTTTTCATACTCCTCATTTCCTCTCTTCTCTCCTCTCCGACTGTCATTCACTCCAAACAAGTCCAAATGCTTCGATTTCTCCTGTTGTTGAAGACTGCCGCCTTCTTCCTTCTTACTCTCTGGGGAAGAATGCAAAGTGCGTGCCTTTCTGCGAAGGAATTCAGTTCGGGCCTAAAGCACAAAATACAATGTTGCTAAACTAATCAATTATAATAAAAAAGTGTTGGGTCGAGACATGATCTTCTCGGAAGACACTTTGAAGTCCCGTGAGATTACTTGCACGTCACACCCTACTTACAAACAATTTATCGGAGACACTTTAACGTCCCACAAGACAAGGAAGTGAGACAAAAGGACATCTGCTGTACAGGCTTTTACATGATCACTGGGCAGAGCAACATGCGGATCACAGAGCATGGCACAAGCAGCAGCTGGCTTAAAGGACAGCCCCCCTATGGTGGGGAATAACTCATTCACTACAGCTTTATTACTGGCAAATATCAAGAAATAAAAAACGGATGAAAATGAATGAATTGAAATTAACAATCTCTTTAAATTGTGTATCCGATTAACCAAACCCAGGTGATGGCGAGCAAAACGAGCAGGCGGCCCCCTAGAACTAAAAAAAAAAAAAAAAACTTCAAGCAGGTTATTCTTACAGTCATATGAAAAAGTTTGGGACCCCCTCTTAATTCTTTGGGTTTTTGTTTATCATTAGCTGAACTTTCAAAGTAGCAACTGCCTTTTAATATCTGACATGTCTTATGGACACAGTAGGATTACAGCAGTGACATTAAGTTTATTGGATTAACAGAAAATATCTTAAATCATTCTTGAGGCGGATTGAACACTTAAGTGCCAGTTTAAGTGAAAACTTAAAGAAAACGAACTAAGTAATTGCAACACAAACACTGACTTAATCAGTTTTAACGTGAAAAAATGCCAATGAAAGAAGAGAAGAATCGGGTGGAGAAAAGAAGAGTTGCTCAGGAAACAACAAGCGCATCAACCTCTGAGCAAACGAATGGTAAAACATACAGAGAAAGAAAGAGGATGAAAACTAGGAGTGCTCAAGTCAAGAGTATTTATTACACGTTATCGTGCAGTGCGCCGTTACTGGTATTTTATATTGTTGGTTAGTTTGTTGTTAGATTAAGTTTAATTACTTTATTCATTGTAATCCATGATTGTAAATGTATGAGTTATTATATCTTTTCACTTTTGTTACCTGTCCTACTCTACTTGCTGAACAATCAGGTCCTAGCTTCATGTTACTCGATTATGTTTACCTCTTTTGTAAGTCACTTTAGATAAAAGCTTCTGCTAAGCAAATACATGTAAATGTAAATGAGATTAATCATAAGGTTGTCAGTGTGGTGCTTACATGTTCTCCCTGACTTTGACTCCTTTCCACTATAGTTTTCTCTCACATCCCAAAGACGTTTGAGTCGAAGTCTGAGTGGTGACACAAATTACCCCCGATAAAGGACATGGTGACATCCTGTCCAGAGTTGTGCTCCTACCTTGTGCGTGGTGCTGCGTGGATGGGCTCTGCCCCAACACAATTCTACAATCTGGATGAATGGATGGACAGATAATGAAGACTGACTTATCTCAGGTACATATATCACTCCAGCCCGGTGCCTCCATTGTACACAAAAAGGGTCTATTTGCAGACCTGCAGAGCTCTGCCCGTTTACACCACGGCTACAATTAGTGTTGTGAGCGGGTTATCCAAGTCAAATAATGACAACCGATCATCAAGTCGATTCCAGGTACTTTGAGCTCCAGGCTGCAGAGATGCCAGGCTGGCTTATCCTCGGATCCTACCTGGGAATGAGCGTCACACTTATTAATGATGTACGGTTCCTCTTTTTGGCCAGTAGACGTCACTGAACTCCTCAAAGCTCTCAATTGTTCCCCACTATTTTATAGGTTTACTGTATATACAGGTAATCAATATTGTCATGTGTGCAATGTGTTCAGATCTAGGAACACACGGACAGAGTCGTCACTAATACCTTTCACGGAAGGTTTTATGAATCGAGTAAGAAGCTGCATCATAAACCTACACGAACTGCTTTCAGCCCGGTTCATCCTCTATGCTTCCATTCCCAAACTGGACGTTAAGGCACTTTCAAATTGCACTGTATTTCACTTATTTTCTTAGTTACACAATCTACTGAATATTCAATAATTGTGCGAGTTTTGCACATTTCTCTTGCTTGCCTTTGGTTTACGATGTGACGCGACTGTGCATTGACGAGAGCGTAACGCGTAAGTCGAATGTAAACGAGCATTGACCCAAACTGCGTTCCGTAGCTGTCCCGCCTGCGCTACGCTTACCTCCTGCTCTGCGCGCTCCACCCTCCTCTGGCGGTCGCGCTCTTCTTCGGCGGCCTGCGCTTCGTCTCTTCGGACTCGCGCAACATTATCTTTGTTGCGTACGTGCCAGCTTTTCTTAGGTAGGATGTTCATGTTTTCTGAGTTGCTTTAAAAAGAAACACAATACGTCAAAAATGCTCTCCCCGTCTGTTCTTCCTCACCAGCCACGCTTTAATAAAGTGGAGAATCTTTAAGGCATTGCATCGGTTTAGTGAAAAGCCTTTTAACAGCCAAAAAGGTAAACAATTGAGCTGCCCTCTTGTTCAAGAGTTTTTGTCAGTTATTCCTTTAAGATTGTAGTGCCATCTATTGGTGGGAGGGTGAAGTGATCGTCGTATAAGCGTTACATTCTACTACATAGCTGGAGAAGTAAGTACCTTCCACCAGCCTGGGTATTTTGTTTTCCAACCACAGCAGTGTAATTAATTAAATAATATTTGCTGTAATAATATTTTCAATAAGCGTGTATTGAAGTAACAGGTGCTGTCTTTTTACTTTTATTACTTGACTTGCCACTAGCCCAGTGGTCTCAAACTCCGGTCCTGGAGAGCTGCAGTGGCTGCAGGTTTTCATTCACTTTTCTTAATTAGTGACCAGTTTTTGCTGCTAATTAACTTGTTTTGATTTAGTTTTAATTGACTTGTTCTTGAATTCCCAGACACCTTAATTGTTTCTTTTTCCTTAATTAGCAGCCAAATAATGAGATACAAAATGAGCCAAAATATGACCAGCAGCTGTGTCCATCATACAGTACCTGAAAATAAAGAAAGGTGAAGTTTTCAGGAATGTTGATCTGCTCAGTTCCCCAAAACATTTTAACAGCACTCTTAGAAATTCAGAAATGTATGCTACTATTGCACAAGGAGAGCAGCAACACGTCATACAATTAAAGAACGGGTTTAATTAACACCAAGAATCGGCGCCTAATTAAGCAACTGGTTGGGGTGAAATTGGTTGGAGTTTGAGGCTTTGACATAGTGGCTCACTCACTTCACATTTCATTTCTGCTTGGGTGCCATTTAATGTAAGAAATGAAGCAATTCAGAGCAACAAATCCAAGAAAACATCAATTAAAATGAAAGGAAAAGGAGTTCATTAGCAGCAAAAACAGGTCACCAGTTAAGAAAAGGGTTAGAATGAAAACCTGCAGACACTGCAGCCCTCCAGGACCGGAGTTTGAGACCACTGCTGTAGCCCCTGGTTTCAAAGTGTGTCCCCATCAAAGTCTACTGTAAATAACGTGTTCTCATCAGTTCCCAAAAATTAAATGATATACTGAGGCGATGTCATTTGAATGTTACAATGTGTCTCTCCCTCCAGTTATTTTATGGTTTTTACCCACCTTGTCTTTTGTAATGCTTTTAATTTAAGAATTCTCACCCTGAACACATTTTTAAATGACATTTAGTACTTAATAGCAATTCTCTTCAGCTTTGCATGTGCTGGCACAAGAAACAAACCCTACAGATAATTACTATTTATTATTATCTATGTGCAGACCCCTTCACTTTTTCTAAAGTGCTTTGAGTAGTGAGAAAAACGCTATATAAATGTAAAGAATTATTATTATTAGTTTTATTATGTTGCAGCCTTATGCCAAAATTATTTAACTTCATTTTTTCGCTTCATTAAGTAACACTCAGTATACTCCGGACTGAAAGAACAAAACATGATTTTTAGATGTGATTGCAAATTTATTAAAAACAGAAAACTGAAATACGACATTAACACAAGTATTCAGTCCCTTTACCCAGTACTCAGTTGAAGCGCCTTTGGGAACGATTACAACGTGAAGTCTTCTGGGTTATAAGACAACAAGCGTCTCACAGCGGGGTTTGTGGATTTCTGCAGACCCTCTCAACTCTTTCTGGTTGGGATGGAGACCTTTGGTGGACGGATGGTTTCAGGTGTCTCCAGAAATGTGGATTGGTTTTAAGTTCAGGCCCTGGCTGGGCAACTCAAGGACAGTTACAGATTTGTCCCTAAGCCACTCCTGTGTTTTCTTTGCTTTGTGCTTTGGGTCATTGTCTTGTTGAAATGTGAACCTTCAGCCCAGTTTGAGGTCCAGAGTGATTTGGTGTGAGTTTTCATTAAGGAAAACTTGCACTGTTCAACTTTCCCTTAATCCTGTTTAGTCTCCTAGTCCTTGCCAATAAACACAACCCCACAGCATGATGCTGCTGTCGTCATCATGCTTCACCGCTGGGTATTGCGCGGGCGATGAGCCGTGCCTAGCTTCCTCCAGGCATGACACTTAGAACTGAAGCAAAACAGTTCAATCTTACTTCATCAGACCAGAGAATCTTGTTTCTCGAAGTCTTAAAGTCCTTTAAGTGCCTTTTTTAGAAACTCCAAGCAGTGTTTCTTTTTGTTATATACATGGGAGAGGCTTCCATCTGCTATAAACCTCAGATGCGTGAAGAGTCAAAAGTGTTGGCAGTACCCTCATAAGCACCCTGGAGCTCAGCCAGAGTAACCATCGACTTCTTTTTCATCTCTCTTACCAAAGCCATTCCCTCCGACTGCTCACTTTGGCTGGGTGGCCTGTGGAAGAGTCATACCTTTTCCAAACTTCCTCCATTTTAGAATTATGGAGGCCACTGTGCTCTTGAGAACCTTCACTGGTACAGGAATTGTTTCTAGGCTTCCCCAGATCAGTGCCTCAACCCAGTCCTGTCTCTAAGCTTTGCAGGCAATTCCTTCAACCTAATGGCTTGGTTTTTGCTCTGATGCCCACTGTCAGCTGTGAGACCTCATATAGTCAGGTGTGTGCTTTTCCTGATCATATCCAGTGAATTGAACTGACCATGAATGGAATCCAAACAAGCTGCAGAAACATCTTGCCGATGATTAATAGAATGGGATGCAACTGAGCCAGATGTCAAGGGTCATAGAGCAAAGCTTCTGAATGCTTGTGCCAATATGATATTTTAGGTTTTTACTTTTAATAAATTTGCAAAGAATTCTAAAATCTTGTTTTTACTTTGTCATTTTGGAATATTAAGAGTTGTTTGATTAGAGAAAAATGAATTTAAACAATTTTAGCATGAGGCTTGAAAAGGTAAAAAAAAAGTTAAAGTGTCTGAATACTTTCTGAATTCACTTTATATGTTTTTATATATAATACTTCCAAAAACATACCTTTGCTAGATTTTTTGACACAGTATGGTAAACCCCAATGTGAGGGGTAGCCTGTCAACATTTAGACAGAAATCAGGTGGTGGAAGTGTTTGAACCTTTAGGATCTACTGGTCATAATGGAATACGCTTTACAGTATTTTTACATATGCAAATGTAGTGCATATGCAAAAATGAAAACTTTTTAGCCCCATACTAGAGCACATTTTCAGCAGATGAGGCAAAATCCAAGAGAGATAAGGTGGATTACACTTTTAATTATGGAGACAATTGTAAAGGAACAGGTTTAAAAACATTTTACATCTAATGCAGGAAATGAGAAGTGAAGCAAAATGGCACCTTTTATTGGCTAACTGAACCGATTACAATATGCAAGCTTTTGAGGCAACTCGGCTCCTTCAGGCAAGATGAGCCGCCTCGAAATCTGGCATATTGTAATCGGTTCAGTTAGCCAATAAAAGGTGCCATTTTGCTTCACTTCTCATTGTATCTATAATGGCTAACACTTTTATAAATTTGTGAATTTCCCATTGGGATTAATAAAGTATCTATCTATCTATCTATCTATCTATCTATCTATCTATCTATCTATCTATCTATCTATCTATCTATCTATCTATCTATCTATCTATCTATCTAACACGGTACAACACCCTACTACTACAGACATCAAATGAAGGACAAATGTATCCCAGAAATTAGCAGTGATAAGAAATAAATAAATCTCTGCAGTGAGTAAATACATAATAACAAGAGGAAAGAACAGTTGTTTATGGCGAATAAGACTACTACCTCCACTGCTAACCAAAGGGCATCTGAGAGCAACTATTATAAAGGAAATTAGGAAAAATAAAAGGCGTATAAGGGTGGCACAGTGGTGCAGCGGTAGTTAGGAGACCTGGGTTCACTTCCCAGGTCCTCCCTGCGTGGAGTTTGCATGTTCTCCCTGTGTCTGCGTAGGTTTCCTCCCACAGTCCAAAGACATGCAGGTTAGGTGCATTTGCGATCCTATATTGTACCAAGTGTGTGCTTGGTGTGTGGGTGTGCGCACCCTGCGGTGGGCTGGCACCCTGCCCAGGGTTTGTTTTCTGCCTTGCGCCCTGTGTTGGCTGGGATTGGCTCCAGCAGACCCCCCCGTGACCCTGTAGTTAGGATATAGCAGGTTGGATAATGGATGGATGGATGGATGGATGGAAAAGGCATTGTGGCACCTGGCTGGGGTTCATGCCCGGCCGGGATGACCAGTAGGACCGGAGGAGGGTTTGTGCCTCCTCCAGGACATGAGGGGGCGACCGCCCTGGTTCTGTTGGGGGCCACGGGTACAGAGCTTGGAAGCTCAACCCTGTAGGGGCCCGTGGTCACCACCAGGGGGCGCCCCGATGCCTTGGGAGCCCTGGACCTCAGCACTTCTGCCACACCCGGGTACACAGCCAGAGCTTCCGCCACATAGGGGTGTGTCAACGGAGGCTCCTCAGGAAGCACCTGGAGTCCATCTGGGGGAGTATAAAAGGGGCCACCTCCCTCCATTCAATGGCAAGAGTCGGGTGGAAGTGGACGAAGCTCAGTGGAGAGGAGTGGAGGCGGACCAGAGACTGAGAAGGCATTGTGTTGTGTGGCCAGGACTGAAGGGATGATTGCTGCTGCGGCACTGGGTATTGTGCTCACTATTGAAAATATTGTAAATAAACGTGTGTGTGGTGAAACCATCATGTCTACCTGTCTGTGTCCGGGCTGTTCCCCACAGCATATAGAGAAAAAATATTGCAGAAAAGGCAAAGTATGACCCAAAGGGATTCGTTCAGTATTTTAGTAGTAAAAGAACAGTCATGGAGGAGGTGAGGTGTGTCAGGAACACTAAAGGCAAATAAGGATATACAGACAGTAAAACAGCAAATTCTCTAAATTACTTTAATTTTTCAGATGATTCATGTGTAAAGAAGAGGAGAAATGCTGCTTGGATGAAAAAGGCTGAAGTCAAACAAATCACCAGAACTGGATTCATTTAAGCAAGCTAGTGAGATCAAATATAATCTTTTGATAAATCTTTTCAAATGTCACTGCACACTGGCAAAGTTCCTAATCACTGGAAGCTAGCTAATGTTATACTGTTTATATAAAAATGGTGTTTGTGCAGATGGAAGCAACTATAGGCCAATATTCTTAACACGTATCACAGGTAAATTAATGAAAGGAATTGTAAAGAAAAAGTCTGAGCTTCACATCACAAGATCGGTAGTGAAACAGTCAGCATGGGTTCAGATGTGGGAGGTCATGTATTACTATATGCTGGAATTCGATGAGAAGCAACAAAAACATTCAATAAAGGGAAGTGGAAATGATTTCTTTTTTTGATTTTCGGACAGCCTTTGATTAGGTCCCACATGAGAGTCTAGGCAGAACATCGAAAGAAGTGGACATTCAGGGTGCTTTGTATAAATAGGTGCAATACTGGCTCAAGCACGGAACTAGAGGGTTATAGTGTGAGAATTAGGTGATGTCAGGATTGGTGTCCGTCAGGGGTCACTGCTGGGGCTGCTGCTATTTTTAACACATATAGTATAAATGATCTGGATATGAATATACATAACAAGTTACTTAGGTTTTCAATTGATACCAAACTAGATGGAATGGCAGATAATGGAGGATCGTGACAGATTAACCTGAACTGGATACAAGTTTAGGCAGATTTGTCGCAGTCAGCATTTAATTTAAATAAAAGGAAGTAAAAATGTTAGATATGAATACACAGTGGGATGTCTGAAACTTGAAGCACCTACGAGTGATAATGTACATGTCATTATGTATATCTGGGCAGCCTACAGAAGTGATCAAGAATTCTAACATAATTCAAACAAGAAAAATCAAAGGATTTGATCCTTTTCAGTCTAATTAACGGTAGAATAAGAGGAGACATGATAGAAGGTAGCGCCAGTGTATGTGTGGGCTTACTGTCTGCTGTTGTTACTTTTTGCTGTGCTCAATTTACTACGCTGACCTTTACTTGTTTTTCTATGTCTATAATATGTTATGACTATATGACCTTCAAACCATTATGGATATACATTCCATTGTTATTGGACCGTGTGGTGGATTTCTGGACAGTGTTTATTCTCATCATGCTCCTCTTTGTTGCCCCAATTTACTCACAATCTTGTCAATAGGTGTATGTTGCTTGTCTTTCATACAGCACCACCGGATAAAATCCATAAGAAGCACCGGAGTAAACAGAGTGTTTTTTTAGTGAGGATCAAATTGAAACTGGCTTCGCTTCATGGATCATTCGACTCATGGATCTGGGATGACTGTGGCAAGCGTTTCTATTTCACCAGTCCCTAGAACTTAAATATACTGGTCTGTGACCTTTGGCCATGGATCAGCAATTGCAACTGTCCAATGTCTCTCTGGTTACTTCATAGTGGTGGAATTAACCCATTTATGCCGAAGGTTGAAATTTTTGAGTTTGTGCATGAAATTCACATATGTTGTGTAGAAAAATATAAGGAACAAGAATTTGAAGAGAAAATTTTTTTATTACATTCCATTGTTGAGTTATGTGGCATTCCAAAATTGGAACACTAGGCAAATCCACTTCTTACAATATACATAACACATGTTACTCCAACGTGACTGTCGTTCCAATAATGGAACACGAGGCATACAGTGCATCCGGAATGTATTCACAGCGCATCACTTTTTCCACATTTTGTTATGTTATGTTACAGCCTTATTCCTAAATGGATTAAATTCATTTTTTTCCTCAGAATTCTACACACAACACCCCATAATGACAATGTGAAAAAAGTTTACTTGAGGTTTTTGCAAATTTATTAAAAATAAAAAAAATTGAGAAAGCACATGCACATAAGTATTCAGAGCCTTTTCCATGAAGCTCAAAATTGAGCTCAGGTGCCTCCTGTTTCCCCTGATCATCCTTGAGATGTTTCTGCAGCTTAATTGGAGTCAACCTGTGATAAATTCAGTTGGTTGGACATGATTTGGAAAGGCACACACCTGTCTATATAAAGTCCCACAGTTGACAGTTCATGTCAGAGCACAAACCAAGCATGAAGTCAAAGGAATTGTCTGTAGACCTCCGAGACAGGATTATCTCAAGGCACAAATCTGGGGAAGGTTACAGAAAAATTTCTGCTGCTTTGAAGGTCCCAATGAGCAAAGTGGCCTCCATCATCCGTAAGTGGAAGAAGTTCGAAACCACCAGAACTCTTCCTAGAGCTGGCCAGCCATTTAAACTGAGCGATCGGGGGAGAAGGGCCTTAGTCAGGGAGGTGACCAAGAACCCGGTGGTCACTCTGTCAGAGCTCTAGAGGTCCTCTGTGGAGAGAGGAGAACCTTCCACAAGGACAACCATCTCTGCAGCAATCCACCAATCAGGCCTGTATGGTAGAGTGGCCAGATGGAAGCCATTCCTTAGTAAAAGGCACATGGCAGCCCACCTGGAGTTTGCCAAAAGGCACCTGAAGGACTCTCAGACCATGAGAAAGAAAATTCTCTGGTCTGATGAGACAAAGATTGAAGTCTTTGGTATGAATGCTAGGCGTCACGTTTGGAGGAAACCAGGCACTGCACCAGGCCAATACCATCCGTACAGTGAAGCATGGTGGTGGCAGCATCATGCTGTGGGGATGTTTTTCAACGGCAGGGACTGGGAGACTAGTCAGGATAAAGGGAAAGATGACTGCAGCAATGTACAGAGACATCCTGGATGAAAACCTGCTCCAGAGCACTCTTGACCTCAGACTGGGGCGACGGTTCATCTTTCAGCAGAACAACAACCCTAAGCACACAGCCAAGATATCAAAGGAGTGGCTTCAGGACAACTCTGTGAATGTCCTTGAGTGGCCCAACCAGAGCCCAGACTTGAATCCGATTGAACATCTCTGGAGAGATCTTAAAATGGCTGTGCACCGACGCTTCCCATCCAACCTGATGGCCCTTAAGAGGTGCTGCAAAGAGGAATGGGCGAAACTGGCCAAGGATAGGTGTGCCAAGCTTGTGTCATCATTTTCAACAAGTCTTGAGGCTGGAATTGCTGCCAAAGGTGCATCGACAAAGTATTGAGCAAAGGCTGTGAATACTTATGGACATGGGATTTGTCAGTTTTTTTATTTTTAATAAATTTGCAAAAACCTCAAGTAAACTTTTTTCACGTTGTCATTATGTGGTGTTGTGTGTAGATTTCTGAGGAAAAAAATGAATTTAATCCATTTTGGAATAAGGCTGTAACATAAGAAAATGTGGAAAAAGTGATGCGCTGTGAATATTTTCCGGATGCACTGTAAATGGGTTAAGCTTTGGTAACCTTCGTCTACTGGGATCTTCACAACAGTTAGGGAGCGATGGCTCCTTTATTAAAGTGGCACTGTTTAATACTAGATCTCAATTGAAAAAAACATTTCAATTAAAATGTTGTCTCTCGTGATTTTGGGCTCCTTATTTCTGACAGAGACTTGGCTGAGCGAGAGTGACCTAAACCCTGAACTTTATCCTGCGGATTATAGTTTTTTTTTAGTACTCCCAGGTCTGCCGGCCATGGTGGAGGCCTGGCTGTAGTTTTTAAGAGTCACTTTAAATATCAATTATTACCTACTGAGACTTTTTCTAGCTTTGAGGTTCAAATAATTAAGGTGGATTTTCCTCATCCAGCTCTCTGTGTCTTGATATATAGAGTGCCTCCAATAATTTTGTTTTTTTTATCATCGATCATGACACTATATGATTACATTTTAGTTTTTGGAGACTTTAACATTCATATTTGTTGTCCTTATAAACCTTTGGCCAGGGATTTTTTACATCTTATGGAGTCTTTTGATTCTGTTCAGTTTGTTACAGATCCCACTCATAAACATGGTCATATCTAGGAACTTGTATTTTCGTCAGGATTCTGTTTGTAACATTGAAACGGATGATAGATACCTTTCAGATAGATAGATAGATAGATACTTTATTAATCCCAATGGGAAATCAGATCACAGTTTTATTACATTTGTTACCAATTTACAGTATCTGTCTTCAGTGACTGTTCTTCCAAGGTTATTGGTTGTGCAGCTTTAGTTCCCCGTCCATTAGCCTTTTTTTTTATGAAACTTTCGTTATTGCCTGAGGGTGAGGCATCCTCTCTGGACCTCAGCACTAATGAGCTTGTGAATCAGTTCACATCTACAGTACATGTGTGGATATTTTGAATATTATAGCTCAACTTAAAGAGAGGAAACTTAAGCCAAGAACACAGCCGTTATTTAATGATGCTATGTGTTCTCTCAAGGAAGTGTAAGAAGGCTGAGAAAAAGTGGAAGAAGGATCACCTCAAGGTCTTATATGGGATCTTCAAAGGCCTCCTTGCCAATTATCAAGAGTCTGTGAAAGGTGCAAGAACAATAGTTTTTTCAAATATTATTGCGAGCCACTCTAACAGTCCTCAAGTATTATTTAGTGTTGTTGATGCTGTGCTTAACCCATCGGGGGTTCTGCAAATGCTGGGTTATCACTCTCTTGTGATGACCTTTTGCAATACTTTTTCAGTGAGTTTGCTGATATTAGAACTAATATTGTGCCTGTTGCTCAGGACTGGCAATGAGCATCATACACTGTGCTGTCTTTTATCAGTTTCAGCCAGTTTCTCTTTCAGACCTGATGAAAATTGTGAGTTGTGCGAAGATGTATTTTTGTCCTCTTGACTTTATGCCTGCCCAATTCTGATGTAATTTGTCCTAATGTGCTGTCAGTTGTTAATAGTGCTTTGCAGATGGGGACTGTTCTTACGTGCATTACGCATGCAGTGATTCAACCGCTGTTAATAAGAGGCAAACTTCAGTGCCTGGCTTCCCAGCAGCTTTCGCCCCATTTCCAAATTACCATTTCTCTCCAAAGTTTTGAAGAAAGTTGTGGGTACCCAGCTGCATGTTTTTTTTGGAGCTTCACAATATACCTGATAAGTTTCAGTTGAGATTCAGAAAATTTCACATCACAGAATTGGTGCTGCTAAGAGTGACGAATGATACGCTGTTGGCGGCTAATTCGGGGAGGTGCACTGTGCTAATTTTATCAGACTGGAGTGCTGCATTTGACACGGTTGATCATGATATTCTAATTAACAGGCTCAAACCTTGGGTTGGCTTCCAGGGTACTGCTCTTAAGAGGTTCTAAGATGACCTCTAGGGGTAGGAACGTTTTCTGTACATGCTGGTAGCTCAACATCTCCTACTGCTTCTGTAACCAGTGGGGTACCCCAGGGATCTGTTTTATACTAAACAAGTATAACATCCTGTACCATTATATTATATAGCACAATGTGTGGAGTACAAGTCCAAGGAGGTTCTGCTCAACCTTTATAACACACTGGTGAAGCCTCATCTTGAGTGCTGTGTGCAGTTTTGGTCTCCAGGCTACAAAAAGGACTTAGCAGCACTAGAAAAGGTCCAGAGAAGAGCGACTAGGCTGATTCCAGGGCTACAGGGGTTGAATTATGAGGAAAGATTAAAAGAGCTGAGCCTTCACAGTTTAAACAAAAGAAGATTAAGAGGTGACATGATTGAAGTGTTTAAAATTATGAAGGGAATTAGTGCAGTGGATCGATTCTGTTATTTTAAAATGAGTTCATTAAGAACACTGGGACACAGTTGGAAACTTGTTAAGGGTAAATTTCGCACAAACATTAGGAAGTTTTTCTTTACAGAAAGAACGATAGACACTTGGAATAAGCTACCAAGTAGTGTGGTAGACAGTAAGACGTTGGGGACTTTCAAAACTCGACTTGATGTTTTTTTGGAAGAAATAAGTGGATAGGACTGGCGAACGTTGTTGGGCTGAATGGCCTGTTCTCGTCTAGAGTGTTCTAATGTTCTTCTACCATTGTTATGCTGATGATACTCAAATTTACTTTCCGTTGCAACTGGGTGAAATAGTATTGGTGGCATAGCTTTTTAACTGCTTAGACGATATAAAACACTGGATGGCACAGAAACTGTAGTCATTCTATTTAGTCAACACACTGAACCACACCAGAAACATTGCTAGCACATTAGGTCCACTTGTCTGGTATTAAAATCATGTGCTAAAAATCTTGGGATGATTTTGGAGTCAAAATTTAAATTTGACAAACTGTGGTAAAAAGTAGCTTTTTTTTTTCTTTTGCGGTGGCAGAGCAAGCTGAATATCTTTGTGTAAAGTGTGTGACATAGAAAGCAACTTACTCTATTATAACAATGACAGTTCTTCAGGAGCTGATAGTGACACTACGGTAGATTTTTGTTCAAGTGTTAGTGAAGCATACCAAGGTGATAATTTTGCCTTGAATGTGCTCGGTAGCTTTCATCTGTATTAGATACAGATAATCCCTTACAAAATTTCAGTCTGTTCACAAATGACGGGATGTTAGCTGTAATTCTGACTGAGCCAAAGGTACAGTATGTAAACAGCAACTACTTAACAGCACCATAAATTATGCTCACTGTACACACTAATTCCAGGCTATCTGAGTCTGACGTCTGTTATGATGTGCTGGTGCATTTCTTTGTACTTCTTGTATATCAAAACGTAATTTAAACGCCCGAAGTCGGAAAGTGCTGGTCAACAAAAACTTTACCGTACAAAAAAATTTCAGTTTATTTCTCAGGTGCCTGCATTTTGTTGACAATAATTCACCTGCCACTTTGCACAGGAGAAATCCTTTACGAAAATAAAAAAGGACTGATGGAGAGACTGACAAAGTCAACATACAAGATCAGCATATTGTAGCTGACCAATCATTTTTGCTTTAAAAAGCAATACAAACCTTGTACAATTCCTGAGTTGGCAATGTCTCTACTGAACTACAGGTAGGTAGGTGAAGAGAGTCTGCCAACTGGTGAAAAACTGGTGAAACACTAAACATACTAATGTGTCTTTGTGTTTATCCATCCATCCATTTTCCAACCCGTTGAATCCGAACACAGGGTCACAGGGGTCTGCTGGAGCCAATCCCAGCCAACACAGGGCACAAGGCAGGAACCAATCCCAGGCAGGGATATTTATTAATTTATCATTTTTTTAGCTTACATTCACACCTCAAAATACCTAATATTGTGAAAATAATCCATTAGCAGAATTATATTTTAGAATATCTGTCCCCCTTTTTTCCATTTTTCTATCTCACTCATAATAGATAGTTGAAATATTATATTCTTTTTGTTCTTAATATCAGTCATGTCATACAGTACTGTATATTCTGTACTACATACCAGGCATTTTTCCTACCTTGCATCCAAATGTACCGGGGTAGGCTCCAGGTTTCTTGCAATCCTGCTCTGGATAAGCGGGTTTAAAAAATGTATATATTGCTCCTAATTTCAGATGCTGTCTCTGTCATTTTGTGCCTGTCCATACACCTATTACCTACTCTTACTCTGCTCATTAATGGTTTACTGTTCTTATGCATGGGCTATGCAAGTCTCCTGTAACCTTAGCACTAGATGCTTATTTTTCTTTGTTTCCCTCAATACAGTTAGGTGGGTTCTGCACACTGATTCAAGCCTAAGAGCCCTGTTTTTCTTTAAGCCCCCATGATTTTATGATCACACCTGTCAGAACACAAGCCTGCAGGTGGCAATATTCTATCTATAAATATTATGTGTCTGAGATGGAATCAGAGATCAATATGGCTGGTAGTAAATAATAAAACCCAGTATGAGAGATTTTTGAATATTGAAGGCATTCATTATAAGCACATTATCTTAGAGCAGGATATGTTGTGAGATGCGGACATTTAGAGTGAAAAACCCTCAAACCTTAAAATTTACCTACATTTCATTACAGATTGTCCCATTCTGGGCAATAAAAGGAAAAGATGAAAAGTGCCAACAGTCAGCGCACATTTGCTCAGCACAAATGACATAGAAAATATTTTAAATACTGTATTATATATTGTATTTATTGCTAGATTGACAAAACCAGATAGTAACCCATGTAGCTTCCAGTAAGTCATATCCAAACCTGTAAAGTGCACAGTTCCTACTGTTTGTGACACAAAACTAAACTCCATCGTAGCACTTTAACCATACCATAATTACTAAAACTAAAACTGAAATTAATAGATATAAAAATAAAACAAATGTTTTTGTGAAATAAAAACTAAATTAAAGCTAAAAATACACGATGAAGGAAAACTAAAAGTAAACTGAATTTCCAAGTAAGTTCAGAAAAAATATAGAAATAAAAATAATATAAAAAGGCAAAACTAGAATAACCTTGGTGCACAATTGAAGATGAGAGGTGACCATGCCTTTGTGCTTGCTGGTCCTAAACTGTGGAATGGCTTTCCACTCGCAATAAGGTTGGCTCCCACAATTTATAGTTTTAAGTTTTTACTAAAAAATACTTTTATTCATTTGATTTTTAGCTTATGAGTTTGAGTGTTTACATTTTTGTTCGTATTGTTTATAATGTGTTCATTTTATTCTAGTGCAAGTATGTATAATTTATTCATATTTGTATGTTGGTGTACTTGTGTTTATGTTTGTGTAATGTTTTCTAGCTATATATATTTTATGATTCCTAATCTTGCTTTTATTTTTTACTAGTTGCTTTTATTCTGTGTAAAGCACTTTGGTCAACTTTTAGTTGTTTTAAATGTGTTGTTTAAATAAATATAGAAGAAATTTTGAAAATTCTGAAATTGTTACAGTGGATTCTAGCCATTATTTTAAAATTAAATTCTCAACAAGAACAGTGGGAAACAACTGGGAACTATTAGAAATGTTTTATACATACAAAGAAGAATGGGCACATTGAAAAAATACCCAGCGTTATGATAGAGAGTAGGACTTTAGGGACCTTCACAACTCAACTTGGTGTTATTTTGGACAAATTAAGCTAAATGGTTTATTCTTGACAAATGTTCCTAAAAACAGCACCATCAATAGATGAGATTAGAGAGCAAACATACTCCATCATGAGAAGAGCAGGAAAGAATCGATCATTTTCCTGTCTTGCTTTTAATAGAAATACTCATATTTCGGGTTCTGCTTTGTTTGAGTTGCTTTTGCCTTCTCATCGTCACCTTTCTGATTCAGGTAATTGGGTCATTTAGCTGCCCTTTTGTGTAGCAGAGTAAAAATGTTCTAATAATTTAAATATAGAGAGCTTCAGGAACAGAGCATGTATAGTGAATTTCTGTAAATATTGTACAAGGAATTGCTGCAGCTTGGAATGTTTAGCAATGTATCTGTTGAAAGCAGGAGGGAATGGTAAGCTGGTCGGTTGACTTAAGCAGAATGAAACTTTAGACGGATGTCAAAACTCCAAGTACATGAATGCACATAACATACGTTAGAGTATGTACCACTGACTGCTCTTCTTGCTGAGGAAAAGCCAGTTATGAGTGCCTGTACAGTGAAACATCTTAGTAAAAGCCTGAGTCATTGCACGGATTTGACAGTGTGCCACAAACAACAGTCAAGGGGCCATTGACAAACTCAGACAGATGGCCACAATTCAAAAAGTTGATACTGTAACCTAGTTGTATGATGTAGTTACTAATCCAGTCAATACTTTGAGTACACTTGAAACTTTTTACCTTGTCATGATTTACTGTACCACGTGTGTATGTTGGGGATTCAGAAAGTATTCATCGTCCTTCACTTTCTGAACACTTTGTGTTGTAGATTTAATTCAATGGACAGTTTTATGTTTATTGTTGTAGGGTGCCCAGTCAGGTATTTTAATGCTGGCCAGAACTGGGATAGAGTCACACATAGCCCTGAAATTACATATGGTGGCATTGGCAATATCGCTAAGTGGCGAGTGGAGACAACTGGAAGGAGAGACTGGGGGAGAGATAGGAAGTAAAAGGGAGTGTTGAGGTGCTTGGATACCACACAGAGGAGTAAGAACACCGCGGTACTGATTGTTAGGGACATCTGGCCCGGTGTTTCTTGTGCTCTTTGTATTATTCTTAACTAAAATTGCCTCTCCGCAATATTATTTCTGGAATAAACCCTCTTTTTATTATATTTTTTCCTTGTCATTATTTTGGGCTCAGGAAATCGTTCACTAAATACTGTAGAGAACAGGACATTGTTACTTTCTATTGTATCAGTGTCTTTTTGCATTTGCTCTAATACTGTATAGTGAGAAAATAAACACTTACTGCCCAAATGAATTACTTTAACAATCATTTTCATGGGTGGCCTAAGATTTTGCACAGTACTGTAAATTCTTTTCTGTTCTGTAACTCAAGCTAAAATTGAATTAAATTATTTTCTGTGTTACGCCAGAGGCCCTCTTCCTGTTCCAAAGAAGTGCACTGTTAGTCCAAGGCAGAAGAAATAAAACAGAATGGGCGGCATGGCGCCCCCGAGCAGCCATGAGTCGAGGTAATTCTTGGTAGCGAAAACCAATCAGATCGCTTTCTGCTACCAAGATTCCACCAAGAATTGAAAGCTCGGGCCAATCGCAGCCCGTATCGGCTACCAATAATTGACCATTCACAACCCGTTTCGGATACCAAGAATTGGCCAATGACGGCTTGGTCGGCTACCAAGAATTGGCGAATCACGGCTCGTGTTGGCTACCAAAACTCAGAAAGGGCGGGCCAGCCTCTTGTCAGTTAACGTATTCTGCAAAAGCTTGTTCGAGTCGGCACACTGACGCTTTGCGATTTGCGTTTCATTTGAACTTTCTAAAAATGTTACTCACGAGTGTCGGTTTGTGCAGATATATTTACATTCACGTACACATTTTTTGAATGATTTTTAACCATTCTTGGTGCAGTTTATTATATTTATTAAATATGTGTGCAAAACGTGTAAATACAGATATAATAATGTCTTTGAATTGTACGTATAATCATATTTTCATTTTTTATATGTAACACTAATTTCACAAATCGTTCATATCAATGCTAATACATAATAATAATTATAGTTATACTCTATATTAACATTGATGTTATAAAATATGCTTACAAAATAGACCTACACCTTTAATACTCAGGCGATTCTGTGCCCTGTGTTGGCTGGGATTGGCTCCAGCAGACCCCCGTGACCCTGTGTTCGGATTCAGCGGGTTGGAAAATGGATGGATGGATGTATGAAGGTCCAATGACTCATACCGAGTCCAATGACAAATACCGCTAGTGATTTATATGTAATAAATTCAGAAATGTGTATTGTATCAACAAAATGAACTGCTGTTTTAATATTTTTATTTGTTTGAAGCGTTATCAGGAATTAATGCAACTTGTAAATATAGACAATTGAACATATAACACATCCTGTATTGATTTACAGTATTAATGGCCCCTTACAATTGTTTTCAATAATTTGCACCTTACAGTTAATTGGTGTTCTGATATTTGGAACATTGTATTAAATCCTAAGGGGAAACAGTGTTTTTCACTTGACCTTTGGCCATAACCATCCTTCCATCCATTTTCTAAAATGTGCCACATCCTGAGCAGGGTTGTGGGGATGATGGAGCCGATCCTAGCAAATAGAGGATGAAAGACAGGAACAATCCCTGGACAGGACGCCAATCCATTGCAGGATGTACACACATACATACACACAAGGGCGAATATGTCACCCCCAGTCTACCCAACCTGCATGCCTTATTGCCTAAAGTTGCAAACATACAGTATGTAGATTTTAGGCAAAAAAAAATAACTTAAAAACAGGGAGATTAATAAAGATAAAACTGTTGTCATTAGCAGGGTCAGCCTTACTGTTGAAAGCACCCACCTATCTCAGGTACAGAGCATATGTGAAGTAAATTACAAATGACTTGTTTAGACCTTAATACGATATTTGACAAATGACACAATAAATAATATCAATCACATTTTAAAATATGATGGGTTCATTTTATTGGGTATTTCAGTCTATTTTTAATTATCTTAACTATCCCTAATCCCCATTACTTTAGGTACTTAATGTTCTATTATACTTATTTCTAAGTCTGTTAACTATTAATTGGTGACTGAAAAATACATATAAATAAAAAGTATGCAACAATATAATAGGAATGTAAATTATTGTTTCTATTTTGACTAAATTATTAGACATTAAATGAGCATCAGTCACTAGGACAAAAAGTTCAAAGAAGTTTTGTGTCAAAATGTTTGTATGCCAAAGTAATTTTTTTTCCTTGCGAGTTCCATCCTTTAAAATCAGTTTACACCATTTATATCTTCCACAATCCTAAATTCTGAGGATCCTGTCTGTGTGGTTGGATTACACAAAGAAATCTGCCAGATGGGCACCTCATCATTGAAGCAGTCAATCAAGAGAATTTCTAAAAAGATTGTCAGCAGTATTTTGAAAAATCGATTAATTGTATGAATGAATGCATTGACACAGTGACTATGTTGAAAGTTGCTAATAAATGGAGCTTTTTCAACAGACAAAAATATATATTTTGCAGTTATTTTATCAAAATTGTTTAAAATTTTGGTCCTTTATAAAATATTGAAAATATTTTATAGAGTAGGTAAAAGATTTTGTTAAATATAAATTACTTAACACAAATTTGGTTATTCAAGTAAAACTTCACTTTGTTAATTTAGACAGCATTTGTACCTTAAGTAAACTTTAACTTTTTATATATGTATTTCCCATTGTTATTAAGTAAGGTTTATGAGTGAACAGAGCACTTGAATTGTACGCATTTGTAATGTTAGCCTCCCCATTTTATGTAAACACCACTTTTACTGTAGGTTCACTGCGATTACCGCATTAGTCAATTAGTTTATTGATTTAAATCAGTGTATGGATGAAAATTAGGTTCTGGAAGAAAAAATATATTTTAGTGGGAGAAAATTCTTTAAAGGGTAATACTGAATATTCTTAAAAGGCTTGAATTTTAATTTAACATAAATTCATCCAACATTTATCATTGACACAGATTTAAATTATCACATTTCTGTGCATCCCAAAACCTGCTTTTTCCACCTAAGAAATATTGCAGAATTGAGCTGTGGGATCTTGAAAAGCTACTTCATCTATGTGTCTTGAACAGTATCGAATACTGTAATGCTTTATAGTCAGACTGCTCAAATTGTTCACTTACTGCTCAACTGTTAATTCAAAACATAACAGGAACTGGGACCTGTGACCTTACAATTCTGGTTCTCAGACCACTTCACTGACTTCCAGTTACGTTTACAGCTACTGTAAGTTCAAAGTACTCCTTCTCACACATACTGTAATATTCAGCTCATACCACCGTACCTTACATAACATACTAATAATACTACTCCAGGGCATTGTTTGTGATCCCAGGATCTAGCCTCCAGAATGAATAAAAATAATGTAGGAGGAAGAGCCTTTAGCTTTAGGGCATCTTAACTCAGAAACAGTCTGCCTATCAAGATTTAACAAGCACCATTGGTTTCATTATTTACACCAAGGTTGATTATTTAAGCATAGCATATTCTTGTTTGAGCTCTTGATGAAGCTGTTTTGTAGTTCCTGAGTCATTTCCTTTTTTTGTCTTCAAGGTGTCCATAGTGGTACTTGATCTACTATGGAGACAATGTGTTGTTACATAGGATGGGTTCTGACATTTTCTCTTCAAATGAAACTGTGCTTTTTCTACAGCATGATCCTTTAAAGAATGTGTCTGACCCTGAACAGTTATAATCTGGGCCTCAAACCACCCCGTGTATAGCCCATATATATATATATATATATATATATATATATATATATATATATATATATATATATATATATATTGTATTTTGTTTGTTTATGCTTCAACATTGTTTTGTTTCCAGTGTTTTATTTTGAGTTTCATAATGTTTGCAATTACAGTTTAGTTCCCTTCTTATAAGTGACATAGAATTAATTGAAAATTATATGCCAAAGAATTTTTATTTCCATTAGTTTAAAAACATAACATAAAAAAATGTAATTACTATTTAGGGAAAGATTTATTTAACACACATCAATAATATCCATAAAAACACCTCCATAAAATGTCATTAGTCTGTTTTAAAATCATAATTAATTAAAAAACAACACTCACAGTAATCTCATGGTATGAGGCATGTATTTTTTGTATACAGTTCATTCACCAAAAGTATTACATTGAAAAGCATGGACATCGTATGGCAACAGAGACATTTCTTACAACCCTGCCACCTTGCGTGATACTTTTGTACAAAGCTGTGTATTTCTATATACTGTATATATTTTATTTGGTGCTATTTTGGTATAAAATAGTGTTTCATGCAATCAAATCTGAATAGAATATTACATAGTGTACAATATAACATTTAGCCCTGATAAAAGTAGCAAAATTGTACAGATGTTTTTATTAAATATTTAGTAAAATAATTTGTGCAATAATAAATGTAGATATTATGATCTGTAATGTTGTGCAGTTTTATTTAAGTGTAAGATTATAATATCATTTAGCAAGTTTGTGCATTAGGCATTTTTAAAGTCTATTTTTTTAAGTTTCCATATTTCACACTCGAATAATACCAATGTTTATTAGAATGTAAGCAGATCCTCTCATTTTAATTCAGCGCATGAGTCCCTTTCCTCCTGATTCCATGTGACCACTTAAAAATGTGTAGGTATACTGATAACAGCAACAATAGAATTTCAGCAAGTCGTGACGTTTTATTAAATGTGCACCTTGGATCAAGAACCTTAAAACATTTCTAGATAATTAATATAGTGATCTCAAATTAATTTACTATAAAGTACTGAAATGTTATGCACTATACATGACTACATAATTCAGAATAATCTTCAAAACTCCGCAATGCCAGACAGAGTGCCCTGATTATTTTGTTTAAATGTGTGAGACAAATGATGATCCAAGTTACACAAACCAACTGGCGATTCCAAAAATCTTTCAACACCTCTAGTTAATCAAAGGCATCATCATCACATCTCTTGACTTCCATCAGCCCCAACGTTACCATTTCCGTCTCGTTACTACATTATCATTATAGTCAATCTGTGTTTCTTTATTTCCTCTCAGTTACTCTGTCCCAGATCTAGTGTTAAGTTTACATTGTTTATTGGCATTTGCTTTTACATCTTAAATATAACACAGACTGCTCTGTAAAGCACTGGTTGCTTGCAGGCTGACTTAGATCCGTCTTTAATTTATATAGGTTTATAAATGTATGTCACGTTTACAGAGTACAGTGAAGTTCTTACTTGCACATGCTAATCAGCATGCAACATGTCGCCACTCTCCAGTGCCATGAACTTAACCTCAAAATTTCTGTTTTCGTTAGCACTGTGACAATGTATTTGAATAAGGAGGGTTAGAAAATGGTTGGAACAAATTAACTGTTGTGAGTCAATGACATTGGTTTTCTGAGTAAACAAGGTTGTAATGCATACATCCATTATCTTTACTCATTTTCTTCAGTTCGGGACCAGCATCACTGGATGCAAGGCTAGAACCAAACCTGGAGAAGGTGCCAATCCATAAAAGAGCACACACTTAGTCCGTGCAGAGTCACTTATTACTGTGGCTTTTTAAGATGTGGGAGGAAAAAATGGAGTTCTGCAGACAAAGAAAGAACATTCAATCTCAACACAAGCAGTGGCCAGACTGGGATGGTAGCCCAAGAGCTGGGAAACAGCAGTGCTTACCACTGCAGCACCACATTACCCCAATACAGTACATGAATAGAAAAACTTTGCTGAATCAGAATAGTGATGCCTTTAAATATGCTTTAAAATTAGCAAACACTTCAAGGACTGCAAACAATTTCCAGGTCAAAGAATCTGGGCTATGTTAGGATCTAAGAAATATGTGAAAACATATACCACGGAATAATTGCTATAAAAAGATATCAGTTTAACAATTAAACTTTATCTGCAGGGCATACAAGAAAGTATTTCAGAGTACAGTATGGCACAGTGGTTAGCGCTTCTGCCTCAGCATCCTCAGCTGGAATCCTGTGTCTGGTTATTGCCCAGGTATGTTGGTTTTCCTCCCTTATCCCTAAAGTCTTGAAGGTTAATGGACAATTCTAAATTTCTCTCTTGGTTTGTGATTAAGTGCGCAGGCCCCGTGATGGACAGTCACCTTGTTGGGGACTGACTCATATTTTGTGCCCAGTGTTGCTGGGATGGGTCCGACTCTGAACTGGATTAAACGAGTTTAAGAATATTTTGTTAGTGTATCATTTCTGAAGTACATTTGAATTTCAGTTTGCTCCTCCTGACTTCACAAGCATAATAGTAAACTGAATCACATTAATTAAGTCAGACAATACAAGCGTAATAGTTAACTAAATCACATTAATTAAGTCAGATTACTACAGAATTGGGTCACTGCACATGGTTGGATGTTATTTCACTTTCCAGCACTTCAGTCCTTTTTCATTTGCTTTCCACCTCTTGGCCAGACTGTGCAGACTACTCCATCCTTTGTCTTTAGGGTGCCCGTGTCCATCATTTTATGCGTTTGACCAGGAACCAGTTTAAATTCATACCTCTGAAGCAGCTTTGTCAGTACTGTTTTTGCCTCCATCTGTTAGTTGAAAAAAGGAATTTTCAGGGTTAGAAAACAATACAAGAAGCAAAGGAAGAGAGTAAACGCCTTATTGCTAAACATGATAAAGCCTAAGTTAATTTTCCTTCTGAATTATTTCTATCAGTTGCTTGTTGCTTTTTTCCTCTCTGTCTCAAATCAAAGGGGTCAGTCTGTTTGATCCGGAGGCTCTCCTTCAAAGAGATGAGACCTGGTTCCTGACACACTTGGCAGCTTTATCTATTATCCATCCATCCATTTTCCAACCCGCTGAATCCAAACAGGGTCACGGGGGTCCGCTGGAGCCAATCCCAGCCAACACAGGGCACAAGGCAGGGAACCAATCCCGGGCAGGGTGCCAACCCACCGCAGGACACACACAAACACACCCACACACCAAGCACACACACTAGGGCCAATTTAGAATCACCAATCCACCTAACCTGCATGTCTTTGGACTGTGGTAGGAAACCGGAGCGCCCGGAGGAAACCCACGCAGACACGGGGAGAACATGCAAACTCCACGCAGGGAGGACCCGGGAAGCGAACCCAGGTCCCCAGGTCTCCCAACTGCGAGGCAGCAGTGCTACCCACTCCGCCGCCCATCTTTATCTATTATCCCAGACTATATCCTGGTCAAAATATGCAAAACCAATCTTTGTGCACGGTATATTTTGTGTAGAAGTTTCCCGGACTGAGCAAAGGAATGATTCGAAACAGTGTCTTTAAAGAGCACCCTGTATTTATTTCACAAATGTTTCTGCTGCTCTTTTAGAAAATTAACAATTGTTTATTTTTAGAATGGAAACCCTGACAACTATTACATGTAATATTAACAACAGGAACTGACAGCAGTAAGCGCACTGCATTACAGCAACAACAATCAGCCTAGTGTCGTATTCCAAAGATGTCTTGGTATTACTTTAGGCATCCATGATAAACAGTTAGTAATAGTCTAAAACATCTTTTATTAATAATGCCATTACCAAAGTAGTAAGAATGTTAACATTTTCTTATGTCATTTGTAAAAATTTCTGTCAAGTTAAAAAGGCTTATGTTTTATGACATGCATACTATCTCAAGCTATAAAGTATGACTTATTTATATACAGTATAGCAGTTGGTACAGAAAAAACATATGTTACTTTGTGTGCATCATAAGTGATTATGGTATCTGCTCAACTGACTTATTAATTTTAGAGAACAACTTCAAACACTGCTGAAAGAAATCCTGTCCTTTAAGTAAGGATGCATCCAACCCTGAGACTTCCCTGCACTACCAAGGTCAGAAACAGTTTACATTCTCAAACAGTTTGTGCTGTGAATAATTAAATGCATCTTACCTGACTGATTACTACATTGTACTAGTAGTAATAGTAGACATGGAAACTTAATTATAATCAAATAACGCTAAGTGAGTTCTTCAGATTGGCCTTTTTATCCTGTGTCATTTTGTTACCATACCACACAGTGACACCAATGGTCAAGATATTTCCTATGGTGCAGCAGTAAAAGTTCAGTTATTCCCGTATATATAACCTTGTAATTGACAGTAAATACGACGGTGCCAAGTTTTGTGCATTAATGATTCATGCCGCTTCTTGCTTTCATGTTTCTTCTCCAATGACAGACTGTAAAGCTTTGTGTGGGTCTGTATTGTTGTTATACTGCCACCTCTTTAAGAATAGCACTGTCTGGCCTACATACTGATAAAAGTTTATGGCTGCATAGAATATACTGTGAGATCATGAGACTTCTGCCTTCTAATTCAAAACGAGATGATTTAGGTGCAGTTGGACAAATTCTGAACGATAATAAAACACTTCACCAGTCTATAAAATAAGTATTTATAAACTTGTAAGAAGTATATTCTATTGCATGCTTTATACATTCATATATATTGTTTTAGAAAAAAAACTGTTAAAAAACAATTGGTGATATTTAATAGCCTGAGATATAATGAATGTTACATAAATATTATAACCCTTCTAGCGTGATGTACAAAAATGGAAAATAAGGTGATTTTTTAGAAGTCAAATTTTTTATCATTAAAAGCTTATATTAGCTGCTTATAATGCATATCTAAACTATATCTTTACAAATGCTTTTATGTACGAGATTTGCATAAATCCTGCAAAGAACTGCCATGTTTATCAGTGGCTGTAAAATGAGAAGTGTGCCTGTTTTTTATATTTTATGTACAACATTCCTTGATGAAATTTTACACCATGACCTAAAATTTCCAATCATCTTTAAAAATGATTCTGAAGGATGGGTCTTATGATGCAGACACTGTAAAATTTGGACGAGCAGACAAATATAGTGAATTAAGCAGGGTTTTATAGAATCCATTTTGTCATTGACCCATCTCTATCCAGATAAGTATTAAACATTAAAGAGCGAGAGTAGTAGGTGTAGAATTGCAATAAACAATTGACTATGCCTTGCTCTATTAACATTTGTAACATATTGCATCACCATAGGCCACGGGTGTCGAACTCCAGGCCTGGAGGGCCGCTGTGGCTGCAGGTTTTCATTCTAACCCTTTTCCTAATCAGTGACCAGATTTCACTGCTAATTAAGTTTTGTTTCCTTCATTTTAATAGCCCTGTTTTTAAGGATTCAGTGTTCTCAATTGATTCCTTTCTTCATTAAATGAAAGCCAAACAGAAATGAGACGTGAAACAAGCCAACAGATGACCAGCTAAATTGGGGCTTCAAACTCCAACCAATTTCACTCCAACTAATCTCTTAATGAGAAGCCGATTCTTACTGCTAATTAATCTCGTTATTTAATTCCATGGCTTGTTGCTGCTCTCATTCTGCCACAGCAGACATTTCCATAACTGTTGATTTTCTGTTTTTTCTAAGAACACCAATGTCAAAATGTTTGGTGACCTGAGAGATCAACCTTACTGAGACCTTCACCTTTCTTTACTTTCAGATATTGTGTGATGGGCATGTGGTGGCTCATTTTGTGTCTCATTATTGTTTGGCTGCCAGTTAAGGAAAAAGAGACAACTAAGTGCCTGTGTCATCCATCCATCCATCCATTGTCCAACCCGCTGAATCCGAACACAGGGTCACGGGGGTCTGCTGAAGCCAAACCAAGCCAACACAGGGCACAAGGCAGGAACCAATCCCGGGCAGGGTGCCAGCCCACCGCAGGACACACACAAACACACCCACACACCAAGCACACACTAGGGCCAATTTAGAATCGCCAATCCACGTAACCTGCATGTCTTTGGCTTGTGGGAGGAAACCGGAGCGCCTGAGGAAACCCACGCAGACACGGGGAGAACATGCAAACTCCACGCAGTGAGGACCCGGGAAGCGAACCCAGGTCCCCAGGTCTCCCAACTGCGAGGCAGCAGCGCTACCCACTGCGCCACCGTGCCTATGTCAAGTTAATTAAAATTAAGGCAAAAGAAGTTAATTGGCAGCCAAAACTGGTGACTAATTAAGAAGATGGTTAGAATGAAAACCTGCAGCCACAATGGCCCTCCAGGACCGGAGTTCGACACCCGTGCCATAGAGGTTCTCACTTCTGCTGAATGAGTTTTACAGTCCCAGGGTGGTCTGGGTTAGTCAAGCAAGTGTTTGTGGGCCTGTACAGGGTAACACACATGTCAGCGTCCTTAAGTGTCCGTCGCAGTCAGACAGAGCCTAGCCTGTTTTAATGATAAATTGCAAACTCCTGCTAGGTTTGAATGGACTAACATTAAATGTAATATTGAACAAATACCTACATATTGTATTGTACATTAAATCGGGTGAAGTGGAATATGACAACGATCTTTGAATACTTGAGGCTACATACTTCAGATCTAAAAGGGGAGAAATACAGAGATCTGTTTTTTTTTAGATTTAATACAACAATAACAGATGTGACCTTTCAAAGGAAGTGACTCCTAATAATACCCCAAGTCAATGTTATTATTCATAAATAGTATAATTATACCTCCCACTAATGATTTAGTACATGTCTTTGGGGAATTTGAAGTAAATGTTTTGTCCAATTCAATCATTCAATCATGGCTGTTACTCCTGAGCAGCCCAAGTCTTTTTCTTTTGTCTCACCTGTGAGAATACTTGTCCAATGCATGAGCGATGACCCAGTGCAAAAGGGAAATAAGAAAAATATGGCCTGCAATTACAAATAAAAACAACAGAGAGTAAGAGAGATTATTTAAAATGAACATCCAGCACTTACAGTAGATCTCTTATTAGGCAGATCACAACATCCATCATTTGATCCATTTCATGAATGTGCTTATTTCAGTTTAAGGTAGTTAGTTACCTGTGTCAGCAGCGTCACATGCATGATCATGGGGGTGTTCCCGGGTGGGGCACTAATGCAGTAGGGGGCACACTCACATGCACTTATATGGGGTCAGTTTAAAGTTCCAAAATAATCTAGTCTGCCTTGCTGGGAGATGTAGGTGGGAAGTGGAATATTTCAGCAAAACAGACACACACATGAGGTGGCACTGAACAGGCATTTGAACCCAGGGCTCTGTTCTCTTGAATCAGTAATGGTAATCAGTGTGCCACTACAACAACGAAACACTAAATCTTTAAAGGAAAAAAATGTACAGGAAAAATATGATTTCCATGTAACCCTGCAGTTCTATGTGACACAGACCTGGGTGATGTTAAATGTTAGATTCACTGTAAAAGACTAGCTTACAGATTTAAATTGATTTACATAAAAATATAAGTTCACCCCTCCTTTAACCGCCACCTTATCGTGGTGGAGGGGTTTGCGTGTCCCAATGATCCTAGGAGCTCTGTTGTCCGGGGCTTTATGCCCCTGGTAGGGCCACCCAAGGCAAACTGGTCCTAGGTGAGGGATGAGACAAAGAGCGGTTAAACAAACCTCCTATGATGAAAGACAACTTTGGACGGCGTTTTCCCTTGCCCGGACGCGGGTCACCGGGGCCCCCCTCTGGAGCCAGGCCTGGAGGTGGGGCTCGATGGCGAGCACCTAGTGGCCGGGCCTGCATCCATAGGGCTCGGCCGGGCACAGCCGAAGAGGCAACATGTGGTCCCCCTTCCCATGGGCTCACCACCTATGAGAGGGGCCAAGGAGGTTGGGTGCAGTGTGAGTTGGGTGGTGGCCGAAGGCGGGGACCTTGGCGGTCTGATCCTCGGCTACAGAAGCTGGCCCTTGGGACGTGGAATGTCACCTCTCTGAAGGGGATGGAGCCTGAGCTAGTGCGTGAGGGTGTGGGTATACTTATTGCCCCACGACTTGGAGCCTGTACATTGGGGTTTACCCCGGTGGACGAGAGGGTAGCCTCCCTTCGCCTTCGGGTGGGGGGACGGGTCCTAACTGTTGTTTGTGCGTATGCACCGAACAGCAGTCTGGAGTACCCACCCTTTTTGGAGTCCCTGGAGGGTGTGCTAGAGGGCATACCTTCTGGGGACTCGCTCATTCTGCTGGGAGACTTCAATGCTCACGTGGGCAATGACAGTGAGACCTGGAAGGGCGTGATTGGGAGGAATGGCCCCCCCGATCTAAACCAGAGTGGTGTTTTGTTATTGGACTTCTGTGCTCGTCACGGATTGTCCATAACGAACACCATGTTCAAGCATAGGGGTGTTCATATGTGCACTTGGCACCAGGACACCCTAGGCCTCAGTTCGATGATTGACTTTGTGGTCGTGTCGTCGGACTTGCGGCCACATGTCTTGGACACTCGGGTGAAGAGAGGGGCGGAGCTGTCAACTGATCACCACCTGGTGGTGAGTTGGCTTCGATGGTGGGGGAGGATGCCGGTCAGGCGTGGTAGGCCCAAACGTGTTGTGAGGGTCTGCTGGGAACGTCTGGCAGAGCCCCCTGTCAGAAGTAGCTTCAACTCCCACCTCCGGCAGAACTTCGACCACATCCCGAGGGAGGTGGGGGACATTGAGTCCGAATGGGCCATGTTCCGTGCCTCTATTGTTGAGGCAGCTGACCGGAGCTGTGGCTGTAAGGTGGTCGGTGCCTGTCGTGGCGGCAATCCCCGAACCCGCTGGTGGACACCGGTGGTGAAGGATGCCGTCAAGCTGAAGAAGGAGTCCTACAGGACCCTTTTGTCCTGTGGGACCCCGGAGGCAGCTGATAGGTACCGGCAGGCCAAGCGGAATGCGGCTTTGGTGGTTGCTGAGGCAAAAACTCGGTCGTGGGCGGAGTTTGGGGAGGCCATGGAGAACGACTTTCGGACGGCTTCGAGGAGATTCTGGTCCACCATCCGGCGTCTCAGGAAGGGGAAGCAGTGCAGTGTCAACACTGTATATGGTGGGGATGGTGCGCTGCTGACCTCGACTCGGGACGTTGTGGGTCGGTGGGGGGAGTACTTTGAAGACCTCCTCAATCCCACTAACATGCCTTCCAATGAGGAAGCAGAGCCTGGGGACTCAGAGGTGGGCTCCCCCATCTCTGTGACTGAGGTCACCGAGGTGGTCAAAAAACTCCTTGGTGGCAGGGCCCCGGGGGTGGATGAGATATGCCCGGAGTTCCTCAAGGCTCTGGATGTTGTAGGACTGTCTTGGTTGACACGTCTCTGCAACATCGCATGGACATCAGGGACAGTGCCTCTGGATTGGCAGACCGGGGTGGTGGTCCCCCTCTTTAAGAAGGGGGACCGGAGGGTGTGTTCCAACTACAGAGGGATCACACTCCTCAGCCTCCCTGGAAAAGTCTATTCAGGGGTTCTGGAGAGGAGGGTCCATCAAATAGTTGAGCCTCGGATTCAGGAGGAACAGTGTGGTTTTCGTCCTGGTCGCAGAACAGTGGACCAGCTCTATACCCTTAGCAGGGTCCTGGAGGGTGCATGGGAGTTTGCCCAACCAGTCTACATGTGTTTTGTGGACTTGGAAAAGGCATTCGACCGTGTCCCTCGGAGAATCCTGTGGGGGGTACTCCGAGAGTATGGGGTACCGGCCCCCCTGATAAGGGCTGTTCAGTCTCTGTACAATCGGTGCCAGAGCTTGGTCCGCATTGCCGGCAGTAAGTCGAACCCGTTTCCAGTGAGAGTTGGACTCCGCCAGGGCTGCCGTTTGTCATCGATTCTGTTCATAACTTTTATGGACAGAATTTCTATGCGCAGTCAGGGCGTTGAGGGGGACCGGTTTGGTGGGCTCAGGATTGGGTCACTGCTTTTTGCAGATGATGTTGTCCTGTTTGCTTAATCAGGCCGTGATCTTTAGCTCTCTCTGGATCAGTTTGCAGCCGAGTGTGAAGCGGCTGGGATGAGAATCAGCACCTCCAAATCTGAGACCATGGTCCTCAGCCGGAAAAGGGTGGAGTGCCCTCTCAGGGTTGGTAGCAAGATCCTGCCCCAAGTGGAGGAGTTCAAGTATCTCGGGGTCTTGTTCACGAGTGAGGGAAGAATGGAGCGTGAAATTGACAGGCGGATTGGTGCGGCATCCGCAGTGATGAGGGCACTGCATCATTCTGTCGTGGTGATAAAGGAGCTGAGCCGTAAGGCAAAGTTATGGGTAGTGACCGAAAGAACGAGATCGTGAATACAAGCGGCTGAAATGAGTTTTCTCCGCAGGGTGTCTGGGCTTTCTCTTAAAGATAGGGTGAGAAGCTCAGTCATCCGGGAGGGGCTCAGAGTAGAGCCGCTGCTCCTCCGCATCGAGAGGAGTCAGATGAGGTGGCTCGGGCATCTGATCAGGATGCCTCCTGGACGCCTCCCTGGTGAGGTGTTCCGGGCACGTCTAACCGGGAGGAGGCCCCGGGAAGACCCAGAACACGCTGGAGGGACTATGTCTCTCGGCTGGCCTGGGAACACCTTGGGATTCTCCCGGAAGAGCTAAAAGAAGTGGCCGGGGAGAGGGAAGTCTGGGCATCTCTGCTCAAGCTGCTGCCCCCGCGACCCGACCTCGGATAAGCAGAAGACAATGGATGGATGGATGGATGGAAGTTCAGTGTCTGTAGGTGGCCCAATGTAGTTTACCCCTTTTTTAACATTTTGTAAAATAAAGGTTAATAAAGTAAAGTTCAGTGTGCAAAGAAAAGACTTTAATGGGGAATATGGTATGCTGTACATCTAGTTCCTAAGATAATATCTAATACCTTAATGTTTACAGTATATGAATGATATAAGTCAGTCCTCACAGATTGCTAACTGCCTAGTGTAGACCACATGGCCTGGGATTCATTCAAATACCCTGAGGATGATGGGGACTACTTGCAACAAAAACAAGAAATAAAGCATGCTGATAGTGTGCCTAAGACTAGAGTCATTTCATGTAGCATCTTTCTATATTAAAAAAGTCACATCACAAGCATGGGTACATAGTGCAGCTGTTTGTGTTCCAGTTTAAACTCTTTTAACAAAATGCATTCTGTGTATATATATAAGGACTAGGGGGCTCCGCACCCTGCTCACTTCGCTCGCTCGCCCCCGGGTTTGGTTTACCAGATATACAATTTAAAGAGATTGTTATTTTCATGTGAATTGTTACATATGCATTATTTTCACTTTTACTTTTAAAACTTTTGTAAAAACAATACTTGTCCTTTATGTCTGGCCCCGGGCGTGGTTACATCTCTTTCTCGCAGGATGTATAACGCTGCTCGCTTTGTGATTGGGGGGGAGGGGGGGGGGGCGGCGGCTTAACGCACACTAAGGAGAAACGGTCGGATCATCTGCTGGCTTGCTGCTGCTGGCAAGCTGCGGATCGATCATTTAAAAGCCTGTACAGCAGCTGTCCTTTTGCTACTTTGTGTCTCTGCCGCTCGCGTTGCGAAGGGGGGGTGGCTGAATACATGCTAAGGAAAAGCGGTCGGATCATCTGCTGGCAAGCTGCATGTTCTGCTTGTCGTTGTTTTAATAGCTGGGAGCACGTGAAGCGTGTCTGCCAAAAGCATTCCAACAACTGCTAGGTTAGATGTCCGTGAACTTGTTCAAAATGTTGTTTCACTGCCTTGTCTCGTGTGTCGTTAAAGTGTCTGTCGCGGGACTTCAAATTGTCTTTCGAGAAGATCACGTCTCTTCTCCCTAGTCTCCCTCCAAAGATTTTTTTTATAATAAAGAGATAAGCAATGTTAATAAGCTACCTTTAAATAATGTGAGATCTAAAGTGAGTTTTAAAATAATGTTAACTGTTAACAATGTTAACATTTTCCAGAGAAATTTAAATATTTCTTTACAATTTTAAAAAACCGTGGTATTTTTAAGATTCTAGAATTTAAGAGGGTCCAAAAAATATACATTTTGTAAGATTTTAAAATTTAAAAGAGAACCCACTCCTCATTTCAATCCTGAACTTTCCTTCTAACCTGTCATCCATCCATACCTACTCAGTCAAGTACGTATGGCTCAAGGAGCTTACTCATTCTGCTAGATGATGTGTACAAAAACACGTGCATGCAAATAACAGAGTAATTCCCTGACCTGGCAGGATGTCTTTGTCTAATTGTGATACGCATGATGCAGAAACAATATTACATTTTAATTATGTCCAAATAACTGAACCTATTAATTTTCAGACTATAGCCCTGATTTCATATTGTTACATAAAACTGCAGGTAAAACTTACTTTGGTGCATCAGGATGAAATCGTTCAGGGTCAAACTTCAGTGGATCTTTGAAAAACTTCTCCATCCTTCCCATGACGTAGGTGTTTAACTGTGTGAATGTACACTTATAAGAATTTAAAGTCACAAAACTACTGTATAACATTATTTTTTTGCAAACTTTCCTTAGACTGTCGAAGCACTGACTGTTATAATATAACATGAGACATGGACTGTGCTCCTTTCTGGTACACTTACCATTACAGTCACTTTTCCTGGAATTTTTATTCCCTCGATAACATAATCTTCATCAATCCATCGGGATGTCCCTGGGGCTGGAGGGTACACTCTAAGTGATTCCTTTAAAACCTGAAATAATTCAAAAGAACTGATTTCGTGTTCAGAGCAGCATGAGCCTTCTGAACTAACCTCAGGCTGGTGTATTACCGTACAAGCAACTCTTAAAAGTAAAATAAATTCAAAATCGTGTGTTTTCACACATCTGTGTACACTACACACATTAAAAGAGCCAAAAAAATCATGAGCAAGTTAGAAAGAATTTATTTTACTTTCTTAACTCCAAACTTCCTGGATTTGAAACTTATCTTATCTCATTCTGTGAGATAGCGTGTCTTATCATTTTATATCTTATCTTATCTCATCTTATCTTATCTTATCTTATTCCATCTTATCTCATTCTGGGTATTGCTCTGCTGGGGTGAAGTTGAACAGTTGAACTGTCATTTAAGCCCACAACTATTTTATTATTATTTTAACACATTTCTGTTACGTTTAATTAAATGACGCATGTGTTTAGTAAATGAACACAAAAGCTAAAACTGAAAACTTTTATTCTTTTATAGTTCCATCAATCTGTACAATTTGGTGTGCTGGTCAGGATTAACCCAATTAGAATAGTTTTTTTTAAATATCCTTTTGTTATTAGAAAGTGCTGTGTAAATCAGATGCCATGCAGGTATTCTAGCTGCAATATGCAGTTGTCAGTTCAAGAGAAGCATTTATCTGTCTGGCTGACTTTGGCTTTCCTGGTCATTGTCACCAGAAGTCATAGTCTAACCCGCAGGATTAAGGTAGAAAATCTTAATGGTGAAATTTATTTACGCCATTTAATCTGACTGTAGACAATGTAAGAAAATTAGCCTGCTGAAGACACCATGATAAGCATGAGAAAACATATCAGCGCTACACGGAAGCCAGGCCAATCCACAATCAAACCTGGCACCCAGGGTTACTGATTTGTAATCGGTCTGAAAGGTCATAACATTAGAGACAATGTATCATTGTATTAATAGATCTTACTTGAGATGTGTAGGTTAATTTGTTAAGATCTTCATAATCAACATCCCTCTTAGAACCAATGACTTCATCAACTTCAGCTCTGAGTCTGAAAGCAAGAAAAATCTTAATTGGATTTGCTGTACTTGTCAGATGAGTTTTATCCAACCTTTTTTTGCCTGCTTTTTAAAATTAAGCCTTGCAGAAAGTCAAAGCCAATGCTGGCCTCAATGACTGCAAAGCAGATGCCAAACAAGCATTACCCACCATTCTATTGCAGCCATAGTCAATTTCTGGCACACAACTGCTCTCACTAGGGTCTGTGAACTGAAGAATCAACCGGTAGTTCTTGGTAGAACATGGCTATTACCTACAAGTTCTATACAGATGACACCCCAGCCTTTAAAAGAACTCGGGTTCAGACACTGTGACATGGCAGCATTATATGATGTGCTATGTTTACTGCCCACCCACAAGGCACAAGTTCAGTTTTTGACAAGTGTGGTTATTGTCCATGTTTTTATGTACACTATGTCATTATAGTACTGTGAGCAACAAGAGTGTCTGCCCATGAAAAGTGAGAAGTTCTTGATTGTTTTATAGTAGACTCTAGCAGTTTGTCAGCTACAGTACAAGCCAACCATATGTGCCAATGGAGGTGCACAATGCAGTCCCTCAGTGCCAGCTCCCTAACGTGAAAAGCTGAGCCAAATGACTGCTTTGCCACCCCTGTAAAGTGCAGGTGGCTGTGCACACCTTGGTAGGTACCCAAATCGGGGCAAGCCGACTTTAAAACTGTGTAAAAATAGTGCTGGCGATAAAGAAAGTAGGAAGGTATCTCAAAAGGAACAAGATAAAAGCAAATCCAAAAATAAAAAATCATCCAACACACAGAGGAGCTCAAACAGAGACACTTGACCATGACACTGTAATAAGACCTAGAGTCAGGCTCCCTCTTCTATTTTCTGTGGCCTTAGCATCACATATTTGAATATTATTAGTATCACATATTATATCACTGAAACATATTTAACTTTGTACAGCAACAGTTGCTAACAGGGGGATGCAAAAAAATATACCAGGAAAAAGGAAAGACTGGGGGTGGACTCCAGGTGCACTCACAACACCTAAATTTACACATTGATTCTAGTCTTCTCTTTTATAAAAGGACTTCACGGACAAAGATAGGGGTATCAAATTCAATTTTACTATTTGCTCTTATAGTGAAACAATTTCTTAATAATGATGTGCACTTCCACTTTCACATTCATATACAGCTAATGCAGAACCCATCCATCCACGCATCATATAGAGGCCTACTAGGACCCTGAGTCTCAGTGCAGAAATATTCACAATTTAGTTAAGTAGCACAGAACTTCACTTACTTTTCTAATATCTCCGGTTGCTTTGTAAGCTCCAGAACTGTGAAGGCCAATTGGTTAGCTGTTGTTTCCTGACCTACATTCAAAAAAAGTTATAAATACAAGTAAAAAATACACATTTGTACGAATTCAGTCTTACTAGAAAGAGTGTTCATCTACACAGGGCATGCCAGGTAAACCAACTGCTCACCATTCTGAGGCATTAAAGTGAAGCAAACCCTTAATTGTCATAAGTGTATTAATTGCATGGATTTTGATTTGGTGAAGCTCATGAAATAAAACATAGGGAAAGAACAGCAGGGTATACAGTATATAGCATTGTACTAAACCAGATAAATAAAGATAGTAAATTCAGAGAAAAGCCTAACAGACAACATAATTGATGGTCTCGCACGCACACACACCTGAGCATCTTGACATTGAGGTAAACTGAGAGAAGGGTAATAAAGTCAAGTAGAGCTAAAAGCCTTCCTGAACAGATGAGTTTTGAGTTGTTTTTTAAAAGAATCCATGGAGTCGGCTGACCTGAATTTCGGAAGGTCATTCCAGTGTCTGGGCGCTATACAGCTGAAGGCCTTGTCACCCATGGAGTGTAGATTAGTGTGGGGCACAATAAGATTTCCAGAATCAGAGGAACTTAGTGGGCGGTCAGGCACATAGTGGTGGAGAAGGTCACTGATGTAGTTTGGCGTGAGGTTGTTTAAGGCTTTGTAGGTTATTAGTAGGATTTTATATTCGATTCTGTAAGACACAGGGAGCCAGTGAAGGCGGAGCAGGATGGGTGTGATGTGCTCGCTGTTGCTGGTCCATGTAAGGACTCTTGCAGCCAAGTTTTGAATAAGTTGGAGCTGTGATATGAGATTAGAAGCGGCACCTGCCAGTAGGGAATTAAAATAATCAATGTGGGATGTGATAAAAGCATGGATGAGTTTCTCAGCATTAGAAAAGGAGAGGAAGGAGCGAACATGGGATATGTTACAGAAGTGAAAGTAAGAAAGTTTCTTAATGTTGTTTATGTGTGCGGAATAAGAAAGGGAGGAATCAAAAATGACACCAAGATTCTTTGCAGTAGAGGCAGGTCTGATGAGATCACCGCCAAGATGGACTGGGAAGGAGCTCATTTTATTAAGTTGCACTTTAGTCCCACTTTGCAGGAGTTCAGATTTGTTGCAATTTAATTTTAAAGAGTTCTGCTCCATCCAGGTATTAATTTCACTGAGGCAAGTTGTGAGCTGAGAAAGCTCTGATGAAGTTCCACTTTTAACACTGAAATAGAGTTGAGTGTCATCTGCATAAAGATGATAACCCAGTCCAAAGCTACGAATAATATGGCCAAGGGGAAGCATATAAATATAGAAGAGCAGAGGTCCAAGGACAGAGCCTTGGGGAGCTCCTTGTGTGACTGGCGCTGTGCTGGATCTTCTGTTGCCAAGACTAACAAACTCTTGCTATCAGTCAGATAGGACTTGAACCACTGGAGGGCAGTGCCAGAGATACCCAGCATGTTCTCCATTCTGGACAGTAGACTGTCAGACATGACATAACACTCTCACATATTCATTAGATTATTGCAGAAGACTTTTAAGGCCACCTGCTCATGTATCTCACAACCCGAGTGCAACATTCAACAAGAAAACAAATCCATTTTTGTGACACACGTCTGGTGCAGACACTCTCAACCCCTCCATTCACACCCAAAACTAGAGCCTCACCTCTTCCCTGTTACCTTTTGTGTTGTGCTATCTTTGCGTTGACCTACTCTTGCTCATTTAAACAGCATTCTGCCATTATCGTTTTTATACTGTGTGCATTCATTATCCTCTTCACACAGTACTTCAGTGCATTGCTTCAAATTAAATTAATAATGGCTTTGTAATACTTTCTAGGATAATGATGGGTGTGTGAAAAATCATTAATTGAACCATGTGAATTAGTCATTGACGATGCAATGGCATTACACAAAGCTTAAATGTGCTTTTACAAAATACCCATTTCATTTATATTACATAAATCATTTCAGTGGTGTGGTGAGAGGTTGGAGCTTAGCAGCACTGAGCACATGGCAGGAAACAGGACTGGACCGGTCACCAGTACATAACAGGACCCACGTAGGCACACTTGGCCAAAATGGGCATGTGTGAGGAAAAACGTTTTGCATGTGGGAAGGTATGGCACAGTATACTTTAGTATCTCTTGCAAGATGGTAAGACAAAAGTTCAGCTGCTAGGTTATGTGAAGTCTGAGGTAAGGAAGACTATTTTCTTCAGGCATCTGACGAAGACTCTGCATGAATGGGAGCATGTGACCAGTGGTAAGTGGGCTGTTGTGACCAACTGCAGCAGGATCTTGTGGTCTGCCACAGGTAGTTGCCATAACAAGATTGTGACACAGATGGAAAATGTGCACCTGTAGAAGTTACTGAGGAATGATCTTTGAAAACATGGCTAAGACTTTTAATAAAACTTGATAGATACAGATAGATACTGTGCCAGCTTGTACGGCCGAGGTGAAGACACAGCTTCAGTAAAAAGCTTAACCTTCACCCTGTGAGGTGTCTCATCATTGCTGGTAATCAGAACCAAGCACACACACCCTGATTTCCTTTTCTGTTCTGTCTATCCTTCCTAAAAATGTGTATCTCTCTACATTATACACATCCCCATCTTAATTTAGCCAGGTTTCTTTTATTGCTATAATGTCATAATTATGCTACATTGTATGCAATTCCAACTCACTTGTTTTATTTTAATATTTCTAGCATTAAGACAAGCTATTTTTAATGTGTTACTCATTTTACTTTTACAATTAAACGTTGGGTTAGAATTTACATTTTTATTGTTCCACTATTGTACAGTTCTAAACCGGGCATGTCCTAAACTCCCTGCTCAGCCATTTAAGCAATCTTCAACTAACCTACTCATATGCCCCCAACACATGGGTGCCCCTCTATTTCAGATGTAACCCATTGCAGTGGAACAGGTCCCATCTGTTCCAAAAGGAGTCCCAATGCTCCATAAGCCTATACCCTCCTACCCTGCACCAAGGTTTGGTCCACGCGTTAAGCCTTCTAATCTACTCAGTCTTACCTGGACTGGCGCGTGGCACAGGCAGAACTTGGGATTGGAGGTACTTGTCCAAAGTAAGAGATGAAGTATATTCCCAAAACATGAAAAATTCATCCACATTTAGAAAAATTCCTTTTCCTCTTGTACAGTATGTCCAGGTATGTAACTATGTTATGAAACCGCAAGTCTGACAAACAGCCACAGTCGAGCCAAGTCTGTAATATCTGACATCTTGTCCGACTGAATTGCAAATTTACAACTTTAGTTCTCCCAAAGATTTGCTCAAACTGGTCATTACTAATTTTCAAAATTCTTTTGGCAACCATATCATTTGAAAGAGGAGTTTTACATTATCTGCATACATTTTTCTAGGAATAGTTTTGGTTATTTGAACCACAGTTGGAAAAACAATACGCTGGACATGCATGTTTTTTTAGCTCTTACAATTAGGTATGACACTTCATAAAATGCATTTTCCTGCATAGTTACACATTTTTCAAAAATCTCCATTGGCTTACTTGAGTCGACTGCATGTCTGGTATGGATATGTCTTTTTAATTTTGCAGTCTTCATAATTTCATTTGCAAAAAAATTTGTTACAAATTGCTGCTCATCATGATTACAGTTAAAAGTAAATCTACACTGCAAAGACAATTCATCTTTTCTGTATGTGCTGGTGCAATTTTAATTGTTTCTCGGGTACACTTTGATCTATCGCAGTGGCATCTCATTTATAAATGTAAGCATTTGTCCATTAAAAGATTTTTTTGAAACATTAATTATGTTAAATGTTCAGAATACTGTATATAAAAGTTTTAACTTTGCTACACACTGCCGTATACCTAGAGATGTGCTCATACACTGTACAGCTGCCAAAGGAAATGAGAAACCGGTGGCTCATTTCTTTGCTTTCATGGGTGTCAAATGAAGAAGATGCATCGACAAATGAACGTTCAGGTCGTCGTGTAGTTCTACCCACACCTTACTACTGAATGGCAGTGCATGAGCAAACCGCTAATAGCGCGTGTTTATAGTTGCCTGTTTAGTTTCAACGAACGTTGTTAGTCCCTCAGTCAGCCTTATCAAAGTTTTTATTTGTTCCACATTCTCTGTGACCCCCCCCTCCCCCCCCAAGCTTTCTGTGACCCTCTCTAGTTTAAGAAGCACCGCATCAGAAGACACAGGGCCAGTGGACCAAAGTGTGACTCTTAGTTGTAACATGACATGCTCAGTTTTTCACAGTTAATTGAACCTAAATAGCACTGAAAACAATTCCTTCAGCTTTTATGCACAGGTCTGCAGTGTAACAAACAGTGGTGGCGATTTGGAATATAAAGCACACACCTTGTGGCAGACGGCTAGGGACCTTGCCCCTCCGGGATGCCTGGATCAGGGAAGGACCGGGAAAGGGGCATATATCTGCCCTGGAAGCAAGAGGGTGGCCCCCCTGATTTCCATCAAGGGCTGCCTGGATGGTTAATGAGCCCTGGAGGACAGCACTTCCGCCACACCAGGAAGTTCTGCCGGAAGACCATCACCAAGCACCTGGAGCACATCTGGGGCATGATAAAAGGGGCCACCTCACTCCATTCGAGGAGACGGAGTCGGGAGGAGGAAGACGGAGCTTGCGAGACAGGAGTGGAGGTGGCCGAAGAGAGATAGAGACTGAGGAGCAGTGTGTGAGAGCGTGGAACCAACTGTAAATAGTTCTATAAATAAACCCGTGTGTTTTGGACATTGGTGTCATGTCTGTCTGTGGCCGGGCTACTTTCACACCTACAATGCACTTCACGTTTTGACTCAGTTGCTGCAAAGTACCACTTCTCAGCCTTGAGAAAAGAACCAATAGCTTATATTTTTTATTCAAACAACTTTTGGTTGATCCATTTAAAAGAAATGTACCTGTGAGCAATTTTATATGTTTCTTTTCTGTTAAACTACTCTAAAACATCACAATAATTTAGAGATGACTGCTTCCTTTCACTGGAAATGTTTCTTACACAAATGCATCATTCAGACTCTTCAAAAATTTTCAGATATTGCTGGGTGAGACTTCCTGTACCTATTTAAATTGTAATCTCATTTTTATTGTAAACGCACATACTCAAAAAGAAACATTTTAAAGACAAAATGAGTTGTCAGCATCTTAAAGTCAGAAAATACAATTTGCTATTGCTGTAATTATCTGTACGTTTGGACTGTGATCTTCTTAATTCCACTACTGAGTACATAACTGCCTTCTCACTGGTCTCTCCCTTCACACCACTGAACTTACCATCACATTTTCTAAATAAAAATGATAACACAGTGAAAGAAATATTTGAAAATAAAGGCTAAACATACTAGGGATGTGGGCACATATTAGTAATAGGTTGTACAGTATCAGCAAATCTATCAGGGAATGCATTTCAAATATCATGAAATAGATGTTTTTTCAGATATCTATAATTCTTTTTCAATATCTTAAATGCATTTTCAGATTGATGCCCTTATTGAAAAAGTTAAAGAAAGTTCTCAGTCATTTCTTAAGTAACCACCAGAACAATGGACAGATGGTCCAATCCTTGATGAATTTTGCAAACTGTGAGCACACATGACAGTAGTGAATGACGTATTCGAAAGAGCAATAAGTCTCACTGAAAAGTACAGTGACATACTGACTAAGGACGATGAGTAGGAGCAGTTTATTCTTCGACTGGTCGCAAACCATCACAAGAATTTTCCATCTTCATCAAAGACGATGCAGCCCTTGAAGTGTGGAACAGTTGTCTGCTGTTCAGTTCAGATGAAATAACAACTGCAAAATGGACTGACCTCTATACGTGCAACTTAAAATCCATTCAGATTTTAATAATAATAATACATTTTATTTATACAAGGTGCCTTTCTAAGAACTCAAGGACGCCGAACAAACAATAAATAAAAAAAACACATTATACACAACATAAAACATCAGAAAATATAAAAATTAACACGAAACAAAGCCACTGTAATCACAGAGAAAAAGCCATTTTAAACAAATGGGTTTTAAGTTTACATTTGAAGGTTGAAAATAATTCGACATTTCTAAGCTCAGTAGATAGTGAGTTCCAGAACGGCTGAATGCTCCGCTCCCCATGGTGGTCAGACGGGCAAGAGGGACGGTCAGGTGGATGGAGGAAGAGGATCTCAGGTTACGTGAGGCAATGGTAATTTGAAGAATGTTGGAGAGATATGGAGGGGTGAGGTTATGAATGGCCTTAACTGTTAACAGCAGAATTTTAAAATCAATTCGAAACTTAATCGGGAGCCAATGACGCTGCTGCAAGACTGGAGTAATATGGTGAATAGATGGGGTTCGAGTAATGAGGGGAGCAGCAGAATTCTGGACTAGCTGAAGCTTATGGAGACATTTATTACAAAGACCAAAGAGGAGTGAATTGCAATAGTCGACACGAGAAGTTACAAGACTGTGAACAAGAATGGCAGTGGTATGGGATATTTTGTTTGTTTGTTATATTGTAAATATGATAAAGAATAATACTAGCCCTAAAGAGAACTTATTTTTTTTGGACCACCCTACTGTCATATGTGCAGAGTACAGTGAAATTCTTATTTGCATGTGCTAATCAACATGCAACTTGTCGCCACTCTACAGTGCCATACTTAGTGAGTATAACTGTCTTAACTCCAAATTTATGTCTTTCTTATTTGAAAAATCTCAGAATATATTTGTCATTAAGTAAAAGAATAATAAAGTGTACATTATACATATTAGTGTGTACTTCTGTTGGAATTTTAGGCCTTACAAAAGTTCATTCTGAATACTTGTAGACCCATATTGTACTAGTAGTCATGTACTTGTGAAGCACCTTGTGACATTTTACAGTCGGGATGAGCACAGCTGAACAAGTGGCTGAATAACTGTGTGTACCAAAAGTCATCAGTGCTAGACCCCGAAATGGAATTTTCCAGAGACATTGCTTTGAAAAATAAGTGTTACTAAGTTCAGTGAAAATGGTTCATACGGAGCCAAGTTGTTTCGTATAGACAGACAATCAGACATGACAGGGACAATATGTGCATTTATATTTCATGCAAATATACCTAATAAGTACTCCAATTATCTACTGCTACTAATATACAGTAGTTAGATAAACAGATATTAATTACTTGCTAAGGAAACAGAATTTTAAATAAACCGCAAAGATCAGTTTAATGCAAAAATGTAAACTCACCAGCAACGAAAAAGGTAACAAAATTGTCAATCATTATTTCGTCATCAACTTGTTCTTCTTGCTCTGCAAATTAAAACAGCCACACTTTATAACATTTTCAGAACATTCAAAATGCATGTATTCACCAACTCATAATTTTTGGATGAGAAAAAAACAGAATCAGTAGCTATTCATGTAAAAAATGGAAATGACACCTGCAAGAAAGCATTTAACAGGCGGATACAAAGCTGGTCCCTTAGCACACGATATTCATTTCCCAAGAAATTACATAAAGAAGGAAAACTAAAACTACATGCAAATACATAGACATTTTACTCAGATCCAAGCAGAGGACCATTGTTATCAGCTTTGTTTTCAGTGGCCTTACTGTGTATCTGCTAGGCTGAAATTAATAATGGTCTGCCCAACATTCATAATGTAAGAATTTTTTAAAAGGGCCTTTGGGAACAGGAGCGGTGGGTTTTCTGTGGGAACCATTCCAGGACAGGGCACTAGTTAATGAGGTGAATGCTCTTGCTCACAACTACACTGGGCCAATTTCAAGTTATAGTTTAACCTACACTGCTCATGTTTGATCTGTGTAAGTACAACTGGAGTACCTTGACACCCACTCATGCTGTATTATTCTGTAGATTAGATATAATTAAATACTGCTGACAAATAGCTAATCGCATTGTCTGTGAGGTTAGGCATCGTCGGTCAGGCTTGCTGCTGTACTGCGGTTGCATTAACAGGCATTCCCAGATGTAATCTTTTATGTCAAATGTATTGTCTATTATTTAATAAATACATATAAACTTTTTTGATTTCTGATTTACCAGCAGTCTTCAGAATTTTGGTTAGAATATCTTGTGGAACCTCTTCTCCACGAAGGATAGCCGCTTTTCTTTTATCAATACACTCCTTTCCAATTTTGCGTAACAAGACAGCTGCATTTTCTACTCCTTTCACATAATTCCAGTGCCAGGGGAAATACTGGTAAGAAATAGAGAAATTATATATTATCTATCTATACATTGAACTATGATTAGTTTTACTTTTTTTTTTTTTTTTTTTACTTTTCAAAAGCAGTTCAATTTCAGAGCGTGATGAAACAATACATACCACTGGGTGCAAGCCAGGAAGTGCAGGGCAAATACTGTACATGTACACACATACTGTATAGGCCAATGTATAGTCAACAACTAACTAAACAGGCACAACTTTTGGGATGTCGGAGGAAATCTGCTGCACATGGAGTAAAATCCACACAGTCAAGAGAAAACAAGCAATCTGAACACGGACAATGCCCAGACTGCGTCACCTTTAACAGAACCAAGTCGTGTCTTCCCAGTGCTTATAAGTAATGTTCAATTCATTGTTTAAAATGAAGTGGCTTTGGAACATAAAACTCTTCTTGGGTGGAAGGCAAAGACCAACTCTGGATGGGGTGTCAGTCCATCACAGGGCACACTCGCCCATAACGGGTTAACCTAACAATATCACAGATTTAAAAACGCAGCTCAAATAACCCTGTGGTGGCAGAAACAACATTCATAGAGACTGGTTACAAACCCAGATGATGTTAAAATTGTATTGATTGTTGTAATATTGTTAGTTGCTGGTTGTGGAGGGTTTACAGGTAATATTTTTTTTTTATTTTTAGTCTATATTGAAGTCTGCTTCCACATATGTATAGACCTGAGGTGATGACGAGGTCCTGGTTGTGTGTTCAGCTCTGCTGGTATTTCAATAACTTGCATTTAATACCCATTTTGCTAACAGAGCTGCTTACAGTCATGCAAAAGGTCGAAAATATAAAACCTGAAATAAACCTGAGATTAATAAGTAATTGAGGTCACATAGAATGGTTCTCTTTTTTAAGATAAAATAAGTTTGAAAATTTGCCAATGGTTTCTTAACTTTCCTGAGAAATTTCTTTGAAGAATAAATGTACTAAGTTTCAATGAAAGGCAAACAGACAAGGAAACATGACAATGACAACAGATGTTTTAGCATTTTATGCAAATGGGGCGGAGTGGTGGCTCTGTGGGTAGAGATCTGCACTGGCAATCGGAAAGGTTGCCGGTTCGAATCCCGTCAATCCCAATAGGGACTCTGCTCTGTTGGGCCCTTAAGCAAGGCCCTTAACCTGCAATTGCTGAGCGCTTTGAGTAGTGAGAAAAGCGCTATATAAATGCAAAAAATTATTAAAATTATTATTATTAAATGAACCTAAAAATGACAAATATTCAGCATTGGTAAACACACTAAGTCACACGTTTGAAATTATGATCATTCCTTGCTACAGCAGTAGATAGATGTTAAACTGTCCAGCTCCATGCCAACAATAGAGCTTGCCTTCCTCACCAGTTTGTCCACACGTGAGGCGTCTTTCCTCTTAATGCTGCCTCCCCAGCACACCACTGCATAGAAGAGGGCGCTCGCCACAACTGTCTGATAGAACATCTGCAGCATCTTATTGCAGATGTTGAAGGACGCCAGCCTTCTAAGGTAGTATAACCGGCTCTGTCCTTTCTTGCACAGTGCATCAGTATTGGCAGTCCAGTCTAATTTATCATCCAGCTGCACTCCCAGGTATTTATAGGTCTGTACCATCTGCACACAGTCACCTTTGATGATCACTGGGTCTATGAGGGGTCTGGGCCTCCTAAAATCCACCACCAGCTCTTTGGTTTTGCTGGTGTTCAGGTGTAGGTGGTTTGAGTCGCACCATTTAACAAAGTCATTGATTAGGTCCCTATACTCCTCCTCCAGCCCATTCCTGATGCAGCCCACGATAGCAGTGTCATCAGCGAACTTTTGCACATGGCAGGACTCCGAGTTGTATTGGAAGTCCGATCTATATAGGCTGAACAGGACCGGAGAGAGTACAGTCCCATGTGGCGCTCCTGTGTTGCTGTGTTGCAGTAATGATCATACATGGCGTACTCTGATTCAGGATTCCATTGAACATGACCTACCCATCCAACCAGCCACCCATTTCTTTGCCTGTTTAACTAGTTCAGGGTCGGCAGGTCCATAGATTCCCAAAGCTTGTCTATCACGGCTTTATCATTTACCTTTGAACACTGCTTATTAGTTTCATTAACTATCAGAAAATATGTTAACAACAAACAGATGGCTTTTATATTCTCTACCTCATTGCCGTACCTGCATATAAGGATTACGAACGTACTGTGCCATTCCTTTGAGACAGGTATCAATGACCTTCGTGAAAGGAATCTTCGCATCATCCATTAAATTCAAATTCATGCCAAATGCTACCTGCAGACAAAGTTGAAATGTACTGTTTGAGTTTCATTATTCATCATCCAACTGTGTAGCTAATACCACTATTCATCAGTCAACTTAAGAATCCCATATAATTATACTGGTATATCATGATTTCAACAGAAAAGAATGAGAGAGTCATGAGTGTGCTGCTATCAATACTTTTTATATAGTAAGACTCACCTTACTATATCACAATATGGCATATCACAATATGGATGGTACACTTTCTCATTCCATACTGTAATCAGGAATTATAGTCACTTCATTCTCTCTTTGACCACAAAGTCTGACATTTGGCTGTTCCCAGTGTCACGCACATGTGCATGGAAACTATTTAAAGGGTTTAGGTGATGGTAATTCTCTGCTGAGACAGGAGAAGGCACTTTGTGATAACAATCTCTCTTCTCCTCCCTCTGCAGAAAGGAAGACTCACACCATTCCATCATTAACGGTGTCCATCCAATTGGACCCGCCACTTTCTCTCAGAAAGCCCAAAAGCTGGAGGAGCCACCATCTTGGGCAGTCCTATCTAAGACAGAAGTCGGGACAATTTGCTTTTTGCATTGTAAATGCGTTTTCTTTTCATTTCCATCTGTACACATTATACGGGGTTGGCTACATTAAATTTCTGGGTTAACAGAAAAGTTTGGCATGCTATGGTCCACACCAAGAATGGAAAAACGACGATTACTAAGAGTTTTTCCCATTGGAATCCCACATTAAAGTACTAGAAAGAAATTAAATTTTAAAACTGAGCCTGCTTACAGTACAAATTACGTCAAGAGTAACACAATTGATCAAATGTGCCATGTGAACAGGAGTTTGTCCATCTGCTACTTCCTCCAGTTTTTCCATCATTCTTTCCGATTTTTCATTAAAAATATACATTAGGTCCTTCAGGTACCTGTTCAGAGATAGACAAAAGTGTAAACACTAAAATACTACCTAAAAGAGACAAGACAAGTTCTTAAACACAGACAATACAGTTACTAAAAGACAGACAAAATGTAACTTAAGTTAACATTTTCAAACCCATTCAATCCGATTTGGGGCAGTGGAGGGCAGGACATTACCCCAAAGGCACTCTGGGCAAGAGAGGATCAAGGACTAGATAAGGCACTAATCTGTCACTTGGTACATGCACACACACATGATGCCATTTTGGAATCGCCGGTGTAGAACTTGTCAGTCGGTGAATTTAAGATAGAGATGTCAAATGATTACATCTTTTAAATAGCAATCAATAGCAAATTTCATTCAATTAGTCTCGATCGCTCGAATGTTACCCGATCTGATTTTGGTTGCTCTGCAATGTCACTGCCTTTCAACTTCTTAGCTGCTCAAATTTTGATGACTTGTGGCTTTCATATAAATCATCAATACATGACAAAATTGTCCTACATGAAGGTAACATGTAAGAATTGTCAGATAGTGATGGGTGATTCACGAATGATTTGTTCTTTTTGAGTGACTAATTTTAATGAGTCATACGAATGGATTTACAAGGACAAACAAATGGATTCAGTAGAACAGGAGTGCTAAAATGCATGCCATCAGCCTCTTTTGTTTAGATATTTAAAGTGCATGTGCAAGTACAGTCTGTCTAGTTTGTGATTTTCGTTCAGTTTAATTATGTTTCTTTCTAGTTAGAGTCTTCATTTGCTGATAATGTCCTATCATTGACCATTCTCTTGTCTATCACAAAAGTACAATACAGTAACAACACATTTACATTAGAATGTTTTAATTGTTTTGCACAATTTATTATAGGAATTGCTTTACACAGAATGTATAAACATAATATTTAATATGTTAATGTCTCTTTGTAAATTTAACAAATTGGTCACACAAAACTGAAACTTATATAAAAATATTAATTTAGTTCTAACAGTTATTTTGCCTCCAACTTTGCTTTAGAATACACTTTTTACAGCTCATTGAATGCACCAATTGTTTTGAGTTTAAACTGAATCATTACCCATGAAAGAGTAACATAATTCTCATTTATTTGATTTGCAAACATGTTGCACGATTCTCGTTCATTTGATTTGTAAACTGAATATTACCACAGAATGAGTCACGTGATTCTTGAACATTAAATTCCTGAAGTGAATCACTGAATCACTACCCGAGAACAAGTTGCACAATTCTTGTTTACCTATCAATCTTGAACTGGGTGTCTTATTTTAATTATACATTTCTACTTCATTGTCATGTTTAATGCTTTCAAAGAGGTTAGTAATATATGATGTGAATTAGAAGCATGTTTAACGTATAATTTTAAAATTATATATTATAAATATATGAAAATGTATTTTCAATTCATTCAAGAAGACCCCCACCCCCCAAAAAAAGTACAGTGCAACCTCGGGTCACGAACGTCTCAGACAACATACAAATCAGGTTACGACCAAAAAGTCTGCCAAACTTTTGCATCTGTTCACAACCACACACTTGGGTGATGAACAAGCCAGTTTCCCTTCCGGTTCGTACGCGCTGATGATTTCCGCACGTGTTCAGTCTCTCCCTGTGCATTCTCTGTGCAGCGAGCAAGAGAGAGAGAGAGAGAGCGAGCGAGAGAGAGAGAGAGAGAGAGAGCGTGAGTGAGAGAGACAGCGTGAGCGAGAGAGGGAGAGAGAGCGAGCGAGAGAGAGAGGGAGCGAGTGAGAGAGTCTAAGCAGAAGAAGTAAACATTACAGAAGAAGTAAGTAAACATTTTGTTTACTATTACACTGTGCATTCTACGATATAATTAACTATTTTTGTGCTTAAAAATCTTTAAAAAAATATATATTTACATACAGCTCGTACAGTCCAGAATGGATTAATTGTATTTACATACAATCCTATGGGGGAAATTAGTTCGGGTCACGACCAAATCGGGTTGTGACCAGAGTTTTGGAACGAATTACGGTTGTGACCCGAGGTTCCACTGTATTCCTAAAATGATTCACCTGACTCGCTTATAGATCCAGAAAGGAGAGAAGGAGGCTCTGGGACAGTGAAAATTTGGGTTTAAAGAAAATCGGGAGAGTAAATATATTTTTAAAGAGACAAAAAGAAAAGTAGTGCATCTTAAAAGTGAGGAACATTTGGAAGCAAACTGACACAACACATGCATACAGCATTTCAGAACTTTTGGAATGGTCAAAAAAGAAGAAAGATAACAAGTGGCACACAGGATGACTTCAAACACAAAGAACCATAGGCACCAGATAGAGTGGTGGAGCCTGCAAATCCTGACTTGATGTTATTTTAGACAGTCGAGATGAATAGGATGGACAAGTTTGTTGGGCTGAAAGGCCTGTTCTCATCACCACTGTTGTAATGTTATCCTTTCCTTCAACTATAGTTAGAGGCCAGCAGGCTGTTGCAGTCCATTTTTCAATACCAACAGTTAATATTTTAGATTTTTTTTGATTCATAGACATGGACCCAGTTGTTCATTCTTGGATTGTAGTCTGGTGTGGATTTTGGTGACTAAACATTACTTTTTTACAGTGGAATGTTTTAATTTTAGGAGATATCAATTCTATGATAATTAATTTTCCAAGCACTAAGTTTACAAATATTGACAATGTTCTTTTATCTATCTTGGAGAGTTTTAAATTGAAAGCTAAAATCAAACACTTTGTTCCTTCTAAGACGGCTGTAACGGACAAGTCTACAGTATGTGGTAAGCACTACGGAAGAACATATGCACTAAATTAGATTAAAATAAAAAGAAATACTTTTGAAATTATTTGCATTCGTTAACTTTGACAGCCTTAATTTAAACACACATTAAGTGTAACATTCTGTTTTTAAAATTAGTACTGGAAACCTAAGCATAGCTGGCATAGAAGAGATGTGTATTTCTCTAGGAAATGAAAATTGCAGGATTAGCTTTTTCTTCAAGAAAACAAAAGAAAGAGGAAAGAAGGAGAAAGAAGGACAAGCAAGGAGCATCAAAATGGACACTACACACTATTGGGAAACACTAAAAAAGAGAAACAATTTATTGAGCGTGGGTGGTCACACGCATGTGTGAGTGTGTATGCCCTGTGACGGCCTCTTTCTTTCCTGCCTCGAGTTACGTCCTGCCAGGATTGGCTCTGGCTCTTCAAGAATGAGGAGGTGGATTAAATGGGTTTGGACAATGGATGGGTGGATGAATACTGATTCCTAAAAAGAAACAAAGATAAATTTAAAAACGGTGGTCATTAACTCCGCTCCGCTGAAGCATTAGCTGGTAGGAGTAAATAAAATGTAAGAGATGGAAGTCAAAATCGTGCAATTCCTGGAAAGGAGGCAACTGATAATTTATGTTCGCTTAAAAATGCCATACATGTTACCACAGAAAACCATTGGGAGTTATCAATTGTGAATTTTGATGTTGAAAAAAGTTTTTGATAGACAGCACATGTGGAATGTGTTTCCAAGTAATTTTACGAGGTGACTGACGATAAGTAAGATAAGAATTACTAACACATTAATGGGGCTAATCCTAGTTGAGCGTGGGGTTAGGCAAAGATATCCGTTTATCAACCTCATGGTTTGACTGAGGCATAAAAACAAAGGCTAACACCATCCTACAGAATAAGAATATTTAAGGTGGAGAAATTTCAGGTATTTCATGTCCTGAACATAATGCAAAAAAGGAGCTGCTCAAATACAAGTTAAATATAGAAAAACCAAATGTATGTTGTGTGGAAGACTGAAATAAACAACAAACTCAAAATGGATAACAAAAGAAATAACAAAAGTATTACAGTAATCCCTCCTCCATCGCGGGGGTTGCGTTCCAGAGCCACCCGCGAAATAAGAAAATCCGCGAAGTAGAAACCATATGTTTATATGGTTATTTTTATATTGTCATGCTTGGGTCACAGATTTGCGCAGAAACACAGGAGGTTGTAGAGAGACAGGAACGTTATTCAAACACTGCAAACAAACATTTGTCTCTTTTTCAAAAGTTTAAACTGTGCTCCATGACAAGACAGAGATGACAGTTCTGTCTCACAATTAAAAGAATGCAAACATATCTTCCTCTTCAAAGGAGTGCACGTCAGGAGCACTGAATGTCAGAAAGACACAGGAAAGCAAACAAATCAATAGGGCTGTTTGGCTTTTAGGTATGCGAAGCACCGCGGCACAAAGCTGTTGAAGGCGGCAGCTCACACCCCCTCCGTCAGGAGCAGGGAGAGAGAGAGAGAGAGAGAGAGAGATAGAGAGAGAGAGAGAGAGACAGAGTTTGTTTTTCAGTCAAAAATCAATACGTGCCCTTCGAGCTTTTAAGTATGCGAAGCACCGTGCAACATGTCGTTTCAGGAAGCAGCTGCACAAAAGATAGCAACGTGAAGATAATCTTTCAGCATTTTTAGACGAGCGTCCGTATCATCTAGGTGTGCGAACAGCCCCCCCTGCTCAATCCCCATACGTCAGGATCAGAGAAAGTCAGCGCAAGAGAGAGAGAAGAGTAAGCAATCTAGCTTCTCAGCCATCTGCCAATAGCGTCCCTTGTATGAAATCAACTGGGCAAACCAACTGAGGAAGCATGTACCAGAAATTAAAAGATCCATTGTCCGCAGAAATCCGCGAACCAGCAAAAAATCCACGATATATATTTAAATATGCTTACATATAAAATCCGCGATGGAGTGAATCCGCGAAAGGTGAAGCGCGATATAGCGAGGGATCACTGTATAGGTTTATACTGTCAGCACTGTCACATGCACAGAGTACAGTGAAATTCTTACTTGTGTGTGCTGAAGACCATGCAGCTTGTCGCCATGATTAGCGTGTGTGTAGTGGGGCTACATAGTAATAGTGTTGTTCAATGTTTGTTGCGAGTGCGTTTTGTTTCCATCATCCCATTTGCTGTTTGTGTGCATAAGTAAATGTCGTCCCCGTAAATACAAGAGGGACGGATGATGGAAAGAGACTGTAACCCCAAATTGGAACACACCTGTTAATGATCAATCAATTACATCCGGCAGTACTATATATACAATCGGGAGAGAACAGGGAGGAGAGAGGAGAAAGACGAGGATCACATTTCACCACGACGCATCAACGTACCTGCTGTTTACCACATCGCGCCATTGAAACCAGTTTGTTTTCATTCCGCCGGACTGACTTCAATTCCCTTATCACCAGAGACCCCAGGGTTGGATTACATCATCCACCACAAGCCGAGGATTCACGGTGAGGTTGCTCTATTTAATCCGGGAAATACAAATGCATCTCTTATCAGTTGACCAGTCATCCGCATTCAGGACAGTTGTACACTCGGACTCAAGTTCAATATCATTGCCATTTTCTGTGTTTCATTCATTGTTGTTATTTGTTGTTGTTTGTTATGCTACAGGGGCAAGGGAGGGTTTGTTGTGTATATATATATATATATATATATATATATATATATATATATATATATATATATATATACAGTGGGGCAAAAAAGTATTTAGTCAGCCACCAATTGTGCAAGTTCTCCCACTTACAAAGATGAGAGAGGCCTGTAATTTTCATCATAGGTATACCTCAACTATGAGAGACAAAATGAGAAAAAAAAATCCAGAAAATCACATTGTCTGATTTTTTGAAGAATTTATTTGCAAATTATAGGTGGAAAATAAGTATTTGGTCACCTACAAACAAGCAAGATTTCTGGCTCTCACGGATCTGTAACTTCTTCTGTAAGAGGCTCCTCTGTCTTCCACTCGTTACCTGTATTAATGGCAACTGTTTGAACTCGTTATCAATATAAAAGACACTTGTCCACAACCTCAAACAGTCACACTCCAAACTCCACTATGGCCAAGACCAAAGAGCCGTCAAAGGACACCAGAAACAAAATTGTAGACCTGCACCAGGCTGGGAAGACTGAATCTGCAATAGGTAAGCAGCTTGGTGTGCAGAAATCAACTGTGGGAGCAACTTTTAGAAAATGGAAGACATACAAGACCACTGATAATCTCCCTCGATCTGGGGCTCCACGCAAGATCTCACCCTGTGGGGTCAAAATGATCGCAAGAACGGTAAGCAAAAATCCCAGAACCACACGGCGGGACCTAGTGAATGACCTGCAGAGAGCTGGGACCAAAGTAACAAAGGCTGCCATCAGTAACACACTACGCCACCAGGGACTCAAATCCTGCAGTGCCCCTGCTTAAGCCAGTACATGTGCAGGCCCGTCTGAAGTTTGCTAGAGAGCATTTGGATGATCCAGAAGAGGACTGGGAGAATGTCATATGGTCAGATGAAAAAAACTCTACTCGGCGTGTTTGGAGGAGAAAGAATGCTGGGTTGCATCCAAAGAACACCATACCTACTGTAAAGCATGGGGGTGGAAACATCATGCTTTGGGGCTGTTTTTCTGCAAAGGAACCAGGACGACTGATCCGTGTAAAGGAAAGAATGAATGGGACCATGTATCGTCAGATTTTGAGTGAAAATCTCCTTCCATCAGCAAGGGCATTGAAGATGAAATGTGGCTGGGTCTTTCAGCATGACAATGATCCCAAACACACCGCCCGGGTAACGAAGGAGTGGCTTCGTAAGAAGCATTTCAAGGTCCTGGAGTGGCCTAGCCAGTCTCCAGATCTCAACCCCATAGAAAATCTTTGGAGGGAGTTGAAAGTCCGTGTTGCCCAGCCACAGCCCCAAAACATCACTGGTCTAGAGGAGATCTGCATGGAGGAATGGGCCAATACACCAGCAACAGTGTGTGAAAACCTTGTGAAGACTTACAGAAAACATTTGACCTCTGTCATTGCCAACAAAGGGTATATAACAAAGTATTGAGATGAACTTTTGTTATTGACCAAATACTTATTTTTCCACCTATAATTTGCAAATAAATTCTTCAAAAAAATCAGACAATGTGATTTTCTGGATTTTTTTTTCTCATTTTGTCTCTCATAGTTGAGGTATACCTATGATGAAAATTACAGGCCTCTCTCATCTTTGTAAGTGGGAGAACTTGCACAATTGGTGGCTGACTAAATACTTTTTTGCCCCACTGTATATATTTTACATGAGGTATGTGCAATAGTGTTTTTTTGTGTTCAGTTTTAATATATTCACTTATTTTTACATATCTGCTTTTCTTTTGTGCTTATGTTTACACCGTCGATTGTGGAGAAAAGTTTATTTGTTAGAGGTACGACTTGATATGCAAGATTCAGCCTCGGTAATTTATCCAGGCCACAGGTCTTAGAGGTGTAGCTGCCGGCTGGGAAAGGGGTCGGCCATTACAAGTATTACTACCTGACCACAAAATGTCTTCCTCACCTAAAATCATTTGTCTTCCTTTTCTGAAATACTGCTTTACGCTGAAACTTCTGCCTTTCATATTTGAAGAATTTCAGCACAACATGCCACTGCATTAGAAGCTGGCACAAACAAAATCTATGTTTTTTAGTAAGGTATACGATTAAAAAAAATCACCAAACCTAAAGTAGCTGGGAAATCTGGGTGGGCAACTCAACCTGGAATGGATCGGTGGGTGGCTCTTCAGGTGGTATAACCCCACAGTTACCCCATCTGAAATGGTAACAGATTATCAACCACATGAGCTATTTAACAATCATACCTGTCTTGAGTGACTTTATTTATTAACTTCTAGTTCTCATTTTTGTGATGTTTGTGTGAATGAAATTTGTTTTTTGCCATCCATCCATCCATCCTCTTCCGCTTATCCAAGATTGGGTCGCGGGGGCAGCAGCTTGAGCAGAGATGCCCAGACTTTCCTCTCCCCGGCCACTTCTACTAGTTCTTACGGGGGAATCCCGAGGCGTTCCCAGGCCTGCCAAGAGACATAGTCCCTCCAGCGTGTCCTGGGTCTTCCCCAGGGCCTCCTCCCGGTTAGACATGCCCAGAACACCTCACCAGGAAGGCACCCAGGAGGAATCCTAATCAGATGCCCAAGCCACCTCATCTGACTCCTCTCGATGCGGAGGAGCAGCGGCTCTACTCTGAGCTCCTCCCGGATGACCAAGCTTCTCACCCTATCTTTAAGGGAAAGCCCAGACACCCTGCGGAGGAAACTCATTTCAGTCGCTTGTATTCGCGATCTCATTCTTTCAGTCACTACCCATAGCTCATGACCATAGGTGAGGGTAGGAATGTAGATCAACCGGTAAACTGAGAGCTTTGCCTTACGGCTCACCTCCTTTTTCACCACGACAGACCAATGCAGAGCCAGAATCACTACGGACGCGGCACCAATCCGCCAAGTCGATCTCCTGCTCCATTCTTCCCTCACTCGTGAACACTTTTTGCACTTTTTGAAATACTTTGTTGTTATTGTGATGACACCATTCTGAGTCGGATTTTTTGCATGGTCATCTCAATTTTGAGACAAACATTTTATGCTCTGGGCCATATCATTTATAGTCACTATACCTGTTGCAGGCCACGTGATACAGAGATCACATGCTGTAGTGCAGGGATGTCGAACTCCAGCCCTGGTGGGACGCAGTGGCTACTGGTTTTCATTCTAACCCCTTTCCTAATCAGTGACCAGTTTTCACTGTTAATTAACGTCTTTTCTCTTCATTTTAATAGCCCTCTTTTTAAGGATTCAGTCTTCTGAATTGATTCCTTTCTTCGTTAAATGGCAGCCAAACAGAAATGAGATGTGAAACGAGCCGACAGATGACCAGCTAAACTGGGGCTTCAAACTCCAACCAATTTCACCCCAATGAGTTTATTAATGAGAAGCTGATTCTTGCTGTTAATTAAACCTGTTATTTAATTCTATGGCTTGTTGTAGCTCTCATTCTGTCACAGCAAACATTTCCAAAACTGTTGATTTTTCTGTTTTTTCTAAGAACACCATCAAAATGTTTTGGTGACCTCAGAGATCAACCTTAGCGAGACCTTCACTTTTCTTAATTTTCAGATATTGTGTGATGGGCACAGGTGAGCTGCTCATGTGGCGGCTTCTTTTGTCTCATTATTGTTTGGCTGCTAATTAAGGAAAAAGAGACCACTAAGGGGCCTGAGTTGAGTTCATTAAAATGAAGGCAAAAGAAGTTAATTAGCAGCAAAAACTGGTCATTAAGGAAAAAGATAGAATGAAAACCTGCAGCCACTGCGGCCCTCCAGGGCTGAAGTTCGACACCCGTGCTGTAGTGTATCATCTTTGCCTGCCTATATAAAATGGAGGCATACAGCTTAAAAAAATTACATTAGTTAATATAAATTACAGTATAATTAAACCTCTTGCTTTGACCACAACTTCTGTTTAACATCACTGTCTCTAGCTTCAGTTGGTACTTGCTTGCTTTCCTGGTTCCTGTCTTCAGCTTTGATCCTGCCATATCCTTGATGTCCTTGTCCAAAACCTCTGTAATACCTCCTAGTGATCTTCTTTCTTTCTTAATGGGATGGAGTGAGTTCAGCGCAGGTATGTTCACTGTTACAACAACATGAGTGATAGGCAAAACTCCGCTGAATTTGCCTCGCCTCGAGTTTGGTGATAACACAGAATGGTTTGGGAATTTTGGCCAAATCTTAGAAATGCATTGAAGTCAGTCAGTAGGACAAACTGGACTAATGGATTATAATAGTGCAGTGGTCATTTAAGTGTCCCTGAGGGCTAAGGAAGAGTCTGCCAATTATGCTGGACTAATTACTATGGCCAAGCAGTGACCTGAGCTGTGTTGTAGCCATGCTAACCATTGTGCTGCTGTGCCTCACTGAGATAACGTTATATCACAAATCAGGCTGCATCGTTGTTTTCTTGAGCCGGCTTGGTTACAGAGAAAACTCACTTTCACTCAGACAGAGTTCAGAGAAATGCTGGATCAGTTGTGGTTACACTCAAGTCTCATATCTCAAGGTAATAAAAACCTTTATAAGTGTTTGACTGTGTGATGCACTTGGCTTAACCTGTGTGAGATGCTTGCCTCATGTGTCATGTAGCCCAGCACCTCTGCAGGGAATCAGCTCTCTACAGGAAGCCTTTGAATTCTTTTAATTTCAGGAAGACACAAACAGACCTGAAGTCCTCTGACAATGAATAAAGTTTGACTTTTGCCTCTGGACCAGATATGCAACAATTAACAGAATTAAATATCAGAACAGTAAAATTTCTTGCAGACAGTAGCACAGGAGCAGGGAACATGAATTCACTGAAGCTTGGCAAAAACAAGATACAGTACATCAGAGATAATAATGATAGAATTTAATATCAGAACTAAAATTTATAGAAAACAAGAGGAGCAGGAAAATTTCCAGAAGCAGAAATCATGAATTCAGTGTGAGGCTTGCCACATAAGAGCTACAGAAAACCAGTGGGAGAAAACTGAGAACAGCATACAAGGGACTGCTCTAGTCCCTGGAATAGGCAGTAAGGGGCAGGAAATCTCCACTGATCCAGGACTTGCCGAATCCACCAGCCGAAACAGCAGGAGCTGCAGCGCCAATGACTTTACCAGGTACCCATTTTGACGCTGGATTTGTACGAGAGGGGCCGCTTATGCTCCAGCATCTGGGTGATGAAGGACTTGCACTGTGTGCTAACAGGAGTAATGAAGGGCATGGAAGAAGAAGAAGAAGAAGAAGAAGAAGAAGAAGAAGAAGAAGAAGAAGAAGAAGAAGAAGAAGAAGAAGAAGAAGAAGAAGAAGAAGAAGAAGAAGAAGAAGAAGAAGAAGAAGAAGAAGAAGAAGAAGAAGAAGAAGAAGAAGAAGAAGAAGAAGAAGAAGAAGAAGAAGAAGAAGAAGAAGAAGAAGAAGAAGAAGAAGAAGAAGAAGAAGAAGAAGAGCACACTGGCCACCCCTGGGTGTTCACTTCTATTCTCTGTTCTGTAGCTGGCTGACTATGAATCTATGATGCAAGGGAGGAGGATTATCTCTTTAGTGGCCTATCCCACCCAACATTGGCCACTACAGCTCTGTGATATCATGCTGGCCTCACAAATCATCATGGGGCTCAGGGAAAAAAAAGATTGCCTAAGCTGGCTGCACGGCGAATTTTCAGGGGAAAACAATTGGCAAACAAGGTTACTAGCGAACACAGCAAATTTCACTGATCAACACTAATCAATACAGAGAGGACATGCAAGTGATGGGTGTAACAGAACACGATGCAGAGGACAGAAAGATATGGAAGAAGATGATCCGCTGTGGCGAGCCCTAACGGGAGCAGCCAAAAGAAGAAGAAGAACACTAATCAATACACAGATTTATTAAACTTTATACATTTTGACCTTGATATATATAATGAGGTCCTAATATTAGCATGTAACCTGGCATTTACACAAAGTGATACTAGGAGCCTAAACTGAATACCACTTAAGCCGACTGAAAACTCCTAAACCTAATGAAAACTCCCACAGTCAGAGAAAAGCTACAAATAATTATTATCCAAAATTCTCAAATCACCTGTTACAAGAGTTCCACTATACATAACCTTCATTACACTGACCATTATATCATAAATAAGATAAAGCATAGTTTTTTGGGATACAGAAATGTAATGCTTACATTTAAGACAATAATTCTGTATGAAAATGAAATGTTAAGCCATGTTTACTCCTCCTAGCTCAGAATCAGATGTTCATTCATTCTAAACATTTATTATAAATCGCTGCATATGTATGTTCATTTTAAAAACATTCTTCACTTTGTGTCTTGCTTTTCCAAAAGGTGCATAGTAATACGAGGGACGTTTAAAAAGTTTCTGCACTTTTATGGGAGAGGTAGTAATTGGGCATTAAAAAGCTGGTACGACGCTGGGAAAATTGCATCGCAAATGAAGGTGACTATGTAGAAAAGTGAAGTCATTTGTTTTTGGAATTCTTAATAAATAGAGTTAAAAAAAGGTGTGGAAACTTTTTGAACGTCCCTCGTAAAATGTACCTTGAATGTGACGTCCATTCTTACAGGACAATTTAGGTAGCCTGTACTATTTTTAAGAAGTCTCTCTCACATAAGGCATGCCTTTAACTGCAGGTGAAGGCTCTGAAGTTTTCCTAATTAGTTCATTTAAAGCAGCTAAAGTATGTGAAAACCAGGTGTAATATACTTCACTTTACATGCTCCAAGGTCAAATACTTTGTCATTTTGAATTCTATCAACCTGAAACACTAACATCAAAGGTCATAAAAATCAGTACTTACGTTCGGCTGAAAGCTGGATCCATAATTCTACGCTGATGGTACCAGCGATCATGGTTTATGTCAGTCACAAGTCCAAGTCCAAAAAATCTTTGTAAAGAAAGAAAGCATTGTTAAATTCTCAGCAAGAATTAAGAAAGACTTTGAAAAGTATATATGTATTAATCTGTTTTGTGTTATCTAATAGACAGGGGAGCTTTTCAGCCTAGCTCAGCCTAGATAAGACATACAGTCTGGTGTAAGAATGTCGAGCCTCTCTACAGCCGTACATTAAAGGCCATCATCTGTCTGCATGGACCACACCATTACGGCTCTGTACTTTATATGGATGGCAAAAATGGCTTTCAGGACCAACCTATATAAGCCATCTGTGCTCCACTTCATTACATACCCAGTTCAAGCATAGGGGTCTCATTGCGTTTGTTTGCCACATCAAAGGGCAGACAGCACCACTGTACTTTCCCCACCAGAGGAAGATGACTTTTCTGATATTCATGTGGAATTTCTTCTACCTTAGATCGAACAATTTCTATTTACTTGGTAGATCACCCTATTAAACTGCACAATTTCCTGTTTTAGTGAGCATATACAGTATATTCGGAATATATCAATTCTTTTTTTAATAAGGTGCACTTCCATGAATAAGCTTCAAAAAACCCTTTAGAACATTTGCCGAGTTGTTCAAGGAAATAATACCAGAGGGAGCAAACCAAAACAAATAACATTTATGTCCACTCATATAAAATGTCAGCATGATCAAATGAAATGGTAAAGGCTTGACTGAAATCACAGTTCGGTTTTTACATAAGACTGTACAACTAATTAAGTAGAATGTACACTGCACTGTGAAGGAGGAGAACACACATCCCAGGTGAGACAGGGAATAATACATTACCCAGACGGGAGGCCAGAGCGGCGATGAAAGCGTATTGGCCTCCTCCTCCTTAGGATCCCTATGTATCGATAGAGGACACTGACAGGGGAGGACCTCCCTACTTTTCTTATGGCCCAGAAATGTTTCTTAGAGGATATGATGTGGCACTGAAAACACCCCCGGATCTGGCATAAAAGGGAGCCCTGCTGCCAAACATGAACGAGTCAGAGTTGGGAGGCAGCAGGCAACACTCAACAGAGGAGAAAAGGAGGAAGAACTGGTGATTTATTATTCATTTATTGTATTATTGTGGCTTACGTCAGGAGAGGATTGTGGAAAGTGTCTTGGGAGAGAATAAAATGCCTAATAAAATTTTATCCTAAATAACTTGTGGTGTATTGATGGGTCTGTGGTTTGGGGCTCTCTGGTGCCCCCTTGTGGTCTCAACTGCTAAAGGAATTGCTCAGATTATCCAAATACTGAATTACTGAAGGCATCACACAGACAGGGTGGCACAGTGGCGCAGTGGTAGCGGTGTGGCCTCGCAAAAAGGAGACCTGGGTTCACTTCCCGGGTCCTCCCTGTGTGGAGTTTGCATGTTCTCCCCGTGTCTGTGTGTGTTTCCTCCCACAGTCCAGACATGCAGGTTACGTGGATTGGCGATCCTAAATTGTCCCTAGTGTGTGCTTGGTGTGTGTGTGTGCCCTGCGGTGGGCTGGCACCCTGCCCGGGGTTTGTTTCCTGCCTTGCGCCCTGTGTTGACTGGGATTGGCTCCAGCAGACCCCTGTAACCGTGTAGTTAGGATATAGCGGGTTGGATAATGGATGGATCACACAGACATATTTGCAAATTATGCACTTTGGTAACAAAAGAATTTGCTTGTTTGCAAATAATATGCTTTTAACAATTAAATTCTATAATCTCAGAAATAAATTACAAAAATGTACACTGCTATTACTGAATGACAAACAGTATTGAATTAAATCTTTGTATTACTGCATTCAAAGTTAAGAAAATGAACAGGCAAACTGCAAACCAGTATCTGAAACCAAGATCTTCCTCTCAGAGGAGCAGAATGAAATCAAGACAGTTTTCACAAGGCCTGGGAAAACATGAAGTCGTGGATAAAGAAACAAAAGGAACGATGATTTACAGTATACACTGCACCTACTGTGATTGAAGGCTCATTTACTTCAGGGGGCTTAGCATTATCAACATCATTCAAGGCTTCATTGCTTTGAAATGAAATCCACTTAGATTAGTATGGCGGCATGGACATTATTTATGATCAAAAGGGTCCCCAGTCCTCCAGAGCATGTACATAAATGGCCAGAGACCACCCAGAAGTGACTAGCAATGCATAAACATCTTGGATAAAATGTTACTGGGAATAGATTTCCTGCAAAGACACTGGGGGCCTTATTTATAAAAATGTGTGTGGAATGATCCTAAATCTGAACATACAGCATGATTATTTCCAAAAGATTCCACAAATGATTTATAAAAATTTCCTGTACATGAATAAATATTCCTAGATCCTCCACTCCTGGCCTGTTAATAAATAACAAATCACCTTAAATTTGTGTGCATGTGAACAACCACACTGTATCTACCCAAAGAATACCCTAAAGAATCTTCGTATGTTTGGATATAACTCCATATAAATGGCAAGAAATCGCCCATCATTAAAAAGGCACGTGAATGCTAAGTTCAGGAACAAAGAAAAATCTCTCTCCAAATGACATAAAGGTCCTGATGAAAGAAAAAAAAATATTTTATTTGGCATCCTAAGCACTGGGGTTACTGGAAAACCACTGTATACTACTTGCCAAGCTGTGACATTAGTGCTCAGTAAAACAGGTGACCAAAATCTGGCAGGCAAGCAAAACTGGAGTAAGACTGGCCTGAGATTCTCCCATCCTGCCTGTGGGTTCTCTTTGGAAGGTTGCCTTTTGCATGTAACTTGTGCACTGAGAGATTTTGCCCCTCCACTGGAACAGTGAGATCATGCACATTAGAGAACTTAAAGCATAAGTTTGCGATTTTTTAAGTAAAAGTTATTTCTTCACAACCATGGTATATAAAGTATATATATTACCAAGATTTTGCTTTAAAGACTATCATTTTTTAACATTTTAAAAATACTTTGTCCATTTGTGCAGCTTACATTAGGACTAATGGATACACGGGTCCGTAGGTGAAAGAGAAAGCTTTAATACTTACCAAATAAATCAATTTTTCAAGCCAAAAATGTTATTAAGCATTGATTTGTGTCTTGAGATTGCACACATCATGCAAAACAGCGTACCCATGTCGTTATCAGAAGAATAAAAATCACAAAGCACAACACTGTTGTGACATTCAGCCATTTTAAAAAGAGACCGCACACTCTGTTCTATCACTTGTCTTCATCCACCGCATCTTGCAGGGTCAGGGACATGGATTCACCTCAGGAAGTCATCACCAATTGCTGCTATTAACAATGAAATTTGAATGCTCAGATGTGAATTGCTGTCTGTGTTCTATACAATCCGTCTACTGACTTCATAGGGCTTGGGGGGTCATGAGGTCGCTGGAAAGAGGTGTGTGGTGCTCCCGACATCTATGCAAAAGGACGAAGGTCCAAGTCTTTAGAGTCCTGGTGCTTCCTGTCTTGCTATATGGACGATATCCAGCGACCTGAGATGAAGACTGGACTCCTTTGGTACTGTTTCTCTCCGGAAAATCCTTGGGTACCGCTGGTTTGACTTTGTGTTGCTCATGGAGTCCCGAATGAAGCACATGACCTGCATTGTGAGGGAGAGTCAGTTACGGCACTACGGCCATGTGGTGCGTTTCCCCGAGGGTGATCCAGTTCATAAGATCCTTATTGTTGGGGAACTGAGTGGCTGGACCAGGCCAAGGGGTCGCCCACGTAACACCTGGCTGCGGCAGACAGAGGGTCATTTCCAGAGGGTGGGACTGGACCACGTGTCTGCCTGGGGGGTTGCAAACCGGGACCCCAAGTTGTTTCGTTGTGTGGTGGGTGAGGCAACGCATTGTACCAGTGCATGCTCCCCAAATTGACTTGACTTGTTCTATACACAGCTAGGGAAGAATAACTGAAAAATGCACACTTATGGTCACGTACATTCTTTTACTCTGTGTAAGCTTATTTCACGTGTTAGTAGCTACTTCCAGTATTGCCTCACTCCACTCAGCCAGACTCAAACACAATCTGTATGCCACTGTTTTCCCCAGCGGCCCTTTGTGGTTATGCATCAGGAGCACAGCTTCAGTCAGCATTTTTGTACCAAACATGCAAACTGTCCTAGTAATCTCTCGTGTGAGGTACGGCTAACAGAGCCACCAAACACTGCGATAGTTTACAGGCTCAGCTACTGCTGTGTCTGCAGTCTACACAATTGCCCCAGAGCTCTTCATGCTGCCGCTCCTCACGGAGATCCTTTTACGCTGCCTTCTGCAGGTCTGGCAGAGCTATGATTCCCACCTCACAGTGCCAGGGTCTGCATGTGTTTTCCATGTTCTCCCCATGTACAGTATTTACAGATTAATTGTTACTTGTACAAAGTACAATGAAACTCTTATGTGCTCTTTTCGCTTCATTGCCTATGAAGTTTTGTAAAATATTGTAATGGGTGAGAAGTTAGTGCTGTTTAGGAAAAAATAATTGTATGATTTGAACATAAATCTGCCTATTACTACAAGCCATGGCAGAGCGTAACTGTTGATAAAATAGAATTGCAGAGGCAAAAGTAGAATAATAAGCAGAATACAGCCTGGCACTGGGGGCCTTGTCAGATTATCATAACTCTACCCACGACAGAGGCGACATGCAGACAAGCATAAAGGAAATGGATTCTTACCTCAAGAAAAATATATCCAAGAATTTATTTCCTTATTGTTATCATAAGGATTCTTCATAAATACAAAAGGCATATTTTCTTAAATTGAAACCTTTGCAGCTTCAAAGTGGATGAATTCCTTAGGTTTTAAGGTTTTTGTTTTCACGTTTGGACCCCAGCCCCATAACTTCCATTTTAATGCGCCAGAACAGGCAGCTTATTTAATTTTATAAAAAAATGCTTCAGTTTAGAACACAATTTCATGTGACAATTTAATACAATGATTGGGAAGAAATAGCTTTGACATGAAAAATACTGAACTTATTATTTAAGGCTATGATCCTACTGTTGGCCAAGGTCCATAAGGGTGGGCCATGAGCCAATAATCATCAAACAAGTCTAACCATTATGTAAAAATAAACGCGCTGTGCAATGTACCGATGGTGAAGGGGTCTAGCTGAGCAAGAGCCATCATGGCTGCTTACTCTTCAAAGCCATCTGCCACATATATGTATTGAACATGCTAATTAGTAATTACTGATACCATTAAGGTGAATTTCACAATTTAAATTATGTTTGAAATAATAACACAAGCATTGGCCATTTTGTTATAATTCACAGTAAAATCAACATAACACATTTTAGTATCGCATATGTTTCTTATTCTGTTGCTTGCTCTTCTTTTCCTGGTTTGTACCAGTGTGTTTATTGTCATTTTCATTTTGGTTGTCCATTTTAATTTGGGTTTGAAGGTTTTCACACTTCATGTTAGTTGAACCTAATGTGTTATTTATTTATTTATTTGTATTTCTTATTGGTTTTGTATAAATCTACTACTGTCCTGAATAAGCCCCCAATCTTCTTCTTCTTCTGGCTGCTCCCATTAGGGGTCATCACAGCGGATCATCTTCTTCCATATCCTTCTGTCCTCTTCATCTTGTTCTGTCACATTCATCACCTTCATGTCCTCTCTCAGCACATCCATAATCCTCCTCTTAGGCCTTCCTCTTTATCTCTGGCAGCTCTATCCTTAGCATCCTTCTCCCAATATACTCAGCATCGCTCCTGTCCAAACCAGAATAAGCCTCCAATATCTCAGGTATAAAAAAATTGGACGTGAGAGTCAGTAAGCTTTGCGCACTGAGAACCAAGTAACCCGAACTACTCTATTACATTTTAATAATTATTTACCGCTCTGATGCTGATCTTTCTGATCATAAAATAAGTTATTACGATAGCAATTAACGAGAAGAATTCATAACTAATTGCAGAATTATGGTATTTGAGGGTTTCTCTAGAGCACGGGTGTCGAACTCCAGCCTGGAGGCCCGCAGTGGCTGCAGGTTTTCATTCTAACCTTCTTCTTCATTAGTGACCTGTTTCTTCTGCTAATTAACTTCTTTTGCCTTAGTTTTAATTAACTTGACTCAGGCCCCTTAGTTCTCTCTTTTTCCTTAATTAGCAGCCAAACAATAATGAGACACAAAATGAGCCGCCACATGACCAGTTCCCCTGTGCCCATCACACAATATCTGAAAATAAAGAAAGGTGATGGTCTAAGTAGGGTTGATCTCTCAGGTCACCAAACATTGTGACGGTGTTCTTAGAAAAAACAGAAAAATCAACAGTTATGGAAATGTCTGCTGTGGCAGAATGAGAGCAGCAACAAGCCATGGAATTAAATAACGGGTTTAATTAACAGCAAGAATCAGCTTTTCATTAAGAGACTGGTTGGAGTTTGAAATCCCAGCTTAGCTGGTCATCAGTCGGCTCGTTCCACATCTCATTTCTGTTTGGCTGTCATTTAATGAAGAAAGGAATACATTCAGAGGACTGAATCCTTAAAAACAGGGCTATTAAAATGAAGGGAAAAGGAGTTAATTAGCAGTGAAAACTGGTCACTGATTAGGAAAAGGGTCAGAATGAAAACCTGCTGCCACTGCGGCCCTCCAGGCCAGGAGTTCGACACCCCTGCTCTAGAGTGCCTCTTTCTCCTGCACGATTTGTCTCAAAAACTAAGCCACATTTTGCCATAACAGGCTTAACTTTCGAGTTTGGTGTTTTTTCCGTCCTCAAGAAACTGTGACACACAGACACACACCCATCATCGATATAGCGATGTTTTTGATATCAAGGGACCTTAAAACATTTGAGATCCATCGAAAACGGGAGACTGAAATTTTCGACGAATCTAAAACTTTCACTCTTCAACACAGACAACAGGTTATGGTGGGAGAGGGTGCAAAGCAAAAAAGTGATCAAGCAGTGGCCTCTTGGAGTATGTTTATGAAGAAAAGTTTATATGCCTCTTTTTCAATTTCTGTATGTATAAAAGTAGATTTTACATCAGTTACAGGTTTTATAAATCCCAGTTTGTCAGCTGATTTTGACACAAGTCTAAGAAATTTAAGATCAAATCTCTTTGTATAATCATTTTATAAATGTATCCTCTGGTTTATGTCCACAGTCTGACTACATGACGTTAGGGGAAATGGTGAGAATCAATAATCCCAGTATGACTTTTGCCCTGAAGATAAACTGGTATCCCATCCAGAGTTGGTGACACACCCACTACAGGCCAATTTACAGTTGCCATTTCACCTAACGTATAAATGTAAAGACATGGGTTCAAAACCAAATATCATCCACACAGACATGGAGATGATAATGTAAACTCCTCACATGGCAGTGTAGCTCAAGCTGGGATTCAGGTACCAGCACTAAAAAAAATTATCCTTGTACCAAACACAAGACAACGTATAATAGTCTGAATAAAAAATAACTGTAGATGCATGCATGGATGGACAAAGAATTAATTTCAGGAGTCTAGCACAGAGGCCTCACTTTAGGACTAATTTTTAAGTCTCACTCCTGCCTATCTTACAATGTTTCATCCCAAACCTGTCCACACCCTAACAGGTTTGATTCCATGCCATCTTGTTCCAACTGAGTGTTGATCTAAGCTGTCTAGCTCAGATGGAGTTTTTAGTCCACTTTCAACTGTAACCCACAGGATAATTTGCTACCAATGCTAAATGTGTGACTCTAGCTAACTGTGATAAATACACTGGGCCTATAAGCTACTACTGGTTGACAGATTCTTCTTCTGTATACCAAACTGGCAGATGACTTTGTGTCAGTTCTGTGTGTTGACTGTGAAGGCAGTGTCTACAGTTGGTAAGACTGAGGAAGGTGACAAGCTATGGTTGCTATTAAAGCCAATCAGGATTACAAAATTACTCAACAGACAAGCTTCTGCATTCTTCAACTGACTCGGGGTTTTTGATAAATGCAGGACTGACATTGAATTTTCAGCGATTTTCAGTTATGGCCTTCATTTAATCTTAAAGTTTGGAGGCAGTCAGTGACTTTGTCTAAATAGTCCATGACTTGCTGTGATAAAATCGGAGGCTAATTTTGTCTTTAGTCATAGAGGCAGGTTCTTTGTGCATGAGAGCCGACAACCAATGAACGCTTACCTGGAAGTTCAATACATATAATGCAGCAATGAGGAACAAGGATAGTGGATGGACCTCACAAACACAAAAGAACCTTGTCTGTCTGATATCTCATGTTTTTTACGTACCGCAAAGGAATGGAAAAAGAAAAGAAAGGGGTAGGGAGTTCAGCTGAACTCGCCATATCTGTCAAACCTTTGTACAGCACCGGCTTTGTCAGGAAGCACATTATCTGGAAAAGGGGCAAACACGACTGTGCTGGAGTGGTGGCTCTGAGGCTAAGGGTCTGTGCTGGTATCCAGAAGGTTACCAGTTCGAATCCCCGTCACTGCCAAAAGAGATCCTACTCTGCTGGGCCCGTGAGCAAAGCCCTTAACCTGTAATTGCTCCAGAGGCGCTGTACAATGGCTGACCCTGCGCTCTGACCCCAAGGGGTATGCAAAAACGAACAAATTCCTAATGCAAGAAATTGTATAAGGCGAAATAAAGAACAAAAAAAAGTTGTCATGTACTCGCTAAATTTGACATGCTCTGTGATTTTCAGCCATGCAAAACTGATGTGGTCTGGCAATGAGATCAGTAACTTCATTCAGCAAGTCTGACACACCCCATGACTAGAAGTCACATAATGTGATATTGGCTTTTTTGGACTGATATAGTAGTTTCCTCTGTTTTGAATGTCTTATGCGAGAGTCTATAAGGGTACATGGTTACTGTGCACATTATAACAATAGAAGGTCAGTTCTGACATAAAACAGAATTGAGAAGCCAGAACGTGCCAGAATGGCCGGATTTAATATTCACTCTCCAGGCTCATCTCATCTGCCTTGGCTGTTCTGTAATAAGCATATCAATAAGCAGATTTCTAATCAGTTTTCACTTCTGTCTAAAAAGGACAATAGTCTGCTTACAAAAAATAGTTTGTCTGTGCATCTTTTTGATAAGGTTAAAACATGGAAGTATGAACACTGTGTCGCTCATTAGTGACAGTCTGCAAAACAAAACAGTGGCCTTTCTAATTGGTCACACATATTGAAAGCTTACTTTATGCAGCAGAATGCTCAAAACTTGATGTGATACGAATGTGCAGTGAGTCTGGCAACTTTTTGGTTATTATGCAGAAAACAGACAACAGACACTGCCTGTGTTTCACAATCAACAATATTACACTTTTTATGTCGTGTGCTGGGGGTGCGACTCTCTGTTTCTGTGATTTCATTAGCTTTGACTAGGAATCCAGATTATTAACACACCACTCTTGATTTACTAGCTGACACTTAACAGATATACAGTACACATTAGTGTCATAGACCACTGCACAAAACCTTTAGATTTATATTGATCTACAATATGTTTTGGTTGTATTTATGACATTTGTGTAACATGGGAGGCAGCTAAAGGGCTTGAATGAGAGTAATTCCGAGCCAGACCGGGAGGTAGCGGAGTGCACTGACTCTTTCTCTCGCTTTTCTATAGACCGTTCACAGGAAATTCCACCTGACCCTGATGATGTCATTCCTGGTTCCTGCCCCTTTGATGTCACTTCCTATACTGAACTTTAAAGCCGCCACCTTTCGTTTATCCCCTCAGTTCTGTTCTGGACTCTAATCTGTACACATCAGTACAAACCTTTAGACCATTTTACAGCCAGAGAATAAAATACGGATTGTTGCCCCAAAACTTTGTGTGGTTTCTTTGATTTTGTGACAACATACATAAATGTAAAAACAATGATTTTACACTTAGTGAAAACACTTAATATAATTTTGTAACAGTGTGAAAGAAATCCTTCCATATGTCATAAGATGATAGATTATTACAAGATATGACAATCTATTAACTTGGAATAAAAATAATTAAGTAAGAATATACAAGAAACATAATATTTTAACACTGAAATGCAGTAAACATCAAAAACGTGGAGAAAAAGTACTAAAAATTAGTTTCTAACAGACAAAAACTCAAGATCATTCAGTTCTCAAAACTTGTACTGTATATGTCTGACCTGGTGACATTTGAGTACTGAAATGTTCAATTAAAGCAGCGCACAACAAATATACATTTACCTGACATTCCTATAAACTAGTGATGCCTACCTCTGTCGGAACAAAGAAAACAGAAGCTTGTAACCGTATGGGTCCTTTGTATACTTCTGTGACATCAGAAGCTCCTAAAAAAAGGAGAACAACATTATACACTAACTGAATAAAATATGAATTTAACAGAAACAGGAATTCATAGAATTTATAACAAAACATTCTAGCTATGAATTTGTTTTCGAAGAATATAAATAGTTACCAAATTAAAAAAGAAAAAACATAACTCTGAATAGATAAGCAGATTTCAGGAAACAGCACTACGGTGCAGCAAGAACCAAATAATCAAAGCTGGGTGTCTGTCACCAAGTGTTAAATCAGAAACAACAATGGTGGATCAGAGAGGCCTGCTGATATGCTAAGTTTATGAATCAGGGCATCCCTGAGGTTTTGATTAGTGGTGCTGAGAGTGAGCTACTATTAGGATAAGAAGGGAAAATCAACATTATTTCGGGAGCTTTTTTCTGATTTTTGTGTGATATTTTTTATTATATGATGTTGCTAAGCATTTAAAAAAACTTTATAAACTTTATACATTCCCATATATAAAAATAGTATGGTCTGATCAGGATATACAGTACTACAAATTCATTTTTCTTTCCTGACCCTCCTAACTAATATGCAGATATTTATTGTGCAAGATCCTTCTTTAATAAAGAATAATTGATGGGTTTAAATTTTCTAGGCTTACCTTAATTGCCTCTGGACTGGTCACAATCAGAAACACATGGTTTAGCATATTCACTCGTACAACTGGCCCATATTCTTCAGCCCTGAAAGATAACAACCTGAATGTGAAAGGAATCACATAGATGTATATATAATTTTACAAATTTCTACTACAATTGAGAATACAAAATTAAGTAGATTTGAAAATATATTTTTTGTATAGTAGATGTGTATGTCTAGCATAACTTCTTTGAGCACACTTTAAGCCAACTGAAGGTTGTAAGCAGGTGGGACCCTGTCCTAGCAGCACTAGAAATGAAGTTCCATCTATCAGTATTAAATAGTATCTCATCTATCTGTCTAGTGTGGTCGCTGAAGTCAGAAAAACAAAGGGAGACAAAAACACCAATTTAAAATAAAAAGCAATTTCTTTATTCTTGGTGAGAGGAGGCAGGCTGCCCGCCTGCCAGCTCAAGTTGCTACTGACAGGTCAGATCAGACAGCCTGCTCAAAAAAGGAAGTTAGCTCAGTTTTATACCAGATTGTTTACTAAACAAAAAGAGGAAGTATGTCAGTTCAATTTGAGGTCACGCAGAGTTTGCAAGTAGTTTAAGATGACACAATAAATCAGTACGTGCAGAAGTACACGGTAGTCAGCATGCCCAGAGTCCCAGGTTCCCCATCCAAATTAGGCTATGCAATTCAGCTATGGCTAGTTTTACACAGACAGCACTTTGCAAAATAAGTACTTCCCTATTCTTCTGCACCATCAGGGTTACAACACTTCAACGGCTATGTGGCAGTTACAATTTAAGAATGTTTTCTCAGCTTATAAAAGGATTAATCTTATACTGTTGGTTAATGCACAGCACATTCTTATTATAGCTTACATTTCAGTTAATAATGTTTCTTCTTTCTCACTAGCTATCTATCTATTAGTATTAGATAGTATCCTATCAATCTATCAGTCAGTATTAAATAGTATCTATCGATCTATCTATCTATCTATATATCGATCTATCTAGGTACAAAGCAGGAATCAGTATATCAAAGCAATACCAAAGCAGGGCATCTTTATATAAAGTGTGCTGGACTGTACAAGTAGGCTTGCATGTGGGAAGGTATGCAGCATGCACCGCAGCTTCCATTTTGTCTTGTTCTTTCTTATCTATTTGCAGTTCTTGTCTTGTTATTTCCAGGTATTTTTTGTCATCCTTTATAATCTCTTAGGCTCCTTAATAACTCTCTGATGTTATAAAGAGTTGTCTGTAACACTTTGTCAGCTATTTCACTTTTGTATATACAATATTTCATATATAGAAGTTGGCTTTGTTTATTTAATTAATTCAGACTACCATGTTCACCTTCCAAAAACTTTCAAATGCATTCAGTGATACTTCACAGCCCATTATTCACTAAATAGTGTTGGTTTCAATCAAACGTCTTTGCTTCCCGTTTCTTCCAAATCTTCCCCATCATCTCTTCTATTAGCCAGTGTTTCTTTTCTCTGTTTTGTTTCTTTCAGTCATTTAGTACACCTTCTTTTAAATCTAACCTTTTTGTGATGGAAGCTAACCTGCACTTCATTACTAAGGACATTCAGGCCTTTTTGGAAACAAGATTATTTACTTGCTAGCTTGCTAGCTGTCCTACACATCTAAGATGGGTTGATGTCTAAGTAATCAGCACAGGCCGCCTGTTTCTTATCTGATAAATGGGTCGTCCATTTGGTCTGATATAAATACACACCCAATCCCCTTCCCTTGTGGCGGCCTTTTCCTCTTCGGATTGAGGCGTCAATTTTTCTGTATTTCCTCTTGGCTTTGGTTGCTCACCTTACCTCACTTAGAGGTCAGATGTTTTGCTGGGAAAACAAGGCAGTGGTCTCTACCACTTTGGATAAATTTAGCAACTCTAGCCTGGTTGTGTTGGAACTTTGGTTTCCTGATGTACAACACTCATCCACTGCCAACCATGCAAAGTTCTCGGTCATTAGCATTACAGCTATAAATCTTGTTCATGTGGCCTGAGCGAGTGCAAGCAAGTTGCAACCATGCTGCTGTTGGTGGTGTACAACTTCAGACAACAGAATAGGCCGATAAGACCAATTTTCTTATTTTTAGACCCTTATTTGGTATTTTTGATTTATTGATCCTTCTTTTACATGTTTTGCCTAATTTTATTTCTGTCCATCTGGTGGTAACTCTCTGTTGGACGTATTCAGCAATACTGTTTGTAGTTCACCATCTATTGGAATGTATTCTATGGTGCATGTAGTAATAAAATTATGAAAATTATGAATCCCCTCCATTATGAAGCGGTTTTAGTAACTTCATCAGTCCTAAAATGATGTAAGACTGTTTCTTAACTTCAGTCGTTGCATGCATATGTTTATTGCCACTAATAGTTTTATCCTGTAGAGCTCCACTGGTACTTTTACAACATTAGAAATTCTCAGGGAGAACAGAATATGAATATTTTTCATTTTATAGATCGACTTCTCATATTTCAAAGTCAGGAGGCAGCAGGTGAACAGTAAGAAGTATACTGGATGTTATAAAACTCCACTGCAGGGCATACTCAGGGTAAATTAGGATTATTATCAATCCCACATTTACTTTTCTACCTGAGTATTCACAAAGAAAAATAAACCAAACTGTTATCTGACACCATACGGGCCCCAAGTATTTATTTTCAGATCAGTGCTGATGTCAAAGCCTTTGGAAAAAAAGCCCAAAACCCTGCCGCTATGTTTACAGTACCTTTAACTCTAATTGTTTATTATACAAATATTGTAGATTTTAAAGATGAAGTAAAGTCTAAGTAGACAAGTCATTTTAGCATTTAAACTAGTACAGTTTTACTGGCTAAGAAACGGTGAAATAAGCAAAATCAAAACGCACACACACAAGGTCTCAGATGACAACAAAAAAATGAAAGCATATTCAAGTTCCATTTGAAAATGAGCATTTTGAATTCAGTAAGAGTGGTTTCTTTTGTTCAAATAAAATCTCATTGTGGAGTATTTCAGTTATGAAGATATGTCCTTGCATCCTTGAAAGAAGCGACAGCAAATGCAATGAAGGAATACTGTCATGGTGTTCACTTTGTGGATGTACAGAGTCAATCTAAGGCCTGTGAAAACAGAGTCCTCTTTACGTTTCAGCCTGGAACTATAAGGTACTAGACAGCTTTGAATGTGCAAAAAACATTTGCTCCACAAATCACACAATATAATACTGTAATGAATATCAGATTCACTTTTTATAAAATGTATTTAGGGGATGTTTAAAATCTTATTCTTATACAACATTGAATAACAGTAGATTCCAATCCAGCTTTTTTGACCCTGATCAACACTTTAATGTCAAAGTGAAAACACGTCTCTGCAAAGGGATCTGAATTACTTTAATTACAAATACATAACACAAAATAAATGACTGCATATTTGCACATCTGGACACTTCATTTTTCTTTATTCTTCTTTGCAAAACCGCTCCCGTGAGTGAACAGACTTTATCAAGTTCAGTCACAATTTCTCAGTTGGGTTGACATCTGTGCCCATATTTATCATACATCTCAGAATTACTCCTAGGAATTGCACTGTTTGTCCGACTAAGATAAGAATTTGCCCCCTGAAATACAGTAGTTAATCAGCACTCTGCATCCACTACCAGTGAGGAGTAGGAGTTCACGTTTCAGAGTACTTGATGTCACATTTTAACTGCAGCCCAAGCTGCAAATTGGCACTCATGATTGCATTTTATAGTTTCCTTGGATATAATGATGATGTTTTTTTAGTTTTCTGATACTAATGCTACGGCTTCAACACAAAGATCAATATAAAAAGAATAAAAATATTGTAGGAGTAGAAGAAAAATAAAAACACAATAAATAGAATATTGCGCTAAGCTGCACTTTAATTGTTGCTACTTTGCAACAACTTTACAAATAATACCATAATGAGCACCAAGATGGAAAGGCCGAGACACACACACCAAACGAGAGTAAAGCCCAATAATGGACACATTTATTTAACAATGAATGATCCACATCTGTACTTTTAGAATCACTTTCCTAAATGACTACTGGAAACTCCTTGTAAAGTTACTGAAGGTAGCAACATCTATTCTGGCGCTGATTCTGATGTTGTGTTCACTCTTTCAATGTTCCCCATCGTCATGCTGTCTGTCACATGCCGTGCCTCTCTCTGTGATCCTCCCTTATCTTCCACAAAGCTATTATTTATCTAATGCACAATAGAGTCTCTGCTAATGAAGTGTAATGCAAATGTTCCAGAGGTTTGTGAAATGCAGAGCTCAGCGTACCTGTGTGACATTTTGCTGCCAGTCACCCATCTAGCCCCACCTGTCTTCAGGGTAATATGCTGCCTAAGGCACTGCAGTTGGCCTCCATGAACACCTCTGATATGGTATGTGATTCACATATATAGTCATATGAAAAAGTTTGGGAACCCCTCTCAGCCTGCATAATAATTGACTCTACTTTCAACAAAAAAGATAACAGTGGCATGTCTTTCATTTCCTAGGAACATCTGAGTACTGGGGTGTTTTCCAAACAAAGATTTTTAGTGAAGCAGTACTTAGTTGTATGAAATTAAATCAAATGTGAAAAACTGGCTGTGCAAAAATCTGGGTCCCCTTGTAAGTTTGCTGTTTTAAATGCATGTCAATGCTCAATGCTGATTACTTGCAACACCAAATTGGTTGGATTAGCTGGTTACGCCTTGAACTTCATAGACAGGTGTGTCCAATCATGAGATATAAAGGTATTTAAGGTGGTCAATTGCAAGTTGTGCTTCCCTTTGACTCTCCTCTGAAGAGTGACAGCATGGGATCCTCAAAGCAACTCTCAAAAGATCTTAAAACAAAGATTGTTCAGTCTCATGGTTTAGGGGAAGGCTACAAAAAGCCATCTCAGAGGTTTAAACTGTCAGTTTCAACTGTAAGGAATGGAATCAGGAAATGGAAGGCCACAGGCACAGTTGCTGTTAAACCCAGCAGGTCTGGCAGGCCAAGAAAAATACAGGAGCGACATATGTGCAGGATTGTGAGAATGGTTACAGACAACCCACAGATCACCTCCAAAGACCTGCAAGAACATCTTGCTGCAGATGGTGTATCTGTACATCGTTGTACAATTCAACACAATTTGCACAAAGAACATCTGTATGGCAGGGTGATGAGAAAGAAGCCCTTTCTGCACTCACGCCACAAACAGAGTCGCTTGTTGTATGCCAATGCTCATTTAGACAAGTCAGATTCATTTTGGAACAAAGTGCTTTGGACTGATGAGACAAAAATGGAGTTATTTGGTCATAACAAAAAGCGCTTTGCATGGCAGAAGAAGAGCACCGCATTCCAAGAAAAACACCTGCTACCTACTGTCAAATTTGGTGGAGGTTCCATCATGCTGTGGGGCTGTGTAGCTAGTTCAGGGACTGAGGCCCTTGTTAAAGTCGAAGGTCGCATGAGTTCAACCCAATATCAACAAATTCTTCAGGATAATGTTCAAGCATCAGTCACAAAGTTGAAATTTATGCACCTGTCTAATTTTGCTATGATACATATTTTCTGTTAATCCAATAAACTTAATGTCACTGCTGAAATACTGTTTCCATAAGGCATGTCATATATTAAAAGGAAGTTGCTACTTTGAAAGTTCAGCCAATGATAAACAAAAATCCAAAGAAATAAGAGTGGTCCAAAACTTTTTCATATGACTGTATGTGCTTATCCACCCTTGAGTCAATGTTCTTTATGTGCGTGTCAGTTTGCATGAATGCAGCTTGCTTTAACATTACCTGACGTAGACTGCTGGGGAAAATGTATAAATTTGCATATTACCTCACACATTGTAAGTGTGTTCAAATATTGGTAGAAAATTTGCTTGTTTGTGACATACCCAGATCCTTGCTTTTGCAAAACTGCATTTTCCCCGTGGCCAAAAACAGAACGTTTCATTTCAGCTGACTGTGTATGGCTTATCCACGTAGACAGAGCAAACACGTGATGTACAAGATTTGTTATGAATATTATTCCAACTCTGTCAAACTGATACCCTTTAATGAGTTCATTGTTGTCCAGCATTTCTCAAACATTCCATGTTTCTCAGAATGTGCATGCTGATCTCTACTGAACTAATTCTGGGACTTCCAAAACCAACTGGCTACACCAGTGAGGACAGAGGTGTGTCATACTGATGCAATCAATTATTTAGTGTTTTATATCTCTCTATTATAAAAGGAAATCCTGTCCTGGAAAGCAAAAAGCAAGTCTACGATATGTGATCTTCTCGTAAGACATTTTAAAGACCTGCAAGACCAAAGACACGCCCGACTTACAATCTATCAAATAGGACAATAGGCAGCAAAACATTCAGTCTTGTGAAGGATTTGAGCACACACAGATCCAGGGCTCTCAGCGCATATAAAGCGTATAAGGTACGTTATAAATTAAATGTCAACATCTAAGCGAAGAAGAAAGCAGCACGGAGAAAAGAGACTCAAATACATTGGACAGAAAAAAGAGCAAAAAAGAATAATCGAGGTGCAAATTCGGAAAGTAAGGAAAGCAATTATCAGCCCAGAACAAGTGGAATTGAAAAAAAAGCACGTCCAATCTGGCTCAGAATTAAAAGACAATGAGTAAAAGAAAGTAGAACTTCATAAAGACGTTTACAAACATTGGCACTAAACAGATGCAGAGCAGGTTACAGACTATGAAACCAGGGAAATAAAAAAAAAAACGGCGCTATACACATGTGTAGAAAGTTAAAGGATATGAAAGTAGGAAAATTAGAAAATATAAAAAAAGAAAGTAAAGATCGCAGTAGCACAAACAAACAAACTGCCTTATTTAACTATGCACCAGTCTAACTTTGGTTTTGCACAATAATTACTACACTATTGCACCTTAACACTTAATTCTACTTTATTCACATAATTGTACTTATTTATTATGTTCTACTATACTGTTATCTTTCAATCTATGACTTTTTGATATTCTTCTAACTTTGCACAGTTTTTGATAAGCGGATCAGGATGCATTTCACTGCGTGTTGTCCTGTATAACTATGCATGTGACAAATAAAGAATCTTGAGAATTTCAAAAACGGAGTTTACCGCACATGCATTTATTGGTTACTTTGTTAGTGTATATATATTTGTCTGTCTGCTTATTTAAAAAGCTACATTTACTCCAGGAGTCAAAAACGTTCTGTCCAGCCCTTGTCCAAAAACCTAGACAAAAGCTGGGGTATCACCTTGGTAACCCCATGTACTTTTGGAACTGTGAGAGGAAAATAGCAGGACTTTACAGACAGGAGTCCAATGCAGAACTCTACTTAGTTTTTTACTTTGTAAAAAAAATTATTAACTGCTGATGATGTAGATCATTTTGTCTGTGCTGAAATTCCAAACAGAGAAACCTATCCTGACCTCATTAAAAAGATTCAGCATATTGGTACTCGCAAGATTACAAATATTGTTTTTAAAGAAGTGCTGAAATAAAAATGAAACTAATGAAATAGCAACAATTCAAAGAAAAAAAAATCTTAAAAGGGTGTATCTGGAAAACCAAACACGGGGGTTGGCAAGCCAAGCGAGCAGGGTGTGAAGCCCCCTAGTTTGTAATTAATTTAGACCACTTTACAGAGATCTGTTTCACTTTGACATTAAAGTGCCTTTTTCTGTTGATGAGTGTCGAAAAAGCCCAAATAAATCACTGTAATTCAATGTTGTATAGGAATAAAATGTGAAAACTTCCAAGGGGCTGAATATTTTTTGTCGGTAGTGTACAACAGCCTAGGGATACACAAGGCTCTGTTTTATAGTTCAGCCAGTGTGGCACTCTGCACTAGAACCTGAGTAAAGATAACTCAAATAAAAGATCCTGCATCTTGTTTTACAGAAAAGCCATGAGCTTACCAATTAAGTAGTTTACATAAAAGATCAATCTTTTTGATTGTGTAACTCTGATACAGCCTAAAAAATGAAAAAGAAATGAATCTCTTAAAATTGCCATGCAGGAATACTGCTGCAAGCCAATGTGAGATTAAAACATTACAAGAATGTGTGTGCTCACGAGTCTGGCAAAAATGTGCTTGCTTTAAGGAGCAGAGTGTGGAAAGCTGGATTTGATAAGCATTCACTACATTCTTTATATCCTGAGCTGTTGTTATGCAAGTAGCCAATGTACTTGCTGTATTAGACTAGCCACTGCTACTGAATCACTTAATACATCTCTCTATTATAATAAAAAAAAATCCTGGGACAAGACGTGACTTTTTCAGAGAGATACTTTCACGTCCCACGAGACGAGACTTTGTGCCAAAGATTTAACCATGCTGGGGCCGGAAATAAAAGACAAAGAGTAGATGACAAAGTAGAACGTCGTAAAGAATTCAAAAACATTGGCGCAATACACATGCAGAGCAGGTTAGAGATAATGAAAGTACTAAAATTCGAAAGCCTCAAAAAAAATGATACTAAAGATTGCATTAGTGCAAACAAATGGAAATTATTACTCGGTGAAATAACGGAATAGCGAAAAGAGATCAAATATATTGTTCAGATTTAAACTTTAAGTCGGAGACTTGTAGATCGGCTAATTCATGTTGCCATCAAGGAAAAGTAGCGTTTCTTCCCAATGAAGAGGCGTACCCGCAAGAATTAAAAGATTTGTTGTTTGGTGAAATCCACAGAGACGAGCGGCAGAGACACAAAGTGGCTGGCGCATAGTGTAGGCCGGGGGGGTTGGCGAGCAAAGGTGGCAAAGCCCCCAGTCTATCATATTTTACACATATCATAACATAATCAATTCATTTCAGAGTCACAGGGGACTGGATTCTATCCCAGCAACTTCAGGCATAAGGTAGAAATGTACTCAAATTTCTTCTGTCTGCAGATTGACTGACCATTGACTGACTTCTCGTTATTGCCGCTTTCTCACAAGTGCATTAACAAGTGAAAATGCACATCAACTTGCTTTTCAAAGACACTTTTAACATGAAAACAAGGATCATCTCACATATTACTTAAGTGTTAGATGCAAGATCAACTAGCATGTAAAGAAAATAAACAATAAAAAAATAAGGATTTACATAGAGTATAAGCCTCAAGACATTGATTAGAAAATGTACTGTCAAAGAAAGGATAAAATCATGAATGTTTTAGTTTTCAGCTAAATTCCAGAGGCCTTATTAATAAATCTTGTGTATGCACAACATGAGGCTTGAAACACGCGTACGCCAACTTCCAACGCAAACACAAAATGTGACAGGGGAATAAGCTTTTATTTGCGGCAAGTCTGACCCAACCATACGCAACATTTTGGAGAAACTGAAAAATAACGACACTCTTGATGAAGCAGGGAGATGCAGCCAGACTGGCTAAATGAAGACTCGCACACATAATAATTAATATCACCAAGCCATTGTTACATTGTGTGTTGACGTGACAAATATATCACACCTCAAAAACAATGAATCTGCTGTGCTGATTGTATTTTAGTTCCCTTTTAAGGGGGCCAATGCTACATATCTGCACTGAAGAACCTTTTTGGTTATTGATCAGCTAATATATTGGTGAGCTGTTGTAACTTCTGAGCGAAGGTCTTCCTAGAGGTCCTATAATGCTGCACATGATATTCTGCTCTCAGTTGTGGAGCACAACCAGATACTCTTGAATGCAGGTGGTGGGGTCTTGGCGCATTATATGAGAGGCTGCTCTACCAGCCAATGAAGTTCTGCAGCATTGTGATTGCATATGTGTAAGGTTGATTAGCATGCTACATATACAGTATGGATGTTTCAGGGTGGCATTCAAGGCATGTTCATGTGCATGTTGTGAGAGACGGCGGGCAGTTCAATCCGGCTGGGAAGTCCCAAAACTAAAAGAGTGGAGAAGGGCAGCATTTCCAGGACACTGCCTCCCCCAGGACTCTAGGTGGCAGCTCCCCTGGGCGGTAAATGTACCCCGAATTCCCTCAAGGCATCATGGGACATGGAGTCCATTTTCTCAGCCCTGTTGGGTGCCGTGGGTGCCAGCAGGGGGAGCTCATAAAGGACCTGGGGACTCCTACTTTTCTTATAACCCGGAAGTACTTTCGGAGTCACGAGGACGGAAGCCCACAGTACTTCCGGGCTACTTGAAGACGGATGATACAGCGTTTGACCCGGAAGAAGAGAAGGAACACTTCTGGGTCAAGGACTATTTAAAGGACTGATGCAGACCCAGCAGGAGAGCAGGAGTTGGGTGGTTGAGTAACGAAGCTGCTGGGAGTGGAGGATTATTGATTATTGTTATTAATTATTGAATATTGTGGAATTGTGGCGAGTGTGGTGCTTTGTGCACTTTATTTGAAAAAAATATTAAAATTCTTCTTGGTGCTTTTAAACGTGTGTCCTGGACGTCTGTCTGTGGGGTATCACGGGGCAACAGCGACCCCTAGTGGCCACAACGTACTGTATCTACAAGGTGATTGTAATTTATAAAGGGTGAATTATGTAGAGATGTGCGTAGGGCAGGTTTTATAAATCTGATCTTTTTTTGGTGCATGCATTTTCCTGTTTTATCACTGTGTGCATATTTTCCCACGCTAAGTTTTATAAATGATGCCCCAGGTCTGTTTTACCCAGAAAGATTTAACTTTCTGTGGAAAATAAATTTTTTTTTAATTGAGCATAGTAGTAAAAATAAGGGTGCATGAGGAGAGGTTGGAAGCATGGGCTGATAGGACATTGGCGCATCCACCACACAATGAACCACCTGGATTGGGACCCGAGTGCAGCAGAACAGTGGAGGTTTTTTATGGTGGCTGGAGTGCCAATCATGCCACCAACCCCCAAGTCTTCCCTGTAAATTGGAGGACCTGCTTGCAGATTAACGTCATACTCAGGATGAAGTAATTGCAGGTTAAAGGCCTAGCTCAAGGGCCCAACAAAGTGGAGTCACTTCTGGCATTTACGGGATTTGAACCGTCAACCTTCTAATTGCTGATGCAATTCCCAAGCCACAGAGCCATACATATTTATTTGTGAGAAAAAAAATAAAAAAAAGATTCCAAACAGCTTACTTTTAAATAAGACATTGATCATGATATTATTTGCTGATGAATGCACAAACGCAGATTACTAGGAACAACTACAATGATAAATGAAGCTGAACATGACATTGAAATGTAACACTTTAAAAACAAAACTAGCTAAAAATCAATTTATAGACAAATAATCTGCCAGAAATAAGAATAACAAGAAATAAGTTACTGTAGCTATACTCAGAACCTTGGTTTGGACATGTGCAGAGGAGAGATGCTGAGTATATTGGGAGAAGGATGCTAAGGATAGAGCTGCCAGGTCACAGGAACAGAGGAAGGCCTAAGAGAAGGTTTATGGATGTGGTGAGAGAGGACATGCAGGTGATGGGTGTGACAGAACAAGATGACGAGGACAGGAAGATATGGAAGGAGATGATCCGCTGTGGCAACCCCTAACTGGAGCAGCCGAAAGAAGAAGAAGAAGCTGTACTCAGAACCTCACAAACAGAGCAACAAAAACTTGTCATAGACCTCAGGTGTACCACCAAAGTTACAGCATAAATCATAAAAAATATGTTTGAATGACTTACCATTTGCGATATAGTTCATGGCTGACATCATAATAATCTGTTGCCTTCCTAATGCTTGTGAAATGTCCCAGTAAAAAACTGAAGAAGAAAAAGAAAAAAGAAAACATTCTGAAGAAGTTGGAAAATGAAAACAGAAGGTTCAGTTACAGAAGCACCACAACGAGGACTGTCACAAAGTCCACACTGAATCACCACTTACTCTGCTCAGCTGATGATGCCTGTGTTTAGCTGTATTCTCTACAAAGTTTAGCTTCTCAGGTATGAAAGAAAACATTCTGACTCTAAACATTAAATAAAATTGAGTGTGTCTCCTGGTGATTTCTAAACGGTAATTTGACACAAACATAACCACTGTTTGTAATGACAACTGACTGCTGGTCACCTCCTAGTAGTGACAGTTGCTCTTAATGGATCTCAGTCCCATCGCCATACAGAGCTATCTTAACACGTCTCTTTGATGACCTCACGTCAGCTCTGTTGCTGCTGCACTTTACATCAAGCTCTGTTGGTGAAGGGATTACTAGTAAAATGTTATGTTCACCTCAGTGTTTTTCTAGTTTTAAAATATTTTTTAGCTTTTGTTTTTTTATTTAGTTTTTGATTTTATTTCTATTTTCCACCATTTTTGAATTTTAGTTTTATGTAGTTTTTTGTTCTTTTTTTAGTTTTTATTCAGTTTTAGTTTTTTGCCATTTTCTAATTTTATTTTTTGTCCTTTTTTGTTTTTATTTAGTTTAGATTTTCAGCAATTACCTTTTACTTTTTGTTACATTTAACTATACTCACCAAAAATGTTGACATGGACATAGTTTTGCAGTTTTCTTTTGTGGAAGATGACCCGGACACAGACAGGCGGACACGTTTAGCTCACCCACAACACGTTTATTTACAGAGTCCATTATTTACAATAGCCCCAAAGTCCTCGCCACCATCAAATGCCTCACTTCTTCAGGCCGCCTACTTGCCTCCTCCCAGACCTTGTCCTTCTTCCACCCGACTCAAGCCCCTGAATGGAGGGAGGCGGCCCCTTTTATCCACACCCGGATGTGCTCCAGGTGTCTTCCGATGAGCTTCCGCTGGCACTCCCCAGTGTGGCGGAAGTACCGGGTCTGCACCCAGAAGCACTCTGGGTGTCCCTGATCCTCTTCCCCCAGCACTTCCGGGTGTGGCGGAAGTGCTGAGGTCCAGGGCTCCCAAGGCATTGGAGTGCCCCCTGGCGGTGACCACGGGCCCCTGCAGGGTTGAGCTTCAAAGCTCTGTACCCGTGGTCCCCATAGCCGCCAGGGCGGTCGCCCCCATGTGGTCTGGGGGAGGCGTAAGCCCTCCTCCGGGGTATCCCGGCTGGGTCGCACCCCCCAGCCACCTGCGACACTGCCCCACCGCCAGTGAAGACCCGTTGGGCGGAGCGGCTCGTCCCGTGAGGGCAGCTCATCCCCGAAGTGGGTCCTACTCCTGAAGCTCCAGGGTCCGGTCCTGCAAAACAAAGCGCAGAAACAGGGGTGGAGACGCTGCCTGGACACCACCACCTGGCGTCCTGTCATGCCTCGCACAGGCAGTCCTCCCCCCTCCTACTGGGACCCCGGGGTCTACTACTTCAGCACCCCCTCCGAGGTTTCCGTGCCCCTTTGGTTGGAGCTACTTGCACCCCTGTAGCCTCAGCCAGCTGTGACACTTTATACTTGTAAACTTGTATCTCATTCCTGTTGTAACTAGCAACATAATCCATACAATATTACTGTCTGTGACCGAACTCCATTTTCTCCTAATTTGCATTGGGTGTGACGAGGATGGACAGAATTAGAAATGAGTACATTAGAAGGTCAGCTCAAGTTGGACGGTTGGGAGACAAAGTCAGAGAGGCGAGATTGCGTTGGTTTGGACATGTGCAGAGGAGACATGCTGGGTATATTGGGAGAAGGATGCTAAGGATACAGCTGCCAGGCAAGAGGAAAAGAGGAAGAGGAGGTTTATGGATGTGGTGAGAGAGAACATGCAGGTGATGGGTGTAACAGAACAAGATACAGAGGACAGAAAGATATGGAAGAAGATGATCCGCTGTGGCAACCGCTAACGGGAGTAGCTGAAAGAAAATTTTCCTATGTTGTAGAACCACTGTGTCGCATTAATTTCATATACACCGTGGCTCAGTGGTAGCGCTGCTGCCTCGCAGTTAGGAGACCTGGGTTCGCTTGCTGGGTCCTCCCTGCGTAGCTTTCCTCCCACAGTCCAAAGACATGCAGGTTAGGTGCACTGGCAATGCTAAATTGTCCCTAGTGTATGTGTGTGTCCTGCGGTGGGCTGGCGCCCTGCCCGGGGATTTGTTCCTGCCCTGTGCTGGCTGGGATTGGCTCCAGCAGACCCCCCATTGACCCTGTGTTAGGATATAGAGAGTTGGAAAATGACTGACTGACGTTAAAGCAAATGGTTATTTCATTTTAAAAATGCTGTCGTTTTTATTTTTGAGATTCCCTTTGCAAGTGGTTAGATCACTGCACATATACACTCTTAGCTGTATTTTTGATATCTCCTGGTCAATACTATATGTCACCTACCCATTTCTAAACTTTGAAAGTGCATTTTTTTTTCAGAAAATTCTTACTTTGCTAATTTTTTGAAATGCTGTTGATGTCACTCCTTGAACTGTGTTAATAGAAATAATAGCATAAATAGAGATGAAAGTATTTCCATGTATATACTGCATTTCTACAAGCATACCATTTACATTATATACTGAATATCTGTTATATTAACATCTCAGATCTTTCACTTAATAAGTAATGTGCAAAACCTGGGGAGCTCCTTGTGAGCCTAAACTGGGAGGATGTCATTTAACAACACAGATTCTGGCAATTGAGAGTGCTTAGTGACACACTTCTAATAACTAGCCATTAAACAATACCTGAGGTTAGGAACACTCAGTCCACATACACTTGAGGAGAACATGCAAACTTCATTGTCCATCTTGGGAGAATTGTTCTACGTCTGGAGGAGATTGGACTTTTTCCCAACAATACAGTTGTTAAAAGTCTTCCTCCTCTTCACCAAATGGACAGTCAACCAGTTTTATGTCTTCTTAGATCACTGGACATCATTTAAGAATTTCTTTGGCATGTGTATTACCTTCATAAGTATGTTTGGTGTTAAATTAATGCTAATGTTATGATGAATCTTTTGAGGTTATTTTCAGAAAGGTATGTTTCTGCTCTAATATATCTGGAAAATCTTTCTATAATTATGCCTTTTAATGAAGCAGGACCCTGGCATGCCTACTGTGGGTAAAATGTACAATGTACGGGTCTATTTCCCTTCTCTTTGTATTTCTCAGGAGCAAATGGAAATGGTGTTTGTGCATTTCTAGTATTCTTTATTTGACGGTTTTATAATTTTCTTCCATTTTGTTAATATATATAATTTTGAGCTTGCTACAACTATTATATGAATTATCTTCCTACTATCATTGTAATTAAATCTAAAAAGTATAGCCCTTTTTACTGTAAGGACATGCTAGAACTCAGCCCCTGAGGTTCACAGTCTGAATATTCAGAAATATTGAGTATTATTAAATAGTTAGGCTTTGTATCAAATGTTACACACGTTAAGATAAGATGCGTAGCCTCTAAGGTGTTTCCAAAACACATGCTAAGGAATAGCACTTAGCCTTTGAGGTTGCATATGAAATATTATAAACATAAAGCACACATTAAGAGAGCTACCTAGCCGCTGAGGTTTTATTTTAACCCTTTAACCGCCAACTCCCTAAATATTCCCCACGCCAGGCGAAATCTGAACAATTTTTGTTTTTTTACTTTTTTACATTTTTTTTACATTTTTTACATTTATTCAAGCAGTATTGACCACTAAATGTTGTGCAAGTTGCCAGTGTATACACGAAATCTATAAATGTAACCTGAATTCTCAGCTAAGCAAAACATCTTAATACCAAACCGTGCCCTTTTCAATGGTAGATACTGTCGAAACTGTAAGCGGCCCTTCCACGACAATAAACTTTCATCAACTGCAACTGACGGTCCTGGCATGTAGGGCAACTGAAATGCTTCAAATAAATGATCAATCAAAGGACGTAGCTTGAACAAGTGGTCGCGGTTTGGATCTTTCTTATCTGGCTCGTTTCTGTTGTCATTCAAATGAAAGAATTTCAGCAGCAAAGAGAATCGGTTACGTGTCATGACAGCTGCAAAAATAGGTGTTGCATACATAGGATCTGTAGACCAGTACATCTCAATATCTGGTTTTCTGATTATTCCCATCAACATCAAAATCCCAATGAATTTTTTCATTTCGTTTTCATCAGTGTCAAACCAAGCACGAACACGGGAATGTGGAGGTAAATTGGGATTTTTCTCAATAAACTGTGCTGCGTACAGATTTGTCTGATGAACAAAATGTCTGATCAAATCAGGTGACACAAACAGCTCATAAAACTGCTCAGCAGTGTAATTGTTTACATCAACAATAAAGCCACATGTTGCCTCAAACGAATGCAGAAAAGGTAGTTCACCACGGGCAGCAGCCCAGCTGAGATGCTGGGGATACACCCACTCAGCGCCGTCATCCGATGCGTCTTCATTCACAATATCATGCAGCGCACGTTGCTGCTCATCACTGTCACTAAAATCTTCTTCAGAACTGCTACAATCATGATCAGAACTGTCCAAAATCGCCTGCAAAGCCTCACTTGAAGTCAGTTTACGTTTCGCCATATTCACAGCTGTTACATGCGAATCACGTCACATGACCGGCCAAAACAACCACAGACTTGTCGAAATACAACGTAGTAATAATACCCACGCCAAACCGTCAGTTATACTACGCGCCAGGCATTCATATAACCACAGGCAAATGTGCCGGATAATTCCGGCAGTATGGCGTTAGCATTAAAACAACGGTGCCGGATATATCCGGCAGAGGGCGGTGAAGGGGTTAAAGCACACGCTAGTTAAACAGTACTTAACCTCTGAGGTCACGTATAAAATGTGACCAATAGCCATAGCTGTAATGCTTTTTAGAGGTATACAGTATACCCTCGTGAAGTTGCGGTTCAGAGTTCACGGCCTCAGTCACTCGCGGATTTTTGCTTAGAACCTATCTAATAATTGTTAGCGGAAACCGCAAATATCCCCCACAATTTTTATGGCTTTTTTCGAAAGGAGCGCTCCTGAACCCATCCACCCGTCTTCACCATTTCAGGAACTAGCGGTGGGACAATCTTTACATTCCCATTCAACGTGCGGATCTCTGAACTATCTATTTTCATCATTACAATTCTTCCGTTGACGTTTTTCATGATTTACTGTATGTGTTTTCTTTGTGCATTGTTGTATTTAATGTGTAATCGCCGTAAGGGTAACAGGGGTGGTATCGTTGTTTTCATTACATTCTTTATTTGCTGTTTGATTACCGGTTTGCTTTGTTTTTGTCCCTGTTTGTGAGTGTGTGTGGGTCGGGCAAAGGCTGGGTGCCTCCCTGGAATCTCCACCATAAAAATAAATAAATCGCCATCTTCTCGACAGTGTGAATCCTAGCAGCACCGGACCGCTACAGTGTTATTCATTTCTCCTTGCTGCTGATTGACTGTGATGCATCCCCAGCTGAGTGTTCTTGTGTTTTCCGTTTTGTTCCCCTGAATCCTTAAACCGCCACAACCGGCTATAGTCATTTCCCAGTGCCATTTGCGAGCACGCAGGAGCTGATCAGTCAGTGCTGTACATTCGTTAAGCAACCAGCTCATGACCACAGTCAGCCCCTTGTGAGCAGGGGGGCTGAACGCACCCCTAGAAGACACAGATGCTCCTCAAAAAAACCCTCTTAAAAAACGCTGATAGACTACCTTCACATTGCTCCTTTACTTGCTGGGCTTACTTGTGGCTGCTCTGTCGCGTGATAAGCTTCTTGGGTGACACTACGCATACTTAAAAGCCTGAACAGCACCTGTCCTTTTTGGCTGATTGCTTTGTTTCTCTCTCCTCCCCCAGACATCCTCTGCTCCTGTTGGGTGTCCCGTTCCCATTGTGCTCCCTTATGATGTTTGCCTATTCTTTTAAACGAGAACTAACTGCATACTGAGCTCATTTTACTTCTGAAAGAGACATGTTTGTTTCAAGTGTTTGAATAAAGTTCCTGTCTCTCCAATCTCCTGTTTCTGTGCAATTCTGTGACCCAAGCGTGACACCCTGCAGCACTGCAGCCTCACTGTCCCTGGGATTGAGCCGCTGCACTAGACTAGCCTGCCAGCGTCAGCACTTACCTCTATGTGCTTGTGTGCAGCCAGTTCAAGCGCAGTTGGCTCGGTGATTTCATCCATGGCGTCAGTTACACCTTGTACATATTGTTCCAGTAGTTTTTCTAGTTCATTAGCAGTGTGTAAAATTATCAGTGTTGCAGTAATTTTGATGCTCTTTGCATGAAGAAGAATGTGTTCCATTAAAATTTCACTTTTTCTTTGTGAATTGTGACATTTAGTTAAAGTGCAGCAAAAAAGTATTTGGCATCCAGGGATGCATTAACCCCAAAGTATGTGGCAGTTTAAGGCTTAAAGCCCCAAGATGCCGTCAAAATGCCCTGCACCTTCTAAGGCTTCTGGCAATGAAAACGCGCTTGCATGAATTACAGTACATACAGTGGTACATCAGTATTTTACATTCTAGCACTGCGGGAGACATATCAGTACAGCACTGTACAGTATACGGGTTTACCTTTACATTCTTTATTTTTAGGTAATGTATTAAGCTGAGTTTGAAATTAAAGTGTTTGGGGGCATATTTAGGGTTTAAACTATAAAAATAGGCATTTTTTAACCACATCCAAAATCTAGGAACGTAATCCCTGCGAAATTTGGGGGTGTACTGCATAACCTAAAGCTTTGCAAATGATAGTAACTCAGGCTAACTGAAATATTACAGTAATTCATAAGTAACTTACTGTATATCATAAAGATAAAATTGACCATTTAGACCAAGGTCAATAAATTGGGGTCGGGTTGATGATCGACACTTCTGTTGCTTTGCTGGTTAGGAGACTTGAGGCAGTAGTGAAACTGACTGCGTACAAACTTAACATTGGTCTAAACTCATAGCCAGATAAAACACCTGCAATATATTTGCTTAGTCAAGCACTGGGCTGTATTCCTATAAAGATCTCACGTGTTTAACTGGGCACAGCTATATTCATACTGTATGTTAGTTTATTTAGTGTAAGAAAATCAAACTTGAGGCCTGCCCACAGTCTGTGAAACAACTCGGGTTGCATTTTGTAAACTCTTTGTTCTAGCTACTTGAGCAAGCCTTGATGTTATCAGGTTTGGATATTCAACTGTACTTCTAAAAGGCACACCCTGCAAGCTTGTATACAAACCCACCTTTTAGTGTTATGGAATCTGTTTTGTAATTCAGTTGACCAAAGTGTAACGCAGCTATTTTGCCTAAGAGGCCTTCATGTAGGACCTGTTGTGGACCAGCTTGAACTGTGTTATAAAAAGCATCGAATGACATTTACAAAATTAGTGTTGCGTGTTCACAGCATGCGAATCCCCCCATAATAATAATAAAAAGCCTTGGCATTCTATCACCTAAACTAAAAGTGAAGCTTGTTTCTTCCACTCTTTTTTATAAAGAAATGTAAATATTTTATTGTTTCACTTTTTGCAAAAGGAATGTTAGGACCTCTAAAATGTGCTCTTTCCCATTGAGACATCAAACAACCGTCTCAGACACATATTTTATGAACAATTTCAAGTGCCCAAGACTTTTGCACACTCCCTCACTTTACTGTATGTTTTTATATATATACTGTATATATATACAGCAATGGACTGGCATTCTGCTCAGGGCTGTGCCTGCTGCTGCTGCTGAAAAGGTTTTTGTTATCTCAAAGCCCTGAATTGAGCTAACAGATACGCTTGCCATTTTTTATATTATTTATTTTTTCAGAGTGATGGTACACATTAATATGCCATGGGACGTTCGGTTCTAAAGTGTATATATATTAAAAATATATAAAAAACTGTGTTTGTTCAGACAGTATAAAATGGGATCTAAGGAGCAACACTGCAAATGTGAAAAAAGCCTTAAAACACACTTAACTAAAATGTCAACTTTCAAACCAAACATATTCTCAAGCATTGATCCGCATCTTAAGATTACATGCATATTGTAAACCTGCATATCCAAGTTGTTTTCAGTTTATGGCTTATGGTTCCAGCTATTACAGTTGTATTTTCTGATTTGAATGCTTAGGTATTGAGTGCTTAAAACACAACACTAAAGCTCATTAATCAATTAATCAAATTAATGAGGGACTATGTCTCTCGGCTGGCCTGGGAACACCTTGGGATTCCCCCGGAAGAGCTAGAAGAAGTGGCCAGGGAGAGGGAAGTCTGGGCATCTCTGCTCAAGCTGCTGCCCCCGCGACCCGACCTCGGATAAGCGGAACAGAATGGATGGATGGATGGACTAAAGCTCATGATCTAGTCCCTTCTTCAACTGCACATCATCTTGGGTAATACTATTAAAGGGGAAGGCTCACATATTGCACAACAGTCACATCCATGTCCATACAAAAAGACATTACCTTTAAAACACAAGTACACCGACACATTTTCAGTTTCCTTCTGCGTGTGTGTTTTGTTTTTAAATGTATTAGCATTTTGAGAATTTTACCTGTCAACACTTTCAATAATGGGGAAGGCGTGTTTTCTGCTGCTTTGAAGAACGTGTCTTTGTTGAGTTTTAAGGCTATTTTTCATATTTTCTATGTGATGTCCTTTAACATTTTAAACCACAAAATAGGCATTGCATTTGTTTTTATTTATAAAAATGCTCCACTTAAAAACACACAATTTCCTAAGACAAATTAATGTAGGCCATGATTGTAAACTTTAAAAACACTGAACTTATCTTATAAGCAGGTCTGAGAATACTATGTTAACGTCGGATGTTTTTTCCATTTACTTTGCAACTCCCATAACTTAATGAATTTACCAAGAAGCAATTGTACACTAAAATGGAAATGGGAATCTGGAGCAGACTACACCATTCTGTACTGTAGCTGAAAAGGATATTCTAAAAGCTTTTATAAACAGTCTGGGCAAACCATTGGGGCTACGCACAAATGAGCCAAACATGTGCACTGAGGCACATTTCATTTCGAACAGTTCTAGATTTTTAGTAAGTTCAGTGGTGGCAAGTCACTTCTTAACTTTGTTATTACACATCCATGTTCCCTAGGACACTAAATTCGAGTATCTACATATAGAAATGCATGACTGACTGGAAATAATTTTCCCTAGACTATGCAGTATGCACGAATGTCAATCAATGATTATATCTGGCATTAAGTGAATTTCATTCCAGGCAGTACGGTGGTCCTTAATTTCTGGTTTGATCTCTGATAGTGTAGACTTTACATGTTCTTCCTATGCCTGTATAAGTTTTACTTTGAAAGCTCCACTTCAAGATGCTGCACAGACAGAGAAGGGTGACATTCCAGTTTGCATATCTGACTGGTGTAAGTACCACAGTGGATGGACAAGCATCCCAAAGGGGATGGAGGATGATTCCTTGCCTGTATGAGCTTCACAGCTGGGAGGGCACAGAAACCCTTTCCCAGCCTGGAGACCAATATAATGGGAGGACCGGGGGACACAATAATGTCTGGCTCCTTTATCCAAAAATATGCTGTATGGTACAACCCTGGGCTAGGATTTCCACACAGACATCTGCAGGACATGCTGGGACCTGTAGTCCTGTGGGACAGCCCTATTGGGTTCTGTAGGGGCTGCTGGGATTAGTAGTCCTTACTTTCAGGGACTTCTGTTTGACCTGGAAGTGCTTTCAATATGCTATGCCCTAGCACTAGAAGTGATCCCAGGTCATTGAATAAAAATACATAAAAGTAGCCATTCAACCTCATTCAAGCGAGTCGGAGTCAGGACGCAGTGGAAGACACTTGCTTGGAGAAAAAGCAGTTGGATGAAGAAGGAGGAAAGTTTTTATTGTTGTGGTGTGCTGCATGGAGGATACTAGTAGGGCCTGTAAAAGTACTGGATAGAATAAAATCATTATATCTGAACCCGAGACAAACACTCCTCTGCATTCCTAAATCTGTTTAAAGCAATTTAAAATAGGAATGCAGTGTCCAGAATGCTGCAGTAATAATACAGGAAATGACACCCACACCTCTGAGAAATGGCACTGGGGACTCCAAATTAGACCTTTGGAGCTGTGTTTGTGCCCTGTAAATGACAGATGCCATGTCTATAGCTGGCTCCACAGGTATGCTTTATAACCCCTGCATTCGATTTAAAGTGACAGAAAACTGTCACATGGGTGGTTAAGAACCATTCCAAAGCACACTGAATGTAAAATGGAGGCAAGTAATGTGCTTTTATCAACAAAAGCAGTTATTTCTATAGCACATTTTTATACAAAGGATGTAGCACAAAGTGCTTTACGAGATGTTAAAGAAGCAGTTACATGCAAAGAAAAACAAATTAATATTAGATATGAATAATAATGCATAAATAGTGGAGAAAAAATTAATACAGTAATCCCTCACCTATCACGGGGGTTACGTTCCAGAGCCCCCCGCGATAGGTGAAAATCCGTGAAGTAGCGACCTATATTTATTTTATTATTTATACATATTTTAAGGCTTTATAAACCTTTCCCACACTCTTATAAACTCTTCCTATGCTCTTAAACACTTTCTACATTCTTAAACACCGCAGACCAACACTGCACACTGCACGCAGCGATCAGAGTTCAATGTGTCTGCACTCGCTTTGTGAAGGGGGGCAGCTGAACTCATGCTGAGCAGAAATGGACTTTGTGCTGCTTCTGCCAAAATGCCTGCTTGTCGCTCTGCGCGTTCAGAAGAAGGAGGAGTGTGTGTGTGTGGTTTTGTGAGGGCTGAACGCATGTTCGCTCAAACCCCCCTCCCCGGAGGCGCAGTTCGCATTGTCAAGGGGGTGGGGAGCTGAATGAACGCTAAGGAGAAGTGGACTTTGTGCTGCTTGTCGCTCTGCCTGTCAATAATTTAAAAGCCTGTACATCACCAATTTTCCTGTCTCACTGTCTTGTCTTGCGTGAAGTTAAAATGTTTTATAATAGTGAGATGTTACTCATATCCTTAGCCCGACATCCACATATCATATGTGTTAACAAAGTGTGTTTTATAAGTTTACATGTGTTTAAAGCATGTGGGATGGGTATTTTAAGGCTTAAACTATAAAAATGTTTATTTATATGGTCTTTCTATATCGCGGATTTTCTCCTGTTGCTGATGGGTCTGGAACATAACTTCCGCGATAGGCGGGCAATCACTTGTATTTAAAAACCCGCGAAGTCGTGAATCCGCAAAAAGTGAACCGTGAAGTAGCGAGGGATTACTGTAATGCACACTTACATCAGATAGATATATAAGTAAGAGAAACAGAATCCTTGAATGAAGAATTGTTTTATTATATCTCTAAATGGCAGTCAGTAGGCTTGAGTATTCAGAAATAAATAATAATAATAATAATAATAATAAAACAACAGTTACGCTGCGTTCCAGGCCATAATGCTGTCGAGACTTCTGAATGTCCCGTCTTGAGGATTCAGACCTCTAAAAACGAGGACCAGTAATCATCTTGTCCACTTTGCATGTCTGAAACTACAATTGCAATAATCTGCTTTAAGAAGAACACCTCGTTTAAAGTGTGCATTGACCACTAAACCCCCTCCCACCCCTTTGCCCCCGCTAGCTTACACTTTAAAACAGAAACTGGCAGTATGGGCAGAACTTTGGTGGTGACGTAAAACAATAAAAAGAGCTCTTGTTAAAGTTGAGAGAGTTTCTAAAGCAGACCCCAACTACACCGTGCACGAGGAGTCGTGTGACGTCCGGGGTGCTCACCTGTCTCGGGGGGGTCCCGGGATGTGGTCAAACCTGAAGTGAATGTATTTGACGTAAAGGCAGTAGAACCCGAAGGCGGCCAGGAGCAGGACGAGCAGCAGCAGGAGTCCAATGCCAGTATAATGGAGAGCAGTCTGCAAGAGGGCCATGACGGCGAGTTTTCGATAAGTCCGCTGTCTCCAGCCGTGTCGCTCAAGTTTTTCGTTGTTTCAGCGGCAGAGCACGTAATGTAATAAAGGGGCACTGCCGATAACCGCCCATAAAGCGCTCATAAGTGAGCGTGCTGACAGAACGAGCTTAGACAAAAGAAACGCGCTGCAATGCACAGATAAACCAAAACCAAACGTGGGGTAAAAGTGAGTCGTTTTATATATGTGTTTATTTTCTTAATCGGGTCAAAGATCCTGCCCAAGGCCGACGGCTTTTTATAACAGCGCTTCCGTCAACTCTGCTGTCAGACTGCGCGCTTCTGCGCAGATTCCTGCGACATACGGATTGAAGTTGGTATCAAAGAACGGCGTAGGGCTGTTATTAATAAAACTTCTAAATCCGAGACCTTGGCGACACATCCAGAGTCGTTTCCTGACTAAAGGTCACCTTGCGGTCCAGTCCTACATTAAGCGGGTTGGAAAATGGACGGCCGTTGCTGCCAGGATGTGTCGTTCTGCCCAGCTTTACATTGGAAGATAACAAACATCTCACTCTGCAAATATCAAAGAACAGCACGCACAGTTCATTTCGGGACATGATTGCTTTAGAGGGTTGGTTTCTGCCTTGTACTTATCACATGCTACCAGTGATAAGGTGCTTGCTAAACTCCCTGAATTAGTTTATGTGGCAGGGTGCACTCTTAACCATACTGGTTCTTTAATGGCATATTCCTGGGTTGTATGGTTCCCTGCAGAACCATTACTTGACAAATGAACATTTTATTTTGGGAAGAGTTATCCATCCATCCATTATCCAACCCGTTTTATCCTAACTACAGGGTCACGGGGGTCTGCTGGAGCCAATCCCAGCCAACACAGGACGCAATTCAGGAAACAAACCCAGGGCAGGGCACCAGTCCACTGCAGGGCACACACACACACACACACACACACACACACTAGAGATAATTTAGGATCGCCAATGCACCTAACCTGTATGTCTTTGGACTGTGGGAGGAAACCGGAGCACCCGGTGGAAACCCACGGGGAGAATATGCAAACTCCACAACACCAGCGAACCCAGGTCTCCTTACTGCGAGGCAGCAGCGCTGTCCACTGCGCCACCGTGCCACAGGAAGAGTTATTTCCATATGAAATTAGTAGTTTTGGATTTGAAAAGGTTCCTAATATGTGGACAAAGTATACCATCAATGATTAATGTACTGTGCAGTTGGCTACCTAGCACACTACTAGACACAGCAAGAAATAAGGAACTAAGCCTTTTGCAAAAGTCCTTTTAAAATCAGGAACCCATTGGTGTTTCACAAACCTGTTATCATCTATTAATGGTTATTAATGCAGCCTGTTACATGTTTTAATAAAAAATTCTGTCTGGAACCAACATGTGGATGCTTTTTTAAGAACTATTAATGGTTCCCCTATGGAACCCCTCTAAGGTACTGTTTTGGCAGCTTTATTTTTAAAAGTGTGTTTGCATGTTCTCCTCCTGTTTGCAAGGGGGTTTTGGTGCTCCAGTTACCTCCCACAGCCCAAAGTTGTGGGTTAGATGGACTGGCATTACTAAATTGGCCCCTTGTGTGTGTGTGTGTTTGTGTGTGTGTTTGCCCTGCGTTGGGCTAACCTGTTTTTTATTCCTGCCTTGTGCCTGATGCTTACTTTGTTAGCCTCCATCTTCCCCACAACTCTGCTATGTGTAAGCAGATTTAGAAAATGGATGAGTGGATGGATCTGTTCAAAGATGGACAGATGGCAGTCAAAGTTGTTGCCTCGTTGCACCATTCTGCCCAGGATTTTATGGTAAAATGTCCATAACTGGACACAACTGCTGTTGAAAGAAAACCTATACACTTAACAGAGAACCCCATTGACTCAGGTCCCTGACACATCTTCCAGGACTCGTTTCTGCCTTATCAAGGACACGTTTCTGGGCATCACCACCACCATCCTCAGGTGGATCAAGGGGGTTCAGTAATGGATGGATGCTTTCAGGGCCAGTGTGTGGAGTGAGGTGATGAGGTGAATGCCTTTGGCCAAAGCAGCATTTTCATAAGAGTATTTTTTTATATATCATTGTGAGATAATAATTAAAAAAAAGAAAGTTAAGTGTGACCCGAAATGTTACATATACTGCCATTTAAATTTGTAAAAAATATTTTCATTTTAAAATGTTCAAATATGTCAGAACTGCAATTTGCACTGTCTCATCACACTGCAACAGAACTTCAAAAATGTTTATGTACAATTCAGTGATCTTCATCCTTAATTTTTCACTTATAAGTAACCACAAGGGGGTGGCAGAGAGCCCCAAACCACCGACACAGTAACACAGAACAATGTTGTATGAATAAAATAATGGATATTTATTCCACAAAAGCACCTTTACGCAATCTTCACACCAGTTATTACCCACAATACATAATTAATCTATACTAATAAAAGGCAAAGCCCTCACTGACTGACTCACTGACTGACTGACTCACTCATCACTAATTCTCCAACTTCCCGTGTAGGTAGAAGGCTGAAATTTGGCAGGCTCATTCCTTACAGCTTACTTACAAAAATTAGGCAGGTTTCATTTCGAAATTCTACACGTAATGGTCATAACTGGAACCTGTTTTTTGTCCATATACTCTAATGGAGGAGGCGGAGTCACGTATCGCATCATCACGCCTCCTACATAATCACGTGAACTAAAAACAAGGAAGAGATTTACAGCACAAGTCAAACGCGGGAACGAAGGTAAATGACGTTAATTTTTCAGTGTCTTTTAATACTGTGTAAGTATACATATCAACACATGTGCAATTAAACATGTGCATTGCGAGAAGCAGATATATATAGCCAAATTCTCGCGCTTCGTTGCGGCGAAGTACTGCTTTTATTTTTTTATTAAGAAGAAAAGAAAACCTTTTTAAACGGATCGAAAATATACCAATAACAATTTGTTAAGGATCTGTTTTTTTGTGAACCTCCCTTTTCACAGCTGTCGCGCTACGGCGTGTGTTTCGTTTATTTGACAGTATGTAGTTCGTGGTAATTACATTCATGGCATTCGTTTTCTGAATCACAATCTGATTGTATGGGTTGTTACCTGCCAGGTTATGCTTGTGGTTGGTGAGCAAGTCACGTTACGTCCGCCACGTGCCCTCTTTCTGTTCCCAGAAGCAGATCATAGAATGGTTTTAATAGTTTACTTTCAAATAATGCAAAGAGTATGTGACACGTGTTTGTCCCTAATTCTGGGCTCATCAGGCGGAAAAAACTCACTGCATCCCCTCTCGGGAATTGAATCTCTATCGTCAGCGCCAGAGTTGAAGCCACTAACGTTGCGGTCAGCAAGTCGGCTAACATCCGCCATGTGCCGTCTTTCAGTTGCGAGAAGCAGATCATAGAATGGTTGAAATTGTTTACTTTCAAATTATGCAAAGAGTACGCGACACGTGTTTCGATCTAATTCTGTGCTCTTCATGCGTACACACTCATTGCATCCCCTCTCGGGAATCGAATCTCGGCGCCAGAGGTGAAGCCCCTAACGTTGCGCAACGGCGTGTGGTTCGTTTATACCTCGTGTCTTCTCATTAAACTTTTATCTCGTGAATATGTTATTGCAATCCGCAGCGGGAGCGTTTCTATAAACTTAATTTAAACTTATGTTTTACACCGTGCTTTGTTTCCCTTATGAAGATGCTTGTATGCTTCAGTCGCTCGCTTCTTATTGTTTCGCTCCCTTCTCAATTGTTTTATGAATTTTTTGTTCTTCGCTGTTTGCGGCTCTTCCTTCATTTCTCCCTACTGCGTTCACAGTCTTTTCACATGATTACGTGGGAGGCGTGATGACGTGACACTCAACTCCGCCTCCCACGGCATTCGAGCTGCCGTCCATTACAGTATATTGTCAAAAAAGAGGTTCCAGTTATGACTGTTATGCATTGAATTTTGAAATGAAACCTGCCTAACCTTTGAAAGTAAGCTGTAAGGAATGAGCCTGCCAAATTTCAGCCTTCCACCTACACGGGAAGTTGGACAATTAGTGATGAGTGAGTCAGTCAGTCAGTGAGGGCTTTGCCTTTTATTAGTATAGATATATATGTATATATGTAGATATGTAGATATGTATATATGTATATGTATATTTATGTTTATGTGTGTGTATATTATATATATATAAGACAGCAACACTCATAACAATAACAACACAATTACATTGACAATCATGTTACGTTATTTTTAAAATGTTTCCTTTTCTTTTTCATAACCTCTTTAACACACTACTTCTCCGCTGCGAATTCCACAAAAGCACCTTTACGCAATCTTCACACCAGTTATTACCCACAATACATAATTAATCTATACTAATAAAAGGCAAAGCCCTCAGTGACTCACTCACTGACTGACTCACTCATCACTAATTCTCCAACTTCCCATGTAGATGGAAGGCTGTAATTTGGCAGGCTCATTCCTTACAGCTTACTTACAAAAGTTAGTCAGGTTTCATTTCGGAATTCTACGCATAATGGTCATAACTGGAACCTCTTTTTTGTCCATATAATGTAATAGAGTGCAGCTCGATGGCCATGGGAGGCGGAGTTGCGTATCGCGTCATCACGCCTCCCACGTAATCACGTGAACTGACTGTGAACGCAGTACGTAGAAAATAAGGAAGAGCCCCAAAGAGCGCTGAAGAAAACATTCATTCCACAATTGAGAAGGCAGCGAAACAATAAGAAGCAAGCAAGTGACGCATGATGCATACAAGCATATTTATAAGTGCAGCTACTGCGGAAACAAAGCACGGTGTAAACTGTAAGTTTAAATTAAGTTTACAGAAACGCTCCCGCTGCCGTTTGCAATACCATATTCGCGAGATACAAGTTTAATGAGAAGACACGAGGTATAAACGAGACTTTGGAACACTTTGTAACGCAGTTAAAATTGCTGTAGCGAGAAACTTTTAAGTGCAGGGTCTTAGCTAACATTAAATAAAGCCATGGACATCGCAACATCACACGAGAGTGGCTCACGTGAACTGACTGAACGCAGCACGAGTGATCACTTCGATGAATCAAACCTGTTCAAAAAAACACATTACACAATTGATAAGGTAGGAAAAGAATATGAAGCGACTGACGCATACAGGCATAAATTAAGTTCATAGACCTACAAAAGATTGCCATTGATTTGAGGCAAGATTGCTTTTCTCCTGTACAACTATACGTTGCATTCTCAACAGTAAGCTTGCACAGCTTGGTCATATTCCAACCGGAGTGCTGAACTGACAACGTGGTATACAAAGAGAACTATAACAATCATAATAAACGAACAATGAAAAAATGGAGAACCCGTGGATTAAATAAAAAGGCTGCTTCCTTGGCGAAGCAAGGAAAAAGGATGGTGCAGAAAAATCCACAAGTTAATAGACACGCTGCCGCTAAATACTCACAGGCAAATCCACAAGTTCAAAGAGATGCTGTCGCTAAATACTCACAGGCAAATCCACAAGTTAATAGAGACGCTGCTGCTAAATATTCGCACGCAGATCTACAAGTTAATAGAGCTTCTGTTTCCAGGTGCGATCCCAATAATAAAAAGCGGCTCAAACGAAACAACAGGTTTGGCTCAAAAAAGCCGATTATGGATTTGTGTACAGCCACCGAAACTTTGTAACGGCACGAGACTTCAGGTCACGTGTCTGCAAAAGAACCTAATTGAGGCCACTATTTTTACTGGCAGTGGCTCAGGGGAGAGAGTTTTTATTCCTTGCATCCCCATTATACCCTCTGATCTCCCATTTCAATTCAAACACCTCCAATTTCCAGTAAGGCTCTGCTTTGCAATGACAATTAAGTCTCAGGGACAAACCCTACAAAAGGCTGGCATTGATTTGAGGCAAGATTGCTTTTCACATGGCCAACTGTATGTTGCATGCTCAAGAGTAAGCTCAGCGCACAGCTTGGTCATATTACAACCGGAGGGCCGAACTGACGACGTGGTATACAAAGAGATCCTTAACAAATAATTATTTGTATATTTTCCCTCAGTTTAAAAATGTTTACTTTTTTCAATTTTAAGGCAGTACTTCGCCGCTGCGAAGCGCGGGTATTTTGCTAGTACAGTGATCCCTCGCTATATCGCGCTTCGCCTTTCGCGGCTTCACTCCATCGCGGATTTTATATGTAAGCATATTTAAATATATATCGCGGATTTTTCGCTGCTTCGCGGGTTTCTGCGGACAATAGGTCTTTTAATTTCTGGTACATGCTTCCTCAGTTGGTTTGCCCAGTTGATTTCATACAAGGGACGCTATTGGCAGATGGCTGAGAAGCTATCCAGCTTACTTTCTCTCTCCCTCTCTCTCTCTCTCTCTCTCTCTCTCTCTCTTGCGCTGACGTAGGGGGGTGTGAGCAGGGGGGCTGTGTGCAGCTGCTTCCTGAAGGACATGCTGAACGGAGCTTCGCATACTTAAAAGCTCAAAGGGCACGTATTGATTTTTTTTTTGACTGCTTGCTTTGCACTCCTTTGAAAAGGAAGATATGTTTGCATTCTTTTAATTGTGAGACAGAACTGTCATCTCTGTCTTGTCATGGAGCACAGTTTAAACTTTTGAAAAAGAGTCAAATGTTTGTTTGCAGTGTTTGAATAACGTTCCTGTCTCTCTACAACCTCCTGTGTTTCTGCGCAAATCTGTGACCCAAGCATGACATTCTAAAAATAACCATATAAACATATGGTTTCTACTTCGCGGATTTTCCTATTTCGCGGGTGGCTCTGGAACGCAACCCCCGCGATGGAGGAGGGATTACTGTACTCTATATAAAGCAGTTCTTCAGTGTTGCCTTCTTTCCTCCCAGCTCTGACTCAATTGAACTGAGGCAGTGGAGTCCTTTTAAGTCGGACTATAAAGCACTTCCAGGTCATAGAAAAAATAGCAAGGTTCTCCCCGTGACAGCGCCCTCTAGCGATACCCAGGGACCCCAACAGGGCTGCACTTCCAGATTCCAACTGCCAAGCATCACTGCAGGTGTCCTAACAGGACTCCCACGTGAGGAGCACTGCCACCTATCGTATGGGGGATTGAACTGCTCTCGGCTCCTGGCTATCACTAGTCCATCCATTAATGTACATGGGCTGGACACGAAGTTATTCATATGTTCCTCCAGCCAATCGTCTGCATCGTTGCGCTGGTCTCCTGTCTGGGTATTGGCTTCTTCTCTTTTCTGGCCGGGATGCCCGCTCTCCTTCTTTACATATCAGTACAATGTTTGTTAAATGTCTGGTAAATTTGAATCAGCATGTTTAGTTAGAAAAGTGCAGGACAGTTTGAAATTGGTTAATTAGAGAAGCGTGCAGGATGAATGAAATCTCAGAGTTTCTTTTCCCATCAAATTATGCAATCTTAAAACTCAACAAAAGACATATTTGGGTTAAACTGAAGAAGTGAATAATATTGAATTGTTTTATTTGTAATGCCTATTTTTGTGTGTTTTATTGATTTTAAGCTAATCCTTTTAATTCTTTTCACATTTTTCCCAAAAGTCATATTTTTTATGTATTATTTTGCCTGTTGTTCCACAGATGTAGCGTATTATAGGAGTATTTTATTATGAACCCTGTAATACAACACATATTGTATGTGGATTAAGTGTATCGACTCATGCTTAGTAAGGATATATTTTGATATACAAAAATGTGCCTTATCTCAGGTGGTGTTATTTAATTAAACGCCGAGACCTGGATGCTTTCAATCAAAACTGTCTGGCAGTGCCATGCAAATGTGTATGGAAAAATGTCTACAACCTAAAGCAGAGACTGTCAAAGGGCAGCCCAGACATTTATGGCATTTTAGAACACTGCTGATCTGAGAGATCACTGCACCTTCCAGCTTTGTTTCCTGCCTTGTGCCTGAGAATGTGTGTATGATTGATGGACTTGTGATGTGGTGGGAGAGTACTGAGCCAAAAGACTAACTACTCCTGTGATTATACTTAAAACAAGGTTGTCTCTAAACACATCGAAGCTAACTATGTAGCAGAGAGCCGTGATGAATCATCAGAAGAGTTACACAACCCAAACTGATATTCAGCAGTACCTTCCTTAGATCATTACACTCTCGAGAGTTTATATCTTTAGACAGACTTGCTTTTATACCTACAGTATTTAACCTCCAAAGTGCTCAAGTTCACATGTTAATTTTTATGCCATGTTTGGAACAAAATACATTCCAAAGTCGTGAAACGAACGGGGGGACCCAGTTTGAAGTGTGTTGACCATATCACCATAGTAATGTAACGCCTACTGTGTTAAGCACTAATAATAGGTTTGAGCCAAGGGAAAAGGCAAACAGAGTTTATTGGCGCAGGGACATTGAAGCAGAATCAAGTGTGAGACACGAATGAACACACAGGGCACATTTAACATTGCCACACACCCTCGTACCTTTGGAATCCAAGCAGAGTACCTGGAAGGAATCCGCATGAATATACAAGGAGACCATGCACTTAACCATGGCACGAACAGACCCCTGATTCCTCCAGTTCTGCTTGCTGGCAAAAGAGTAACTTGTGACGCCATTCTTGATGCTGAGTTGTTGGACTTCCGCAGGGAGCAGTTTAATAAGAGCAACGGAGCACTGAGTGGTTGGTAGAATGTGGAATTATACGGCAACAATGATTTTAAAGTGAAAATAACGTGTCTCCTTCTTTGCTTTTTGTAAATGTTCTGTAGTGTTTTTCTTTTTCTTTTTAAGGAGATTTGCAGTAACAGAATACTCTCTGTAGTTTGTAAGCAGACAATGATGGTTGTGTTGACCAAGCCAAAGAATTTTGCCATTTCTGTTTTACAGACAAATCATGTCAATCATGCAGATAAAAATTAATAAAGAATTTAAAGTCTTATGAAATACATTAAGTGCATTATGATTTATGATATGTTTTCAAGTAAAATGTTTTTAACCATATGTGATATATTTAGCAGGGAATGTGAGCAACAATAGAGCTTGGCAGGTTGTTCCAACAATTGGGAGATAATTAAGACAATGTCTACAAAACTGTGCCATTTTAATGTTTGTGTAGCACAAGTTATGATAATCTTATACATGCTTAATAAAATCAGAGGTCAGTCTGTCATGCAGACACTACATACAGAACAAATGAACCTTGTGGAAGATCAGCCCGGACAAAAACTGAGACGCAGACTCACAAGTCCCAAAAGCACAAACTGTTTTGCTTTAAGGCTTTACAGCACCACACAATGCTCAGTCCTTTCCTTTTCTCTCTCTTTCTTCATTCTTCTTTTCTCTGTCCTCTGCCGCCTCCACTCCACTTCCACAAGCTCTGTCCTCCACCTTCCGACTCCAGCTCCCGCAATGGAGTGAGGCGGCCTCTTTTATAGTGCCCCTCCAGGAGCGCTCCAGGTGCTCCTTGATGATCGTCCGTCAACACTTCCTGAGATTGCGTTGGTTTGGACATGTGCAGAGGAGAGATGCTGGGTATACTGGGAGAAGGATGCAAAGGATAGAGCTGCCAGGGAAGAGGAAAAGAGGAAGGCCTAAGAGGAGGTTTATGGATGTGGTGAGAGAGGACATGCAGGTGATGGGTGTAACAGAGCAGGATACAGAGGACAGTAAGATATGGAAGAAGATGATCCGCTGTGGCAACCCCTAATGGGAGCAGCCGAAAGAAGAAGACTGTGACAGTTCAAGGCTTCCAGTATAATCATAAAATGCAAGAATCAAATAACAAGTGTGTTTTGATGTCACTTGTTGACTTAACCTGCAACACGTTTAAGCAAAGGGTGGCTCCATGGCTCAGTGGTAGCGCTGCTGCCTCACAGTAAGGAGACCTGGGTTCGCTTGCTGGGTCCTCCCTGCGTGGAGTTTGCATGTTCTCCCCATTTCTGCGTGGCTTTCCTCCCACAGTCCAAAGACATGCAGGTTAGGTGCACTGGTGATCCTAAATTGTCCCTAGTGTATGTGTGTGTCCTGCGGTGGGCTGGCGCCCTGCACGGGGATTTGTTCCTGCCCTGTGCTGGCTGGGATTGCCTCCAGCAGACCCCCCATTGACCCTGTGTTAGGATATAGCGAGTTGGAAAATGACTGACTGACGTTTAAGCAAATGGTTATTTCATTTTAAAAAAGCTGCCGTTTTTATTTTTGAGATTCCCTTTGCAAGTGGTTAGATCACTGCACATATACACTCTTAGCTGTATTTTTGATATCGCCTGGTCAATACTATAGGTCACCTACCCAGTTCTAAACTTTGAAAGTGCATTTTTTTTTCAGAAAATTCTTACTTTGCTAATTTTTTGAAATGCTGTTGATGTCACTCCTTGAACTGTTAATAGCAATAATAGCAGAAATAGAGATGAAAGTATTTCCATGTATATACTGCATTTCTACAAGCATACCATTTACATTATATACTGAATATCTGTTATATTAACATCTCAGATCTTTCACTTAGTAAGTAATGTGCAAAACCTGGGGAGCTCCTTGTGAGCCTAAACTGGGAGGATGTCATTTAACAACACAGATTCTGGCAATTGAGAGTGCTTAGTGACGCACTTCTAATAACTAGCCATTAAACAATACCTGAGGTTAGGAACACTCAGTCCACATACACTTGGGGAGAACATGCAAACTTCACTGTCCATCTTGGGAGAATTGTTCTACGTCTGGAGAAGATGGGACTTTTTCCCAAAAATACAGCTGTTAAAAGTCTTCCTCCTCTTCACCAAATGGACAGTCAACCAGTTTTATGTCTTCTTAGATCACTGGACATCATTTAAGAATTTCTCTGGCATGTGTATTACCTTCATAAGTATGTTTGGTGTTAAATTAATGCTAATGTTATGATGAATCTTTTGAGGTTATTTTCAGAAAGGTATGTTTCTGCTCTAATATATCTGGAACATTTTTCTATAATTATGTCTTTTAATGAAGCAGGACCCTGGCATGCATACTGTGGGTAAAATGTACAATGTACGGGTCTATTTCCCTTCTCTTTGTATTTCTCAGGAGCAAATGGAAATGATGTTTGTGCATTTCTAGTATTTTTTATTTCACTGTTTTATCATTTTCTTCCATTTTGTTAATATATATAATTTTGAGCTTGCTACAATTATTATATGAATTATCTTCCTACTATCATTGTAATTAAATCTAAAAAGTATCGCCCTTTTTACTGTAAGGACATGCTAGAACTCAGCCCCTGAGGTTCACAGTCTGAATATTCAGAACTGTTGAGTATTATTAAATATTTAGGCTTTGTATCAAATGTTACACACGTTAAGATAAGATGCGTAGCCTCTAAGGTTTTTTTCCAAAACACATGCTAAGGAATAGCACTTAGCCTTTGAGGTTGCATATGAAATATCATAAACATAAAACACACATTAAGAGAGCTATCTAGCCACTGAGGTTTTATTTTAAAGCACACGCTAGTTAAACAGTACTTAATCTCTGGGGTCACGTATAAAATGTGACCAATAGCCATAGCTGTAATGCTTTTTAGAGGTATACAGTATACCCCCGTGAAGTTGCGGTTCAGAGTTCACGGCCTCAGTCACTCGTGGATTTTTCCTTAGAACCTATCTAATAATTGTTAGCGGAAACCGCAAATATCCTCCACAAATTTTATGGCTTTTTTTGTGGCAATACTGTACTGTAGAGAGAACAAGAAGCAACTGTAGAGGAAAACGCAGCTTGGGATGGTGAAAGTAGCCAATAGAATTTGAAACTGCAACTCCCAGCAGTCCCTGCAGTCGCTCCGATTGGTCTTCTGTTGAGGGTGCTGGGGCTGTTGGGGTCAAAGGATGTCAGCACAGCTTTTAAAAAGGGGGCCAGTGACCAAAAGCAAAAAAAAAAGTTTTTGTAATTTGAGTTTGAAGTTCCTGTTTGTCTGCCTTCTGTTGGGTTACCTGTACTTATTCGTTTTGTCCTGGATCATTTCGTGATTGGTGTCTGAATTGTCTGCCGTCTGCCTGTCTACATGAGGACTGTAAGTGGATTCATGGCCATCCTGCAAAGAAAGGAGCGCTCCTGAACCCGTACACCCGTCTTCACCACTTCAGGAACTAGCAGTGGGACTATCTTTATATTCCCATTTAACGTGCGGATCTCTGGATTATCTATTTTCATCATTACATTTCATCCGTTTACGTTTTTCATGATTTACTGTGTGTGTTTTCTTTGTGCTTTGTTGTATTTAATGTGTAATCGCCGTAAGGGGAACAGGGGTGGTATCGTTGTTTTCATTACATTCTTTATTTGCTGTTTGATTACCGGTTTGCTTTGTTTTTGTCTCTGTTTGTGAGTGCGTGCAGGTCGGGCCAAGGCTGGGTGCGTCCCTGGAATCTCCACCATAAAAATAAATAAATCGCCATCTTCTCGACAGTGTGAATCTTAGCGGCACTGGACCGCTACAGTGTTATTCATTTCTCCTTGCTGCTGATTGAGTGTGATGCATCCCCAGCTGAGTGTTCTTGTGTTTTCCGTTTTGTTCCCCTGAACCCTTAAACCACCACAACCGGCTATAGTCGTTTCCCTGTGCCATTTGCGAGCATGCAGGAGCTGATCAGTCAGTGCCTTACATTCGTTGAGCAACCAGCTCATGACCACAGTCAGCCCTTTGTGAGCAGGGGGGCTGAACTCACCCCTAGAAGACACGGACGCTCCTCAAAAAAATCCCTCTTAAAAAACGCTGATAGACTACCTTCACATTGCTCCTTTACTTGCTGGGCTTACTTGTGGCTGCTCTGTCGCGTGATAAGCTTCTTGGGTGACGCTACGCATACTTAAAAGCCTGAACAGCACCTGTCCTTTTTGGCTGATTCCTTTGTTTCTCTCTCCTCCCCCAGACATCCTCTGTTCCTGTTGGGTGTCCCTTTCCCATTGTGCTCCCTTATGATGTTTGCCTATTCTTTTAAACGAGAACTAACTGCATACTGAGCTCATTTTACTTCTGAAAGAGACATGTTTGTTTGAAGTGTTTGAATAAAGTTCCTGTCTCTCCAATCTCCTGTGTTTCTGTGCAATTCTGTGACCCAAGCGTGACACCCTGCAGCACTGCAGCCTCACTGTCCCTGGGATTGAGCTGCTGCACTAGACTAGCCTGCCAGCGTCAGCACTTACCTCTGTGTGCTTGTGTGCAGCCAGGTCAAGCGCAGTTGGCTCGGTGATTTCATCCATGGCGTCAGTTACACCTTGTACATATTGTTCCAGTAGTTTTTTTAAACAGTTTTTCTAGTTCATTAGCAGTGTGTAAAATTATCAGTGTTGCAGTAATTGTGATGCTCTTTGCATGAAGAAGAATGTGTTCCATTAAAATTTCACTGTTTCTTTGTGAATTGCGACATTTACTTAAAGTGCAGCAAAAAAGTATTTGGCATCCAGGGATGCATTAACCCCCAAGTATGTGGCAGTTTAAGGCTTAAAGCCCCAAGATGCCGTCAAAATGCCCTGCACCTTCTAAGGCTTCTGGCAATGAAAATGCGCTTGCATGAATTACAGTACATACAGTGGTACATCAGTATTTTACATTCTAGCACTGCGGGAGACATATCAGTACAGCACTGTACAGTATACGGGTTTACCTTTACATTCTTTATTTTTAGGTAATGTATTAAGCTGAGTTTGAAATTAAAGTGTTTGGGGGCATATTTAGGGTTTAAACTATAAAAATAGGCATTTTTTTAACCACATCCAAAATCTAGGAACGTAATCCCTGCGAAATTTAGGGGTGTACTGTATAACCTAAAGCTTTGCAAATGATAGTAACTCAGGCTAACTGAAATATTACAGTAATTCATAAGTAACTTACTGTATATCATAAAGATAAAATTGACCATTTAGACCAAGGTCAATAAATTGGGGTCGGGTTGATGATCGACACTTCTGTTCCTTTGCTGGTTAGGAGACTTGAGGCAGTAGTGAAACTGACTGCGTACAAACTTAACATTGGTCTAAACTCATAGCCAGATAAAACACCTGCAATATATTTGCTTAGTCAAGCACTGGCCTGTATTCCTATAAAGATCTCACGTGTTTAACTGGGCACAGCTATATTCATACTGTATGTTAGTTTATTTAGTGTAAGAAAATCAAACTTAAGGCCTGCCCACAGTCTGTGAAACAACTCGGGTTGCATTTTGTAAACTCTTTGTTCTAGCTACTTGAGCAATCCTTGATGTTATCAGGTTTGGATATTCAACTGTACTTCTAAAAGGCACACCCTGCAAGCTTGTATACAAACCCACCTTTTAGTGTTATGGAATCTGTTTTGTAATTCAGTTGACCAAAGTATGACGCAGCTATTTTGCCTAAAGGGCCTTCATGTAGGACCTGTTGTGGACCAGCTTGAACTGTGTTATAAAAAGCATCGAATGACATTTACAAAATTAGTGTTGCGTGTTCACAGCATGCGAATCCCCCCATAATAATAATAAAAAGCCTTGGCATTCTATCACCTAAACTAAAAGTGAAGCTTGTTTCTTCCACACTTTTTTATAAAGAAATTTAATATTTTATTGTTTCACTTTTTGCAAAAGGAATGTTAGGACCTCTAAAATGTGCTCTTTCCCATTGAGACATCAAACAACCGTCTCAGACACATATTTTATGAACAATTTAAAGTGCCCAAGACTTTTGCACACTCCCTCACTTTACTGTATGTTTATATATATATACTGTATATATATATAGCAATGGACTGGCATTCTGCTCAGGGCTGTGCCTGCTGCTGCTGCTGAAAAGGTTTTTGTTATCTCAAAGCCCTGAATTGAGCTAACAGATACGCTTGCCATTTTTTATATTATTTATTTTTTCAGAGTGATGGTACACATTAATATGCCATGGGACGTTCTGTTCTAAAGTGTATATATATATTAAAAATATATAAAAAAAAACTGTGTTTGTTCTGGCAGTATAAAATGGGGTCTAAGGAGCAACACTGCAAATGTGAAAAAAGCCTTAAAACACACTTAACTAAAATGTCAACTTTCAAACCAAACATATTCTCAAGCATTGATCCGCATCTTAAGATTATATGCATATTGTAAACCTGCATATCCACATTGTTTTCAGTTTATGGCTTATGGTTCCAGCTCTTAGTTGTATTTTCTGATTTGAGTGCTTAGGTATTGAGTGCTTTAAACACAACACTAAAGCTCATGATCTAGTCCCTTCTTCAACTGCACATCATCTTGGGTAATACGTACTATTAAAGGGGAAGGCTCCCATATTGCATAACAGTCACATCCATGTCCATACAAAAAGACATTACCTTTAAAACACAAGTACACCGACACATTTTCAGTTTCCTTCTGCATGTGTATTTTGTTTTTAAATGTATTAGCAAGTTTTCTGCTAATTGTTTTACACCCACTACTAGGGTCAGCCTTACTAGGATCGGGGCTGTCCCATCTAACATTGGCTGCTACAACTGTGTGATGTCACACTGGCCTTGCAAAGCATCATGGGGTATTGGGGAGAAAAAAAGTTTGCCAAAGCCGACTGCATGATGAATTTCCAGGAAAATATTCATCAAACACAACATGTGAGAAAAAATGTTTTGGAGAATTTTACCTGTCAACACTTTCAATAATGGGGAAGGCGTGTTTTCTGCTGCTTTGAAGAACGTGTCTTTGTTGAGTTTTAAGGCTATTTTTCACATTTGCTATGTGATGTCCTTTAACATTTTAATCCACAAAATAGGCATTGCATTTGTTTTAAGGTCGCACCGGCCAATACCGCGTGTGCTCCTCATACATTCAGATGAGCACCAAATGCCATCGCGTGCTACTGTACATCATTTTCTGGAAACAGGACATATCACTGAACAGTCTGATGTTTTCCTCACACAGTTACAGTCCACAGAAATGGATATTGGCAAGTTTATAAAAGCAGGCTATGCATTCAATTCCAGATTGTTAAATCCGCGAAGCAGCACCGCTAACCACTGCGCTCATTTATAGTAAAAGGAAATGACATTAGTTAGCCATCTAGTTACTAGCTCGCAGCTTCTTATTCACACAAGTTACGAAAGGAATTCATATTTCACTTATTGAGTACATGTGAAGTTTATGCAGTCCAATGTGGGTTCACTATTTTAATGCACTGGTAAACCTGGCACACTCGATCGCTTATCTGCACCAGTGAACTGTGGGATTTAACGTGCGTCTAAAGAGTTAAATCCAAATCGGGCCACTTTAACTCCCGCTGTTTTCAGACAAGAAATATACCCTTGTTAAAATGCCAAACTTGAATATCTTAGTCAAATCCACTGGCAAACCTGGCACACTGGGTCATTTATTGCACTGTGCAAAACGAACTGCGATCTTTAAAGGCTCATCAGAGATCTAAATCGTGTTGCGGCGGATTTTTAATGTTACGTTTTTGACAAGATGGATCCCTAAGTTAAATGGCAGGTAATACTTCCTTAGTCCAAACGTAGGGAAATTAATTACTAACTTGCCCTGTTATCGCTAATACGAAGAAGACAGATTTTTTCAGTTGACTGTGATATGTAATATGCACTTTAAAGAGTTTAATTGATTTGGATCTCTGTAATTTTTAAAAGTTTTTTGACAAAGAGATATATATTTTTTGTTAAATGAAGTTGAATTTTGCCTAAACCACCGCTGGCAGAATAGTCAAATTGAGTGGTAAATTTGGCATACACCTCTCTCTTCATATAAACGGCACTAGACAGATTGTAATATTGAAGTCACACTCTAAATTGTTAAATCAATTTGGCTCATCATTTTAGAGTTCTGTAACAAGAGAGACTGCAGTTAGATTTTGACAACCAAATGCGGATACAAGTCCTTTTTTTCTACCAAAGTTTACACATTCCCATATGAGCACAAGTCGGATGTTTAAGGGGCAATCAATGGTTGAATAACCGTCCGTGCCTCTGATATGTAATAAAACTGAAAGAAGGTGTCTTTTCTTTTTCCCATTACCGTAAACACAATGACATGATAAGTCATCCATCCATTTTCCAACCCGCTGAATCCGAACACAGGGTCACGGGGGTCTGCTGGAGCCAATCCCAGCCTGCACAGGGCACAAGGCAGGAACCAATCCCGGGCAGGGTACCAACCCACCGCAGCATGATAAGTCAGCCAATTAATATACCAAGTGTACCTACATTTGGGCTAAGCAAATATTGCCTGCAATTTAACTTAGTGAGCCATCCTGTCAAAAACGTGACAAGAAAAATGGCAGCAACACGATTTAGATCTCTGCTTTACTTTTAAAGATCGCAGTTCATTTTGCACACTGCAACGGATGACCCAGTGTGCCAGTGGATTTGACTAGGATATTCAAGTTTGGCATTTTAACAAGGGTATATTTCTTGTCTGAAAACAGCGGGAGTTAAAGTGGCCCGATTTGGATTTAACTCTTTAGACGCACGTTAAATCCCACAGTTCACTGGTGCAGATAAGCGATCGAGTGTGCCAGGTTTACCAGTGCATTAAAATAGTGAACCCACATTGGACTGCATAAACTTCACATGTACTCAATAAGTGAAATATGAATTCCTTTCGTAACTTGTGTGAATAAGAAGCTGCGAGCTAGTAACTAGATGGCTAACTAATGTCATTTCCTTTTACTATAAATGAGCGCAGTGGTTAGCGGTGCTGCTTCGCGGATTTAACGTTCTGGAATTGAATGCATAGCCTGCTTTTATAAACTTGCCAATATCCATTTCTGTGGACTGTAACTGTGTGAGGAAAACATCAGACTGTTCAGTGATATGTCTTGTTTCCAGAAAATGATGTACAGTAGCACGCGATGGCATTTGGTGCTCATCTGAATGTATGAGGAGCACACGCAGTATTGGCCGGTGCGACCTTAAAGCACCTGGTGCACAGGCTATGGTAAGTGGTGGGCACGAGATATACACATGGTGGGCATGAGATAGTAAGTTGTATGCACTAAATTGTTTCCCAGGAAGAAAAAAACACCATATCTCCTCAGGTGCTCCGTACGAGTGAGCAGACGAATCGAATATCTGTAAACATAAAGCACGTACCCAAACCCTTACCCCCCCCACCCCAAGCCTAATCTTAACCATAGTGTAACGGGGTATGCGATGGGCATTTCGTGACTGACGTTCTGGGCAGTACCCGACATACGTCACAGGTATTGCAAGCTGCAGTTAAACCCATCTCCTACCATCCCACACTCCTTTAATAAATAAAAGCCCAGCCGTCTGCTTTTTTATATCACCGCGCTTCAATATTTGGAAGTGACGTCAAACTGAAGCTCCGAAGCCTTGGTAAAGACATTGTCGCTACCCGATCTGCGTGCCTACCCGATTTGTGCGCGCAAAGACAACCAGAGCGACAGGGCCCAATCTGCGTTTTTCTACTTCGCGACACGAGTCCCCATCCGATTTGTCTCGCGCATGCGCTCTCTGCTTAATTAAAATTCATTTCACGATGCTGCCCGATTTTTTCTGCGCATGTCTAATGTTTTACGACACAAGTCACTCATCAGGTTTGAATTGTACTTGCGAGTCATTTTTGTGTTGACGTTTATCTCCGTCTGTAAGTGGACTTCTTACTGGAAAAGATGACAACTTTTGAATTTTATAACGTCTTGGAAGAATATGTGTCTCCTGAAAATTTTAAGTCAAGTCAAGTCAACTTTATTTATAAAGCACTTTACATACAACAGCCGCTGACCAAAGTGCTGAACATAGGCTAAAATAAATTTTAAACAAAAACAAAATAATAAATAAGTAAATAAAATACAATAAATAAAACTAATTTAAAACATAGTAAAAACAACTAAACAGAGTTAAAACAGAGTAAAATCAACTGCTCACACAGGATCAAACGCCAAACCAAAGAGGTAAGTCTTAAGAGCAGACTTAACAATGGCAGTGAGGAGGCCTGTCTAATGTGGATCGGCAGTGAATTCCAGAGCCTTGGAGCCACAACAGTAAAAGCCGTATCCCCCCTGAGCTTTCGCTGAGTCCTCGGCACATCCAGGAGCAGCTGACCATCTGATCTGAGTGAGCGGGAAGGAGAGGGCATATGCAGCAGCTCAGTGAGGTAGGGCGGATCAAGCCATTTAAGGACTTAAAAACAAATAAAACAATCTTAAAATGAACTCTAAACTGAACAGGCAGCCAGTGCAGTGATGATAACACAGGTGTAATGTGCTTATTTTTTCGCGTGCCAGTTAAAAGGCGTGCAGCAGCATTTTGCACCAGCTGGAGCCGAGACAGGGTGGACTGGCTAACACCAACATACAACGAATTACAATAGTCCAGCCGGGTTGTAATGAAGGCGTGGATTACTGTTGTAAATTGATCTTTGGAAAGAATGTTTTTTATCTTCGCCAAACGTCTTAGCTGAAAAAAACCAGATTTCACCACCGCGCTGATCTGACCGTCCAGTCTAAAATCCTCATCTATCCTAAAATTTCATTTCATTCGAATGAAGAGGGAGCGAAATGAAATGCGACCGTATGTCTGTGAACTTTATAATGGATACGTATAGCTTTTTCTAAGTACATCGTATTGATGAAAAAAGCAGTAAGGATTTTCCTTTTTAGTTGCAATATGACATTTGTAATCTCGTGGTTTAAATGTGAAAGTCGCAGCATTTCATTTATTTCGTAACACCCTATTAGCACTTGGTGATGTGTTTCTTTTAACATTTGTTCGCATTTTTCATCTTAAAAGAGTGAACGGCATGCTAATAATTAAGCAAAACAATGTAATCAAGGTGTCGAATTAGGAATAGAATTAGGAGTGCACGTCTGACACTCGACGGGTGTAAAGTGTGTCCTCCAAAGCCATCAGTATTTTCTATTATGTTGGTATCAGATTACATCAATACAATAGTTTTTCCATAATAAAGTTAACAAAGATATAATGATCAAGGCTAAATTACATACAAGAGTAACAATAGCTAAGTTATTACAAGGAAGCGAGATGCAGATAATAGCATTACAAATTGTTAATGAAGCAGATCAGAATTTTACACGTATTAATTATTTTAGTGTTTTCCGTTTTTAAAAGCTATTTCTAGCATATTAATATCCATACAGAAAGATGTAACAGAGGGTCTAACGTTCTGAACTTTACACTTATGAATATGAAATTTATGAAGCAAGGAAACCACAGTTACTCCATTTTCTAACATTTAGTCTTCAAAATTGTATGCAGAAGAAGCATAAGAATTAAACAGTGAGATATTGGTTTGTCATTCAAGACAGTAACAGAAATAAATCTTTATAAAACATTTTGGAATAGGAGCAGAAGTAAAAGAAATGTGAGAGGGAATTTGTCTTCATTTGTACATAAACTACATTCTGGTGATATATTAATATCATACTTTTAAATTAATTTGTTAGTCGGGTACTGTTTATTCATAATTTTGAAATGGATTTCTTTAACCTTGTTTGGTAGAAAAAATTCTATGGAGAAAACAGACAATTTCAAAATTTATGATGTCCAAAGCCATCAGAGAAGTGTGGTGTGCGTCTGATGTGGCACAGTGACAGGCTGGGCACCTGCTGTTGTCATTTGTCATTAGCTTATCATTTAAGATGTTGGTTTAGGAGGAGTACACACACACACACATTTAACTGAATATAATGGAGAAGACTTGCTCCTTAGAAGTAACTTCTTTCTTATTGCTGCAGTTAGAAGTACAATGCCCCTTTATTGTATTTTTTTTCTTGACCCTACAGGATGCCCGGTGGTAACCAGCCTTCCATGTGGCTGAACAGATGCCAGTGTATCCGAATTCTGAGACACAACTGGATGTCCTTTTCTTCTGCTTTTAAGATTTCCAATTCGAGATGATGTGCAGTTCAAGTTAGATTTGTTATTTCTATAGGTAAGACTACGGAGGCTTTCATTTTCAGAAGTAATTTGTGCACAATTCCTGCAAAGCCTCCTCATATTTATTACTTGATTGGTAATATTTTGCTGCCTTGAATACTGTACTGTATGTCTGCTCACTCTGTCCAGTAACTAACACGGCTTTTTAATTTTAGACAGGAAAGCTTCAGAGTGTGAATCCTCACAAACTCAGAGACTGAGGTGCATCAGTACCAGCAGTCACTAAATGGGGATATTGTTCTGTTTTCCAAAGTAACATTTATTTTCTTAAGTTACTGTGCTTTTGTTGTTGGATTTTGAAAGAGTTGAGACTTAATTTTAACTTAAAACAAAACTAAGGTAGGAGAGAAAAACAAAGATGTTTTCATGCAAGTACCGACACCTGAGTACATCACATTAGAAGTTCAGATATACAGAGATTGTAACACAATATCTACTGTATCCATAATTTAAAAGGAAAAATATGATGCTACATATAATGACAATTAAGTTGGGGTTCTTTCAACATCCAACAAAAAAACCCAGTAATTTAAAAAAAAATATTATTAGTCAAACTTTACTCTAAGCAGAACTTTATCTATTGTGATGGTTAACTTTGGTAAAAATTGATCTACAGGAGTACCAAAGAAGGAGGCAGAACAAGAAGTAAGGGTACACTTTATTAATGTTTGAACTCCATGAGTGAATATCTACTGTGTTTATGTTTTTAACAGTTACAGTGAAGTAGAAGAGTCTGGCCGTGTTATGGGGCAGCAGTTAAAGAAGAAGGAAGGAGAGATGTGTGCCATGTTGAAGTAACAGCTGGCCCTCCTGCCTGGCACTTCTAGAATCCTCCATCTAAACCTCTGCTCTGATCTGCTGTGCCTTTGCCAAGTGATCACGAGGTATTGGCCTTTTTGTTTTTTTTTTCTTCTGAAAACTGTCTCAGTCTCATTACACTGGCTGCTGGCTGCCTGTCTCACGTAGAATTGATTTCAAGGTTCGGTTAAATAATTAGAAGGCTTTGAGTATTTTAAACCCTGCCTGTATTTTGGAGTGTCTGCTACCAACATTACTTTTCTGAAACGTTGCTTTGCTTTTTATTCCAAGATCAACCATAAAAACTGACAGCTTTCTGTACTCTGGAATGCTTTGCCAATAGAGAAGTGCCAGGCTACAAATGTCAAGCATTTCGAAAAACTTCAACAAGCCCACTTTTCAAATTTGGCTTTTTCTTAATTACTTGCATTGTTTGTAATAGATTAGAAATGGTACTGTGTATACTTTGTAAGCTCTGCACTGGGCACTAACTTCTGCCGATTTTCTCTGTTGTTTTTTTTTTTTTTCCAGTTTATTGCAATGGTGCCCCCCTGCGTCTCCACCGTCTGTTAAATCAACTCCAACTGCCTATGATAGAAGAAAAGTTCACAAGACGTCCTGAAATGGAATTGTGATTGGAGTGAGATGGCCACAATTATGTATGCTGAGAAGTGCAGAGGGGGCTGTGTGGGCTTTGGCGTGGGACCCCCAGAGGTTTATTATCTCTGGCAACCTTGAAAGCTGCAAGTTTGTCTTTGTCCCCGGCCATTTGACCAGGCAGTGTATTTAATACAAAGGACAAGGACCCCTCCATTTGCTTCTTATTTACTTTTATAATACCTTCAGTTTTCTTTGAAACTGTATATTTTTGTAGAGCAATTTGAGCAACACTTGTAAGCAAAGGTGATATAAAAATATTATTAGTGAACAAATGTTAAGGGGTAGATCAGGAAAAATGTCTATATTTTTAGTTTAAATAGAACAATGTTTTATGAAATATTGCTGGATAACAACTCTTTTGACTCTGAGTAGCATCTTGTTCATAAAGCTAAAATAGCATTTTTCCTTTTTTGACAAATTTAATGATTCACTTTTATTGTGTTCAAAACCTTGGCTAACATTTTTTTTAAATACTAAGGTAAAAATCTGTAAATATATTTTTGTTCTGCTTCCCTAATAGCTTTTAACACCTCCCCTTGTTGGCCATTTTCATTGTAGTTGTGTTCTAGTTAAATGCATTTACCATTTATACATCTTTATGATTACTGAATTTTCTACTCATAATATACATTCTTTATGATTACTGAATTTTCTACTCATAATATACATACAGTATATATACATATAAATATGGGTGTGTGTATAATTTTTTTTTTTGAGAAACATTGTTCACAGATCTTTCACTTTTATTTTTAAATGTACCATTTATTTCTTCAATAAAAAATGTATGAATAAGTGTATTGTATTTCCCTTTTTTTAAGTTATAAAAATGAACTGGCTCTGTATCAATATGGGTGAATAAAACCTTTGATATGAGATGTGTCTGCACACAAACAGCGGTGTGTTATGTTGATTAAACTTGTAAGAAAGAATATCACTGCCCTCTGTCTATGGTGTTCTTCATAAACTGAACTATTTCATGCTGTTTAAATTCTGCTCAGTTAGTGGAGAATATTTTATTTTACAGCTGTTAAATTCAGTTCAGTTTTATTATATTAATAGGTAAGTTGGTTTCTCAGCGGGTTTTACAGAGACACCTTGAAATAACATTAAAAACATATCACTAAGAACAAATGTATTACAAATATGAACTATAGCAGCAAGCACTTACTGTAAAAAAAAAATAGATCAAATAGATTGATTCAAGTGATAATAGCTCACTTCCTTACTTTAAGTCTGTGGATATAAAGTTAAACTCCTTTGTAAGATTAATAGCCATTGGAATAAATGAGGATTTGAACCAGTGGCTTTATACTCTCGATTTCTTCAGCATCTGACCTGATTGCACAACTGAGAACGAATTAAAGAATTTTAACAAGTGGACTGTCACAGTTAACAGTAAGGGGGACAGTCAGCACAATGCAATGCAACACAGTGTCAATTCTTTTCTTTTTTTGAAAAAGGACCATATATTTCTATAAAACTTGTTGGATACATTAGGTTTTGTAAACCTGATGCCTTAAGAGAAATGGCAATTTTATTAATAATAATTGATGTCTAAAGATATTTTTAAACAAACACAATTTGCTCATAAGAGGGAAATTGTAACAATAGATCAAAACGGAAAGGAAACTTTATATGATTTATTACGTGAGTGGGAAAATAAAAACCCTTCCCATGGGCTCACCACCTATGGGAGGGGCCAAGGAGGTCGGGTGCAGTGTGAGTTGGGTGGTGGCCGAAGGCGGGGACCTTGGCGGTCCGATCCTCGGCTACAGAAACTGGCTCTTGGGACATGGAATGTTGCCTCTCTGAAGGGGTAGGAGCCTGAGCTCGTGCGCGAGGTCGAGAGGTTCCGGCTAGATATAGTCGGGCTCACCTCGACACACAGCTTGGACTCTGGAACCAATCTCCTTGAGAGGGGCTGGACTCTGTACCACTCTGGAGTTGCTCCCGGTGAGAGGCGCCGAGCGGGTGTGGGTATACTTATTGCCCCCCGACTTGAAGCCTGTACATTGGGGTTTACCCCAGTAGACGAGAGGGTAGCCTCCCTCCGCCTTCGGGTGGGGGGACGGGTCCTAACTGTTGTTTGTGCGTATGCACCGAACAGCAGTTCGGAGTACCCACCCTTTTTGGAGTCCCTGGAGGGGGTGCTAGAGGGCATACCTTCTGGGGACTCCCTCGTTCTGCTGGGAGACTTCAATGCTCACGTGGGCAATGACAGTGAGACCTGGAAGGGCGTGATTGGGAGGAATGGCCCCCCCGATCTGAACCCGAGCGGTGTTTTGTTATTGGACTTCTGTGCTCGTCACGGATTGTCCATAACGAACAACATGTTCAAGCATAGGGGTGTTCATATGTGCACTTGGCACCAGGACACCCTAGGCCTCAGTTCGATGATCGACTTTGTGGTCGTGTCGTCGGACTTGCGGCCACATGTCTTGGACACTTGGGTGAAGAGAGGGGTGGAGCTGTCAACTGATCACCACCTGGTGGCGAGTTGGCTTCGATGGTGGGGGAGGATGCCGGTCAGGCATGGTAGGCCCAAACGTGTTGTGAGGGTCTGCTGGGAACGTCTGGCAGAGCCCCCTGTCAGAAGTAGCTTCAACTCCCACCTCCGGCAGAACTTCGACCACGTCCCGAGGGAGGTGGGGGACATTGAGTCCAAATGTGCCATGTTCCGTGCCTCTATTGTTGAGGCAGCTGACCGGAGCTGTGGCCGTAAGGTGGTCGGTGCCTGTCGTGGCGGCAATCCCCGAACCCGTTGGTGGACACCGGCGGTGAAGGATGCCGTCAAGCTGAAGAAGGAGTCCTACAGGACCCTTTTGTCCTGTGGGACCCTGGAGGCAGCTGATAGGTACCGGCAGGCCAAGCGGAATGCGACTTTGGTGGTTGCTGAGGCAAAAACTCGGGCGTGGGAGGAGTTTGGGGAGGCCATGGAGAACGACTTTCGGACGGCTTCGAGGAGATTCTGGTCCACCATCCGGCATCTCAGGAAGGGGAAGCAGTGCAGTGTCAACACTGTATATGGTGGGGATGGTGCGCTGCTGACCTCAACTCGGGACGTTGTGGGTCGGTGGGGGGGAGTACTTCGAAGACCTCCTCAATCCCATTAACATGCCTTCCAATGCGGAAGCAGAGCCTGGGGACTCAGAGGTGGGCTCCCCCATCTCTGGGACTGAGGTCACCGAGGTGGTCAAAAAACTGCTTGGTGGCAGGGCCCCGGGGGTGGATGAGATACGCCTGGAGTTCCTCAAGGCTCTGGATGTTGTAGGACTGTCTTGGTTGACACGCCTCTGCAACATCGCATGGACATCAGGGACAGTGCCTCTGGATTGGCAGACCGGGGTGGTGGCCCCCCTCTTTAAGAAGGGGGATCGGAGGGTGTGTTCCAACTACAGAGGGATCACACTCCTCAGCCTCCCTGGAAAAGTCTATTCAGGGGTCCTGGAGAGGAGGGTCTGTCGGATAGTCGAGCCTCGGATTCAGGAGGAACAGTGTGGTTTTCGTCCTGGTCGCGGAACAGTGGACCAGCTCTATACCCTTAGCAGGGTCCTGGAGGGTGCATGGGAGTTTGCCCAACCAGTCTACATGTGTTTTGTGGACTTGGAAAAGGCATTCGACCGTGTCCCTCGGGGAATCCTGTGGGGGGTACTCCGAGAGTATGGGGTATCGGCCCCCCTGATAAGGGCTGTTCGGTCCCTGTACGATCGGTGCCAGAGCTTGGTCCGCATTGCCGGCAGTAAGTCGAACCCGTTTCCAGTGAGAGTTGGACTCCGCCAGGGCTGCCCTTTGTCACCGATTCTGTTCATAACTTTTATGGACAGAATTTCTAGGCGCAGCCAGGGCGTTGAGGGGGTCCGGTTTGGTGGACTCAGGATTGGGTCACTGCTTTTTGCAGATGATGTTGTCCTGTTTGCTTCATCAGGCCGTGATCTTCAGCTCTCTCTGGATCGGTTCGCAGCCGAGTGTGAAGCGGCTGGGATGAGAATCAGCACCTCCAAATCCGAGACCATGGTCCTCAGCCGGAAAAGGGTGGAATGCCCTCTCAGGGTTGGTAGTGAGATCCTGCCTCAAGTGGAGGAGTTCAAGTATCTCGGGGTCTTGTTCACGAGTGAGGGAAGAATGGAGCGTGAGATCGACAGGCGGACTGGTGCGGCATCCGCAGTAATGCGGGCATTGCATCGGTCTGTCGTGGTGAAAAAGGAGCTAAGCCGCAAGGCGAAGCTCTCAATTTACCAGTCGATCTATGTTCCTACCCTCACCTATGGTCATGAGCTATGGGTAGTGACCGAAAGAACGAGATCGCGAATACAAGCGGCTGAAATGAGTTTCCTCCGCAGGGTGTCTAGGCTTTCCCTTAAAGATAGGGTGAGAAGCTCAGTCATCCGGGAGGGGCTCAGAGTAGAGCCGCTGCTCCTCCGCATCGAGAGGAGTCAGATGAGGTGGCTCGGGCATCTGATCAGGATGCCTCCTGGACGCCTCCCTGGTGAGGTGTTCCGGGCACGTCTAACCGGGAGGAGGCCCCAGGGAAGTCCCAGGACACTCTGGACGGACTATGTCTCTCGACTGGCCTGGGAACGCCTTGTAATCTTGCGAGTCCCAATATGCTGAATCTTTTTAATGAAGTCAGGATAAGTTTCTCTGTTTGGAATTTCAGCACAGACAAAACGATATACATCATCAGCATTTAACATTTTTTTTTTTTACAAAGCAAAAAAGTAAGTAGAGTTCTGCATTGGACTGCTGTCTGTAAAGTCGTGCTATTTTCCTCTCACAGTTCCAAAAGTACATGGGGTTACCAAGGTGATACCCCAGCTTTTGTGTAGGTTTTTGTACAAGGGCTGGACAGAACGTTTTTGACTCCTGGAGTAAATGTAGCTTTTTAAATAAGCAGACAGATAAATATATATACATTAACAAAGTAACCAATAAATGCATGTGCGGTAAACTCCGTTTTTGAAATTCTCAAGATTCTTTATTTGTCACATGCATAGTTATACAGGACAACACACAGTGAAATGCATCCTGATCCGCTTATCAAAAACTGTGCAAAGTTAGAAGAATATCAGTTAGATTAACAAAAAGTCATAGATTTAATGATAACAGTATAGTAGAACATAATAAATAAGTACAATTATGTGAATAAAGTAGAATTAAGTGTTAAGGTGCAATAGTGTAGTAATTATTGTGCAAAACCAAAGTTAGACTGGTGCATAGTTAAATAAGGCAGTTTGTTTGTTTGTGCTACTGCGATCTTTACTTACTTTTTTTTATATTTTCTAATTTTCCTACTTTCATATCCTTTAACTTTCTCCACATGTGTATAGCGCCGTTTCTTTTTTGTTTTTGCACCAAGCTAACATCATTATGGACCAAAATTTTTAAGTGCCTTTCAGACAGCCTTGGTGTCCCAATCCCTCCTAACCCATTAACAGCTGTGTTCGGTGTTCTTCCAGACGGACTTGAAGTGGAGAAGGACAAGCAAACGGTGATTGCATTCACTACACTTTTGGCACGCAGACTTATTTTGTTAAATTGGAAGAATCCTAATTCTCCTCTTATAAGTCAGTGGGAAACAGATGTTTTATATTATTTGAAATTGGACAAAATCAAATTCTCAGTTAGAGGATCTGTACAAAATTTTTTCAAAACCTGGCAGGATCTAATCAATATTATTTTAGAATAAGAGAAATAACTATTACCGCATTTAATTCCCTTCTCCATCTCTTATTTACATATATATTTATTTCTCCCTTTCTTTTGTTTATTGTTGCCTTATTAAAAACCCTAAGCAATTCTCTTTTAGCTAAGCTCTCCTTCTCAGGGGTGGGGTTTGATTTGTCTTCAATTTTGTTTGGTTATAAATTGATCTATTTGTATGGAATGATTACAATAAAAATTAATAAATAAATTAAAAAAAAAGAAGAAAACTGTCACATGGGTGGTTATGAACCATTCCAAAGCACACTGAATGTAAAATGGAGGCAAGTAATGTGCTTTTATCAACAAAAGCAGTTATTTCTATAGCACCTTTTTTTACAAAGGATGTAGCACAAAGTGCTTTATGAGATGTTAATGAAGCAGTTATATGCAAAGAAAAACAAATTAATATTAGATAAGAATAATAATGCATAAATAGTGGAGAAAAAATGAATAATGCACACTTACATCAGATAGATATATAAGTAAGAGAAACAGAATCCTTGAATGTAGAATTGTTTTATTAAGTTTCTAAATGGCAGTCAGTAGGCTTGAGTATTCAGAAATAATAATAATAAAACAACAGTTACGCTGCGTTCCAGGCCATAATGCTGTCGAGACTTCTGAATGTCCCGTCTTGAGGATTCAGACCTCTAAAAACGAGGACCAGTAATCATCTTGTCCACTTTGCATGTCTGAAAACTACAATCGCAATAACCTGCTTTAAGAAGAACACCTCGTTTAAAGTGTGCATTGACCACTAAACCCCCTCCCACCCCTTTGCCCCCGCTGGCTTACACTTTAAAACAGAAAATGGCAGTATGGGCAGAACTTTGGTGGTGACGTAAAATAAAGAGCTCTTGCTAAAGTTGAGAGAGTTTCTAAAGCAGACCCCAACTACACCGTGCACGAGGAGTCGCGTGACGTCCGGGGTGCTCACCTGTCTCGGGGGGGTCCCGGGATGTGGTCGAACTTGAAGTGAATGTATTTGACGTAAAGGCAGTAGAACCCGAAGGCGGCCAGGAGCAGGACGAGCAGCAGCAGGAGTCCAATGCCGGTATAATGGAGAGCAGTCTGCAAGAGGGCCATGATGGCGAGCTTTCGATTAGTCCGCTGTCTCCAGCCGTGTCGCTCAAGTTTATCGTCGTTTCAGCGGCAGAGCACGTAATGTAATAAAGGGGCACTGCCGATAACCGCCCATAAAGCGCTCATAAGTGAGCGCGCTGACAGAACGAGCTTAGACAAAAGAAACGCGCTGCAATGCACAGATAAACCAAAACCAAACGTGGGGCAAAGGTGAGTCGTTTTATATACAGGTGCTGGTCATCAAATTAGAATATCATGACAAAGTTGATTTATTTCAGTAATTCCATTCAAAAAGTGAAACTTGTACATTAGATTCATTCATTACACACAGACTGATGTATTTCAAATGTTTATTTCTTTTAATTTTGATGATTATAACTGACACCTAATGAAAGTCCCAAATTTATATCTCAGAAAATTAGAATATCAATTAAGACCAATGCAAAAAAAGGATTTTTAGAAATGTTGGCCAACTGAAAGGTATGAACATGAAAAGTATGAGCATGTACAGCACTCAATATTTAGTTGGGGCTCCTTTGGCCTGGATTACTGCAGCAATGCGGCGTGGCATGGAGTCGATCAGTCTGTGGCACTGCTCAGGTGTTAGGAGAGCCCATGTTGCTCTGATAGTGGCCTTCAGCTCTTCTGAATTGTTGGGTCTGGCGTACTGCATCTTCCTCTTCACAATACCCCATAGATTTTCTATGGGGTTAAGTTCAGGCGAGTTTGCTGGACAATCAAGAACAGGGATACCATGGTCCTTAAACCAGGTACTGGTAGCTTTGGCACTGTGTGCAGGTGCCAGGTCCTGTTGGAAAATTAAATCTGCATCTCCATAAAGTTCGTCAGCAGCAGGAAGCATGAAGTGCTCTAAAACTTCCTGGTAGACGGCTGCATTGACCTTGGACCTCAGAAAACACAATGGACCAACACCAGCAGATGACATGGCACCCCAAACCATCACTGACTGTGGAAACTTTACACTGGACCTCACGCAACGTGGATTCTGTGCCTCTCCTCTCTTCCTCCAGACTCTGGGACCTTGATTTCCAAAGGAAATGCAAAATTTACTTTCATCAGAGAACATAACTTTGGACCACTCAGCAGCAGTCCAAAGGTGAGACGCTTCTGATGCTGTCTCTTGTTCAAGAGTGGCTTGACACAAGGAATGCGACAGCTGAAACCCATGTCTTGCATACGTCTGTGCCTGGTGGTTCTTGAAGCACTGACTCCAGCTGCAGTCCACTCTTTGTGAATCTCCCCCATATTTTTGAATGGGTTTTGTTTCCCAATCCTCTCCAGGGTGCGGTTATCCCTATTGCTTGTACACTTTTTTCTACCACATCTTGTCCTTCCCTTCACCTCTCTATTAATGTGCTTGGACACAGAGCTCTGTGAACAGCCAGCCTCTTTAGCAATGACCTTTTGTGTCTCGCCCTCCTTGTGCAAGGTGTCAATGGTCGTCTTTTGGACAACTGTCAAGTCAGCAGTCTTGCCCATGATTGTGTAGCCTACAGAACTCGACTGAGAGACCATTTAAAGGCTTTTGAGTTAATTAGCTGATTAGAGTGCGGCACCAGGTGTCTTCAATATTGAACCTTTTCACAATATTCTAATTTTCCGAGATACTGAATTTGGGACTTTCATTAGTTGTCAGTTATAATCATCAACATTAAAAGAAATAAACATTTGAAATTCATCAGTCTGTGTGTAATGAATGAATCTAATATACAAGTTTCACTTTTTGAATGGAATTACTGAAATAAATCAACTTTGTCATGATATTCTAATTTTATGACCAGCATCTGTATGTGTTTATTTTCTTAATCGGGTCAAAGATCCTGCCCAAGGCCGACGGCTTTTTATAACTGCGCTTCCGTCAACCCTGCTGTCAGACTGTGCACTTCTGCGCAGATTTCTGCGACATACGGATTGAAGTTGGTATCAAAGAACGGTGTAGGGCTTTTATTAATAAAACTTCTAAATCCGAGACCTTGGCGACACATCCAGAGTCGTTTCCTGACTGAAGGTCACCTTGCGGCCCAGTCCTACATTAAGCGGGTTGGAAAATGGACGGCCGTTGCTGCCAGGGTGTGTCGTTCTGCCCAGCTTTACATTGGAAGGTAACAAACATCTCACTCTGCAAATATCAAAGAACAGCACGCACAGTTCATTTCGGGACATGATTACTTTAGAGGGTTGGTTTCTGCCTTGTACTTATCACATACTACCAGTGATAAGGTGCTTGCCAAACTCCCTGAATTAGTTAATGTGGCAGGGTGCACTCTTAACCATACTGGTCCTTTAATGGCATATTCCTGGGTTGTATGGTTCCCTGCAGAACCATTACTTGACAAATTAACATTTTATTTTGAGAAGAGTTATTTCAATATGAAATTAGTAGTTTTGGATTTGAAAAGGTTCCTAATATGTGGACAAAGCATACCATCAATGATTAATGTACTGTGTAGTTGGCTACCTAGCACACTACTAGACAGATCAAGAAATAAGGAACTAAGCCTTTTGCAAAATTCCTTTTAAAATCAGGAACCCATTGGTGTTTCACAAACCTGTTATCATCTATTAATGGTTATTAATGCAGCCTGTTACATGTTTTAATAAAAAATTCTGTCTGGAACCAATATGTGGATGCTTTTTTAAGAACTATTAATGGTTCCCCTATGGATTTCCTCTAAGGAACTGTTTTGGCAGCTTTACTTTTGAATGTGTGTTTGCATGTTCTCCTCCTGTTTGCAAGGGGTTTTTGGTGCTCCAGTTACCTCCCACAGCCCAAAGTTGTGGGTTAGATGGACTGGCATTACTAAATTGGCCCCTCGTGTGTTTGTGTATGTGTTTGTGTGTGTGTTTGTGTGTGTGTTTGCCCTGCGTTGGGCTGACCTGTTTTTTATTCCTGCCTTGTGCCTGATGCTTACTTTGTTAGCCTCCATCTTCCCCACAACTCTGCTATGGGTAAGCAGATTTAGAAAATGGATGGGTGGATGGATCTGTTCAAAGATGGACAGCTGGCAGTCAAAGTTGTTGCCTCGTTAAACCATTCTGCCCAGGAGTTTATGGTAAAATGTCTATAACTGGACACAACTGCTGTTGGAGGAAAACCTCTACACTTAACAGAGAACCCCATTGACTCAGGTCCCTGACACACCTTCCAGGACTCGTTTCTGCCTTATCAAGGACACGTTTCTGGGCATCACCACCACCATCCTGAGGTGGATCAAGGGGGTTCAGTAATGGATGGATACTTTCAGGGCCAGCGTATGGAGTGAGGTGATGAGGTGAATGCCTTTGGCCAAAGCAGCATTTTCATAAGAGTATTTTTGTTATATCATTGTGAGATAATAACTTAAATAAAAGAAAGTTAAGTGTGACCCGTAAACGTTACATATACTGCCATTTATATTTGTAAAAAATATTTTCTCATCACACTGTACCAGAACATCAAAAATGTGTATGTACAATTCAGTAATCTTCATCCTTAATTTTTCACTTATCATAAGTAACCACAAGAGGGCGGCAGAGAGCCCCAAACCACCGACACAGTAACGCAGAACAATGTTGTATAAATAAAATAATGGATATTTATTCCACAAAAGCACCTTTACACAATCTTCACACCAGTTATTACTCACAATACATAATGAATATTCTATATAAAGCAGTTCTTTACTGTTGCCTTCTTTCCTCCCAGCTCTGACTCATTTGATCTGAGGCAGCGGAGTCCTCTGAAGTCGGACCATAAAGCACTTCCAGGTCATAGAAAAAATAGCAAGGTTCTCCCCGTGACAGCGCCCTCTAGCGATACCCAGGGACCCCAACAGGGCTGCACTTCCAGATTCACTGCAGGTGTCCTAACAGGACTCCCACGTGAGGAGCACTGCCACCTATCGTATGGGGGATTGAACTGCTCTCAACTCCTGGCTATCACTAGTCCATCCATTAATGTACATGGGCTGGACACGAAGTCATTCATTTGTTCTGCCGGCCAATCGTCTGCATCGTTGCGCTGGTCTCCTGTCCGGGTATTGGCTTCTTCTCTTTTCTGGCCGGGATGCCCGCTCTCCTTCTTTACATATTAGTACAATGTTTGTTAAATGTCCGGTAAATTTAAATGAGCATGTTTAGTTAGAAAAGTGCAGGACAGTTTGAAATTGGTTAATTAGAGAAGCGTGCAGGATGAATGAAATCTCAGTTTCTTTTCCCATCAAATTATGCAATCTTAAAACTCAACAAAAGACATATTTGGGTTAAACTGAAGAAGTGAATAATATTGAATTGTTTTATTTGTAATGCCTATTTTTGTGTGTTTTATTGATTTTAAGCTAATCCTTTTAATTATTTTCACATTTTTCCCAAAAGTCATATTTTTTCTGTATTATTGTGCCTGTTGTTCCACAGACGTAGCGTATTATAGGAGTATTTTATTATGAACCCTGTAATACAACACATATTGTATGTGGATTAAGTGTATCGACTCATGCTTAGTAAGGATATATTTTGATATACAAAAATGTGCCTTATCTCAGGTGGCGTTATTGAATTAAACGCCGAGACCTGGATGCTTTCAATCAAAACTGTCTGGCAGTGCCATGCAAATGTGTATGGAAAATGTCTGCAACCTAAAGCAGAGACTGTCAAAGGGCAGCCCAGACATTTATGGCATTTTAGAACACTGCTGATCTGAGAGATCACTGCACCTTCCAGCTCCAGAATGGGTGTATGATTGATGGACTTGTGATGTGGTGGGAGAGTACTGAGCCAAAAGACTAACTACTCCTGTGATTATACTTAAAACAAGGTTGTCTCTAAACACATCGAAGCTAACTATGTAGCAGAGAGCCGTGATGAATCATCAGAAGAGTTACACAACCCAAACTGATATTCAGCAGTACCTTCCTTAGATCATTACACTCTCGAGAGTTTATATCTTTAGACAGACTTGCTTTTATACCTACAGTATTTAACCTCCAAAGTGCTCAACTTCACGTGTTAATTTTTATGCCATGTTTGGAACAAAATACATTCCAAAGTCGTGAAACGAACGGGGGGACCCAGTTTGAAGTGTGTTGACCATATCACCATAGTAATGTAACGCCTACTGTGTTAAGCACTAATAATAGGTTTGAGCCAAGGGAAAAGGCAAACAGAGTTTATTGGCGCAGGGACATTGAAGCAGAATCAAGTGTGAGACACGAATGAACACACAGGGCACATTTAACATTGCCACACACCCTCGTGCCTTTGGAATCCAAGCAGAGTACCTGGAAGGAATCCGCATGAATATACAAGGAGACCATGCACTTAACCATGGCACGAACAGACCCCTGATTCCTCGAGTTCTGAGGTAGCAGAACTGCTTGCTGGCAAAAGAGTAACTTGTGACGCCATTCTTGATGCTGAGTTGTTGGACTTCCGCAGGGAGCAGTTTAGTAAGAGCAACGGAGCACTGAGTGGTTGGTAGAATGTGGAATTATATAGCAACAATGATTTTAAAGTGAAAATAACGTGTCTCCTTCTTTGCTTTTTGTAAATGTTCTGTAGATATGAAGTGTTTTTCTTTTTCTTTTTAAGGAGATTTGTAGTAACAGAATACTCTCTGTAGTTTGTAAGCAGACAATGATGGTTGTGTTGACCAAGCCAAAGAATTTTGCCATTTCTGTTTTACAGACAAATAATGTCAATCATGCAGATAAAAATTAATAAAGAATTTAAAGTCTTATAAAATACATTAAGTACATTATGATTTATGATATGTTTTCAAGTAAGATGTTTTTAACCATATGTGATATATTTAGCAGGGAATGTGAGCAACAATAGAGCTTGGCAGGTTGTTCCAACAATTGGGAGATAATTAAGACAATGTCTACAAAACTGTGCCATTTTAATGTTTGTGTAGCACAAGTTATGATAATCTTATACATGCTTAATAAAATCAGAGGTCAGTCTGTCATGCAGACACTACATACAGAACAAATGAACCTTGTGGAAGATCAGCCCGGACAAAAACTGAGACGCAGACTCACAAGTCCCAAAAGCACACACTGTTTTGCTTTAAGGCTTTACAGCACCACACAATGCTCAGTCCTTTCCTTTTCTCTCTCTTTCTTCATTCTTCTTTTCTCTGTCCTCTGCCGCCTCCACTCCACTTCCACAAGCTCTGTCCTCCACCTTCCGACTCCAGCTCCCGCAATGGAGTGAGGCGGCCTCTTTTATAGTGCCCCTCCAGGAGCGCTCCAGGTGCTCCTTGACAATCGTCCATCAGCACTTCCTGGTGTGGCAGAAGTTCTGCATGGAAACCCGAAAGCACTCCCAGTGTCCCCGGATCTTCTTCTGGCAGCACTTCCTAGTGTGGCGGAAGTGCTGCCGTCCAAGGCTTCACAACAGTCCAGGCGCCCTCTGGTGGTGGCCACGGGCCCCAACAGGGTTGAGCTTCCAAGCTCCAATGCTGTGACCCTGATACAAACCAGGGGGACTGCCCTCTCTTGTCCCAAGGGAGTTACTGTCTCTCTCCCAGTCCTTCCATCCTCCAGGTGCCCCACCACGACCTGCAGACTTGAATCCAGCCTGCTGGAGCTATGAGGCAGCAGTAGTAACCACACCATCCCCCTCATTGTTTAAATGTTTTTTTGGTTTTTTTTGCAAACAGGGTTAAATAGTGAATTTTTCTAATTGTGAATGAAGTCCTTCAGCTGATTTGGCCGCAGAGTCATATTACTGGCTCAATACTCAGTGCCTATAAAAAGTATTGGAAGTTTTCTCATTATATCATCATATGACATTGAATCACAGTGGAGTTAATTTGGCTTTTTTTGACCCTGATCTACAGATAAAAGACTGATCGATGTCAGAATGAACACAGATCACTGCAAAGCAGTCTAAATTAATTAGAAACTAGGGGCTTTGCCCCCTTCTTGCTTCGCTCGCTAACCCCCCATTTTTGTTTTTGCGGATACACACTTTTAAGATTTTTTTTTCTTTGAATTGTTGCTATTTCATTAGTTTCACTTTTATTTCAGAACTTCGGTAAAAACAATATTTGGAACCTTTTGAGTCCCATTGTGCTGAATCTTTTTAAAGAGGTCAGTGAGACATGTGTTTAATGAATTTGTACCCTAATTCAGGATAAGTTTCTCTGTTTGGAATTTCAGCACAGACAAAACGATTGACATCATCAGCAGTTAATCATTTTTTTTGCAAAGTAACCAATAAATGCATGTGAGGTAAAACACGTTTTTGAAATTCTCTTGACTTAAACTTCAAAGCCTTACAATATTTACATACGTCTGACATATCGCCTGTGTCCATATATTCAATCTCTAGTCACCTTTTCGTTATTTCTCAGAGTACTAATTTCTCTTTCTTTGCGCTAATGCGATATTTACTTTCTTTGTTTTGACACTGTCATTTTTTTCTGCTTTCATATTCTGTACCTTGCTCTGCATGTGTTTCGTGCCTATGTTTTGAGGCTTTTGAATTCCAGTTTTCATTATCTCTAACCTGCTGTGCATGTGTATAGCGCCAACGTCCGTATTGGACGTGCTTTTTTTTCAATTCCACTTGTTCCGGGCTGATATAGTAATTTTTTATCCTTATTTTCTGAATTTGCACCTAGATTACTCTTTTTCTTTTTTGTCTCTCCAACACTTTTGAGTATCTTTTCTCTATGCTGCTTTCTTCTTCGCTTAGTTGTCTACGTTTCATCTATAACGTATTGTCCTTATACACTTTATATGCGCTGAGAGCCCTGGATCTGTGTGTGCTCAAAGCCAAAACACGACTGAGTGTGTTGCTGGCTGCCCCTGCTCTTATTTATTTGTAAGTAGGGCGTGTCTTGCAAGAATCTCATGTTCTACGTCATCGCGAGACAGTCCTGGGTCAATCTCTTGGCACAAAATCCCATGTTTAAGGTCCCCGCGAGACGCTCCGTGGCCAATCTCTCTAGTCTCACAGGTCTTTTAAGTGTCTTCCATGATCTTAACATGAAGATCACGTCTCGACGCCCTACTGTTTCTCTGCAGGATTTTTTTTATAATAGAGAGATATAAAAGGCAAACTAATTGATCATGTAAGTATTAATGACTTAATAGGGCTCACCAGAGTCATCACTGGTGCTGCCAGTTTAGTTAATTGTTGTCAAGCTGTTTTAATTGACTGTAGTATAAATGCACTTCTGTACATAGAAGGTCTACCTTGTGATGAGTCGGTATGGTGGCCTAATCTACACAATCAAGAAAAGAAAAAAATACAACACTCCAGGTAACTTGGTGAAAAGGTGATGGAAAAGGACAAGTCAGAGAATGGAGACAAGGACATATCCAAGTCACTGAAGATCCCTTGGAGTTAGGGTTAATTCCAGCTTTAAGAAATGGAAAGAGTATGGCACAGCTGTTTATCTGCAAGAGCAGGCTGTCCCCAAACACTGAGTCACCATGCAAGAAGAAGACTAGCGAGGGAGGCCATCAAGAGAACTCTGAGAACACGGAAGGAGTTACAAGCTGCTGTGCTTTGAGAGTGGAGAGACTGTGCAGACAACAACTGTGCTTCACCAGTCACGTCGCTTTATGAGAGAAAGCCACTGTTTAAATAAAAAAAAAAAAAAGAACATGACACTTCAGCTAGAGTTTTCCAGAAGACACTCAAGAGATTCTGAGGTCAGCTGGAAGAACCTGCTATGGTCTGAAGAAACCAAAATTGAGCATTTGGCCATCAGACTAAACCACACATTATCAAAAACACACCATTCCTACCGAGACGCATGGTGGTGACAGCATCATGCTGTGGGGATGTTTCTCTGCAGCAGGCCCAGGAAGGCTTGTGAGGGCAAAATGAAGAGAAATCCTGAAGTTAAATGTAATGCAGTCTGCAGGAAACCAGCAACTTAAAATAAGCCTACGACAATTACATTTCCAATCATGTTTAGTTATTTTTAAAATGTTTCCTTTTCTTTTTCATAACTTCTTTAACACACTACTTCTCGAATGCAAAGCACCGGTATTTTGCTAGTTAATAATAAAATGTGAAAACTTCCAAGGAAGTAAATACTTCTTAGAGGCACTGAATCATTATTTCAAAAGGAGAAATATCTGTGGTATTTCAATGAATTCTTCTTCTTCTTCTGCTTCTTGTCATCAAATGTTACTGTTTCTGAGGTTCTGTAGTTTTCACCCCTGCTTGCTTTGTATAGTTTGAGTGAATCCAGTAGTTGTCTATAGTGGATCTAATCTCCGGCCTCACTTTTGGTTTTCACCTTGTGTGCACCTTTAAAGTGTTCACTTGACTACTCACGCTATTCTCTTCTCTTTTATAGTCCAAGTCTTCAGCGGGTGTTAGAATGACCAGTTTTATTTGTTTATTGTATGTTTATTTAGCACACTGACCTGTTGGTAAAGTTTTGAACCTTTTGATTGCTATGAATAATATCTTCAAAAAAATGAAGTCTCTTACTTTCTTTGTTTCTCGACTATCTGGATAAGTAGGAATGACACTTTAATTAGGATTTAGTACTGGATACCTTACAAATGTGTGATTTATCCACAGTCCTTAAAATTAATACAATAATAAAATATAATCCATATATTGTAAAAGGAGACACAATAGCATGAAAGAGTTAGGGATTTGCAGAAAAAGAAAAAGTACGCAAATGTCTTTTCAACCGCAAGTTCAGAACAGAACCAACTCAAAGATGGCCAAACGAGCCAGGGGTGTATCCAGGAGAGCGGACAATGGAAGTGACGTCACAGACAGAACGGCTATCAATCTTCCGTTTTGTAGAGGGAGGAAGAGAGAAGGCGTTAGCACATGGTGCCAACCCCTGGTTTGGCAGGTAACTATCATCACAAGGGCCCTTAAGCTCTTTCTTGCTCTCTTTCTCTCTCTATATAATGTCACAGGAGGCTGGGGGACAGACGTGGCGTATACGTCCCCCGGGCCATGAGGGGGCAACCACCCTGGATGTTGAGAGGACCACGGGAAAGGAGCAAGGAGGCTTAAGCTCATTGGGGCCCGTGGCCACTGCCAGGGGGCGCCCCAAGCCTCATGGAGCCCAGGAAACATTCACTTCCACCACACCTGGCAAGATGGAGGAAGATCCTTCCAGGGACGCCTGGAGTGTTTCTGGGTGCAAGGGCAGCACTTCCGCCACACCAGGAAGTGCTGACGGAAGAGTGTCATCAGGCACCTGGAGCACATCTGGGTGGGAATAAACGGGGCCGCCTCCCTACAATCAGGGAGCTGGAGTCGGGAGTGGGAGCAGGATGAAGCTCCCGTGAAGTGAGGACAGGTGGCCCACGGACAGGGAGAGAAAGGCCCGTGCTGGGAGTGATTGGTGCTGGGAGCACTGTGTGCGGTGCGGGACTGTGTTTCAGCAATAAAGGTGTGTTTTTTATAAAGAAGCGGTGTCTGTCTGGTGGGGTTCAGACCCGGGTCTCACAATATATATTTCAAGGAAACTGTTTCTAAATTTGCAAAGGTAACATCAAAAAACAAGCAGTTTTGAAATTCAACAATTTGTATTTTTATTGCTGTAAAGAACTTTAATCACATTATTAATATTATTATTTTCTTTTTAAAAGCAGTATTGCCTTTGTAAAATGAAACTATCAAGCAAGTAACCTATTTATCACTATGTTTTATTGCTATATTTGTTTTTAAACATTTTATAAAGGTTGCATGGGAGTTTGCCCAACCAGTCTACATGTGTTTTGTGGACTTGGAAAAGGCATTCGACCGTGTCCCTCGGGGAATCCTGTGGGGGGTACTCCGAGAGTATGGGGTACCGGCCCCCCTGATAAGGGCTGTTCAGTCCCTGTACGATCGGTGCCAGAGCTTGGTCCGCATTGCCGGCAGTAAGTCGAACCCGTTTCCAGTGAGAGTTGGACTCCGCCAGGGCTGCCCTTTGTCACCGATTCTGTTCATAACTTTTATGGACAGAATTTCTAGGCGCAGCCAGGGTGTTGAGGGGGTCCGGTTTGGTGGGCTCAGGATTGGGTCACTGCTTTTTGCAGATGATGTTGTCCTGTTTGCTTCATCAGGCCGTGATCTTCAGCTATCTCTGGATCGGTTCGCAGCCGAGTGTGAAGCGGCTGGAATGGGAATCAGCACCTCCAAATCCGAGACCATGGTCCTCAGCCGGAAAAGGGTGGAGTGCCCTCTCAGGGTTGGTAGCGAGATCCTGCCCCAAGTGGAGGAGTTCAAGTATCTTGGGGTCTTGTTCACGAGTGAGGGAAGAATGGAGCGTGAGATCGACAGGCGGATTGGTGCGGCATCCGCAGTGATGAGGGCGCTGCATCGGTCTGTCGTGGTGAAAAAGGAGCTGAGCTGCAAGGCGAAGCTCTCAATTTACCAGTCGATCTATGTTCCTACCCTCACCTATGGTCATGAGCTATGGGTAGTGACCAAAAGAACGAGATCGCGAATACAAGCGGCTGAAATGAGTTTCCTCCGCAGGGTGTCTGGGCTTTCCCTTAAAGATAGGGTGAGAAGCTCAGTCATCCGGGAGGGGCTCAGAGTAGAGCCGCTGCTCCTCCACATCGAGAGGAGTCAGATGAGGTGGCTCGGGCATCTGATCAGGATGCCCCCTGGACGCCTCCCTGGTGAGGTGTTCCGGGCACGTCTAACCGGGAGGAGGCCCCGGGGAAGACCTAGGACACACTGGAGGGACTATGTCTCTCGGTTGGCCTGGGAACGCCTTGGGATTCTTCCAGAAGAGCTAGAAGAAGTGGCCGGGGAGAGGGAAGTCTGGGCATCTCTGCTCAAGCTGCTGCCCCCGCGACCCGATCTCGGATAAGCGGAAGAGGATGGATGGATGGATGGATGGACATTTTATAAATTGAATATACTCAGTTCTAAAATCCAAACCTGCTTATCACTGGGAAGCTGGAGCCTATGCCAGCAAGCAAAGGGTCCAAGGCAGGAACAAACTCTGGACAGGGCACCAACCAATCACAGGGTGTGACAATTTAGCATTGCCAATCCACCTAAGCCACATATCTACGGGAGGACCTGGGACTCGAACCCCTGTCTCCTTATTGTAAGACAGCAGCACTACCACCACACCACTCCCAGTTCTAAAGTCAATATTACATTCATTTACCAAATATCTGTAGTAAACTAGTAGAAAGTAAGTAGTAAGGTAGTTTTGTTTGCCATAATTTACTGAGAATTATGAAATTCAGTCAAAAAAGTAAATATCTATAGTCAACATAAAACACATACATCAATATAAATATATAAATGTGTTTATAATCAATTCAAACTACCAGATTGTCATATATGTCTGGGGTGTCCAACTCTGGTTCTGGTGGGCCGCAGTGGCTACAGGTTTTTATTCTAAGCATCTTCTTAATTAGTGAGCTGTTTTTGCTGCTGATGAACTTGTCTTGCCTTTGTTTTAATTGACGTGACGCAGACCCCTTAGTTGTTTCTTTTTCTTTATTGAGCAGCCAAACAATAATGAGACACAAAACAAGCCGCCACATGACCAGCTAACCTGAAAATAAAGAAAGGTGAAGGTCACGTCATGTTGGTCTGCTCAGGTCACCAAAACATCTTGACGGTGGTCTTAGAAAAAAAACAGAAAATCAACAGTGTGCTGTGTCAGAAGGAGAGCAACAGCAAGTCCTGATATTCAATAACAGCTTTAATTAACAGCAATGATCAGCTTCTCATTAAGAAACTGGTTGGAGTGAAACTGGCCGGAGTTTGACGTTCCAATTTTGCTGGTCATCTGTTGGCTCGTTTCACATCTCATTTCTGTTTAGCTGCCATTTAATGAAGAAACGGATCAATTCAGAGGACTGAATCATTAAAAACAGGGCTATGAAAATGAAGGGAAAAGGAGTGAATTAGCAGTGAAAACTGCTCGCTGGTTAGGAAAAGAGTTAGAATGAAAACCTGCAGCCACTGCGGCCCACCAGGACCAGAGTTGGACACTCCAGACATATATGACAATCTGGTAGTTTGAATTGATTATAAACACATTTATATATTTATATTGATGTATGTGTTTTATGTTGACTATAGATATTTACTTCTTTTACTGAATTTCATAATTCTCAGTAAATTATGGCAAACAAAACTACCTTACTACTTACTTTCTACTAGTTTACTACAGATATTTGGTAAATTAATGTAATATTGACTTTAGAACTGGGAGAGGTGGCCACCAGGAATGGAGTTGGACACCCCTGATAAACTGTAGTTTATATTATTTTAAAGGGTAAAATACCAATAATCCTACATCTAGGAAACGCCTACACCATTGACATGGTCATATTGGGCGGCAGCAGGTCGGGAGTTTGGGGGCACCATTTACTGTTTTTCCTAGGCAGCTAAAATGAGTTGGCTTTACAAACACCCCTATTACTAAGCAGGATGAGGTGATGAAAGCTTGTGGTGTTAACTGAGCAGCTAATTATTAGAAATCGCTATGACCAGAGAGGAAGCCCCTCTTCACTTTCTGTTCAGCAATATTTACCGTGTATTGACTTGAAGAATTTATGTAAAGTTGTCAGACACAATACAGTAACATAAACAGTCAGCTGTACCAAAGGGAGAGGTGTAAAATCATGAAGTACAACTGTTTGGTTTCTTAAATTAAGTACATTTTTCAAGTCTTTCTTCAAAAACAGAACTTACTCAAAAATGATTTTTTTTTCTGCTAACAAGCTAGGATTCTAAGTTGCACAAAACCAGAATACTTTTTAAATCAAACTTAAAGAGAAAAGAAGAAATTAATAATAAAATATAGAAACAAACGTTTGGAACCAAATGGAAAAAGGCTGAGCACTAATTTCAGTGCAACCTTATTTAATTCATAATGAACTGAGTACTGTAAAGCTGTCATTAAATTTCAGAAAGACGCTTGTGAACTAAATTAAACTTGCACATCCTTTGCTGTATTGCTTTTTGCTTATGTTAAAAATCCTGCAAAGGTACGTTGCCTTTTGTGGAAAATAAATAATTAAAAGCACACAATTGTACCAAGTAATATGCCCTAAAAATGAGCATGATTTTTAAAAGATCTTAAATGAACTTGTCTCATTTGAAGGGATTTAACAGTAAATAGTATGGTAACGGGCGGCACGGTGGCGCAGTGGTAGCGCTGCTGCCTCGTAGTTAGGAGGCCCTGGTTCACTTCCCGGGTCCTCCCTGCGTGGAGTTTGCATGTTCTCCCCGTGTCTGCATGGGTTTCCTCCCACAGTCCATAGACATGCAGGTTAGGTGGATTGGTGATCCTAAATTATCCCTGGTGTGTGCCCTGCCTGAGGTTTGTTTCCTGCCTTGCACCCTGTGTTGGATGGGACTGGCTCCAGCAGACCCCCGTGACCCTGTAGTTAGGATATAGAGGATTGGATAATGGATGGATGGATAGTATGGTAACTGTGGATTTTGTAGACAATTTACTTCAGTTTTAAATGCCTCCATCCATTCATTCAGTGTATGAACCATTATCCATCCAGGTAGTGCTACACTCTTGGAACCTCTGGATTGCCATTGCTTAGTGCTATCATATGCTGACAGAAAGGCACAGACTTGAACAAAGTCCTGGATAAAGATTAATTTTTTATTTTTTATATTGATTCATGATATACTTTATTAATGCCTGAATAGAAATTGTCTTTTTGCATGATCTTTGGAGGCCAGAGAGCAATACCAGCCATTGAACAGCACCCCCAGTGGCATAGCTTGAGTTCGCACTACTCGGGGCGGGGCGGGGTGGGGCTGCAATTTGCTGCTCTCCAACGTATCTTAATATGTTAATCTATTTAAATAGAAAATTAAAATGACATATAGAGAAAAATGAAGATACATTTTGCATAGATTTATTTATATACAGAGAAACAGCAATATTTTTTTCACATATAATTATTTATAAGCATCAACTAAACAAGAATATAGTACAGACGCTCTGATAAGCCATGTTCTGATTATTAGTTTTAATATAATTACGCTGCGAAAACCAGAACCAGTGTGGTGTACAAGTGATAGGTGGGGATGAGCAAGAACGCATTCAGAATGATAACAAATGAATTTATACATTGTGAATTAGTTATTTATCTTCCTAGAAATTATTATCGGTGTAATGTTTCTGTTTATTTTTGTTATTGCCTCATAAATTTCAACTGCCGTGTCTGATGCCGTCACAGAAGGACCGTCTGAAAATGATTTTTGAAGCATTTGTGGATGAAAATCAGAGAATTTGACTTTTTTTCATTCATGAGTGATATTTTTCCAAACCCTGCTGCTTACACGTGAAGTGTTCTGAGCCTTTTGGCCAATAATGCCACCCCCAAAAATGTGCCGCCCGGAGCTCACCGCCCCCTCCGCCCGCCCCTAGCTACACCACTGAGCACCACTGGAGCAATTTTCAGGTTAAGGGCCTTCCTCAAGGGCCCAACAGAGCAGGATCCCTTCTGTCAGTAACGGGATTTGAACTGGCAACCTTCCAGATACCAGTGCAGATCCTTAGCCTCAGAGCCACCACTCTTCTTTTTTTGATGTAAATGGGTGTAAATGTGGGGTTTTCCTCTATTCAATATTTTAAAAAGTCTTAGTAACTGCAATATTACATTCGGAAAACAGAATACAGATAGTGTAGATAATGCTGTGTGTTCTTCATGTGAAAAGAAAAAAGAGAAGGCAACCCTGGGTGAATATCATATGTTTAATCTAGATCACGGGTGTCGAACTCCAGGCCTGGAGGGCCGCAGTGGCTGCATGTTTTCATTCTAACAATTGACAAGTTTTCACTGCCGATTAACTCCTTTTCGCTTTATTTTAATATCCCTGTTTTTAAGGATTCAGTCCTCTCAATTGATTCTTTTTTCATTAAATGGCAGCCAAGCAGAAATGAGACGTGAAACGAGGCAACAGATGAACAGCTGACATGGGGCTTCAAACTCCAACCAGTTCCTTAATGAGAAGCCAATTTTTGCTGTTATTTAATTCTGCACTCATTCTGCTACAGCAAATATTTCCAAAACTGTTGATTTTCTTGTTTTTTCTAAGAACACCATCAAAATGTTTTGCTGACCTGAGAGGTCAACCTTACCGAGACCCTCGCCTTTCTTTATGCTTGGATAATGTGGTTAGCTGGTCACGCGGCACCTCGTTTTGTGTCTCATTAGTGTTTGGCTGCTAATTAAGGAAAAAGAAAGAACCAAGAGGTCCGAGTAGAGTTAATTAAAACTAAGGCAAAAGATGTTAATTAGCAGCAAAAACAGGCCAGCTACTGTGGCCCTCTAGGACCGGAGTTCGACACCCCAGACCTAGATAAACAAAAAATTAAAGTACCGTATATACCCGCGTGTAAGTTGGGTCTTGAAACCTGAAAAATCGATCATTAAATCAGACCCCGACTTATATGCCTGCTCTAAAATGCGACCCTTTCATTTTTTTTTTTACATTCTCGTGCTTCCTCCCTCTCAGTTTTTCTGACACATCGAATTTTGTTGCAACAGCGCAGTTACCAATTTCTTTCGCCACTTCAACGACGTTTAATTTAAAGCCAGCTTCATATTTTCTTCTGATCGAATGCTCCATTGTAGATAAGGGATGCTCTCACGATAAAGGTGTATGAGGGTGTGAGATACAAAAAACACAAAACAGTGCAAACGTCACGTCGGAGTAGTTTGGGTATTACCGTGTGGTCACGTAGGCACAATACATAGAAAAAAAGGCAGTGTGCCCTGTGGTTACTCTCTCAGGTGGGCGTTAGCATATCGTAATCTCTTAGACCAATAGCGTGAGTTTTCCACATTCGACTTATATGACCGACGTTATAAAATACCGGAAATTATATGGTAAAAACAAACCCTGACTTATCCGTGGGAGAACTTAAACCTAAGTATATATGGTAAACATAATGTTATCTTTGAAAAGATGTTAAAACATCAGTAAAACATTCTTTGTGGTATATTCTCAGAAGAAACCTACAGTTTTCTTTATAAAAATAGGTCTAAGCTTATGCTTGATGAAGAAATGTGCAGTTCTTAAGATACACATCCATAAGTCTGTATTATAGTGGGATAGTCGATTGATTGGTGGTCCAAAATGAGGCCAATGTGAGTGTGTAAGTGATTGTTCCATAGAATGAACTGCTGCTGAGTTCCTGTTTTATTCTCAGTGCAAGCAAAGCCGATTCCAGCCAATTAAACAGGAACACAGTTAAACCCCAAGGGAACAAATGAGGACCTTGCCATGCCTAAAAGCCTGTTCTTTTCTCATCCTAGGTACCATCCAGAAGCCAGTGACAGCCAACCACAACCACTGTGGTCACCAGAAGACAAGAAGCCAAGGACCACCCAGCGAGAACCTCGGCATGATAGACAAGCCAATCCCTTCTGGTCATGTGACTGTGCTGGGTTGGATTAAAAGGAGGGTCCAGAAGCAGTTCACTTCTGCGCTCTCAAGGGAAAAAGAGCTCCAGCCTATGAAGGTTGTTCATTGTGTTGTGTGAGGGCCATAGGGCAGGGTCACTGAGGGAATTTGTCGAGACAGGGGGCCTTGCTGTGGAAAGACTCACTGGACTGAGAGTACTGGTGGAAGCAATAAACCGTTTTTAAAATTTATAAATCATGGAATAGCTTAGAAGTGAACTCCCCCTTTTTCTCTTGGTGGTGTGCTCTCCATCTATCACACTTTGTTTTACTTTTATGGTAATTAGCAAAATTGTAATGCCATGGAGTAAAACAATTGATAGAATAACATATTACATATTGGAGCGTTACAGTAAGAAATTCCTACTGTAAGAATTCTCTTACTTTCTTATTTACGTAAAGCCCATATAACTCCTTCCATGTATTGGTTTTCCAGTGCAGATTCCCATGGACTCTGTCTGAAGAGCAATAAGTAGCCATGGAACAGGAACCACCGCCAGACAGCTCATCTGTTAATGGCAGGGAACACTCAGACGTTAGTAATCACTCACATCGTCCTCATTTAGAATCACTAGCAAGCTAACATGTTTTCTTTAGTTGTGGGGCACCATGGACATGATATGATATCACAATATTTCTTTCACTCTGTGATTTTTAATATCTTGCAATGTTTTGAAATTTATTCATTAATATATTATGATTTGCTGTTCTCTTGTAATATGACTGCTGCAAAGAAATGCATCCCAATGAGTAAAATTGCCAAAAGGCCAACATTTCTCCAAGCAGTAACAGACAGTGAATAAACCCTTCACCCTACTTACATTAACTCTTTTCAACAGGTGGAAGTGGAATACAGATATCACAGCGTGTTCTCAATGATTTCCACAGTATGACAGAATACTTACAATGCATAACACTCATGTTAGAACATGGCATGACATTAGTCCTGGCTGAAGATTTGTGAGATGAGCCATTATGTGTATAGTGCTGGCAATCAGTACAAAGCAGAGAGCTGTAAAACAATGTATGCAAATTGCATATTTCACAATAACACTGTCAAAAATCCATGTTAGCCCGAGTACTTGACATTCACAAGAGAATGTACCCCTACAGAGAGTGATCATCCAAGTTCAGGTGGTTTCTATCTGACAACTCTCAGAACTGCAGTTGAAAAGGGAGAATGTGTCAATAAGAGCCCCCCATAGATAGATAGATAGATAGATAGATAGATAGATAGATAGATAGATAGATAGATAGATAGATAGATAGATAGATAGATAGATAGATAGATAGATAGATAGATAGATAGATAGATAGATAGATAGATAGATAGATAGATAGATAGATAGATAGATAGATAGTGACCACTGGGGGACATAACAGAGCCCCAAACCCCAGACATGACTACATAAACAACAGTCCCTGGTTCAAGTGAGTACTTACTTTAGCAACACCAGTTCAAAGGCTACCCAAGACAATACTATACCATTTTTTCTTTTCCTTGCCTTTTCTTCTTTTTTAATTTTTTTCCTCTACATCTTCCAGGAGAGTATTGTCCTTCACCTCTCCTGATTCCATCTCGCCTGGGTAAGATGAGAGGAACAGCCATGACACAAGGGAGTCCTCTCTTGCAGCACCACTTGGTGGTCCCCATAGGAACTCAACAGGGCTGTCCTTCTGAAGTACAGTTCCCACTAACTCCTGCAGGAGTCCAAAACCAGAGGCATGTCAGAAGAGCACTGTCACCTTGCATACTGGTGGAATATTTGTTTCTGAGAGGCTCCCTATGTCCATTCAATACCTTGCACCATTCCTGGCTGGTAAGCCCTTCCATCCCAGCTGTCCACCCATATCAGCCATGTTCTGGCTGGGTAAGAACAGACCTTCTACCCTGGCTTAAGGGCTAGTCCATCCATGTCCATCACAAAATATGTATGTATTATATTGTAAATGTATTATATACAGTAAATACACACACACACACAATAGAATGTCTGTTTGTCTGAATATTCCTTATATAATCTTGCATACTTTGATCGATCTGGATCAAACTTTGCATAGCTGCTCTCTAGGACCAAGATAAACTACTTTGAAACCCAAATTATGACCCTGGGGTGAGGGGGTCCTGTTTTTTTTTTTTTTTTTTTCCCTGTGTGCTACAGTTTCACACCATTGCCACCTGCTGGCTCAGAGCAGATAAAACATCTGAACAGACTGAAGGCAGACTAGCAGATAAAATGACCAGAGCTTAACATGACTTACCCAGGAAATGCTGTATGCTGCTTCTAACTACTGTAATATATAAAAAGGAGTATAAAATAAAAAGGGGATGTTGGATGAGGCTTCATTGAGAGTGGAAGTGCAGCGCAACACAAAGGACAATCAAAGGGCTGTTGTTTAGCTCTTGTTTACCTTGAACTAAGAAGACAAATCAGGCATGACAGTGTTCATGGGTACAACCCAGCAAGGAGTTACTGCAATTCTGGAATCCAATCGGACCTGCAAAAAACAAATTCTTGACTCAGATGGGCAGAGACAGTGTGGATGATGAATGAAACAGCTAGCACATACAACAGGGCCACCATTAAAAAACACATAAACCTTTGCTTTCTTTCCTCAACCCATTCTTCAGATATAGTTTGGCTAGCATATATACAAAAATAAATATATACAAATATACTTTGGCTAGTGTATATAATAATAATAATAATAATACATTTTATTTAATAGGCGCCTTTCTTAGCACTCAAGGTCACCTTACAATGAGCTGCCAGGGAAGAGGAAAAGAGGAAGGCCTAAGAGAAGGTTTATAGATGTGGTGAGAGGACATGTAGGTGATGGGTGTGACAGAGCAAGGTGACAAGTACAGAAACATATGGAAGAAGATGATCCGCTGTGGCAACCCCCAACGGGAGCAGCTGAAAGAAGAAGAAGTAAAATAAAAACAAAGAGAATTATAAATTTAAAAGCAATAATTAGCAAACAGACAAAGATAACAGGCAGAAACAGTGCAAAATTCACAATTGGTATGCCAGTTTGAAAGATAAGTTTTGAGGACAGTTTTAAAATGTGATATTGAATCGAGTTGACGAATATGAGAGGGAAGAGAATTCCAGAGTTGAGGAGCGCTATGAGAGGACGCTGGAGCTCCCATAGAACAGAGTTTGACGTGTGGTACAGAAAGTCGAGCTGCAAATGAGGTTCTGAGGGAGCGAGAGGGAGTGTAAGTCTGTAGGAGATCAGTGAGGTTGTGGAGAGCTTTAAATATTAAGAGCAGTATTTAGTACTGTATTCGGTAGTTAACAGGGCGACAGTGAAGTTGAGAGAGAATTGGTGTAATATGTTCAGTGGATTTAGAACAGCAGGTTATTATCCTGGAAGCAGAATTTTGAATAAGTTGCAAGCGATGGATACGTTTTTGTGGGATGCCAGATAGAATAGCATTACAGTAATCTATACATGAGGTGACTTGGGCATTAACTGATACTTCAGTACTGTGTTGGGTAAGAACAGGACAAAGTCTAGAAATGTTTTGGAGATGGAAGAAGGCAGTCCAAGAAACATTACTTATATGAGAAGAAAAAGAGAGAGTACTGTCAAGAATGAAGCCCAGGCTCTTAACCTGGGAAGAGATGTTTGTGTTAATATTGTTAATTAAAATAGAAGACTGGTTAACTTTAGCAAGTATGGATTTAGAACCAATGAGGAGCAATTTTGATATATATACAGTATGTGAATACACTCGACTTATAGTTTTCATCCTATTTCTCTGTACGTTTAGCATTCATTTGCTCAGAAGTTGATGCGCTTGCTGCTTCCTGAGCAGCTCTTCTTTTCTCCACCCTAGCAGCTCGCTTCTTCTCTTCTTCCGTTGGCATCTTTTTGCATTAAAACTGATTAAGTCAGTGTTTGTGCTGCAATTACTTAGTACGTTTTCTTTCATTTTTCACATAAGTTGGCACTTAAGTCTTTAATCTGCCTCAAAAATGATTTAAGATATGAAGAGGTAGGGGAAGTGACGGCGAAGGTGGTAGGAATGAGAACAGCGCCCGTATAAAAAGAGGAATACCCTTGGAGATCAATCATCACCCCAAAAGTGGATAGTAGACGTCACGTGGTATGTGTGTACCAAATTTCAGGTCAATAAGTCAAACGGTTTGCAAGTTACTGGTGATTTAATATCCTCAACAGACAAACGAACAGCCACAGTAGCATATTATACATAAAGATATGTATATATTTTGGACCACCGGGGTGCGTACAGCCGTCCTAAGACACAGACGGGCAGAGAGACACAAGTGCAGCACACAACACACTTTTATTCAAGACTGGGAAGTGCTTTTCCTTGCTCCCCAGAGCACAGCACAATGCAGCACACCAAAGTGCACGGTTCACAGTCCTTTTCTCTCTCTCTCTCTCTTCTTTCTCTCACTTTCTTCCACCTCCACTCCTCCCTCAAGCTTCATCTGCTTCGTCTACTTCGTCCCAACTCTGGCTCCCCGAATTAAGTGAGGCGGCTCCTTTTAAGCAGACCCTGGGTGTGTTCCAGGTGTCTCATTAATCAGACCTGGAATCACCCCCTGGTGTGGTGAAAGCCCTATGTAGGAACCCAACAGGACTGTGCCACACTCCAACTCCCGGCATGCCCTGCGGAAATCTATGGTATTACAGCCAACCAGGAGGGCTGCACTCCAGCGTTCCAGGGGGTAGGTAGTGTCTTGTAGATGCTTTGTCCCACTGTCCTTCCATCCAGCTGGAGTTCCGGACGGGTAATTGCCGTGGCTGCCTGTCACTATATAAATAAAAAAACATAGACTTTGCATGTACACATACAGATTCTGTGTATATTGTAGGTTTGGAATGTTATAGTGTGTTTAGGTGATTCTGTTCAAAAATCATGGAACACGATCATTTTAATTTCTTTCAGGAACTTGTTTTACTGCACTAAATGAGTCTGAAAACACATGGACGTATGTTCTGTGTCTTGTTTGTGTCCATTTTTTTGCTTTATACAGTGATCCCTCGCTATATCGCGCTTCGTCTTTCGCGGCTTCACTCCATCGCGGATTTCAAATGTAAGCATATGTGAATATATATCGCAGATTTTTCACTGCTTCGCGGATGTCTGCAGTCTACAGTACGTGTGCTTCCTCAGTTGATTTGCCCATTTGAATTCAAACAAGGGACACATTTGAATTGAAACAAGGGACGCTATTGGTGGATGGCTGAGAAGCTACCCAATCAGAGCACGCGGTTAAGTTCCTGTGTGCTGCTGATTGGCTCAGCGACGGAGTGCTGCATTAACCAGGAAGTCTAATCTCACTCATTCAGCATTAAGATGCAAATGATTGCAGAAAAGGTAAAAGTTTTGGATATGTTGAAGGAAGGAAACAGCTACACCTCTGCAGGACACCATTACAGCATAAATGAGTCCACGATTCTTTTTATTTAAAAAGGAGGAAAAGCATATAAGATCTACGGCCGCAGTGTCTTTTAACCAGGGCGCAAAATGAGTTGCAAGTGGACGTTGTAAGGCAGTAGTCTGGATGGAATGTGCTTTAGGGATTTGGATTGAAGAGTAATGGAAGAAGAACAACGGCGGTGCTAAACAGTCGCCTGAAGAGGCTCCTTTAGAAGAGCTGTAACGCTATCTTTTGTTGTGAAGTAAAATTAAACTCATCGTTATCGGACAAGTCGTCGTATCATTGTTGGTGAGTAACCATAATTAATTATTTACGTACAGTACTTATTACATGTACATAGTTTAGTGTCACTGTACACACATTTTACTGTATACAATTTTTCTTGCATTGTACGTATTTATTGATGGTGGCCTGTCTGTCGTAATGGCTGTAACATATGTGATATTGGAGACGCTCGATATCTTTAAAATAATATTTAGGTTTTTACATACATAATTTCAACGAATCTTACCTAATATCTAAGAGAATACAAAGGGTTTATGCTGTATAATTGTGCGTGAAATGTTTATAATAGTGTGGGAGAGTTTATAAGGGCTTAAAATATATAAAAATAACCATATAAACATATGGTTTCTACTTCGCGGATTTTCTTATTTCACGGGTGGCTCTGGAACGCAACCCCCGCGATGGAGGAGGGATTACTGTATATATATATATATAAAGTAAAAGATTTAAGATACACATAATCTATTTATTCATAATAGTAAAATTGTAATATTATTTAATTACTCTACCAGTAGACCAGAGGTGTGATTCAACACTCCAATCTTATTGCGGTCATGGGATACCAGAGCCTATCCCAGCAGTGTCACCATCTGCTTCTGTCTGAGCCACTTGATGGCAGTGCTGCTCTGCTAGTTTCTTTACTTGTCTCAAGTAAACTTGTTTTTTAACAAAGCACACAGGTCAGCTGAAGATGTCTTACAGGAAACTTAAGAATTGTAAAATCAGTTTTAAAGAGATGAGCAGTGTGAGAGGCAGCCTGAACACCATCAGACAAACACCAGTAAATTCTTAAAACACACACGTTTATTATAGACACGGTCCTCAAACACAATGTCCCTGCACACACACAGTGCTCCAGCACCAAGCACCCTTTGCCTCAGTCCTTTCACTGGTCCTTTCTGGGCTGTCTTTCCTCCTCACTCCCGAGCGTTGCCTTCTTCCATCCGACTCTGGCTCCCTGATTGTAGGAAGGCAGTCCCCTTTTATCCCCACCCCAATGTGATCCAGATGCCTCCGATGAACTTCCGGCGGCTCTTCCTGGTGTGGCGGAAGTGCTGCACGAGCACGCGGAGGCAGTCCGGGTGACCCTGGAATTCCTCTCGCCAGCACCTCCTGGTGTGGCGGAAGTGCTGGTTTCCAGGGCTGTAGGATTCTCCGAGCGCCCCCTGGCGGTGACCACGGGCCCCAATAGGGTTGAGCTTCCAAGCTCAGTTCCCGTGGCCTCCATACTAACCAGGGCGGCTGCCCTCTTGTGGTCTGGGGGAGGTACGGTCCCTCTCCCGGTCCTTCCAGGTGTCCCGGCTGGGTATGACGCTCAGCCTCCTGCCACAGCAGTTTTTTTTTTTTTTTTATTACACCAAAATTTAGATATTGTGGAAGCATCATTCTCTTTAGTTGACTTTTCCAGCCTTGAAATATCTTTTTTATTTAAGGGTATCAACAATATTTTGAAGATTTTACCTTTTGTTTATCGGTGTGATATATCTCCGCTGGGCTGGCGCCCCATCTGTGGTTTGTTCCTGCCTTGCATGTGGTGCTTTCCGGAATTAGCTCCAGCTTCCCTGTAAGCCTGCTTTGGATAAGCGGATTTAGAAGATGGATAGATGGTTTAGTATACTGCGTAGTGCAGAGAAGTATTAATACCATTACACAGATCATTTAGTCAACATCTTTGTGTTTTCATTTGTAAAGTTGCAATGTAATCTTATTAAGCCAATAATCACACTTTTTTAAACTTTTTTTCTTGTCACATTAAATCATCGACATACATACACAGTATATATCTCAACTATGGAAAAGCATATAATGAAATCAAAACATTGTACCTTATGCAGAGTGAAACTAACATGTTAGAACATCTCTCTTAGCCCGAAACAGTTAAGCCTTCAAAAATGGTTACCAGCAAGGAGCCACAATGTCGATTGGACCTTCAGGGCATTCATTTGTTATCTGAATTGTAAAAACAGTTCAGAGAGTTGCTCAGACTCAGCCCTTCCTGTGTCTTTGAAATACCAAAGCCACAGCTTTACCCACCTTATCAGCGTTCAGAAATGAGGGCACGCAACCAAACATGTGTAAAAGAAAACCCTACGTGCCAATCCCCGATCAGCTAGAGGACAGGCACAAATATGGAGGAATTAAAAACTGCTTTGTGGAGCTGCTGTAACTTTGATGTGGCTTGCCAAGCTAACCAGCTATCAGATTGGAATGAGTCATGCAGGCAGTCCATGACAGTTTATACACATTGGCAAATGTTAGAAGTCTAATAAGACTAAGATGGAGTTAGTGGAGGGCGTTGGCAGTGTGTATCTGCAAAAGGAATAAATACATGAAGACAATTACCACATTGACAAAGTAGAGAAGCGTGTTAGAGACACAATGTTAAGCAGCATAGCCCATGGCAAATGAAGGCTATACCACTGCAGTAGTTCTCCATCTTCATGTTTTATTCTGTTAGTGAACAATTACACGTTTGCTATTTTTTCTTTAATTAAAGATAGACTTCGTTTTCCTTTAATATGGTGAATCAGTATTGCTGTATGTTTGCACAGTCATTGCACAAATGTCTGTAGTATCGAAGGGTATACAACCATATCCAGTGTAAGAGTTTCCGTGTAAGAGCTGTGGATGGTAAATCTGACTTCTTGGGTTCCTGTTGTTCCTGTAAACACCATCAAGGTTGCCTTTTCAGCATACTTAAAGAAACTGAGAAGCAAAGGCACGTAGTACAGCAAGTTAGCTTTTACTGACTACTATTTAGAACTGATTCGGACTTATTTGCACTCATACATTTAACTTTTTTGTTTGTCACGTCTTCTCAAGGCACAAGGGTCAAGAAAAGAAGTAATAAAAACTGGGAACAGAACAAAGCTGGACTTAGGGGAGCCTCAGGTTTATTGCTGGCAGTTATCGACCTTGACTGCCTTTCGTCTCCACGAGTGCTTACTTGCTGTTTAAGGTAAGAAATGTCATCTCTCTCTCAACTCCATAATTCTGCTGTCTTCTTAACCCTGTGTTTAACTGACTTGCTGTTCTATTCATGCACTCAGGCCTCTCATCTTAACAAGGATGGTCTCAAAATGCAGCTTTGTTTCATAAGACCTGAATGCTTACAAACTCTGCTTTATGTAAACAGCAGTGGCATATGGCTTGTGATGCTTTAGAGTGAATGGCCACCTTCTCATCTAATGCAGTAATTCTCCTTTCTGCTGCATGTTGGTAACACATTCATGAATTAAGCAAAATGAACATTCTTGATGTTGCTGGTAGCACATTCCTAAACATGTGGTACAGAGATGTAAATTAGGGACTGACATGGCAGGTGACACTGGGTGTGAAGTGGTAGTACAACTGAGGGAGCGAGGTATGGAGCCTTCCCAGAAGGTTAGATAGGTTGTCACCAAAGGGTGGCTGGGTGTACGGGCATGTAGAGAGTTACCTGAGATAACTGCTTACTCCAGGGCCAACAAATGACAGAGCAGAACATTTAACAGTAAGATGAATCCCCCGGTATGATAGGTGGCTGTCCATTTCGTGTATTACGTTGACCAAATTAATTGGGGTTGCTTGGTATGACCACCAGGGTGTGTTGCAACACCTCAAACTCCAAACACAAGTACACAGACACAGTCTCAATTCAAATGAAAAGTTTTTAATTAACTAAATGCCTTTTGCAAAGATTTGAAAAGGCACACACCACACACAGCACAACTTTTCCATTTTTCCTTCTCTCCTTCCACTCCACCACGCTAGCTTTGTCTAGTTCCTCCCGACTCTGGCTCCCTGAACTGGAGTGGGGCTGCTTTTTTTTATATTACTCAATTTCAAGGACTTACACACCATCTCTGCAATATATAAAATTATTTTACAGTACCTCCCTTCCAAAGATCCAAGATGACAATGGGAAAAGGATCTCTTAATCAATATATCAGAAAGGGAGTGGAAAGTAGCAATGCAGAGAATTCACTTGAGCTCCGTATCATAATCCCTCCTAACCCACTAACAGCTGTGTTTGGTGTTCTTCCAGATGGGCTTAATGTGAAGAAGGACAAGCAAACGGTGATTGCATTTACTACACTTTTGGCACGCAGACTTATTTTGCTAAACTGGAAGAATCCTAACTCTCCTCTTTTAAGTCAGTGGGTAACCGATGTTTTATATTATTTGAAATTGGAAAAAATCAAATATTCAGTTAGAGGATCTGTACAGAATTTTTTTAAAACCTGGCAGGATCTAATCAATAAATTTTAGAATAAGCTCTTAAAGCACCGAGGAAGTAATTATCTCCACATTTCTTTTTCTTCTCCATTCATCTCTACTGGCCTATTAAACTCATCAATTTAGGTATGTCTACAAGCCTTAAGTTTTACTTCATTGGCCATGCTCGCTCTCTCAGGGGTGGGGGTCGACTTGTTTTTCAATCCTATTTTTTGTAAAAATTGATCGATTTGTATGAATGATTACAATAAAATTAATAATAATAATAAAAAAAAGAAACATCATTATTTTGAAATGGTTCAGAAACGTTTGAAGTGATTTGCAATGATTTGAAATGTAACGAGATTTAAGCTTTGAACAGAACTTTTCTTAACAAGAATTTTTCTTTTTTTTTGCTATTTTAATTTTCTTTTTTGTGTGAACTGTTTTACTTTGAGTTTGAACTAAAACTTTTAAAAATAAAGATATTTTGTCTGTGGAATCATTTCGGCACGTCAGGCTTTTGTTGAATCCCATTTTCTGAGAATTGAACATCTGTTCTGAATCTGTGTCTTCATCATTTATTTTTTTGTTAATATTGTAAAGAACAGGGTGCACCTACACTTGAAGATATGGCTTCTTTAATGATATTTTACGGCTCTTTGCTGATTTTGTGGCTTCCTCATAGAACCAATGCTTGACAAAGACCCATTCATTCTGGGAAGAGTTCTTTTCATATGAAATGGGTTCTTTGTGTTTTGAAAAACTTCCTATTCTGTAGAGAAGCTCCCACAAATCTTTAATGCATGGCAGACTACCTAGCAGGACACTAACAGATTATGAAAATATGGACTTGGCCTGTGTTATAATATGCAGTAAGAGTGCTTTTAAGGTCGTGGGCTATTGGTATTTCACAAATCTGTTAGCATCTATTCATTATTACATATTGTACAGAGCCTGTTAGAGATAAAAAGGTTCTTTCTAGAACCTTCATGTGGATGGGTCTTTTGGGAAATAAAAATGGTTCTCCTATAGCATGGCTCTGAAGAATATCTCTGGCACATTTTAAGAGTGTACAGCTTTGCTTGGCCATTTAAGATACTTTCACATACTTGCAGATCATATGAAACAAAAATAAAACCACAATGGAATTCATCGCATAGTCCTGGAAGTTACCTGTGAACTTATGGAGGACATCACATTTTCTCTGCTAATAATAGAAGAAAAGCTTCTTAATCCACTAGAACCCTGATTAGATAGCTTCTTGAATCCACCCTGGTCTTCGCAATAGACAATGATGGTTGCCATTATTGTCAATCTGTCACATCCACAGTGACTATACAAGCACTAGACCACAAAGAATTAGGATTCAGCCTCACTCAAATGTTCATAAAACTGAAACATTTCATTGCCAGGGCATTTTTCATATACCAAAGCAAAAATTCAGTTATTTTGAAGTCACCATAATCCAACTCGGCCCAGTCGTCTCCTTTCAATGGAGTACTCTATCCAAAAATGACATTTTTGTTACTACATGCAGTTGGCAGTGATGTCTGAGAAAAAAAAATATTTCATGCTTTTATGCAGAACAGCGATCACAGATGTTTCTGATGTGTTAGGGGTTCTGTCTATGGTGACCAACATCAAATGATAGCAAAAACGTAATGGAAAAATATCACATTATTATAAATTGTCGCATAATCCACATGACAGGTCATTCAGTCGTATCATCACAACATTCCAAACACATGTATTTTCAACAAAAACATATTAAATAAACTACTTTCAGAAAACACAATCATGAAAGAAATTGTAACATGCACATACGTGACTGAGCTTTTGTATTGACGACTGACCTCCCATCATTACATTTATATTTATATGTACAACTGTCGTATCTCAGGATGATTTAGCAGCAATCCGTGAAACTGTACTGTTGAATTGACCCTCTGCTTGTTGACGCATCTCAGATATGTTCAAGCATGAGGCATATTCTTTCCTGACAATGTTTTTGCTCACTTTTCTTTAAATTTTAATGTTTTGTTTGTCACGCATACATGTTACGGGAGTGTGTTGAAGACGGGGGACATGTTTGAGTGGAGCACGGTCACTAACCTCTCTTCCCTTTCCTTCTACCAGAGCAGGAGGAGAAGACCAGAGACTTCATTTTTAGGTTTCCCAGAAATCCCACCTCTTCTGGTCCTATTCATGTATAAGAACAAACTCAGCTGGGAGTCAGCATTTATTTTCAGACCTACAACTGCTGGAGCCACATTAGGCCACAGGATCAATATCTTGAAGACCCCTGAAGTGACTTATTGAAAGTCTTTTGTTTATCTTTAGTCATTTCTTTGACATTGTTTGTATTAAATGGGGTCCTCTGGGAGACCCCAACACTTTATGTTGTCCTGTCTCATTCTGTATCACAGGTTCGGTATTACAGGTGTCTTTTGGTGTGTGATTTTGTTGAAATCATATGAAGAGAATTGTTAGCCAATGAATAAGCTGGTAGTGGGCTGAATGCCTAAAGAATGAATAAGGCAGAGAGTTGGGTCTTCAACTCAGATGCTCGGGTGTGTTTGTATGAGTTGCATTTTCATTCCTGTGAAGGTTTCTAGAATTCCATCCACTTTTTAACCCGCTGAATCCGAAGACAGAGTCACGGGGGTCTGCTGGAGCCAAATCCAGCCAACACAGGGCACAAGGCAGGAACTAATCCTGGGCAGGGTGCCAACCCACCGAAGGTTTCTAGAAATGGCTTATTTAATTACAACTTAGTAAACTTACACGTGTTTGTGATGTGAGCATACAAATGGATGATTTGATATGTGGATTTTACTGTATATGTCAAGAGTAACTTGAGATTTTATTCCATGGACTTTTTGATATGGTTTGCAGTTTTTCAGTGCTTGGTACCAAAGACCTCTGTTATTTCAGAAACTGCATAAGGTAAAGGAGCAGATTACACAGATATCATTTTTGTGTGGAGTATTCCTTTAATATTGAGGTCAATGTGAGCAAAACAGACAAACATTCCTAATTATTTTGTGTTATTATGATATTACTAGTCATTAAGCCCATTACAATAACGGGCGCTAGAACAGTAGTGCATAAACATTAGTAGGAACAGTCTGTATTAAATGGCAAGGGACTTTGACCTCATTCTTTTTGTTGGTCGTATTTTTCTTTGTCTTTCAGCCTTTCTTTTGTTGATGTTTACTTGCTGAGCTGACCATTCTTTGTGGGCTGCCGCCATGTATTGTGTGTCTTTAATTTTCTGTGACAGTAATACTGTCTTGTACGTCCGCTGGCTTGTACGTCCGTAATATACCTTTAATTTTCTCTGGCGGTAATACAGGCGTGCGCAGCGGTAATATGCCTTTAATCTCCTCTGACAGTAATACTGGCTTGTATGTGGCTGTAATATGCGTCACTGTATTGTGTACCTTTAATTTCCTCTCGCAGTAATACTGGTTTGTATTTCCGTAAAACGCCTCTAACTTTCTCAAACAGTAATATCGAGCATCGCACCGTGCCCCGCGCATGCGCACTTCACCAGAAGACACACACACACGGACACCTGGACGCACAAAGGGATTTTATTAAAGAGGATAATTATATTTTAGACAGAGTGCAAATATGTTTTGTCACAAAAAATAAGTAGTAAAAGTTTTATACTATTTTCCTTTTGATGAATATGCTCAGGTGGAAGAATGACTTAAAGCAGTGGTGCCCAACTCTGATCCTGGAGGGTCACAGTGGCTACAGGTTCTCATCCTGTACGTTTTTTTAATTAGTAACCAGCGCTTGCTCCTATATAACTTCATTATATTGATTTGTTATTTGAGACACAGACCCTCAGGGGTGAGCAACATCAGTCCTGGTGGGCCGCAGTGGCTGCAGGTTTTTGTTCCAACCTAATTGCGTCATGAGAAGTCATTTATTACTGATGAAGCACCTATTGCTCAGGTGAATTTTTTATGCTTCTTTTTTTGTTGTCTCACTTTGGTACGTTTAATTGCTTATTTTAGTCTTAAAAAGCAGAAGTCACTGTTTTTAATTTCTTCTTATTAACAATAAGATGCAAATGACAAAGCAGCCAGCAGTTCTCCTTGAAGCTTGTGTCCATTTACACCTGTGTGTGTTCATCGTGTGTTTGGTTTAATAAAGTACTCAGAAGGAAAATGAAGGGAAAGCTAAGAACTGAAAATTACTCTACTCCTTTATGCTTCAAACCATCTGGATGATATCATTAGAAAGTAAAAAAAATGTACGATTTAATAATGACCTGTCATCGCACAGTTAAAACACTAACAAGTCGTGATATAAGACCTGCTATTGGCAAAGATTATTTTCTACACAAAACAAGAACCTGCGGCCACTGAGACCCTCCAATACCGATGTTGATCACTCTTGGCCTGAAGTAAAATCAAAGATCTACCTCTCATACTGAAAAATGTGTTCTCTTTAAATTTCAAATACCAATGTGTTGTCAAATTTGTTTAAAGTGAACTTTTATACAATAGAAAGCCTATATGTCCTGGTAGACTGAAATTCTTTTTTAACAGTACTAATGGAAGTGAGCTTTTGCAGTCCTGCCCACCATTTGATAGTAAACGGCAGATGTTGTTGCGTGCAAAGCTCACATTCAAGGATCTGGGATGTTGAACTTCTACACTTCCCATGAATAATCTTTGGAATTGTCAGGAAAACAGATGTAGAATTAGTATGGGAATTTTATATGTGCTTTGGCTGATGAACACAAGGTGTTATCAGCGAATACTTGGGGGCACGCTGCTTTTCTGGGTCAGAGTCACTCTGACAGGTCTTCTTTGCTGCAGCAGTGCTTTGAAGGGGAAAGTCTGGATGTATCTTAAAAGAGATAAATGAGAAGAAAAGCAAATTTATTATCTCACTTCTTCCTTATATCACTACAGGCTGTGCTTTATGTGGGATCTTAAACATTAATTATAAATACAGGATTCAGGAAAGCTCAGAATGTACACTTGCTGCATGTATTTTTGTGTTTAAACATGTTTACTAAATGTGCAATCTAATCAGTCATATTGGTAAGGATCTGCTCCTTCCTCCTGACTGCCTTGAGACTCTGCAAACACCACTTTACCTTCATACGTGCAAAACAGTTGTGCTAGCGTGAGCTTGCCATAGCATCCTCTCTACATGGTGTGGCTTGTGTGGCAGGCCAATCCAGTAATATTTTTGACATTCCAGTTATAGGATGGTTCAATATGATGGACAAACATCCCATTCTGGGCTACTCTGTGCAGAAAGAAACATGAATTTGGGCGTCCATCCTAAATAAAAGCCACGTAAAGCAGCTCACGTTCATAGGAGCTAAAATATATCTCTGCACCGCAGGCATAAGGGCAGTACCTGGTCCTGGATGAGGCGACAGTCCATCACAATGCACACTCACACACATACATACTTTAGATTTACCAGTTAGCCTAGTTTGAAACCTCTCTGTGATGTTAAAAGGAATTAGTGGAGAATGTGACAACTCCACACAGACAGTGACTGTGCTTGGGTTTGAACCCTGTCTCATGGAGCTGTGACTTAGCAATGCTTACATCAGCAACATTGTCATGATTTGGTATGATTTGTGTCCTCAAACACTGCCATTGTTTAATTCTGTTGTTAAGTCTACCGCCAGTGTTGTTAGGGGCGTGGCCCTGAGGTCGTGACCCATGTGTAATCGATGCAACAGGATTAAAAGACGGCTATGAGTTCAAATCCTTATTCTATCTTTGGATGTCAAAACTCAAAAGAACTCTAAGTTTATCGTCTTGCTCTTTTGTTGTGTATGTTTTCAGCTTTGACCGTCTTGTTCTCTCAACCACAATTACTGTCTCTCATATTGGGCTTTGGTTTTGTTTCGTTGAAACTTGAAGGCGGAAGCACTCTTTGGTTTTATGAAACGTACCAATTAATGAGGTTTTAATTCTACTACACTCTTCTTCTATTTTCCTATTGATAACTCTGTAGGAAAAGATAGCAATGGTCTCCCTAACACCAGGTACCCATCCCTTGGTCACAATATAAAATATGGGTGTCTGTGTGTGTGTGAGTGTGTAGGATATATACATATATACATATATAGATATACACATATGTTATATTGTAAACAGTCATACATGTGTATGCTGAGTGCTTTACTTAGTCCTATACAAAGACACATGGAAGGATAGAAAGGAAAAACCCTTTAACTGAGTGGGCAAGAGGACATCAGAAGAGGACCAATAATGCCAATCCCATCATGCCTCTGCCTCTGTCACTCGTGAAAAACCAAGATAAAAGAGTGATGGAGACCAGAGATGTGTGTGTGGTCATTTCTTTGACCAAGTCATTGGAAGATACAGTTCAACATAGAGCAAGACTTCTCCAACGCTGCTGCTACTTTTTTGTTTTGTTTTCATCCAGTGCCTTTGGGAATTAAATGGGGTGTTCCTGACTGGGATTACTTTGATGTGCTCTTGTCCCTTCTTTTTTACTAATGTCACATACGCACACATTAGGAACATCTACAAAATGCTATTAAGGTGTGTACAATGACACCAGTGACTGGGGTAGCACGATCACTAACACCCTCTCTTCTCTCACCTGCAGAGCAGAGTACAAGTCCCACAACGGCCACTGACATCACATCTGGCTTCGCCCTGGAAGTCCCGCCTCTTCTGCCCTATTTACTGAATAATGTCACTGGAAGTTGCCAATCATTTCTGGACTATTGGAGCTCCTCCACAATGATTCAATCTTTTGCCTAAGAGAGAGGCATTGAGTATTCCCAACATCCAAGATGGTCTTTCATTAGAACATTAGAACACTCTAGACGAGAACAGGCCATTCAGCCCAACAAAGCTCGCCAGTCCTATCCACTTATTTCTTCCAAAAAAACATCAAGTCGAGTTTTGAAAGTCCCCAACATCTTACTGTCTACCCAGGGCCGGATTTATATGAAAAGAGGCCCTAGGCTATTCCACTTATGAGGCCCTTTCACCTTCCATTTTTAAGTTTGTAAATTACATGAGAGATAATAAAATTTTGCTAACAATTTGAATGTAGGCCCCTCTTGATCTTGAGGCCCTAGGCTGAAGCCTAGTTAGCCTATAGGAAAATCCGGCCCTGTGTCTACCACACTACTTGGTAGCTTATTCCAAGTGTCTATCGTTCTTTGTGTAAAGAAAAGCTTCCTAATGTTTGTGCGAAATTTACCCTTAACAAGTTTCCAACTGTGTCCCCATGTTCTTGATGAACTCATATTAAAATAACATTCTCGATCCACTGTACTAATTCCCTTCACAATTTTAAACATTTCAATCATGTCACCTCTTAATCTTATTTTGCTTAAACTGTAAAGGCTCAGCTCTTTTAATCTTTCCGCATAATTCAAGCCCTGTAGCCCTGGAATCAATCTAGTCGCTCTTCTCTGGACCTTTTCTAGTGCTGCTATGTCCTTTTTGTAGCCTGCAGACCAAAACTGCACCCAGTACTCCAGATAAGGCCTCACAAGTGTGTTATAAAGCTTGAGCAGAACCTCCTGTGACTTGTACTCCACACACTGAGCTATATAACCTAACATTCTGTTAGCCTTCTTAATGGCTTCTGAACACTTTCGGGAAGTCGATAGCTTAGAGTCCACTACGACTCCTAAATCTTTCTCATAAGGTGTACTCTCGATTTTTCGTTTCTTTTCAATTGTTCTTTTCATTTCTTATACATTAAACAAGGTCCAGGCTGGGCCACAACTCTTTGTCATCTCCCTGTTACTTTCTTTTTGTGTATATATATATATATATATATATATATATTGTCACACATTTGCGAATAGGAGGTAGCCAATGGGCTAGAAAGATGGTAATTTCATGCCACACCAGGGGGTGGCAGTGTGCACTAACCCTTTCTATCTCTGTCCTGCAGACCACCTCAGGAAAATCCTGCCTGAGCCTGTCCACATCACTTCCAGTTCCACCTCCAATGACATAATTTCCTCCGACCCATCTATAGAAACGCCATCTTGTTCCCATTAATTCAGTTCTGTTTGAACTCTGTCTGTAAAGACCTTTTAATCATTGCTTTTTGCATTAGCTTCATGCATACAGGGTGGCTACCACCAAACCTTTTACTGTCTCTTTATATATATATATTATATATATATATATATCTATACTAATAAAAGGCAAAGCCCTCACTGACTCACTCACTCACTCACTCACTCACTCACTCACTCACTCACTCACTCACTCACTCACTCACTCACTCACTCACTCACTCACTCACTCACTCACTCATCACTAATTGTCCAACTTCCCGTGTAGGTGGAAGGCTGAAATTTGGCAGGCTCATTCCTTACAGCTTACTTACAAAAGTTAGGCAGGTTTCATTTCGAAATTCTACACGTAACAGTCATAACTGGAACCTCTTTTTTGTCCATATACTGTAATAGACTGCAGCTCGATGGCCGTGGGAGGCGGAGTTGCATATCGCGTCATCACGCCTCCCACGTAATCACGTGAACAGACTGTGAACGCAGTACGTAGAAAACAAGGAAGAGCCCCAAAGAGCGCTGAAGAAAACATTCATTACACAATTGAGAAGGCAGCGAAACAATAAGAAGCGAGCGAGTGACGCATACAAGCATATTCATAAGTGCAGCTACTGCGGAAACAAAGCACGGTGTAAACCATAAGTTTAAATTAAGTTTATAGAAACGCTCCCGCTGCCGTATGCAATACCATATTCGCGACATACAAGTCTAATGAGAAGACACGAGGTATAAACGAGACTTTGGATCACTTTGTAACGGAGTTAAAATTGCTGTAGCGAGAAACTTTTAAGTGCCGGGTCTTAGCTAACATTAAATAAAGCCGTGGACATTGCAACATCACACAAGAGAGCGGCTCACGTGAACTGACTGAATGCAGCACGAGTGATCACTTCGATGAATCCAACCTGTTCAAAAAGCACATTACACAATTTATAGAAACGCTCCCGCTGCCATTTGCAATACCATATTCGCGACATACAAGTTTAATGAGAAGACACGAGGTATAAACGAGACTTTGGATCACTTTGTAATGGAGTTAAAATTGCTGTAGCGAGAAACTTTTAAGTGCCGGGTCTTAGCTAACATTAAATAAAGCCGTGGACATTGCAACATCACACAAGAGAGCAGCTCACGTGAACTGACTGAACGCAGCACGAGTGATCACTTCGATGAATCAAACCTGTTCAAAAAACACATTACACAATTGATAATGTAGGAAAAGAATATGAAGCGACTGACGCATACAGACATTTTCAGGAGTGCAGGTACTTCGGAAACAAAGCACCGTGTACACCTAAAGTTTAAATTAAGTTCATAGACCTACAAAAAGTTGCCATTGATTTGAGGCAAGATTGCTTTTCTCCTGAACAACTATACGTTGCATTCTCAACAGTAAGCTTGCACGGCTTGGTCATATTACAACCGGAGTGCTGAACTGACAACGTGGTATACAAAGAGAACTATAACAATCGTAATAAACGAACAATAAAACAGCGGAAAACCCGTGGATTAAATAAAAAGGCTGCTTCCTTGGCGAAGCAAGGAAAAAGGATGACCTTATATTGCGTTCGTTTATAAAACAGCGGAGAACCTGTGTAAAGGCTGCTTCACAAAAAAACAGCAGAGCGCCTTAAATGAGCAGGCAGTCAGCTAAAGAAAGAAATCAATAAATAAGTATAATCATAATAAACGAACAAAAAATAGCGGAGAATCTGCGGATTACATAAAGGAAATGAGTACCTGAACAGAAAAGTGAGTCTCAAATAGCTACACAATAACTATAACAATCGTAATAAACAAACAATAAAACAATACAGAACAGCTAAGCAAGGAGAAAGGACGGCCTTATATGGCATTCGTTTATAACACAGCGGAGAGGCTGTGTAAAGGCAGCTTCACCAAAAAACAGATCCTTAACAAATTGTTATTGGTATATTTTCCCTCAAATTAAAAAGGTTTTCTTTTCTTCTTAATAAAAATTTAAAAGCAGTACTTCGCCGCTGCGAAGCGCGCGGATTTGGCTATATATATATATATATATATATATATATATATATATATGTGAATGTATGTATGTATATATGTATGTCTATATATATATATGTAGATATGTATATATGTGTGTATATATATGTAGATATGTATATATATGTGTCTGTATGTGTATATATATATATATATATATATATATATATATATATATATATATATATATATATGTGTGTATGTATGAATGTATGTGTGTATATATATATATGTATGTATATGTATATATGTATATGTGTGTGTGTATGTATGTGTGTATATGTATGTGTATATATATGTTGATATGTGTATATATACTGTATATGTATACCCACCAGGCCAGGGGGTGGCAGGGTGCACTAAACCTACCTCTGTTATCTCTGCAGGTCAAATACGTGGAAACCTGCCTGATGCAACATCACTTCTGGTTCTGGCGCCCAGATTGACGTCACTTCCGGTTCAGGCCAGAAGACATCACATCCGCCTTTCATCTTTTCCCAGCTCGTCAGTTCAGTTCAGGACTCAAAACAGAGTGAATCAAAACATGAGTGCTCTTTCAAAACTCTTTTGCAGCCAGGGACAATATATGGGTGGCTGCCCCAAACCTTTTTGTGAGTGTCAAGGCTATTCATTTCACACCAGATAATTTCATATTTTTGATAGTAATTGACACTTTTTAAATTAAGATACCTTAAAAATATTCCCAAGACATTACTAGTCTTAAATGGCAATTTATAATTTATTTTTCACCAATTGATTGCAAGGACCCATTGTCATCAGTCATTATCTCAGTGTCCTAATGGTAAAGTCTCTTAGCCCATCTGTAACTGATTATGTTTAAATGCTAAGTGGTTATTAGAGAAACCTTTGCAATTGCTTTTGAACACGAGAAACCTGTTGTTCTGTTCAATATAACAAAGAAATGGGAATTCCTTTAATTGCAAGACACTTGCATTCTTTTAAGTTCAATCCTGGGTTCAAAAATGGACAAAACAAAACAACTTTTTCAAGAAACACATTTTGTGCTTGTTCTGTGTTTATAAGTGAACCTTTTCTTGTGTATTTAAATGTACTGGAAGAAGCATTTCCATCTACAAACAGCAGAGGTCACCAGTGGCAACTTTTAACCTTCTCCTAATGGAGGGGATATCTTGCGATGGTAACATCTAGTTCTGAGTTGCTTCATTTAAATGAGGACCACACATCTCAACTAAGACAGGAAGTAGAGAACGCATCTGCAGAACATATGGATCACGATTAACATCACAGACAAACTTCCCAGGGCTGTTGATTTACTTTCTGGACATACCAGTGACATTATATTTCATTTCATCTGCTTTCATTTACTTTACCTGGACTGCCGGCTTCCACCGTTTTCATTCCCTGCAATAGCTGTACTTTATACTGGACTGTGTGTGTGTGTGTGTGTGTGTGAGTGCGTGTGTGTGGCTATTTGCCCCTCATTTTGTAAATATTTATGTATTGCAGTTAAAGTAAGGGAGAGCAGGAATTGGTTTGTGTTTTTTTTATTACAGTACTTATTTTCATTTACATTATATTGGGATTGAGGTACGTGAATTGTGTTTATCACTACATCATTTTAATACATACGCTTTATGTTTACAAAACCTTTATTTTGACATAACTATTTTTTTCCATTGACCAGGGTAGCTTGCATGGAAGTAAGGTGAAATATTATTTTTACAGTTAGTACGGTTTGGCGTGGCCAAGTCCAGATTCAGTGAGGTTTTGCTTGAGTGTGTAACTTGCCATCCTCTGAGTCCAGTTGTTATAACATCAGTCTGTAGCTGTTTTGTGAAATGAAGGTTAGTCCTTGTGAGAGAAGATTCCAAATAAAGGTGACCACTATGGTGTGAAAAGATGGCAAACTGGGTCTAATCCAGGACAGAAGAAGAAGCAGAAGGTCCAGACGCACAACTGCACAAGAGGATAAGGACATCAGAGTCTGTGGTGTGTGAAACAAATGCCTTTCAGATTGGCTTCTTCCTTAAGTGCCCTTCAAATGCCAGTGTGGCATCTGCAACAGTGAAAAGGCTCAAATGGGCAAAAGAACACAGGCATTGCATGTTAACTTTTTGGTAGCAGACGCACTGTATTTTGAAAATAAGAGAAAATATGAAGCAGGCAGCCTGGCCATCATCAGTTGCTGGAGACCTGCCACGCTTTGCTTTCTCGTGTCTTAGCATTACTAGCTGGATTGTTTTGAAATAAAGTAGATGCTTTATTTCATCACATTTCTTTAGGAAACTGGAAGCAGACATTATACTTACCATGAATTAATAGCATATGGTAATGATTATGGAATTTGTGTTGAGATTTGGATTGAATGAGGTTTGAAAGCATTTCAAAGGTCTCAGGTCGATACTCTCTGCGGTTTCAGTGGGTTTGTAGCAGGCTTTAAAGGGCCTTACTTCCTATACAGTTTGAGGTTGTATCTTGAGTGTATGGGTGCAGATCATGGCATTCACAATAAGCTGAGTGCCATATCAGCCACCCAGCTGCCTCTATAGCAGCGCAAGCATAGAGGGGACCTGCCGTGTGGTGCCGTCAGGCCTTCCTGTCTGAGATGCTTCTGCAGTTTGTTTCCTTTCAAGAAAGACGTCAGAACTTGAAGAAGGCTCATCACAAGCCTCATTACATACACTAATTGCTGACAAGAGGAGTCTAATGGACAGCATGTGTATTCTGACTCGGCTCTGGATGTTGACGTGAATAGCACCCAGGAGCCACCTTGCAGGACAGTAAACATCTTAACAGCCTACAAAGCGATTACAGAATGTCCTTTACAGAGGCATCTTGTTTGCACTAGTGAAGCCTGGCAGTGAATTGCCCGAGGATGATTTCACCTTACATTTGTCCTGTTACACAAGACTGGCACAATTGCTGGCACTACAGTCTCCCAGGTCGAGGGTTTTGGGTTCATTTCTGAGCCTAGTTGCTGTCTGTGCAGAGTTAAGATGCTTCCCCTACATTAGCATGTGGGACGTGTGTATAAGGATAATGGATGTCCCTTAACTGCTTCAGTATGAGACACTGGTTTGATTTCACTTTTCTCCAAATGATATCCAGGATCTTTGTAACCCTGTAATGAAAACAGCATCAGAAAATTGATGTGCACCAGTGCAGGCAGAGGCCCTGTCTCTTCCTTGCCTTATTTGATCTGGGATATTTGACTAATTTCTGATTATTTTACCCGATTGTAATTTAATTTAATTAGATCATTTATACTATATGTGTTAAAAATAGCAGCAGCTCCAGCAGTGACCCCTGAAGGACACCAATCCTGACATCACCTAATTCTCACACTATAACCCTCTAGTTCCGTGCTTGAGCCAGTATTGCACCTATTTATACAAAGCACCCTGAATGTCCACTTCTTTCGATGTTCTGCCTAGACTCTCATGTGGGACCTTATCAAAGGCTGTCCGAAAATCAAAAAAAAAATCATTTCCACTTCCCTTTATTGAATGTTTTTGTTGCTTCTCATCGAATTCCAGCATATAGTAATACATGACCTCCCACATCTGAACCCAGGCTGACTGTTTCACTACCGATCTTGTGATGTGAAGCTCAGACTTTTTCTTTACAATTCCTTTCATTAATTTACCTGTGATACGCGTTAAGAATATTGGCCTATAGTTGCTTGCATCTGCACAAACACCATTTTTATATAAACAGTATAACATTAGCTAGCTTCCAGTGATTAGGAACTTTGCCAGTGTGCAGTGACATTTGAAAAGATGCATCAAAAGATTATATTTGATCTCACTAGCTTGCTTAAATGAATCCGGTTCTGGTGATTTGTTTGACTTCAGCCTTTTTCATCCAAGCAGCATTTCTCCTCTTCCTTACACATGAATCATCTGAAAAATTAAAGTACCGGTAATTTAGAGAATTTGCTGTCTGTATATCCTAATTTGCCTTTAGTGTTCCTGATACACCTCACCTGCTCCATGACTGTTCTTTTACTACTAAAATAATGAACGAATCCCTTTGGGTCATATTTTGCCTTTACTGCAATATTTTTTCTCTATATGCCTTTCCCATCCATCCATCCATTATCCAACCTGCTATATCCTAACTACAGGGTCACGGTTGGGGTTTCTGCTGGAGCCAATCCCAGCCAACACAGGGCACAAGGCAGGAAACAGACCCTGGGCAGGGTGCGCACACCCACACGCCAAACACACACTAGAGACAATGTAGGATTGCCAATGCACGTAACCTGTGTGTCTTTGGACTGTGGGAGGAAACCGGAGCACTCGGAGGAAACACGGGGAGAACATACAAACTGCACGCAGGGAAGACCCGGGAAGTGAACTCAGGTCTCCTAACTGCAAGGCTACCGCTGCACTACCGTGCCGCCCTTATATTTATATATTTCCCTAATTTCCTTTATAATAGTTGCTCTCAGATGCTCTTTGGTTAGCAGCAGAGGTAGAAGTCTTATTCGCCATAAACAACTGTTCTTTCCTCTTGTTATTATGTATTTACTCACTGCAGAGATTTATTTATTTCTTATCACTGCTAATTTCTGGGATACATTTGTCCTGCATTTGATGTCTGTAGTAGTAGGGTGTTGTACCGTGTTAGATAGATAGATAGATAGATAGATAGATAGATAGATAGATAGATAGATAGATAGATAGATAGATAGATAGATAGATAGATAGATAGATAGATAGATAGATAGATACTTTATTAATCCCAATGGGAAATTCACAAATTTATAAAAGTGTTAGCCATTATAGATACAATGAGAAGTGAAGCAAAATGGCACCTTTTATTGGCTAACTGAACCGATTACAATATGCCAGCTTTCGAGGCGGCTCATCTTGCCTGAAGGAGCCGAGTTGCCTCAAAAGCTTGCATATTGTAATCGGTTCAGTTAGCCAATAAAAGGTGCCATTTTGCTTCACTTCTCATGTCCTGCATTAGATGTAAAATGTTTTTAAACCTGTTCCTTTACAATTGTCTCCATAATTAAAAGTGTAATCCACCTTATCTCTCTTGGATTTTGCCTCATCTGCTGAAAATGTGCTCTAGTATGGGGCTAAAAAGTTTTCATTTTTGCATATGCACTACATTTGCATATGTAAAAATACTGTAAAGCGTATTCCATTATGACCAGTAGATCCTAAAGGTTCAAACACATCCACCACCTGATTTCTGTCTAAATGTTGACAGGCTACCCCTCACATTGGGGTTTACCATACTGTGTCAAAAAATCTAGCAAAGGTATGTTTTTGGAAGTATTATATATAAAAACATATAAAGTGAATTCAGAAAGTATTCAGACACTTTAACTTTTTTTTTACCTTTTCAAGCCTCATGCTAAAGTTGTTTAAATTCATTTTTCTCTAATCAAACAACTCTTAATATTCCAAAATGACAAAGTAAAAACAAGATTTTAGAATTCCTTGCAAATTTATTAAAAGTAAAAAACTGAAATATCATATTGGCACAAGCATTCAGAAGCTTTGCTCTATGACCCTTGACATCTGGCTCAGTTATATCCCATTCTATTAATCATCGGTAAGATGTTTCTGCAGCTTGTTTGGATTCCATTCATGGTCAGTTCAATTCACTGGATATGATCAGGAAAAGCACACACCTGACTATATGAGGTCTCACAGCTGACAGTGGGCATCAGAGCAAAAACCAAGCCATTAGGTTGAAGGAATTGCCTGCAAAGCTTAGAGACAGGACTGGGTTGAGGCACTGATCTGGGGAAGCCTAGAAACAATTCCTGTACCACTGAAGGTTCTCAAGAGCACAGTGGCCTCCATAATTCTAAAATGGAGGAAGTTTGGAAAAGGTATGACTCTTACACAGGCCACCCAGCCAAAGTGAGCAGTTGGAGAGAATGGCTTTGGTAAGAGAGATGAAAAAGAAGTCGATGGTTACTCTGGCTGAGCTCCAGGGTGCTTATGAGGGTACTGCCAACACTTTTGACTCTTCACGCATCTGAGGTTTATAGCAGATAGAAGTCTCTCCCAGGTATATAACAAAAAAAACACTGCTTGGAGTTTCTAAAAAAGGCACTTAAAGGACTTTAAGACTTCGAGAAACAAGATTCTCTGGTCTGAAGTAAGATTGAACTGTTTTGCTTCAGTTCTAAGTGTCATGCCTGGAGGAAGCTAGGCACGGCTCATCGCCCGCGCAATACCCAGCGGTGAAGCATGATGACGGCAGCAGCATCATGCTGTGGGGTTGTGTTTACTGGCAAGGACTGGGAGACTAAACAGGATTAAGGGAAAGCTGAACAGTGCAAGTTTTCCTTAATGAAAACTCACACCAAATCACTCTGGACCTCAAACTGGGCTGAAGGTTCACATTTCAACAAGACAATGACCCGAAGCACAAAGCAAAGAAAACACAGGAGTGGCTTAGGGACAAATCTGTAAATGTCCTTGAGTTGTCCAGCCAGAGCCTGAACTTAAAACCAATCCACATTTCTGGAGACACCTGAAACCATCCATCCACCAAAGGTCTCCATCCCAACCAGAAAGAGTTGAGAGGGTCTGCAGAAATCCACAAACCCCGCTGTGAGAAGCTTGTTGTCTCATAACCCAGAAGACTTCACGTTGTAATCGTTCCCAAAGGGGCTTCAACTGAGTACTGGGTAAAGGGACTGAATACTTGTGTTAATGTCGTATTTCAGTTTTCTGTTTTTAATAAATTTGCAATCACATCTAAAAATCATGTTTTGTTCTTTCAGTCCGGAGTATACTGAGTGTTATATAATGAAGGGAAAAAATGAAGTTAAATAATTTTGGCATAAGGCTGCAACATAATAAAACTAATAATAATAATTCTTTACATTTATATAGCGTTTTTCTCACTACTCAAAGCACTTTAGAAAAAGTGAAGGGGTCTGCACATAGATAATAATAAATAGTAATTATCTGTAGGGTTTGTTTCTTGTGCCAGCACATGCAAAGCTGAAGAGAATTGCTATTAAGTACTAAATGTCATTTAAAAATGTGTTCAGGGTGAGAATTCTTAAATTAAAAGCATTACAAAAGACAAGGTGGGTAAAAACCATAAAATAACTGGAGGGAGAGACACATTGTAACATTCAAATGACATCGCCTCAGTATATCATTTAATTTTTGGGAACTGATGAGAACACGTTATTTACAGTAGACTTTGATGGGGACACACTTTGAAACCAGGGGCTACAGCAGTGGTCTCAAACTCCGGTCCTGGAGGGCTGCAGTGTCTGCAGGTTTTCATTCTAACCCTTTTCTTAACTGGTGACCTGTTTTTGCTGCTAATGAACTCCTTTTCCTTTCATTTTAATTGATGTTTTCTTGGATTTGTTGCTCTGAATTGCTTCATTTCTTACATTAAATGGCACCCAAGCAGAAATGAAATGTGAAGTGAGTGAGCCACTATGTCAAAGCCTCAAATTCCAACCAGTTTCACCCCAACCAGTTGCTTAATTAGGCGCCGATTCTTGGTGTTAATTAAACCCGTTCTTTAATTCTATGGCGTGTTGCTGCTCTCCTTGTGCAATAGCATACATTTCTGAATTTCTATGAGCGCTGTTAAAATGTTTTGGGGACCTGAGCAGATCAACATTCCTGAAAACTTCACCTTTCTTTATTTTCAGATACTGTATGATGGACACAGTTTGCTGGTCATATTTTGGCTCATTTTGTATCTCGTTATTATTTGGCTGCTAATTAAGGAAAAAGAAACAATTAAGGTGTCTGGGAATTCAAGAACAAGTCAATTAAAACTAAATCAAAAGAAGTTAATTAGCAGCAAAAACTGGTCACTAATTAAGAAAAGTGAATGAAAACCTGCAGCTCTCCAGGACCGGAGTTTGAGACCACTGGGCTAGTGGCTAGTCAAGTAATAAAAGTAAAAAGACAGAACCTGTTACTTCAATACGCGCTTATTGAAAATATTATTACAGCAAATATTATTTATTTAATTAATTACACTCCTGTGGTTGGAAAACAAATTACCCAGGCTGGTGGAAGGTACTTACTTCTCCAGCTATGTAGTAGAATGTAATGCTACTACGACGATCACTTCACCCTCCCACTAATAGATGGCACTACAATCTTAAAGGAATAACTGACAAAAACTCTTGAACAAGAGGGCAGCTCAATTGTTTACCTTTTTGGCTGTTAAAAGGCTTTTCACTAAACCGATGCAATGCCTTAAAGATTCTCCACTTTATTAAAGCGTGGCTGGTGAGGAAGAACAGACGGGGAGAGCATTTTTGACGTATTGTGTTTCTTTTTGAAGCAACTCAGAAAACATGAACATCCTACCTAAGAAAAGCTGGCACGTTCGCAACAAAGATAATGTTGCGCGAGTCCGAAGAGACGAAGCGCAGGCCGCCGAAGAAGAGCGCGACCGCCAGAGGAGGGTGGAGCGCGCAGAGCAGGAGGTAAGCGTAGCGCAGGCGGGACAGCTACGGAGCGCAGTTTGGGTCAAAGCTCGTTTACATTCGACTTACGCGTTACGCTCTCGTCAATGCACAGTCGCGTCACATCGTAAACCAAAGGCAAGCAAGAGAAATGTGCAAAACTCGCACAATTATTGAATATTCAGTAGATTGTGTAACTAAGAAAATAAATGAAATACAGTGCAATTTGAAAGTGCCTTAACGTCCAGTTTGGGAATGAAAGCATAGAGGATGAACCGGGCTGAAAGCAGTTCGTGTAGGTTTATGATGCAGCTTCTTACTCGATTCATAAAACCTTCCGTGAAAGGTATTAGTGACGACTCTGTCCGTGTGTTCCTAGATCTGAACACATTGCACACATGACAATATTGATTACCTGTATATACAGTAAACCTATAAAATAGTGGGGAACAATTGAGAGCTTTGAGGAGTTCAGTGACGTCTACTGGCCAAAAAGAGGAACCGTACATCATTAATACTTGTGACGCTCATTCCCAGGTAGGATCCGAGGATAAGCCAGCCTGGCATCTCTGCAGCCTGGAGCTCAAAGTACGTGGAATCGACTTGATGATCGGTTGTCATTATTTGACTCGGATAACCCGCTCACAACACTAATTGTAGCCGTGGTGTAAACGGGCAGAGCTCTGCAGGTCTGCAAATAGACCCTTTTTGTGTACAATGGAGGCACCGGGCTGGAGTGATATGTGTACCTGAGATAAGTCAGTCTTCATTATCTGTCCATCCATTCATCCAGATTGTAGAATTGTGTTGGGGCAGAGCCCATCCACGCAGCACCACGCACAAGGTAGGAGCACAACTCTGGACAGGATGTCACCATGTCCTTTATCGGGGGTAATTTGTGTCACCACTCAGACTTCGACTCAAACGTCTTTGGGATGTGAGAGAAAACTATAGTGGAAAGGAGTCAAAGTCAGGGAGAACATGCAAGCACCACACTGACAACCTTATGATTAATCTCATTTACATTTACATGTATTTGCTTAGCAGAAGCTTTTATCTAAAGTGACTTACAAAAGAGGTAAACATAATCGAGTAACATGAAGCTAGGACCTGATTGTTCAGCAAGTAGAGTAGAACAGGTAACAAAAGTGAAAAGATGTAATAACTCATACATTTACAATCATGGATTACAATGAATAAAGCAATTAAACTTAATCTAACAACAAACTAACCAACAATATAAAATACCAGTAACGGCGCACTGCACGATAACATGCAATAAATACTCTTGACTTGAGCACTCCTAGTTTTCATCCTCTTTCTTTCTCTGTATGTTTTACCATTCGTTTGCTCAGAGGTTGATGCGCTTGTTGTTTCCTGAGCAACTCTTCTTTTCTCCACCCGATTCTTCTCTTCTTTCATTGGCATTTTTTCACATTAAAACTGATTAAGTCAGTGTTTGTGTTGCAATTACTTAGTACGTTTTCTTTAAGTTTTCACTTAAACTGGCACTTAAGTGTTCAATCCGCCTGAAGAATGATTTAAGATATTTTCTGTTAATCCAATAAACTTAATGTCACTGCTGTAATCCTACTGTGTCCATAAGACATGTCAGATATTAAAAGGCAGTTGCTACTTTGAAAGTTCAGCTAATGATAAACAAAAACCCAAAGAATTAAGAGGGGGTCCTAAACTTTTTCATACGACTGTAAGAATAACCTGCTTGAAGTTTTTTTTTTTTTTTTTAGTTCTAGGGGGCCGCCTGCTCGTTTTGCTCGCCATCACCTGGGTTTGGTTAATCGGATACACAATTTAAAGAGATTCTTAATTTCAATTCATTCATTTTCATCCGTTTTTTATTTCTTGATATTTGCCAGTAATAAAGCTGTAGTGAATGAGTTATTCCCCACCATAGGGGGGCTGTCCTTTAAGCCAGCTGTTGCTTGTGCTGTGCTGTGTGATCCGCATGTTGCTCTGCCCAGTGATGATGTAAAAGCCTGTACAGCAGATGTCCTTTTGTCTCACTTCCTTGTCTTGTGGGACGTTAAAGTGTCTCCGATAAATTGTTTGTAAGTAGGGTGTGACGTGCAAGTAGTCTCACTGGACTTCAAAGTGTCTTCCGAGAAGATCATGTCTCGACCCAAGATTTTTTTATTATAATAGATTAGTTTAGCAACATTGTATTTTGTGCTTTAGGCCCGAACTGAATTCCTTCGCAGAAAGGCACGCACTTTGCATTCTTCTCCAGAGAGTAAGAAGGAAGAAGGCGGCAGTCTTCAACAACAGGAGAAATCGAAGCATTTGGACTTGTTTGGAGTGAATGACAGTCGGAGAGGAGAGAAGAGAGGAAATGAGGAGTATGAAAAAGAAAAGCAACAGGAAAAGGTAAAGTACCTACAGCAGTATTGAAGATGGACGTCTAAACTGTGCTCCATTTTAATGGCACTTTGCATTACCAACAGGAACGACGAGAGCGTGCCATTGGCCTGCTGGTTTCCCTTGGCCCTTCTCCTGGGACAGATACTAATCCATGGTACCTGCAGAGTCCCACTGAACATGGGTGCCCGGAGACAGAGTCTGGGAAAAATGACAGGAAGAAACAGAAGGTTACTGAAGGTGCATGAATAATGTAGACAGGGAATCTTACTAGGGTGCTTAAATTGTTTATTTCTGTTGAAATGTCCCTTTTCTCCATGCTCTTTAGAAACAAAGTGTAGGGTATTAGTAAAAAAAATATATACATTGTCAGCCATCACAGTAGTAATCACAAAATGTCATTTCATTTCATGTTTCCGTTTACCACTGTGAATTCACAAGTACAGTACGTCAGTCTGAATTTGTACTTAGGATTTCATTAGTAAACTGCAGCATGAATTCTTGTCTAGTAACTGGGAGCCCAACGTTTGGATTTTGAATTATTTAAGAAGTTAGGAGGCCAAAATTCCTTTTGCAGGCACATGTGCTTTAAGCCCTTGTGACACTACATGACTTTTTTTCTAGGTTGTGGACTTTGTTTGCATAAATCACTGACATCGCTGCGGTCAGGCGCTGCTCACTCTTGTGACATTCCCAGTAAATCATTCAGGCCAATCTCTGTGACTTTCCACGACAACATCCAACAAGTTTGACTTTGTCTTAAAGGAATACCCCAAAAATGAAAAAAAGTAAATACCTTATTTATGCCGTATAGTTCGTAATGATGGCTGATACATTTTTTCTTTTGTATCTCATGTTTTCATGAAGAACGGAGATACCTGTAACAATGTATATTATTAATTAATTATTATTCATTTTATTAATGATATAATGTGAGCCTCTGGTGATCAATGCTGGAACAATTTGAAGAAACGTCCATGACAAAACCTTACAAATGATACTTGTGTCAGATGGCCTGCTTGTCGACTGATCCAGTCATATGCTTACAACATACAAACCACATGCAGTCCCTCTGGAGAATGAACCAAGTGCACAGACAGGAAGCCCGTTTACACGGGATAGCGCTTTTGACTTGAAGACCCCCTTGTTTGTGGGTCAGACTTCTTCAGTTCAAAAGTGCAATCTCATGTAAATGTGCTTCCTGTCTGTGAACTGCTTTTCAATTTCCAGAGGTATTCAATGGTATTTTAGTAAAATATGCGTGCATTGTGCACATTGTGAGCATAAAACTGGATGGTTTAACACATCACATTTACGAGACTGAGTAACATAAGATTTTTTATTCTTCTTCATTAAGGGTGATTTGGCACTTGTATACAGTATCTACCATTCAATGATGGATGGCCCTAGAACAAATAAATGCTGCAATTAAAAACATTGCCAGATATACGTGCAGTGTAGAGGCTGTGAACCACCGGGGTGCGTACAGCCACCCCAACCCGACACAGACGGGCAGGACACGAGTTCCAGTCAGGCACACTTGTTTATTTACAGCTGCGAAGTGCTTTTCTCTGTTCCCCAAAACACAGCACAGTCCTCTTTTCCTTCTCTCCACCTCCACTCCTTTCCCAGCAAGCTTCGTCCACTTCCTCCCGACTCTGGCTCCACAAATGGAGTGATGCAGCTCTTTTTATTCATCTCCTAGGAGTGCTCCATGTGGCTCATCAGTATTACCTGGAATCACTCCCAGGTGTGGTGGTATCCCCCATGGAACCCAACAGGGCTGTACCAAACTCCAGCTCCCAGCATGCCCTGCGGGAATCCATGGCACCACAGCCGCCCAGGAGGGCTACCCAATAGCATCCCAGCGGAGGTAATGCCTCAGAGATGCTCTCTCCCTGGTCCTACCATCTAGCTGGCGTCCCAAAGCAGCCCGTCAGAAAGCCTTGGGTCTGATTTCAATTGTTGTGTCAAGAAATGGCTTGGTATGTCTGTTGGGCTCATCTTATGGTCTAGCCGAGAGTTAAATATTTCTATCCAAAACACTTTACAAGATAATGTTTTACATCTAAAATTCAAAGTTAAGACTACATTTTGCTTTTCAATTATAATATAAACTGAAAGTTTCAATTGACATTTAGTGAAACACAATGAAACAGAAGCCAGACAAGATATACAATAAATAAATATCTGATATCTAAAAAGAATGTATGAGATGATGCTTTAAGAACCGAGCTTTCTATTAATACAGCATGAATGAGTGCCAGGGTGGTGTAGTGAAAGAAGGCCGCAGCGCTGTAACGTTAGTCTAGTTGAAGCCAAGGTCTAATGAACATGGACGCTTCTCTCCACTGTGGGATTACATCACTGTTGAACAACATGTCGTAGTAACCTGCTAAAATTTATCCAAGGATGTTGGCTCAGTGCAGAAGTGAAAACAGTATGATTCAACGAAAAGTTTGTGAACAGGTAGAAAGGGTTGAAGTGAGAAGAACAAGTATAACTGACGAAGATCATTCTGGTTGCCCATCACAATCGCGCACACACAAGCCTGCATTAACATGTTGAATTCCTTCATCAGAGAAGGCCAATGGATTACGTTATCCAAATGTGCAGCAACAGTGGACAGGCAGTGTGGTGTAGTGGTTAAGGCTTTGGACTTCAAACCCTGAGGCTGTGGGTTCAAATCCTGCTGCTCACCCTGTGTGACCCTGAGCAAGTCATCTGACCTGCCTGTGCCCCAACTGGAAAACCAAAAGAAGCTTATTAACCAGTTGCATCATAAATGTTGTTAAGTCGATTTGGATAAAGGTGTCAGCCAAATAAGTAAATGTAAAGAGTGTGTGACGATTTTAGATGCCATGAAGTTTGTGCAAGATGGGTACCCAAACAGCTTAGTGATCTGCACAAGCCAAGATCCTTCAGTTTATTTCTGCAAGTTTCATTCCCTCGGCCCAAAGAAGGCTTTGCAAACGTGTTTTATTGTGTCAGCTTCTATCTGTTGTGGCTACAGCTTAATTTGAAATTGTCTTTCCGTTTTGATTTACCCTTCTGGCAAAAGGAAGAGAGGAAGGCCTGTGAGAAGGTTTATGGATATGGAGAGAGAGGACATGCAAGTGATGGGTGTGACAGAGCAAGATGAGGAGGACAGGAAGAGATGGAATCAGATGATCCGCTGTGGCAACACCTAACAGGAGCAGCTGAAAGAAGAAGAAGTTTTGATTCACCCTTCCATTGCTTCCCTTTGTATGAAACAGATGTTGGTTTTGAGCCGCCATATGACATCGTCCAACCAGTTCGTTCAGGCTGGACCCAAACCTGGACAGGCTGCAAGGCAAGCAGACAAAGGATTCATTTGGAGTCGCCACCTAACCTAACACAGATGTCTTTGGGAATGTGGAAGAAAACAAACTAAACAAACGAGAACACGAGGACAAAACCACACACACACTGACGTGGGAGAACACACAAAGTCAACGGTAAACTCACAAACGTAAGGGCCGCTCGAGCAGCTGCAAGCTTAAGAATGTGGGAGTGGGGTTTCCACATGAAATAACTAGACATGTTGTCTTCTCAACTTTCATTTGAAGTTAGGTGGCTTGAATTCTGCAGTACGAATGTTCATCTAGAATGGAAATTACCTTTGATGGAATCTTAGTGAACACATGCGCACAATGTTAGAGACACACAGTGTAAGGATTAATAAAAGAAGATATACAATTAACAGTCCCCATGGCAGTTGTTCTGTTCAGAGGTAATTATGAATTAACAGTAGGGAAGAGACAATTTCAGAAACCTTAAACAAAGGGTTTCTTAAGTTAAAACCATGCTAACTTGTATTCATTTTAAACTACCTAGATCAGCAAAGCAGAAAAGAAAAGAAGGACGCTAAGTTAAAGGCTTATTTGGACCCTCTGCATGAAATGGAAAGCATGCTGAAGAAGAAAAGGTCAGAGAAACAGGAGAATAAACGAGAGAAGAAGGGGGAAAAGAGACGAGAAGACAAAGTTAGCGGAGCAGCAAGGTGAGTGACAGAATATATTCATGCTTGTTAAATGGCCATTTAAATGTAATCCTGCTTTGTACATACAGTAAGCATCTTCAGCCTCAAGATGACTTTAGCCTACACGCCACTGCTAAACAAAGAGGGAAGCCATAAAGTCTACTAGACTCCGAGGTCTTTAAACAAGTGTAAAACAAAGATCAGATTTTGCTGTAGTTTGTTGCGATTTAAAACAAAGCTGGCAGACAGAAGAATTTTTGTGGCTGTGAAGGGATCACCCACAAGTACAATGGTGGCAATACAAACCGTAGCTCTGTAACCCCACAGACGCAACGTTTCACTACACGTCTGTTCAGGTAGAGTCACCTCCATTATTACGACTTTAAGAACGCGCCGCCCACACCAGCACCTTTTCTGTTGTAAATGTTACTTTTGATTTTAATTCCAACAGATTAACAAGTTTTGGTTTTTAGGTGCGTTCGTATGTAATTCACAAAGCACCTATTGCTATAGCCATGTTTGTCTGTCTGTCCATCTGCAGGAGACAACTTGGCCCTGTAGACCAATTTTGTTGAAATGTAGTACGCTTACTCAGCAAGTTCAGTTTTCGTTCAAATATCTTGAACACTTTCGCCCTGTACAAAGTTTTCAAATTTCAAAATCAACTATTGAAACACATTGGCAAATATGCAGACTCATCGACCTTAAAACCGAGAAACATTCTGAGCAACCTCAACTACGAATGACTTTATTGCTTCAATCCTACCTTGAAGACAGTTACATGGACTTGTATATTTTTCTCTTTACTGACTTGGAAACCACTCAGATACCCAATGCAAGCGAGTCAGATACTGGGGGGAGCAAAAAAGGTACCTGGGCAGCTCACACAGCGCCACCCATCGCTTGTTGCTTTAAGGCAGCGGTTCTCAAACTGTGGGGCGAAGTAACAAAAAAGGGGGCGCGAATGTTGCCATGTGTGGCGTAATTTCGCTATTCGTAGGAAAATTTTAAACTTGTAGCGGTGTATCAGCAGCAACAAATATAGGAATATATTTTATTAGGGTTTCAAAAAAACGTTAGGGGGGCGCAATTAAAACTGTTATGAAAACTCGGGACGCAAATACTTAAAGGCTGAGAAACGCTGTTTTAGGTAACTATAGAAGTATCTTAACAGCAACAACAAAAAACAGTCACTTCTTTGGCAATAAGTGGACGACAAAAGCAATTATGTAAGCATACACAAGTCTGAATTGTTTGATCAAATATAATTTGCTGATTATTATTGTAAAGAATCAATGATATGAACTTGCAGGTAAATGTATGAACTTATTAATTACACAGGAATTGGCGCAGCTCCTTTAACTGATACACTTGAGCTCATAGGTTTACGTCCCCTGGCCGAATTTGTAAGCTGTTTACCATTTGTCACAAAACTGAGACATACACAGAAAAAGGTTTGGGGCAGCCACCCGTATATTCTGGTGTCCTGGCTGCAAAGTCGTTTTCTTAATCAACGACAGCACTGATGTGCACACAACTGAGTCCAAAACAAGACTGACAAACAGGGGAAAGGGGAAGATAGGAGGTGAGGTCATAAGGATCGGGCCCATATTCGTTAGCCATTGGTTCGACCCCAGACGTGACATCACAGGGGTCGGAGCCAGTAAGGTCTCCTTCCATTGGTTCGGTCCCAGAAGTGACGTCAAGAGAGGCAGATGGGATCTCCTGGGAATGGTCTACAGGGAAGAGAGAAAAAGAGTCAGTGCACTCTGCCACGTCCCGGCCTGTTTCAGAACTGCCGTCCCTCAAGCCCTTTAGCTGTCTCCCATGCGCACGTGTGTGACACATTCTTTAAAGAAAAGGTGACTGATCAGGCAAAACATATTTCCTTTACTTTTAATGGAGTCCAAATTAAACTTTAAGGCAGCTTAGAACAGCACAACCATTAAATAAAACATAGCAATAAGGAACATAATGAGATGGTCCCTGTTCAAAAGTTTGCATACCCTTAGTTCCTAATAGCATGTATTACCCCCTTTTAGCGTTAATGATGGCATGCAGTCTTTTGTGAGAGTTGTGGATGAGGCCCTTGATTTTCTCAGGTGGTGGAGCTGCCCATTCTTCTTGGAGAAAAGCCCCCAGGTCCTGTAAATTCTTGGGTTGTCTTGCATGAACTGCACGTTTTTGATGTCTCCACAAAGTGGCTCAATGATATCGAGGTCAGGAGACTGTGATGGCCATTCCAGCTCCTTCACTCTTCTCTGCTCTAGCCACTGAGGGGTCAACTTGGCCTTGTATTTTAGATTAGTGTCATTTTGGAAGATCCAAGTGCGTCCCATGCGCAGCTCCTGGACAGAGGAATGCAAGTTGTCCTCCAATATTTTCTGGTAACATGCTGAGTTCATCTTGCCATCGATTTTCACTAAGTTACTTGTGCTGCTGTAGCTCACACACCCCCAGAACATCAGAGATCCACCTCCATGCATCACTTTAGGGATGGTGGACTTTTTGCCACGGGCCTTATTGCATCCTCTCCAAAACATAGGGTTTGTGGTTGTGACCATAAAGTTCAGTTTTGGTCTCTTCACTCCAAAGGACTTTGTTCCAGAAGTTTGGAGGCTTGTAAGTGGGCTCTTGTGTGGCATTGGCACGTTTTTTTTTTTCTTGCAACTTGACCACCTTAACTCCTTATTGTGCATCTTGAAAAAGCAATGCCACTTGTTTGCAGAGAAGCCCTTATCTCAGCTGTAGTGGCAGCTTGACAAATGATCCTGGCAGTTGTGGCTGAGATCTTGGTTGGTCTACCTGACTGTGGCTTGTGAACAACAGAACTCCTAACTTTCTCCTTTTTTATCCGAGTTTGAACACTACTGACAGGCATTTTCAGATCTCCGGATATCTTTTTATATCCTTTTACTGATTTATACAAATCAACGAGCTTTTCTCAGCTACTTTGACTGTTCTTTGCTTTCCCCGTGGCCCAGTATCCAGCAAAGTCAGCGGAGCTCTGCATGAATTTAAATGGACTATTTATACGCAGACGCTGATTACAATCCCAAGAGGTTACAAATCTCTCCCTTAATTCCCCTTACTTTGAACCTGTGTGTGTCAACTTGTGTGTATATCATCAGCCCCAACATTCAAGGAAGGGTGTGTGAACTTTTCATTAGGCCCTTTTGGGTGATTTCGACTATCATTAGGATTTCAAAAGGGCAGACACAATTATGTGGTAATACATCGCTTCACCTGACCACACACTCTAATTATAAGGAAAGCTCTCAGCAGGATTACTTCTGTTTTTCCAAACAATAGCCAATAGTTCACAGATTCTGCCAGGAAAACCTCTGAGCACAACGGTATAAACCTAGAACATTAGAACAATCTAGACGAGAACAGGCCATTCTGCCTAATAAAGTTGCTCGCCATTCCTATCAACTTAATTCTTCTAAAATAACATTAATTTGAGTTTTGAAAGTCCCTCAAGTCTTAGTGTCTACCACACTGCTTGGTCACTTATTCCAGATGTCTAGGGCTCAATGTGTACAGAAGAAGTTCCTAATGTTTGTGTGAAACTTACCATTAACAAGTTTCCAACTGTGTCCCCATGTTCTTGATGAACCCATTTTTATGTAATGGCTTTGATCCACTGCACTAATTCCCTTCATAATTTTAAACACTTCAGTCAGGTCACCTCTTAATCTTCTTAAGCTTAAACTGTAAAGGCTCAGCTCTATTAATCTTTCCTCATAACTCATCCCCTGTAGCCCTGAATCAGCCTAGTCGCTCTTCTCTGGACCTTCTCTTGTGCTGCTATATCCTTTTTGTAGCCTGCAGACCAAAACTGCACCCAGTACTCCAGATGAGGCCTCGCCAGTGTGTTATAAAGCTTGAGCAGAACCTCCTGTGACTTGTACTCCACACATCAAGGCGCTATATAACCTGACATTCTGTGAGCCTTCTTAATGGCTTCTGAACATTGTCTGCCAGTTGATAGCGTAGACTGCACTACGACTCCTAATTCCTTCTCATAAGGTGGACTCTCGATTTTCAGACCTCCCATTTTCACTTCCTACATTTACTGACATTAAGTGTCCTCTGCCACAAATCTGCCCACGCCTGTGTGCTGTCCACGTCCCTCTGTAATGATTCAACGGATGGCAGATTATCTGCCAATCCACCTAACTTGGCATTAGGGTGTCAAAAATATCAATACACTTGAGTATTACAACATTATGTTTTGTGATACGGTATCGATTCTCAAGAACATCACATTGAGTTTGAATTACTAGTTTACATGCAAAGATTCAAGGCACACGGTGTTTCTTTTTGTGTTGGGTTTAAACCCCTGAACACCAGGTAGCACCGTTGTAATCTGTCTTCAGCTAGCATAACGTAAACTGAGACATGAAGTAGCGCACGGCCGCACCACTGATGTCTGCAGGCTCTCAATACACACGTGTGCGCAGATCGGGCAGTTACACCGGTGGTGAATCCAGAGGCGTTCCGCCTTCTCCCATGGCATACGGAGCAGAAGTGTGGGCTCACTTTGGCTACCACAATATAGAAGGCACTAAGGAGTTCGACAAGAGCCATGGCATCTGCAAAACTTTAAAGGAGCAACAAACGGCAAACATTAAACAAGTGGGTCCTTCTCAACTCATTTTGGAACAAATTCACACACCGAAGTCGGCAGCGACCTGAACTCAGTTGTCTGTAAAGATATGCGCCTTCTCCGTGCTGTAGAGAATGAAGACTCCGTTATCCAGAGTAGCAAAGCGTTTGCCGAGCACTCCTAGCACAAGCGTCTCTGCAGAGAGTTTTCATCGTTACCACCCACAGGAGTGTCCTGAAAGCTCGCCATGTTTCCAGCTCATCTTTAGCCACAAAACCCGTGATATTAAAAAATAATCGCTGATATGCATAAAACCTTTTGTAACGTGCAATCCAAGGTAAGGATCTGAGAATGTTCACCATCTGTATATGTGGTTTGTGTAGGAATCCTGTAAGCACTTTCAATTTCCATTGATATAAGCAGATGTAGGGTGGCGCTGCTGCCTGGCAGTAAGGAGACACGGGTTCTCTTCCCGGACCTCCCTGTGTGGAGTTTGCATTTTCTCCCCGTGTCTGCGTGGGTTTCCTCCCAGTCCAAAGACATGCAGGTTTGGTGCATTGGTGTGTGTTTGTGTGTGTGTGCCCTGCAGTGGGCTGGCGCCCTGCCCGGGGTTTGTTTCCTGCCTTGCACCCTGTGCTGTCTGGGATTGGCTCCAGCAGACCCCCGTGACCCTGTAGTTAGGATATAGCAGGTTGGATGATGGATGGAGAAGCAGAAATAATAATGTTATGATGCCGATGTTACAGAGACGGTCCATTTTCTTTTATTAACTACTTGAGACCGAGAATTTAAAAACTGGCATACATACTAGAACAGAATGTGAACCTTTAAAGCAGAATTTAATATATTTATGTGTGTGTGTGTGTGTGTACAGTATATATTGGTAACACTGTTTATCATTTTTCTTATTATCTTAATTTGTTTACCTAAAGAATCCTTATTTATTTATTTATTTTTTTACTGATAGACAAATGTTAATTCCTTTGTTCAGACTGCCGTGCTGTGATGGATGTTGGGTGTTACAGGACTTGGCATTTTCTTTTATTGCCTACTTGAAGTTCCGTGGCATACAGTAAACCTTTAAAGCGTTCACTTTTATTTTTTACTGACACAGGCACATGTTAATTCCTCTGCTCAGATTGCACAAATAATAGTAGTAGTTTGATGTTTAACGTTACAGACCCCACTGCTCTGACGGCATAAAAAAGTAAACATTTATACTCGGCTTTATGCACATGGCGGGTGTTTTTTTAATATTATGACGGTTTTCCTAAAATTGGATTAAAAAAATTGCAATATTTTGCCTTGCTTACAGTATCGCAATCTATTGAGTCATAACCACTGAATGATGATATGGATCATATTGTGAGATTCTCGTCAATACACAACCCTACTTGGTGTCATCTGCAGACTTAACCAGCTTGTTACTTACTGTATATTCTAAGTCATTTACTGTATACAGTAGATATTAAAAATAGCAGCAGCCCCAGCACTGACCCCTGCTGGTCACCACTCTTCACATCGGCCAGTTCTGATGAGGATCCTCACACCATCACCCTCTGCCTCCTGTGTCTGCACCCATCTAAAAACATCCCCCTGAACTGCCACCTCTTTTAGTTTGATGCCCACCTTCTCACGTGGCACCTTATCAAATGCTTTCTGCAAGTCCAGTAACTAATCTCATCTGCTCCACTTTGATCACATCCTTGTGTTGCTTCCTCCCAGAATTCCAGTATGTTAGTGAAACACGACCTCCCTCCTCTGCGCCCATGTAGACTATTGAGTACCACAGGATGGGTTTAGTAATGGAAGTGCAGTTGATCTGCGAGCAGGAGCTCAGAGTCGCTGAGCATGCAATGCTGTAAGGAACACAATGGCCACGCTGAGCAAAGACAGAACAAGATGACAAACGGCACAACACACGACACACTGAGCGCACGTTACAGCTGACTTGAATTATAAAAACTCTAAAAGATAATTTTCACCTTTCATATTCCCTTTCAGTTCCTTTCCAAGTTCTCATTTATATCATTTTAACAAGTTGGTGTGTATTAATTAACAAGATGAGGAACGTATTTCAGTTTTCTCCTTGTATACGGTAACGCCGGTACTGATTTGTTACTATCGGCCATTTTGCATTAATGGATATTTTTCATTTCAGTATTACTGGATACTAATCTTTTCAGTATTCTTTCAAACATGTTTTAAGAAAACCGAACAGCAGTCAGTCACAGTTTACAGCACATCACTCGAATGGAAAGGACGAAAACGAAGAGCGAATGGCCTTCTGGTGCGGCGCTCTGAGCAGCAGGACTAACTAGGAAGTGGCGGACTGTCACCATTATTCCTTCTACGCTGTGTTGTCTGAAATGAGATTCCTGGGTGGTACACATGCTAGTAGATTTCACGGTTTGGTTGGTTGGTCGTTTATAAAGACAGCTACTGATAAACGGCGTCCGCTGAAATTCGCTTCTCCTTTCCTCCCTCTGAGTTTACAGAATTCCACATCGCCTTACAGCGTCCTCGGCTGTGGATTCAATTCTGTGCCTTGCAGGTCTGTTTTTGACACCACTCTGACACTCTTATTAGACTTCACATTTCACCCCACACGTCGTTACGATACGTTAAGAAATACAAAATATGACCCAGAGTTAGAATGGATATCATGGAAGACGTTTCTATGGATTGTGAACAAACTAACGAGCCTAAAATCCTGTAAAGTCAACAGTGGGCCAGAACTGGCCTGAAAGACGTGACGCGGTACGATTATTTTTTGAAGGTGTACAAATAATGGGATGTTTACTTTTTCATTACATTGGAGGAACTGCAGATACAAATTGTAATTCTAAACAAATTAAATTTAGGCTGCAGATTTCAAACAGAAACCAGGGTCAAACTTGACTTGAGGAGGTTTAAGGGTCAGTCAATGCCACGTAGAGATTGTTACACTCGTGTATAAATGACAGCTCGGTCAGTCCAACCGCTGCTAACTTGTACTCATTGATGGCTGTGATTAAACAGAACTTCTATGAAGAGGCCTTTAATGACCTCTTAGACACGGCCATCAGCAGTCTGTCTGTCTGTCTGTCTGCGGAGAGAGCGTCGACCGTGTCATTGAGAGGTTTACTTACCTGGGCAGTGACATTCGTGTCTCTGGTGACTCATCCTATGAAGTCAGTAGACGGATTGGGAGAGCGTGGGGGGGTCATGAGGTCGCTGGACAGGGGTGTGTGGCGCTCCTGATATCTATACAAAAGGACGAAGGTCCAAGTCTTTAGTGTCCTGGTGCTTCCTGTCTTACTATATGGTTGTGAGACATGGACGCTATCCAGTGACCTGAGATGAAGACTGGACTCCTTTGGTACTCCTTGGGTACCGCTGGTTTGACTTTGTGTTGCTCATGGAGTCCTGAATGAGGCACATGACCTGCATTGTGAGGGAGCGTCAGTTACGGCCATGTGGCGCGTTTTCCCCGAGGGTGATCCAGCTCATAAGACCCTCATTGTTGGGGACCCGAGTGGCTGGACCAGACCAAGGGGTCGCCCACCTAACACCTGGCTGTGGCAGATAGAGGGTCATTTCCAGAGGGTAGGACTGGACCGCGTGTCTGCCTGGTGGGTTGCCAACCGGGATCCCGAGCTGTTTCGACGTGTAGTGGGTGCGGCAACACACTGTACCAGTGCATGCTGCCCAACTTGACTTGACTATGAAGAGGTAGAAGTTTAAAACGACAGTAAACTGTAGAGTACCCCAAACTTAAAATGCACCACTGCCCCTCTCGTCATTACTTGGCACTCCTGCTGTGTTTTACAGTGAATTTTTAGTCATGTTGTTTCTTTACAGTTTGTAACGAGACTAACGCCTAAATCTGTAGCATGAACTCTTAGGAGTCACAAGTAGTTGAAGAAGTCTCCATGTATGTAAAAATGTTTCATGTATACAAAACAAATTACACACAGAGATCTTGGATGTTATCTCAATTATTCAATCAAAGCTACAGATTTGCACTTTAAATTTTGCCTGATTTAACCATTCAGCTGTAGATAATAAAAATCAAACTGACTTAACAACATCTCTTTAATTCCAGCAATTCTTTGGAACGTATGAGACAGGAGCGGCTGCAGAGGGAGGCATCAGAAAGAGCTCGGGCCCAGAGTCTACTTACCAAGAGAACCGAAACAAAGCAGCAGGAGGAGGAGAAGGAAGTCGATGAGCGAAGCAGGCCTTACAGTAGCCAGTACCATCCTCACCTGGCCAGACAACGGCCTGCACCTCCATAAGGCCTATCTGGGACATTACGCTTACAAGCAACCAAACTCTTCTACTAACATTTCTGGGTTATTCTACCTGTTAAGCGAGTATCAGAATACACAATTATCTCAGGTATCGTTATTCAGATTGGGATGTGCTGAAATAACTGTCAAGTATCACTTAAAATGAGCTTTGTATAAGAATACATTTCTTATTTAAATAAAATGACGGATACAGAGAAGAAGAATCAGTTTAACGGACATTGTGGTGTTATTTTCACGTTTAAATAACACTTTGGCTTTCAATTGGGACATTGCACATTCAACGTTAGGATTTTTAAACCAGTGAAGTAAAGCCACTTGTGTCTAATTCAAGCTGAGGAGCTGCCAGCCACATCTCCACAATGGAAATCCTACGAGGCCGCAGATGAAATCCGCCATGAAATGAATGAACACTAGAAAAGCCGAAGAGTCGATATCATCAGAAACAGTCAACAGCAGTTTGTGAAAATTAACTTCTCTTTAATTATGATACAGCCAGTTTGTTGTTTTCATTTATTTACTTAAATTAGCCCTCCCACCAGAATGAGGGCTATATTTTTTTCCAAAATAGAATAAAAAAAATAAAATAAAAAAAAGCCAAAGTTCTAGTCCACTTGCCATTCCACTAGATGCGTGCCGCATCTCACAACTCAATTGTCTGCCAGCCTTGACATCTTCCCCCCTATCCACAAGATAGGTAGCAGAGGATGGGCAACGCAGACGGAGGCTGGTGTGTAGTTGTATTTCGGATCAGTTCTGGGCAGGTCAGCTGTGCACTTTTTGTCTGGGTATCCTGGACCCCTCTCGGCTCAGTCACTGCAAGTCCCGGTCCTCCAGGTAACGATACTCAAATGTGAATCCTTCCTTTTTCCGCTGGCCCCACTTCTCATAGTCAAAGTAGATATACGTTCCCTTAAAGAAAGAGAGAAATAATATTAAGAGGAAAAAATGGACACACAGAGGGATGGGCAGACAATCGCAAGTATCCACACAACACTGGTGGAGCTCCAACTCGGCTTCACAACACATACTGTACTTTAGACTTCTAAAAGAAGAATTGGCTAATTCTTTGCAGAAAATGAACGCTGAATGTCGATGTCACATGTACTGAGGTAACAGGACGATTACGAGGTGAAAACACAAAGTGAAAGACACAACTGGGGTGCTCAGAGTAAAGGTAGGATTAGGAAATACAGAGATTTGACATTCATGCACTTCATGTGTGTTCCGTGTCTACAACCATCTGTGTAAATATAAAATGGCCGAGGAAACGCGAGGCAAGAAATGCTGAACACACGGCTAAAACAGAAAACGTTTTAGAAAAAAGTGTAGGATGTGTGAAGTCCAAATGTCCATGAAACGCTTTCACAAGAGGTGTAACAAAACAAGTATGTCTTTAGTCAAGAGTAAAACTGAACAAAGAGAAGTTGTTCAATTGACATGTTGCTGAAGCCCAACTATCAGTCGGTACAAAGTAAAAAAACGTTTGCATACGTCTGTGCTTGCGTGTTTCACTTTCAACCAGTGGTCACAGTGACTGGAGTGGTGGCTCTGAGGCTACGGATCTGCACTGGTAATCGTATGGTTGCTGGTTTGAATCCCGTAAACACCAGAAGTGACTCCACTCCATTGGGCCTCTGAGCAAGGCCCTTAACCTGCAATTGCTCCGTCCTGGGTATGACGTTAATCTGCAACCAGCCCTGCAAGCACGTCCTCCAACTTGCAGGGAAAACCTGGAGGTGGGTGGCAGGATTGGCACTTCAGCCACCATAAAAAGCCTCCCACTGGTTCCATTCCATCTGAACTAGTGTGGTGCTGAGGTGTCACCCATTGCATGGCTGCACTCGGGGTCCTAATCTGGGATCCTAAGTTGGTTTGTCACGTGGTGGGTACGTCAATGTGCTGTATCAGCGTGTGCTCCTAACCTCTCTGTCACAGTGGTAACGTGGCTCTGTGCAGTGGATAAGCTACTGTTTAGCAATGGTGAGGTAACAGGTTCAAATCCCGCATCTTCTGTGTATTTAGCACTTTGAGTAGTGAACTATTATCATCATCTGACAAAAACGTACATTTGATGTGAGCCTGTAACATCCTGTGTAAAGTTATGGTACTTGTCAAAGATGTTACTGTTCCTTGCACATGGACATTCATATCAACATGTCATTTAAAAGATTTTTTAAATTCAGTTTTATTCTTGGATTTTTGAATAAAAAAGAATTTGAATTATTTTTTATTCAGTTTTATTCTTGAATAAAACTTTATTTGAATTATTTTTTGTTTTATTGTTGGATTTTTGAATAAAAAAATCATTCAAATGACATGTTGACGTGAATGTCCATCCGTGTGCGAGGAAAAGTAACGTCCACCACAGACTTTTATCCCTTCAGCGCTAACTTTTACAAGTACCATACATTTACACCGGCTGTTACAGACTCAAATCAAATTTATGTTTTGATTATATAACTGTAACAATAATAGCATCTCCCTACTCAAAACAGTAAATGTGGGGAGGACCTGAGATGGAACCTGTAACCTCTTGATTATTAGGCAGCAGTCCTTACCTCTGCACAAGCCAAGTGGACGTGTCTGCTTCGTATCAACTGATAGTTGGGCTTCAGTTTTTACACACATTGCCAGTAACACGTAAATTAAACAATTTCTTTTTCTTTGGTTATATTCTTGAATAAAAGTGCACTTGTTTTGTTATACCTTTTGTGAAAGTGTTTGATACTTGGACTTCAGTCTTCACACATTATACACTTCATATCAACATTTTGTCAATTATAACTATAACATGAAAAAAGTTTCTGTTTTAGCCGTGTGTTCAGCATTTCTTGCCTCGCATTTCCTCTATCATTCTACATTTACACAGATCATTGTAGACACCAAACACACATGAAATGTACGTAGTATTCCAAGTAACAATATACAGTTAGGTCCATAAATATTTGGACAGAGACAACGTTTTTCTAATTTTGGTTCTGTACATTACCACAATGAATTTTAAATGAAACAACTCAGATGCAGTTCAAGTGCAGACTTTCAGCTTTAATTCAGTGGGGTGAACAAAACGATTGCATAAAAATGGGAGGCAACTAAAGCATTTTTTGAACACAATCTCTTCATTTCGGGGGCTTATTTATTTATTTCAAGGCCTTTTATCTGCTTAATTGATAATGACATAACGATGGACTTGCCCACACCTGCCCATGAAATAGCCTTTTGAGTCAATTGTCCAATTACTTTTGAGCCCCTGAAATGAAGGGATTGTGTTCAAAAATTGCTTTAGTTGCCTCACATTTTTATGCAATCGTTTTGTTCACCCCACTGAATTAAAGCTGAAAGTCTGCACTTCAACTGCATCAGAGTTGTTTCATTTAAAATTCATTGTGGTAATGTACAGAACCAAAATTAGAAAAAAGTTGTCTCTGTCCAAATATTTATGGACCTAACTGTAATCCTATACAATTCCAGACACCCAACTCCCAGATAAAGAGACTTCAGCATCTGACTTGACTTCAGCTGCCTCGGTGGGTGATGAGTGAGCAGACTGCTTGCTGCCTGTGCTGAGTGACACATTTGCAAAACAAAGACGCTGATGACGAGGTGCGAGGGAATTTAAGGTGACCCGGCATTACAAATATTTTCGTAGGCTTCAGAGATTCTAGTGTTAAGCAAACAGAGATTAAGAAGTGACATGCCTGAAGTGTTAAAAAATATTAAAGGAATTAGTACGGTGGATCCTGGCTGTTACTTTGAAATGAGTTCAACAGGAACACGGGATCACAGTTTGAAATTTATTAAGGGCAGATTATAAAGTTTTCTTTACACAGAGTGTCACAAACACATGGAATAAATCACAAAGTGGTATGGAAGAGTGTAGGACTTTAGGGCCCCTAAGAACTTGACTGGATGTTATTTTGGGGAAATTAGGTGGACAGGATTGGGAACTTTTTTGGGGTGAATCACCTGTTCCTTCAAATATTTTACTAACGTTTTAGTAATAATACCAGAAATGGGGGTTTAATGCTTTATACACCGAGTACAGAAGTTTGGTGCTTAGTGCATACACTCATTGTTAAATGGGGAATGAGAAATGAACATTGCTGAAAATGTGAAGGGCCATCCAAAGTGGCTATTTAAAAACTAAGAGAATGGTCAATGAACAGGTAAAGTGTGTTAAGAACAGTAAGGGGAAAACTAAATAAAAAACATAAGTTCCTGACAAGGTCTTGTCCAATCACTTACCGTGGATACTCACGTATAAGTCGAAAAATTTATGCCTTAAAATTCATTCAAAAAAACAGGGTTGACATATCCACGGGGCAACACAATTGTCCATAGAATTTGGGTAATGACATTGTACACTCAACGCTTCACAGTGTTAAGTCACCAGTCATCTGTCGTTTCACATGGTCTTTGAAATAATTATAAGCCAGCAATACTATTGCTAATTAGCTAGTTTTTTTCTAATTTCATTAAATAATTCTTTAAACTGTGAAATACTTGAATTTGAGCATTAGCTTTTGCAGGTTTTGGATAACAAACATACCATTAGCTGCCACGTGCCATCTAGCAGCTGCCATCGCGCGTGCCTGTCCCTGGTACATAGTGTTAAAGGTCGCAAGCTGTCAAGTTTTACCCTTGACTTATACGTGGGTCATAACAAATTTTGTAATTTTCGGCTTAAAAATACACTCAACTTATCTGCGAGATCGACTAATACGAGAGTATCTATGGTATGTGTTTAATTATTACATCTTGAGCCAGCTACAGTACGTAACAGCAAGCAAACAAAACCAAATGTATATATCAATAGCATACCAATTATACTGATAAATTGCAGACAAAGGTAGCAAAACAAAGATTTAAAATTTCTCAGGTCTCCAGTCCTCCAGTACACCTGACATATCACCTAAAGACTTTTAACTATTTGTAGTTTTGAAACAAACACTCAGAGAATGACATTTGGCCAACAATGATGAAAACATAGTAAAGGGATTTGTTTTTTGGCCTTATTTCATAGCCAGTTTGGAAAAAGTGTGACAAAAACACTTAAAACTGTAAAACAGAAAAACTGGTATGTATAGCACAGGCAACTGTAGCCTCAAGTATTCAAAATGTTTTACCCATCAGGTGGAGACACTGTGACTCCCTACATGAAATTTTAAAAAAGTATATTTTACTGGAATGTTCCAAACAACAAAACCAAAAAATGTAAGTGTGTGAGCCACAAGTCATGCCTAATTATTTACTCAAAACATGTGTTACTTTTCCTTCAATATTTGTTTTCCCATTTGTCACAAATCTCTGTGCCTACATTAGACAATGCAGACCTGAACAACATCCCATTTTCCAGTTTTACATACCTGCTCAAACTCATCTGTGATGGTTTTGGGCTCCTCGTGTCTTTGGAACCACATCATATACTTTGTGTGGAAACGCCATGACTGTTTCTTCAAAGCCTTTGCAGCAAGATACTGAGCTTTCGTACCCTGCCAAGGAAGAGAAAATGTTAACAGTGATGAAGGCTCAAGTATTATTTTCAGAAATATTCACTCTCACACTAGCATGGCTTATAATATTTTTCTAAAAGACTACACATTACAGTGTTGAATACAGTGTGGGGGAGGACACATAGAGAAGACTACAAAATAATGGCCATAAAATGCAAAACACATATCTTCTTCAATCTTCTGTCTTAAAATTTCTAACGAATTTTATCACAAAGAAAAATAAATGGTAATATAAAAATTTCAGAACAAAATTAGTACAAAACACAAAAATGAATTGTTGTCAGCAAATACATTGGGATGTAACATACTTCCAAATAGTAGAAGATGAAAAAGAGCGTTTCTGTTGAGAGTCTCTGGTAAAACTCAACCGAGTCTGAATGAGGCGGGGGCACCTGGTGGTGGTACGGAGGAGTCGGACAAGGATTCCGCATCAAGTACTGCCTAAAAAAAGAAACATCAACCACTAACCAAAATGTCATAAATTATAACAAACAATACCCATAGTTTGCCTTTCATAATACAGTATAATAAGGGCTGATCAGGCACATTTTCTTTTGCAAAATTGAAACTATTAATATGAAGACTATTTTTATATTGCCTTCTTCTTTTAAGGGTGCACCACCAAGATATTTAGGATTCATACTCTTTTGTTATTATTTCAAACAAATGCAAATATGTTCAACATTTCCAATTCATTTTAAAACAGACACATATATAATCTTTCACTGAATCCCTTTTCGGTTTTCAAAAAATTCGCTTGCATCTTCCTAGTTTCTACCTTCTCGTTTCTTACCGTATTCTTTCAGAATCAGAGGGATGTGGCATGTGCGTCCAGGCAGCTTCCTGCATTGCCTGTTGATATAGCTGCTCTTTAGACAGAGGGACGGGCCCCAGAGGACAGACACCCAAAGAAGGGGGTATATTAACCTCAGAGAGCTGTGTCTGAGTAGGCACTGTAGGGCCCCCGGGCGCAGATGTAGAACTGGGAAAGAGATCTGATGACAGATTAAAGGAAGAAGTTAGGTTAGTCCAAAAAACAATATTACTTGCAACTCTACCCTAGAAAGAAACACATTTTTTTGTTCTTTAGACAAATGTCACATTTGTATGATAAGATGAATAAAAAAACAAACTGTGTTCTTTTTACTTTGTGCCCATTCACAATTAAGCGTTTTTCTAGTGCTTTAGTGCCAGAACTCTCCTAAACTGCTGACACCATTCATACCTTAGCATTTTAGCAGTGAGAAGTTTAGAAAACTTTCGCATGCAGTAGTTTGAGCATTATCGGCCAAACACTTGTTCCATTGAAATCATTGGTAATGCTCATAAACCGCTGGTAAAACAAAACAATCAATGCCTCTTCCTGGATGGATGAAGCAGCTCATTGAAACAAAAATTCCAGTATCGTCAAGTAAGTGAAGAATCATGTGAGAAGAATTTAACAAAAGTTATAGATTTTTCATTTAATCATTTAAGTTTAGTACAGATTTTTTAACAAACAGGCAGAATAGTAGAGCAGAGCTCTTCCTCATACCACCATATGGGTATTATTGAAATTGCTGAACTGAGTATTATTACCCATTTTAACACTGAGTACTTAAAACATGTCAGTGATACTCCTATGTTTAGTCCCTCATGAAGAAAATAACATCTGTCTTAAATCCGTGCTCCCAGGTGAACACTGGCTACTGCTGCACCACCAGATCACACTGTTTCAAAGTATTTTTAGCAAACAACTGGATTAAAACTAAATAGATAACTCTATGATTGTGTTTCTGTTACTGGATTGCACACAGCACACTCTTTTCTGCTTGGCTATGTGATTGAGTCCTGAAAACGATCAGCGCACTGTGCTGCAGCAATAACCACGGACTCTCAATGATCCTAAACTTGCCAAATTAAATTTACCCCTCAGCCCATGCAGGATTACATTTATATGGATACAACATACGTTCAATTCTTTTGAGCTGATTACCACTGTTGTATGATAACCCCTTCCTCACTTGCTGCTACTAGATGACCAGTTCATCTTCAATGATTTTGCACCAACAGCAGCAGGCAATTTATTCACAAAATAAGGCTTTTAAAAAGATAAATAAATAAATAAATAAAGATATCACTGCGTTGTGCTTATTGAGACCTGTGTGTAAACCTAGAAATTTTCAGGATGCTGCCTGCTTCACAGAGAGTCCAGAATTGTCCTCTTGACTTCCTTTGCTACAGAACATGGTGCACCAATAGTGTGCTCATAGCACAGATGATGACAACTACTCTTTAGTACTGTGATCACCAGGATTAAAAGCACTAACGCCATGAGCTACATTCTGGAAACACAACAGTAACTTCACAACATGGCACCACCTCACAGTCTACAAAATGGACATGATGTTGATCAAATTTCCTTGCAAAAACATTTCTTTTCAAAATGCTGGAAAAATGTATGGAAGTGCTTGAAAAATGCCCCAAAAAAGCCAGATGAATGCTTGAAAAATGTTTGTAAAACCACATTAAAACACTTGAAATATGCAGAATATAAATATATATATATATATATATATATACACACACACACACACACTAGGGGGTTACACCCACTCGCTTCGTTCCCCAAACCCTGTGGTCTGCGCTATGTGCCAGCCACTTCTCGTCTCTGCTGCTCGTATTGTGAAGAGGGGGGCTGAACACACCCCAAGGAGACATGGTCGCTCCTCTGAAATCGCCTCTTAAATGGTGATACAATGGGAAACAAATAGTTTGTTTTTACCTCCTCTTTGCTCAATCAGCTGCTGGCTTGCTGCTGCTGTTGCTATGCCGCGTGACCTGCATCTCGCAAAGCACTTTGAACATTTAAAAGCCTGTACAGCAGCTGTCTTTGTCATCTACTCTTTGTCTTTTATTTCCGTGCCCGGGCATGGTTTAATGTCTTGGCACAAAGTCTTGTTTCACGGGACGGGAGTGCTTGATATTTTAGTTTATAATTTAAAAACAGAATAAGAATCTGAAAATCTAACAACATCACATTAAAGTTTGATACATTCTGAAAAGAAACGAATGATACCAAACATATATATGTAGGTTTTAAAATAAGCCAGATTTAAACCATGACAAAAAAAGTCACATAAATTCGTTGCACTTTTAGGCTTAGGATTTTATACATTATATATATATATATATATATATATATATATATATATATATATATATATATATATATATATATATATATATATATACACACACACACACACATTTTAGTTTTGAAACATTCATCAACTCTCACCTCTGTCTGTGATGTGCAGTGATGTTATCTGGTCTTCAAGCCCTGATCCAAGAGCTGCCCTTTCAGCCATAGACTTTAAGGAACTGAGAGGCTCAGGAGCCTAAACGTTAAATAAATATACAATAGTTATCACTAAGCCACAAACAGTACTTTATTTATATTTAGACAGTAAAATACTGTGTAGTTTCCCCCAACTCTGCAAAGAGATCGCTAATATTGAATTGTATGGTTATTTTAAAACAATAACCCATACACCATGCATATTTGTAGTGAAACGACCTATACTTTATATAGCAGCATTTCTCACATTTAATATAGGCAAACTTCAAATGTGCTACAATTTCTCAAAGTCAATAACATGAAGCTAAAAAAGATTATTAGATATAAAGCACAAGAAGTGATCTCAAAATATTTCAATTTATTGTACACTTTTTCTAAATGCATGGTCAACAACTCAACATACTTCTAGCAACAATGAACAAACTTGTAGAAGCTGTAACAGCAAAGAGAGGTACAGTAGTCAGTGCTACTACATAATGAGTCTAATGTGCCGAGTGTGAATTTAATACTGTAGATGGTCTTGATCTATGCAGAATCCGCATGTTTTTCTCTGGGTATTTTGCTTTTTCCACATATCCAAAGATATACAAAGATGTGTGTCAGGTTAACTGGCATATTCAAATTGGTCTTGTGTGAGTGGGCCTGTGAAAGACTGTCTAGGGCTAGTTAATGCCTTGTGTCTGATGCTGTCATGGTAAGTTACAGGTCTGAACCTATTAATCTCTGATATTACACAAAACAACTTTAAACTGTATTAAAATAACCAGAGGATCTTAACAATAACAACTACTAATATTAAGGATAATCCTCCTTATTTTTACAAAATAGATGGCATTTACAGTACATTACACCAAATGGTTTCAGATCTAAATTATAGAATTACTGTAAGGCTAATGCACAAAGGAAAGCTGGAAGCCAACATGTTGTGTTGTGTCGGACTCACGCTTTTGCTTGGAAGGTTTTGTCTCCCATCAAGTTACTATTTTATCTAAAGAGTATCCTCCTAGTGTGAACGTCTACAAATGTATTTCCTCATAGTTTGTTTTTTTTAAATCTGCACTGAAGCAAACTGTATTTTTACTGTGTTGCCATGCTTTCCCAAAGTTTCTCTATCACATTCAGCCAGAGGTCAGTAGCTTGATAAAATTTAATTTCTAAATGTCACAGAGATCAGTGAAACAAAAAGAAAGCTGGTAGAGAAAACTGTATTAGAGTTTTATCTATATAATAAAGAGAAAAGCCATGAGACATCAAAGTCAGGTGACAGTCTGAGTGCAGTTGTGAAAATTCAGGCCTTATAATAGCCAAAATAATGTGTGTGTTTACACCACTTTACATACAGAGAGAAGCAATATTAGGGTGCTAGTTGCAGTTAAATAATAGGATTCCATTATTAAAAAAAACCAAAATCTCTATAATGGACTAGTTTCCTATTCAGGGCTTCTTCTATTCAGCATTGAAGGAATAGTCATAAAGAGTATAGAGCTATATAATACACAAATTAAAAAGATTAAAAACAAATCACCAGAACTGGGTATTTATCCTACAGTCTTCAAAGAAGCAGGTAATTGTTCAGAGCAGTGATTTTTAAGCTCAACCCTGGGTGACCCCAGGGCTGCAGGTTTTATTACAACTAATTTCACAATAAGTGCATCATTCTTACTTTGAACTGAACTCACTGCTTAACTATCTGGCCTACAATTATTTTTAAGAAATTCAAAAAAGTATTCTGTGCTATATCTTTAAATGCTTATGTTTCCTTTGCTGCTTTTGTTTAATTTACCCCTTTCTATAAAGTTAGCTTGCTTAATTATGTCCACATGCTAATGATTAGCAATGAACATGAGGTGCAAATTATACTGAATGCAAGGGAGGGAAGCAATTACTTCACTACCATTCTCTAGGATCACATGACTTAACTACTTTCAAGTACTTTTTCTTGCTATTAGATTTAATCTTTCAGTGCACTTCACATTTCTTTACACATTGTGGTACATATTGAATATAAGAACTACTACCTTAATCTCTGGCTGAGTATAATTCAATGGCCCATTGAGAAGGCTCTGAGCTGTTTTTGATTCACTGAAACTAGGACTAGGAGAGCTTGGAGGATTGATAGGCATTGGGACAAGTAAACTGGTGTTTGAACTGGAACTTGTGGAATTGGTTAACTGCGAGCCACTGCTATTCTCCTTCCTAGAGAAAAGAAAACAAAAAGGAAAAAAACAAACAAACAGAAGAAACATTAATTCAGTACCAAATTATGACACCTTTAAAAAAGGAAAACTTGTACTCGTGTCTCAAATGATCAGGTCACACTAAACACTAAGTTGAGAAAATGTTCTTCTCAACATAGAAAATTAAAATTCAATTGGACAGTTTATAGCAGCTTCTGGTATTAAACAGACTTTCTACTTAACTTGCATGGGACCAACTCTCTTCTCTCTTACTTCAGAATCCTTCCCATTTTCTGACATTTTCTAAACAAAGACTGTCTAAAAGAAGTATTTATGAAGCCTCTTAGCTAATGAATTTATTATGTCATCACCTGAGTAACTTATGATTGGTTAACTCCCTTTTATGCAGGCATTGGGCCATTGCATATACAGTAATCCCTCGCTACTTCGCGGTTCACTTTTCGTGGATTCACGACTTCGCGGATTTTATATGTAAGCATATCTAAATATATAACACGGATTTTTCGCTGCTTCGCGGGTTTCTGCGGAGAATGGGTCTTTTTACTTCTGGTATTTGCTTCCTCAGTTGGTTTGCCCAGTTGATTTCGTACAAGAGATGCTATTGGCGGATGGCTGAGAAGCTACCCAATCAGAGCACGCAGTTAAGTTCCTGTGTGCTGCTGATTGGCTCAGCGACGGAGTGCTGCATTAACCAGGAAGTCTCATCTCACTCATTCAGCATAAACGTGCTCTTGCTACTGCATTCAGGGGATTATCACCTTCATCGTCATCATTTTTACTGCGCAGCACATTCATCACCATCATCACGTCATATATAACTACGTGTACTTCGCTATACAGTAAGTGTAAACTTATCTACCGATTTCATATTGCTTAGCAGTTGTCCCTGTTATTAATAGAGTAAAGGGTGGGTTGTAAACAATACAGGGAGGGTTTAAAAACGTCCAAATACACGTTAAATAATTAAATAAATATGGTGTCCCTACTTCGCGGAAATTCAGTTATCGCGGTCGGCCTTGGAACCTATCTCCTGCGATTACTGTACTGTCAATGTTTTAATTTTCTGCTTTTGCTCATACATACATAGACCAATAGAATTTGTGACTTAAATATTGTTCTGTGGAAATCACTAGATACAGTTCCCTAGAAAACTAATTTGTCCATAAAACCCTACAGAAGCATTCGTGTGTAAAAGAGGCTAAATGGTAAAATCTAACCAACAAGTAACCCCTGCCAGCCAGTTGCCCTTACACATATGCTTACCTGGATGAAATGTTGACATACAAAAATAACAATATTATTCTGAAGGATGATAAATATGATAATGAAAGGGGTTTATTTTTTTGTGCTGTAAACTAGGCGTACAAAAACATTTTACAAATAGGAGTGATTGTTGTGCTATAAAGGATACGATATATTACACATTACTAGTGATGCAGTTGTGCTTGAAAGTTTGTGAACCCTTTAGAATTTTCTATATTTCTGCATAAATATGACCTAAAACATCATCAGATTTTCACTCAAGTCCTAGAAGTAGATAAAGAGAAACCAGTTAAACAAATGAGACAAAAATAATATACTTGGTAATTTATTTATTAAGGAAAATGATCGAATATTACATATTTGTGAGTGACAAAAAGTATGTGAACCTCTAGGATTAGCAGTTAGTTTGAAGGTGAAATTAGAGTCTGGTGTTTTCAATCAATGGGATGACAGTCAGGTGTGAGTGGGCACCCTGTGTTATTTAAAGAACAGGGATCTATCAAAGTCTGCTCTTCTCAACACATGTTTGTGGAGGTGTATCATGGCACAAACAAAGGAGATTTCTGAGGACCTCAGAAAGAGAGTTGTTGATGCTCATCAGGCTGGAAAAGGTTACAAAACCATCTCTAAAGAGTTTGGACTCTACCAATCCACAGTCGGACAGATTGTGTACAAATGGCGGAAGTTCAAGACCATTGTTACCCTCCCCAGGAGTTGTCGACCAACAAAGATCACTCCAAGAGCAAGGTGTGTAATAGTCGGCGAGGTCACAAAGGACCCCAGGTTAACTTCTAAGCAACTGAAGGCCTCTCTCACATTGGCTAATGTTCATGTTCATGAGTCCACCTTCAGGAGAATACTGAACAACAATGGTGTGCATGGCAGGGTTGCAAGGAGAAAGCCACTGCTCTCCAAAAAAAAAAAAACATTGCTGCTCGTCTGCAGTTTGCTAAAGATCACATGGACAAACCAGAAGGCTATTGGAAGAATGTTTTGTGGACGGATGAGACCAAAATAGAACTTTTTGGTTTAAATGAAAAGCGTTATGTTTGCATTCCAGCATAAGAACCTTATCCCATCTGTGAAACATGGTGGTGGTAGTATCATGGTTTGGGCCTGTTTTGCTGCATCTGGGCCAGGATGGCTTGCCTTCATTGATGGAACAATGAATTCTGAATTATATCAGGGAATTCTAAAGGAAAATGTCAGGACATCTGTCCATGAACTGAATCTCAAGAGAAGTTGGGTCATGCAGCAAGACAACGACCCTAAGCACACAAGATGTTCCATCAAAGAATGGTTAAAGAAGAATAAAGTTAATGTTTTGCAATGGCCAAGTCAAAGTCCTGACCTTAATCCAATCGAAATGTTGTGGAAGGACCCTGAAGCAAGCAGTTAATGTGAGGAAACCCACCAACATCCCAGAGTTGAAGCTGTTCTGTACGGAGGAATGGGCTAAAATTCCTCCAAGCCGGTGTGCAGGACTGATCAACAGTTACCGGAAACGTTTAGTTGCAGTTATTGCTGCAAATGGGGTCACACCAGATACTGAAAGCAAAGGTTCACATACTTTTGCCACTAACAAATATGAAATATTTGATCATTTTCCTTAATAAATAAATGACCAAGTATAATATTTTGTCTCATTTGTTTAACTGGTTTCTCTTTATCTACTTTTAGGACTTGAGTGAAAATCTGATGATGTTTTAGGTCATATTTATGCAGAAATATAGAAAATTCTAAAGGGTTCACAAACTTTCAAGCACAACTGTAAGTAAATATGCTGTGCTATAAAGGATACAATTTATTACCCATTTCTAGTGATAAGTAAATATTACCATTTGCGAAAATATTAACCCCTCTGGTGGAACCTTTTAACATAGGTTAGGAAGTATGTGAAATCCAAACTGTATATGTAATTATATGTGAGCAGTTAAGTAGATAAACAGAGACTTTTTTTCTTTTCAACTACTGATCCATCTATACTCAGCAAGTATAGTCATTTAGCAGTTCTATTTCTTTCCTTAAAAATAGATTTACTTTTAAAGTTCAAAGAGGACACAAGGTATTATAAGACAGAGACATGCACAGTGTATAAATATACTGGTAAACTGTATTTTTTTAGGGAATGAAGTTCTAATTAAGTATAACTAATAACGACTATTTGGAAGAAGGGTCTCATGTGTTTTGTCAGCTTATTAGAAAAATATTTAAAGTAATTGCACACAAAAAAGTAAATGAATAAATATTATTAAAATGTTTTCTAACTGTAAACACTTTAATATGTATCTCTAGCAGGACTACAAAGTAAAACACCTATATACTGTAATATTTCATATTTACCCGTGCTTGACTACAATTCTGATTTGATGATTTGTCACTTACATATATAATAAGTGGAAAATTTCTTAAATAATGCATATCTAAACCCAACATTAAATCACCAGTCTGTGATATGTTTTAAGATGCTGCATGCCCACCATTTCAGGGTATTCACAGAGTGACACACAGGCTGGAAGCCACTTATGTTGTTTATGGCGGTTACTTTACATCTCATTCACTGTGCTGTCAATATCCATCCTTAATGTCAATGATATTGGTTATCAACATCTACACACTTTTGTGTGTTTTAATAGTTAAAATTTGATTATAAAGACACAATTTGATTATTGATGGTTTTTTTAAAAGATACACTTAATATCCAAGAACTTTTCTTCAGGGTCAAAGAAACATCAAGGGACCTACTGATCATCTGTTGCAAACACCATATACTTAAAAATAGTAAGCTAAGTGGAAAGTATGATGAATGTGCTAAATTAAATCATTGGGCTGGCTGCCATATTGTAGCAAAACAGTGTCAATCAAGACATTATTGTATTTGGTAGCAAACCAAAAAATGTAATATATCATCTTTTAAAAAACATTTAGGAATCAAAGTAACAAACTGGCTAGGAATATATATACTGTATAGCATATCCATAGACCAACATATTTAGATACAAACAGATGGATAAATAATCATACTAACACAGCATTTGCCGGCGTACTATGAGAGATAGGTTGGCTATTCTGCGTTTGGCTGGAACTGCTGAGAGAAGAGTCTTGCGTGCTGTCTGCTACAACTGCACTGTAACCTGGCAAGAACAGCAGAGAGGAACATTGTTACAAACATTAACCAAGGTACAAACAGTAAGAAGCAGTTATACTTCAAAAGCTTTGAGGCTGTCATAAGTTGATTAGTGATGTTTACTGATTAAAGCTATGACATTGCACTCTTGAAATATCTGAAATATGCGCAAATATTTTAAAACAATAATAACTATCATTCTTGAGGTGTACCTGGTGCATGAAATTACAAAATGAAAATTACAAAGAGGGGTGCTCATGCCAGATAATCAGAAAAATGGGTTCACACTGAAAGATCTTCAGGAATAAAAACTCTCCACTTGCAAGCTAGACGACATTAGCTCAACTATGTTAATCAAGCAATATATATAAGAATGTGTGCTGTGGGTAAAGCAACAGGATCCTTTTTACTCTCATTTTCTTTAGAAATCACAAAAAGATAACCAGTCCCTCTAAACAGGGCAAATAGTGGAAAGGCCTACCTGAGCACCTGGATATTAAAGTGAGATTTGAGGTTGCCTGAAGACAGCACAATGCATTTTCCTGAGACCTTTATAGAAAATACTTACCCCAGAGTTAAAAGAGTGAAATAGCTAATTGTGTGATCTTATTAGGTAATTCAAATGGGCCGCAATTCTCCCAAAATAGAAACGGCTTCTGGGGATGTTTTATTACACCTGTAAATACTAGGTTTTACTCTAGCTAACTCAAACCATGATAAATATATTCAAAATGTAATGGGTGTTTGCTCTGTTAGAAGAGTGAATGGGCAAGCCATTCCATCAAAAAATGCCTTTAAAGTTTACTTCAGACAGACGCTTCGTTTACTGTAAAGGGCTTTCACTTTAGTGTTGTAGAAACGTAGGTCTATACTAGATCTTATTCGACTTGCATACCATATCTAGCATTAACACAGTGAGATACCACTACATTTAAAAATAGCATATATAACTAAAATAAATTTTTAAAGATTCAAAATGAACAAACTCCTTTCACTATAAACAAAATGAGTTGAACATACAAATGAATAACATTTCATATTACACTAAAAACATTCATATTATATATATCTCATTACTTACTTGTGCTGCCATTTTGTTTTTGTCCACTTGGAGGTCTTCCAGGAATTCCACTTGTGCTTCCAGTACTGTTACTACTGGCACTCCTTTCCCTCTCCCTCTCACGCTCTCCAACGCTTCCACTTGCACTATTCTGCCCACTTCCAATGCTTCCTCCATTGCTAACACTTCCATTGTTGCCTGAACTTACTGATCCACTTGACCCACTACCAACAGCCCCATGGTTTCCTGAACCAATCAGCCCTGTACTAACACTTGAGCTTGAATTATTCCCAGCTCCGCTTAAAAGACTGGAGCCTCCAAGTGCTGCTGCTTGTGCATAGGGTGTACTCATTGAATTTAACCCACTTAGACTTCCTATGCCTGGAATGGTTCCTAAATTGGAAAGCTGTGCCAAACCAGACCCAGATTTCCCTAAGCCTAGTCCTAAACTTAGCCCTAGACTAGAGGAGCTGCTGTTGCTAGAGTTACTACCAATGATACCTGGCTGACTAACAGTGGGGGGAGTAGTGGTATTGCTGTTGCTTCCCCCTGAAGCCACACAAGTAGCTGCCACAATACTGCTGGCAATAGTGCTAGATATTAGACTTACAGACCCTGAATTTGTGCTGTTCGGAACAGAGACCCCTAATGATGGGCTGGAGGACAGTAGAAGCAAAGAGGAAGGTGTGCTGCCTAAAGAGCTGCCTGAGCCAGGTGTTTTCAAACTCTGATGCGGTGGAGTGGAAAAGCTGTGAGATAAGGAGCCCGTAGATGCAATGATACCACCTAAACTACCACTCCCTGATGTTACAACAGCTCCTGTCCCAACAGAAGACCCTGAACCTCCTGATCCACAAAGTGGAAGACTGGAGATGCTGTTGGTGCTGCCATTTTTTACTGGAGACTGTTAATGAAAACAAAAACACTGGAGTGATTAAAACAAACCTGAAGCAAGGTAAAAAACAGTCTCATAAAACTGTACATAACATATGAACTTTATTATATAAAATAGACAAAATAAGCTGATTGAAACTAAAAGCAAATTGAAAACTTTCTTGAAACCAGTTTTAGTAGTGAAACAAATGACAAATGTAACATATACAAGCCTACTGTTCACAAATGGAAAGAAAAACATAGTAAATAAAAGATGATAATTTTTCTAATAATGTATTTATTTACTTCAAAATACTTAAAGTATTGCCATACAAAGCATATTAGCCCCTTTAATCCGTACATCTTAAGCATGCATTATTCATTCTCATTTGTATATTACTGCAGCACAACAACAACAACAACATTTATTTATATAGCACATTTTCATACAAAAAAAGTAGCTCAAAGTGCTTTAGTGCAAAAGCTGAGTTTAACAATTACTACGCTAGCTTACACTAGGCTAAATTAACTTACAGCAAAAATGAAATACTTTAATGCTGCAGACATTAAAAATGCCGTCTTTTAATAAATTAACGTTGAGCCCAAAAGTATAAAAACCAAAACAAATAAAATCCAAGGTAAAAATGACAAAACAACATTTTTTTTTGTTCGAAAGATAAGTTGGAATGTCTCATACAGGTAATTTAAGAACAGATGGCAACATTATTTTTTAAACTTTTTGTTGCGATCCCTTTACACATTTTTAACAAATTCCTTTTGGAATACATAGGGGACAACACTTGCTATTTCAGATACAAAGGGGGTAACATATTCTCAACATCCCTGCATATTTACAAGTTTGGGTAAAGTCTGGTGGGGTAACTGTTAAAACTTTAAAAGCAAGGGAGAGATGTGTTAGGTAGCCTTTAGCTATGGATGTCATGTTCATGTACCTCATCTTGTTATACCTTCACCACAAGTGAGCATACATCAAGTGTAATGCAATCATATCTCATATATTACCATTCACGTAACCAAATATTCAAGGAATAATGATATGAACAATGTTGAAGTGTCCCAGTTCCTGGCTTAGTATACCAGATGAGTGACTGGGGCTAAGAAATGAAGAGAGGCACTGAGAGTCAGAATGAAAGAGGAACACACGATTTTAACTTTCTGATTTTAACTGGTGTGGAATCTATTTATTGATGTCCGATTTTAACTTCCACAGAGCACTTGTAGTTTTATTGAAATGTTTATTTATTGAAAAAAGAATCTGCACTGCACTTTGTTGGATACAATACACTTTACACTCTCTCTTGTTGATTTGTGTCATCATTCGCCCTACTCCATCTCAGTGTATGACTTATCAATGACCCAAGTTCAAGGACAGGCTGCAGGAAAACCATGCATTACATGAAGGTGTTAGGTTTAATAAAAAAACTAACGTTAACATCTCAAACACCTCCATTTCAGGAAACAGAAAAACTAGAACATTAAACTGAACAAACTAAAACTGACTATTGTAATGCTCTGTCATCATGTTGTTCAATAGTTCTGTTACTGCCCTGCATTTAATTAAAAAATATTGTAGCAGGGATTGTTTCAAGACGTAGGAAGTAGAACTGTAACACTCCAAATACTAAACTGATTTTCAGTTAAATTTAGATGCTATTGTAAAACCTCTATTTGACATAAATTAATAAAAAAATGTATCTGCCCATTTACATTTAGAATTTAGTAAGAAATGAAGTAGACTTATCCAAAGCATCTGGTTATTTCATCATTGTTTGGGTTTAATTGGCTAAACTGATGTTTGGTTCATCTGCTAATGAACATGGCTCCTTTGCCATATCTGAGACATTTAACTGTAACTATGATCTCTTAGATAGCTTTCCTAATGCGTAAATGCAGACTTATTTCACCATTATAACTAGTCAGAACAGGGTAGCAGCATAACAACAAGGGTAAGAATGTAATTTCAGATTTCTTGATCTTACTGTAACACAGTAGCTAATTTCTATCACTTATATTTCTAATCATTATCCTGAACTTCCGCCCTATCCCTTCAGTGGTCTTGATGAGAAGAAGAGCTTCAGTTTTTATGCCCTCTGTCTATCTAGTTAAAAATAACTGAAAATGAACTCCATCTTCAAGTGGGCAAAAAAATATTCAGCTTTATGAGGATGAACTTAGAATGCACTAATGAAATATATTGTTCATAGGTAAATACAGTAGTTCCTTGGTTTCCTACGACCTTTGCTTTTCAACTTCTCTGTACATTAAAAATAGAACTGTTTAAAAGAGCTTGCAAAAGAAAACTAAATTGTAATTCAAGTACCTGGCTTATCTCACTATCTGTTGACCGGCCCCTCTTTTTATCATCTTCTGAATTTTCCTGGAAAAAACAAACACACATACAATTAAGTACATAAGTCATTTGGACAGTGACACAATTTTCATAATTTTCTATATACCACTACAATGGATTTGAAATGAAGGAATAATTACACAATTGAACTGTAGACTTTCTGTATTAATTAAAAGGGTTTAACAGCCAATTAGGAATGACAGCCATTATTATACATGCCCCCCCCCACACACACACACACACTTGCAGGTGCTCAAACGTATTTGGACAATTGACTCACAAGCTGTTCCATAGCCAGATGTGAGCAGGTCCCTCATTATTTCATTAACTGTTAAAGAGGTAGAAGGTCTGAAGTTGATCCAAGTGTGGAATTTGCATTTGGAAGCTGTTGCTGTTATCTGTCAATATGAGGTCCAAAGAGCTGTACATGGAAGTAAAATGGGCCATTATTAGGCAAACAAAACAAAACAAACCCATCCGAGAGACGGCAGAAACACCAAGAATGTTCAAATCAACCATCTGGTACATTTTTAAAGAGAAGGAACGCACTGGTGAACTCAGCAACATGAGAAGGCCTGGACAACCATAGAAGACAACTGTGCTGGATGAACGCAGAATTCTTTCCATGGTGAACAAAATCCAATTCACGACATTTAGCCAAACCAAGAACACTCTGGGAGGTAGGCCTATCACTGCTAAAGTCTAAAATCAAGAGAAGACCTCATGAAAGTAAATACAGAGGGTTTACCACAAGGTGCAAACCATTGGTAATACTTAAGCATAGGAAGGAGACCCCAGATTTTTCCAGAAAATATGTTTAAACACAGATTTGGACACCGTTTTCTTTGGACAAATTAAATTAAGGTCAATATGTACCAGAATGATGGACAGAGAAGAGCATTGAGAAGAGAACGAACAGCTCAGGATCTATAGCATACCACATCATCTGTGAAACATGGTGGAGGCAGTGTTATGGCATGAGTGACTGACAATGAAAGTGGGTCACTGTTGTTTAAGTTGCAAGATGATTTCTGAATTGTACAGGGCTACACTGTCTGCTCAGATTCAGACAATTGCTACAAAACTGATAGGATGACACTTCACAATACAGATGGACAATGAACCAAAACATTCTGTGACAGCAAACCAAGTGATTTTCAAGCAAATAAGTTAAATATTCTTCAATGACCAAGTCAGTCAACTGACCTAAACCCAATTGGACATGCGTTTCACTTGTTGAAGAGAAAACAGAAGGTAGACAAATTCCAACAAACAAACAGCACCTGAAGACAGCTTTACCAAAGGCCTGGTAAAGCATCAGTGGGGTGGAAACCCAACATGTGGAGAAGGCCATGAGTTGCATACTCCAGGCAGTCACTGACTGCAAAGGATTTCAACCAAGTATTGAAAATTACCATTATATTCAATGTTATGTTAGTATGTCCAAATACTTTTGAGACCCTGAAAATGGGGGGACCATGTATAAACTTTTCTAAATGGCTCATACCGTTTTTTTGTTCAACTCCTTAAACTAAACTGCATGTCTACACTTCAATCACATCTTGATTGCATCATTTCAAATACACTGTGGTGGCACACAGATCCAAAATTATGAAAATTGCATCTCTGTCCAAATACTTTTGGACCTTTTTCCTTTATATCAGACATGAAACTCCAGGACTGTACAATATAATTAGGGATGCTCAATTTACATTACAGACAGGCAAATCAGATCCTCTTACCGTTGTACAGGTAGCTGGACTAGGAGGAATGGGTGAACTAGATGTTGTTGATGTCGGCGTACTGCTAGACTGGTTGAATATCTCATCCTCCATGTGGGAGTGGCCAGGAGGCGAAGTAGCCACCAAGGGCTGAGCTGTACAAAAGCAAATGATGAAAAAAAGGTTTATTTTCAATCTTACAAATAATGCCCTTCTGTTTGTTTACACATACGAATTTGTGGACTTGTCTTCATTTACTTTAAAAAGCTTTACTTTTAAAACTCTTATTTCTTCTCTTTCTTTCTTCAGTTTGGGTATTAATGCTTTCTGCATTTCTAACTGCCACATTATATATTATTAAAAGAATATGGGATAAATTAAGACTAAAATTCAGAAGCTACAAACACCAAACAGTCTGAAACAATTTTGTTAAGAAAACTTAATAGCAGCTACAATGGCTGAAATACAAGAGCAACCATATTTCTCACAAAAAATGTAGACACATTTTAATATTAAATTTGAAGTAAGAAACCAATAGGAGAATAATTTAAATACTGAGAGAAGCTTAACTTTACTGGGTTAATTGCAATGTTAGAAGAGTTAGAAAGCAGGTCCTATAAGCTTCACGTCAGATAATACAGTATACTAACAGTGCACTAACGCTAGTCACGTACAAAGTTTTATTCCCACTGCACTTGAAATTCACTGCATCTTCTGGAGGTTTATAAAATTGTACTTTCATTTGCCTTAACTTGCACAAAGCAAGTTACTAGCCTTAAGGATAGTGGCTAATACTATAAAATATTGACTTTTTGGTATTAACCAATTTATGTTAAAAAAAAAATAATATATGTGTTTTTGGCTTATTTTTCCTGGGGTAAACATAATGCTACGGATGCTACAGAAAGACTGCAAAAGAAATGTTCTATAACTATAACAAACTCAGGAGGACTTTTCTTTTATAGATCTGTCTGTACATCATCATAACTGTTTAAAAACCACAGAGAATATTACATGCGAATAGCAACACTGGATGCTTATTACATTAAGATAAAACTGACTGGAAAGTCCTGTCTGGGACTGTGACCTTAGCATGGTAATGTGGTTTACATGCCCTTTGAGCTAAGTACCAACAAAGCATGTGCCTGTCATAGAGTTAAACTAAATAATATGATGGAAGAGGACATGTCAGGCAAAGAAAGATCCTAAATGGATTTATAATAAACTTCACTGTAATACAGCATTCCCATTAGTGGAGCCAAGTCTGGTGGTGATATTCACTGAAGAATGTCTTTTGGCTGAGTGAACAATGTAGCCTGTCCATCTCAACCCAAAGAAGCCACGTTGAGAAGTCCACAACTCTAACTCCAGTAAATCAATAATTGCTTTTGACTCCACAGCTCCGGTCACTCAACAGTCTTTGCACCTAAAACCTATTGTTTGCATCCCAGAGTTTTCTGTTCTCTGTTGTGGATGACAGTGGTATTTGGTGTGTATTGATTGAAGAAGACAACCGAAGACCTGTAAGGTGTTTGCTTCCCAAACTACACACTGTGATTTTCTTATCCTCTTATGGAGTTGCCCATCTGGGCCTTCCCTTTCTTTTCCTATCCTGGTTAGTACCAGTTTGCCCACTTCTCTCAAGACAGTAACAGACATCTTTGTAGGAAATCTTCAATTTCTCAGCAATCTGTCACATGGAATAACATGCATTCTGTAAAAACCAGTAGACTGAGATGTCTATTCAAAAAGCGGTTTCATTTTGGCCAATTTTGAATCCAGAACTGAATGCCAGTACCTCATAACACAAATAAACAAGACAACAGGTTTCAGCTGTGCTAATACAATTACTAAGGTTTCTCTGTTAACCAATTAATATTAACATAACTAATTAAGGATAAGCTAAGGGAGTTTACCAATAGGACACTGAAGGAATTGAAAATGTGGCTTTACAGCCATATGTGAATAATAAATTAAAAATCAGTCATTTCAAACATTAATAGCCAACATACACTCTAGTAATGCCATAGCTAAATTTTTATATCAAGTTAATGGTATCTTGATTAAAAAAAACCTATCAATTTCTAATAAAAACGTGTGGCATCATAAATTGAGGAGTCTGAGTTGAAGTTGGTGGCACCATAAATTTAGGATTCGTATCTGGAGTCAGAGGTTTTATGTATGAATGCCACAGCCCTGTGAGAGTGAAAGTCTTGTGTTCGATAAATGCCGACAGGTTAAACCTTGCCAAGGGAAACTAGATCTTGAGACAATGAAATTTCATATACTAGTGTAGAAGAAGTCAAGAGTTTTTGATTCATGCTGAAAAAATAGCAAGACCAGGTCAAAATCAGGAAAGGAGGGTGCTCTAAACTTTGTATAGTCAAATTCTACTTCTCATCCATATGTCTGAAGAATTCATGGACATGAAGTCTGGATGGACCATGCTCAAGGCCTCAATAGCACAAGAAAGCACAGGCTTAAACTCAATTGGTGCTGGTCACTGAAGCAGCCTTTGAAGTGGTTTAGAGATGGTAAAAGACAGAGAAGTTGCAAATTTAAAGAAGTATATTTTCCATGCAATGATAGCAGAATGATCTCTGAAACTGGCCAAAAGGCAGACAAAGAAGGTCAGTAATCAAAGCAAACAACCTGATATGGGAATAATGTGGCAAGTCTATATAGAGGAAGACATTTTTGACAAACTTAAGAAATGTGGGCAGGATATCCAAAATTGTTGCTTTGAGCGATGGTGGGGAAACTTTGACTATGCAGATATTGTTAGGACAATGGAAAGAACAGTTTAAACAACTACAGATCATACTGATGACACCCTTTGTAAAGGAGGCAGAAGCAGAAATATCTTATTAGGAGCTTGTAAAACCAGTCATTCACCATTCGGAGACTGCATATGCTCACTCTGTCTGTGTTAGCTTTTCTAAGGAGACACTCACAAGTCCAAAGACAAGCAAGTAAGGTTGACTAGCAATACTTAACTGGCCTAGTGTAAGAGGGTATGAGTGTTTGCATGAATGGGCCTTGTGACAGACTAGTGCCATGCTCAGGGATAACTGTCGTCTTGTGCCATGTACTGCTGAAAAGGCCTGTCATACCCATGATGGCAAACAATATTAATCAGATTCAGGAAATGGACAGATGGCTGGAAAAGTCTATTTCTGTGGTTAAAGTCACTACTCTAATTGAAAGAAAATGCCATTGAAAAGTTGGTGGGAGATTTAAAGTGATGTTTTAGTTGCCAAGAGATCACACTCCTCAGTCTCCAGGGGAAATCTTTGTTATGGTATTGAAAATACAATGATGATTAATATCTGAACTGTGAATTTACAGAAAGCACCATGGATTCAGTTCACAGCAACATATTGTTATCCTTGCACAGGAACCTAAAAGAGTTACTGGAGTTTGCCAATAACATCTGCACAAGTTGTGTACATGTGGACAAGGTACATTAATATGTATATCAATATACCTGAACTAAATTACTAACAAGAAAACTGATATTTTAATTCTGATTTGAGAAATGCTTGCAGTGTTTCCTTTTCAACTAGACAGCAGCAAAATGCCATTTTAATGATCACAGATGCTCACTTAATAGTAAACTATCAGGCATATTTAGTGAGATCCTCACTCTGCAATGGAACTAAGGCCTCGGAATGACCTGCTGATAAACTTGCACTTGTGATTTTTAGTACATTCCAGTTTCTTTTCTTAATAACTACATAATAATACAGACAAATATATAATATAGTGATAAAAATGTTAAGCCAACTTTACAAAGCAAACACCTGGCTTATTTTAGATGCTGTATGTGTTATGATGAGAAATTATGCCATTAAAAACGAACCGAGAAAATATTACACACAAAGGTTTACAAACCTTTGCAGATTAAAGATTTACTTAAAATTATACTTGAGTGTGTCTTTTGAACTAAAAACAACTCTAAGGATGAATTTCTTAAAAGTACTTTACCTCTGAATTAAAATGAAGTTTTCCAGATTTAGCTACATATACACACACCACTAAAAGAGCAAAAGGCTCAACAACACTACTTCTGGCTTTTAATAGACTTTTAAATTATACCACAGCAGAACCTGGTCTGGTGTAAGTTTCCTTACAGAAAGTCATGTCTGAACAAATCTAGTCAAGCTAGTATAGCATAAAAGTCTACTATAGCACAGCAACACCATGTTAGTATGAGTCTGATAATTACAAAGATATAAATGCAGGAAGACGTACGAATGTCTTCCAGGTCAAGGTCATCATACAGGAACTCATTTTCTTCAAAGTCAGGATCCTGCGAAGAATCTGCATAATACTCAACATCATCCTTGATTTTGCGGATGGAGTCCACCTGGATAGAGTCATTGTCCAGCATACGTAATATCGTTTCCAGCATGCGAATGTGGTACCTGTGCTTCTCAATAAACCTCTTCAGCTCCTCAATCCGGTCCTGTTTCTAAGAGAAAGGGGACAAAAAAAAGAACACAAAGAGGAGTCGGTCAATATAACTCTGAATCAGCTTAACAGTATAATGAATACACAGCAAATAATGGTTTTAAGAAGCAGTATTTTGTACAATTTTGCATTAAGGGATGTTAAGTGTTCAAGACAAAAATGATTCTTAGAAAGGTAAGATTGTGCAGTAGTCACATATTTTATTAAATCAGCCTTATTTTTTGTTGTATTTAATATTAGTTCCTTCTTGGACCAAAATGATCTTAAAAATGACACCGGCTCTCCGTGGCCTTAAGCTGGTTAAGCGGATTAGAGAATGGATGAATGGAGGGATGTACTTGTTGAGCAAATAAATGTGAATAAATTGACAAAAAAGATTTGCATAGCACAAGCACAACTCAGCATTATTAATATAAATTCATTTGTTCAGTGCATCATACTAAAAAATGATAAGTAACCCTAGCACTAAGTACAATTCACTGAAAATTACCATGCAAAGCTGAAGATAACAAACCATTCATGTAAGAAATTTAAAAAAATAATAACTTAAGTATAACAACCTAGCAAATTATATATAAAATCTTTATGTTTTATGAACTGACCATTCATATTGTATGAAGATACAAAGCTTATACCTTTAAATATATTTTTAATGCCCTTTGGTATGTTGAATAACCATTTTGTTGACAGCTTAATGACGGCACCTAGCCCCAGTGCTAATTGTGGTCTTATCTGAAATATCCTATAACTCACACCTCCTTATTCATATACCAGCTGACAAAGTTGAAATTTCTTTAATTGTGAATCAAGCCTGCCAATCTCATGTCATGATACTCATTTTACAGACAAAAGTGTACAAACAAACGCCAAGTTTCTTCATTTCATTTAGTTGGTATTTATGATCATAAATTTCCCTTCTTGTGTTTTGGTAGTACACATAATAAAACCTTGTCTGTTTACATCCGGAATGGAATTTTTTCAAAGGCTTTAGGTTGTGGAAAGGACAGACACTTTATTAATCCCAAGGGGAAATTCACATACTCCAGCAGCAGCATACTGATACAAAAAACAATATGGGTTACATTCTCCTTTGTATTTATTATATTGCTGCCAACGTATCTTCATATGAATACATTACTATTTATATATCCTCATCTCACACAAATGAGGATTACAATGTGGTATGAAAACAATTGTTCATGAATCTTGCAGAAATACGGCTACAACGTACAAGCTTTTTATGGGTAATGAATGATGCATGCCAGTCATTATCTGTATTTGTGCAGAGACACCAGTTACCACATTAGCATTATACTGAATCTGTTTAAAGGTTGAATCTGTTTCTTCTGTGATGATCATTTGACCCTGAATGTTACTAGCGACATACACTTCCATCTAATCTCCTTGCTGTCCTTGCCCATCTTACGTAAATGATGTATATCCATAAATTTTCTCAAAAAATAAACACAATTGCTCTATTTCATATAATAAATAAGTGTGCCCTAGTGTGTATATAAACACAGGGAACTCCAGTTTCTGTATTACATCTTGCCTGAAGAAGGGGCCCAAGTTGCCTCGAAAGCTTGCATATTGTAATCTTTTTAGTTAGCCAATAAAAAGGTGTCATTTTGCTTGACTTTTCACTACATTCATAACTGCTAACACTGTACAACACCCTAGTACTATATAATAAATAAAAAAGAAAAACTACAGAAAACAAACAAATGAACCCACAACCATCAATAGCCTGTAAGTGTAAATTTTTGCACCAACCATGAGCACTTTGTTGCACACCATTAAAGTTATTCAATATTTAATAACAGCGTTGCCTCACAAATGTAATTTTATAAATAAAATAAACAGAAGCCTCCATCTCATTGACACTGATTTCTGCTTAGGAATTTTGTTCTTTGATTTTCCCAGATCAATGTGATCCACCACAGATTACTAACTGGCTGCCTCATCCATATGTCAACATGGCTTCTAATTTAAAGATTAGATTATACTTTATTTGTCCAGGAGGAAATAAAAATTTTTACAGAAGCTCCCACAAAAATAAATATAACAAAACAAACAACAACCCCTCCAGAACACACATAACTTCTGGCTTGGATAACAGAGAGATGATGCTGTCAATAACAGGCTTGAATGAGACAGTAAGATAATGGTCAGAGCTGCTCAGATTGTACCACTGGTTTATGTTTAAAGTCATTAATATTTAGAAACAGTAGGTCCACCTTGTATTGAAATATGCCTAATGAATACTTGTTTCCTTGTTTGAAGTTACCAGTGTTCAGAATGATTCATCATTAAAATACTGGTACAGAGTGAATCAGTGACAGTCGATGGCCATTTGAAGTCTTAGGCAATGAGGCGTGAGGATGATGCCCCCTCCACGTCCATAGCAGGTAGTTATCAGACTTCGACAACCTGTGTAGACAGGGGTGTGAGTCCCCCTTGGTGTCTGGAGTATGTGCCCCTTCAGTTACATGATCTGTGCCCCTCTGTGTACATAATACAGTCTTTACAGAGAGTGTACCCCTTAACTTTTACAAATGCTGCCCCTAATAGACTGACCAGCTAAGACTGCGTTCATCATGCCAAATTTTTTGGTAGGGGCGCCCATACCTAAATCCACTAATAGGGGGTCAGCCAGAATAATGCAACTTATTTTCCTGGACAGTGCCAAGGTAGAATTTAGTCTGCATTTAAAATGTTTTGATCAAATATTTTAGTTTTAATTGTACTGTGCCCCCTTTTTCACCACTCCACATTCACAAAAACCTCTAGTCCCATTCTGTTTCTTCCACACAGTCTGATTAAGCCCGTCCAGCATTAAAATAGCACCTAAAATAAGGGATGTAAACCAGTTCTTTGCAGTACCCAAAATATCACAGTATCTGAATTTGCCGTAACTCGCTATAAGATTTAACAGTAAGCAACTTAAATGAAAGCAATTGAAAATGTATCATTATATGAAGTCAGGCCAGGTCTGAATCGTCTGAATCATTTCCACCTTACTTTTAGCATTGCTCCAGATTTGTGCCTCTTCCATCTCCAGACAAGCTTGTAACTTTTACCATTGCTCGGAATAGTTGCCCTTTCTATTTTAGGATGGGCAGCTCCTCTGATAAGGGGTAAAGTAACAGGGCTATTTAGGTGGGGGTAATCCTAGGTGAATACAATGTTTATTCCTTTGTGTCTTTTATATTTCTAGATGTTATAGACATAGAAAGCCATCAGATCTTTTACACTCACCATGTGATATTTCTCAAGTTTGCCGCTTATTTTAAACATAGTTGAGGCAGGCCAGCGCATGGGTCTGTTGTGACAGCACTTCTGTTTCTTCAGTTTAGTTTAAAAATTCATTAAAAAATGTACTGCAACAAGCCACAGACCAAATCTTAACATTACTAATAACCTTAAATATTTATATTAATAATTAAAAACAATAATTAAAATAAAAAGAGAAAGAGAGCTTCTTTTAAAAGGCTGCCACCTTACTCTTCTGCATGGTCCTTGACTTTTACAGTATTACCCTAGGTTCTTGTCTATAAGCCGGACTCGTGTATAAGCCGGAGACCAAAAATCATACGAATTTTTAAAATAAAATCTTATCATAGATAAGCCGGACTCATGGATAAGCCGAACGTACTACAACCTATAACTAATAGAAGGGAGGGAGGTCAGTGGTCTCACTCGCACCCATTTAATTTCTTTAAGGGGGGAGAGAGTGTGAGATATTGGCGTCTCTCTCACTCCCCACATGGCGCGGTTGGAGCGGCCGGAGCGCGTTCTTTCTGCTCTGGGCGTTGCCGAGTCAATACGCGCGCGTAGCGGTCATTTAAATTGTGATTTTATATGTAAGCATATTTAAATATATATCTCGGATTTTTTGCTGGTTCATGGATTTCTGCAGACAATGGGTCTTTTAATTTCTGGTACATGCTTCCTCAGTTGGTTTGCCCAGTTGATTTCATACAAGGGACGCTATTGGCAGATGGCTGAGAAGCTAGATTGCTTACTTTTCTCTCTCTCTTGCGCTATCTGTGATCCTGATGTATGGGGATTGAGCAGGGGGGCTGTTCGCACACCTACATGAGACGGACGCTCGTCTAAAAATGCTGAAAGATTATCTTCACGTTGCTATTCTTTTCTGCAGCTGCTTCCTGAAAAGACATGCTGCACGGTGCTTCGCATACTTAAAAGCTCGAAGGGCACGTATTGATTTTTGACTGAAAAACAAACACACTCTCTCTCTCTCTCTCTCCTGACGGAGGGGGTGTGAGCTGCCGCCTTCAACAGCTTTGTGCCGCGGTGCTTCGCATGCTTAAAAGCCAAACAGCACCATTGATTTGTTTGCTAGAGATTGTTTTCTCTATCTATGTGACATTCTGTGCTCCTGACACGCACTCCTTTGAAGAGGAAGATATGTTTGCATTCTTTTAATTGTGAGACAGAACTGTCATCTCTGTCTTGTCATGGAGCACAGTTTAAACTTTTGAAAAAGAGACAAATGTTTGTTTGCAGTGTTTGAATAACGTTCCTGTCTCTCTACAACCTCCTGTGTTTCTGCGCAAATCTGTGACCCAAGCATGACAATATAAAAATAACCATAGTAACATATGGTTTCTACTTCGCGGATTTTCTTATTTCGCGGGTGGCTCTGGAACGCAACCCCCGCGATGGAGGAGGGATTACTGTATAAACCGGACTTATGTATAAGCCGATATTCTATTTTTTCATTTTCACAACTTTTTTACTTAGATAAGCCGCGGCTTATAGACAAGAACCTAGGGTATTATATGAGCTTCTGAGCAATGAGTTTAAGTCCAGTTTGCATACTGTTGCATGCGAAGCTGTAAAAATGGACTATGACTATTTGTATTTGGGAAAGGAAATCTCACATATTTTAGCATTGTAATAAAGAAGAGAACATGAACTTTTACAGCTGAAGCAAAAAGGAAAAAAAATTACGCACACATTTATTTAAACTCCCAGAAAAGCCCACTCAAAGGGGTAATGCAACACTTATTGCAATGTTAAAAACATCAGTTTAGAAATATACACGTCTTTTAGAACTGGTAAGCTTGAATGTCACTCTTTGCATATAATTCAAATGTATTACAAAAGAAATCTTATTTGAATTCTAAAATTGACAGTTAAATATAAACAAACAGTGGCTTGTTTTTCCCCCCTCACACTAATCTCCACATCATATTTTTCCAGACACATCATGCTGTATTACTGAATTTTACAGAACAATTTTTGCACATCACTTCCAGGAGCAACCCATTTATATTTGTAGGTTAATTGTAATGTCAAGTCTCCTAATCACACACCTTTCACAGGGAATTCTGGGACAGATTTTCCAACTCCTGTTGCTCTGCTCTTGGATCTAACAGTATCATGAAAGGCCATTTTGCATCTCAGATCCCTAAATTACTGCTTTTATATGCTCTGTTAAACATTCATGCCAGTATGCAAAAACTGGCTTCCTTTTCACATTAAAGAAATGGAAAATAACACCTATATTTCAGACGTTCTTTTTGTTATGATAAGCACAAGCAGTTTAGTTTCATATGTCAGTCCTTGGCCACCTGTTCCTGCCTGCTGCATTCGACTGGCTTCCTGCATTAAAGTTCGATTCCTCTGTATCATCCACCAGCTGTGCTTTTTACCATGCTTTACTTTAAACATTTGTTCTCTGATATTAAATTAATAGTTCATGGTTTTCAAAGATTTTCTATTTGGGAACAGCAGATTGTGAACCTGTACAGCACAAAATGGGATCGTATACATCATCTGGTAATGTTACTGTAGACAGGACCAGACTTCTGTTTACTAATATGCCCCTCCTTTTTACTGCAAAAAATGCACAATTCAATAAAAATACGGTACTCTTTCTCCATCTCTTTCATTTAGTCATAATTTTATAATTCTAGCCATACCATAATCCTACAGTATTACTTTTTCTCCTAAATTTTGCATTTGTTTTCAAATCATTTCTGCTGTATTAAGCAAAAGATATTTTCTCACAGGCATTTTAAGTTTTCTAAATATGTATTTACATTTTTATTTAGTATAGTTTGTCTTTCATTTACACTCACTGGCTACTTTATTAGGTGCAGCTACTCAACTGCTTGTTAATACAAATTTCTATCCAGCCAATGCCATCATATTTTCTGATTGCAAATTGAAAAAAAAATTAACCTATTGTATCATAAATGATGCAAGTCTCCTTGGATAAAGGTGTCAGCCAAATGAGTGAGTGAGTGAGAGAGAGAGAGAGAGAGAGAGAGAGAGAGAGAGAGAGAGAGTGGGAGAGACAGAGATAGAGAGAGACAGAGATACTTTGCATAATGTTAACGTTTACCCTCCCCCCCCCCCCCCCCCCGGGTGGAACTGAAGAGTCGCATAGTGTGAGGGAGGAACGATCTCCTCAGTCTGTCAGTGGAGTAGGACAGTGACAGCAGTCTGTCGTTGAAGCTGCTCCTCTGTCTGGAGATGATACTGTTCAGTGGATGCAGTGGATTCTCCATGATTGACAGGAGCCTGTACAGAGAATAGTCCAAAAAAGGGAAAATATCCAGTGAGCTGCAATTGCTTGGGTGCAAATGCTTTGTTGATGCCAGAGTTCAGATGATAATGGCCAAGACTGGTTCAAGCTGATAGAAAGGCAAAAGTAACTCAAACAACCACTCGTAACAACTGAGATATGCTGAAGAATATCTCTGAATGCACAACACATCGAACCCTGAAGCAGATGGGCTACAGCAGCAGGAGACCACACTGGGTACCACTCTTGCCAGCTAAGAACAGGTAACTAAGGCTACAATTCACACAAGCTCACCAAAATTGGACAATAGAAGACTGGAAAAACATTGCCTGGCCTGATGAGTCTTGATTTCTGTTGTGACATTTGGTTGGTAGGGGAAGAATTGGTGTCAACAACATGAAAGCATGGATCAATCCTGTCTTGTATCAACAGTTCAGGCTGGTGGTGGTGGTCATGTAATGGTGTAGGGGATATTTTCTTAGAACACTTTGGGCCCCTTAATACCAATTGAGCATTGTTTAAATGCCACAGCCTACCTGAGTATTGTTGCTGACCATGCCCATCCCTTTATGACCAAAGTATCCATCTTCTAATGGCAACTACCAGCAGGATAATGTACCATGTCACAAAGCTCAAATAATCTCAGACTGGTTTCTTGAACATCAAAACAAGTTCACTGTACTCAAATAGCCTCCACAGTCACCAGATCTCAATCCAATAGTGCACCTTTGGGATGCAGTGGATTGGGAGATTTGCATCATGGATGTGCAGCCAACAAATCTGCAGCAATTACGTGATTCTATCATGTCAAAAAGGACCAAAATCCCCAAGAAATGTTTCCAGCATGTTGTTAAATCTATGTCACAAAAAATTATGGCACTTTTGAAGGCAAAAGGGGGTCCAACCTGGTGCTAGTAATATGTACTTAATAGAGTGGCCAGGGAATGTATGTTTACTTTCTGATGCCTAAGCACACTCTAGTTTAAATGTTCCTAGACGTCTCTAGATATGTTCATTCCTACAACATTATCACATTATTTCCCGATAGAATTTGAAGATGAATGATTCAATGTAGGGCAGCATGGTGGCGCAGTGGTAGCGCTGCTGCCTCGCAGTTAGGAGATCCAGGTTCGCTTCCCGGGTCCTCCCTGCGTGGAGTTTGCATGTTCTCCCCGTGTCTGCGTGGGTTTCCTCCGGGCGCTCCGGTTTCCTCCCACAGTCCAAAGACATGCAGGTTAGGTGGATAGGCGATTCTAAATTGGCCCTGGTGTGTGCTTGGTGTGTGGGTGTGTTTGTGTGTGTCCTGCGGTGGGTTGGCACCCTGCCCGGGATTGGTTCCTGCCTTGTGCCCTGTGTTGGCTGGGATTGGCTCCAGCAGACCCCCGTGACCCTGTGTTCGGATTCAGCGGGTTGGAAAATGGATGGATGGATGGATGATTCAATGTAAGCTATTTCACTAACTCCTTTAAAGAAGAAAAAAGTACGTGAGTAAAACTGTTTTAAATTGCAGTTATTTCAATCGAAACTATGTACAGTACTAACAGTGTGTACTGAAAGGATTTTAACTGTTTTTTGCCTGTATTTTCACAAAATTTAGGTATACAGTAATCCCTCGCTATATCGCGCTTCGCCCTTCGCGGCTTCACTCCATCGCGGATTTTATATGTAAGGATATTTAATTATATATCGCGGATTTTTCGCTGCTTCGCGGGTTTCTGAGGACAATGGGTCTTTTAATTTCTGGTACATGCTTCCTCAGTTGGTTTGCCCAGTTGATTTCATACAAGGGACGCTATTGGCAGATGGCTGAGTAGCTACCCAGCTTACTTTTCTTTCTCTCTCTCTTGCGCTGACTATCTGTGATCCTGACGTAGGGGGTGTGAGCAGGGGGGCTGTTCGCACACCTAGACGATACGGACGCTCGTCTAAAAATGTTGAAAGATTATCTTCACGTTGCTACCTTCTGTGTGCAGCTTTTAAGTATGCTGCACGGTGCTTCGCATACTTAAAAGCTCAAAGGGCACGTATTGATTTTTTTATCTGTCTCTCTCTGCTCCTGACGGAGGGGGTGTGAGCTGCCGCCTTCAACAGCTTTATGCCGCGGTGCTTCGCATACTTAAAAGCAAACAGCCCTATTGATTTATTTGCTCCTTTGAAGAGGAAGATATGTTTGCATTCTTTTAATTGTGAGACTGAACTGTCATCTCTGTCTTGTCATGGAGCACAGTTTAAACTTTTGAAAAAGAGACAAATGTTTGTTTGCAATGTTTGAATAACGTTCCTATCTCTCTACAACCTCCTGTGTTTCTGCGCAAATCTGTGACCCAAGCATGACAATATAAAAATAACCATATAAATATATGGTTTCTACTTTGCGGATTTTCTTATTTCGCGGGTGGCTCTGGAACGCAACCCCCGCGATGGAGGAGGGATTACTGTATAATAATCACATTTTCATGCTAAAATGTATGCTTGTTCCAATTTAGAAACAATGTACCATTTGGTTGGTTTCTTAAAGTGCAGGCTAAGATTATGCATTCTGTGTGATGCTTCAATGCAAAACTGATAAAATGGTTCAGTTAATACTATGTTGGTTTATTTAATACACAATTAATATCCTTAGTAATGTTTATTCCACTAATGAAAACATATCCGTGGATATGTTTTTGCATCCTCCTCTTATCCTTTTCCCATTATTCTGAAATTATTCCTTACTGAAGTGTCACCTGTCCTTTACTCAGAATTTCATATAAACTTGTATAGCGGGTGCCACATGTGCTATTGTCCCGTTGTCAGTTTGCAGCTCCGTAGGGTGCACTTCAAGAAAATGGGTTACTGATAATACACCTTTAAGGGGGAGGTCACAACATGAACAGGACTTTTAACTGAAGACTTTTAACCAGAAAAGGAAGGAAAGAGAGAGAGAGAGAGAGAGAGAGAGAGAGAGAGATCGTGCGGTGGAGCAAGGGGAAGCAACGAGGTAGCACCAAGAATAAACTTGCTGGGAGAAGATTTTTTTCTCACTCGGCGATACAAGGGAGATGCGTCTCTGAAGACAGACTTTTTTTGGTTTCGCTGGGACAATCGACTCTTTGGATCAGGAGGATAGAACTTTTTTGTTATCGGCTTGACGGCCGGCATATTCAGTGAGGCTTCCATTTTACATCTTGCTTAAGAACTGTAAAGACAGTAAACCAATTTGGGAAACCGGTTTCTCTTAGGCAAGAACATCTCACCCCCTAATCCGTGAAAGGTTGTTTTGAATCTATGTTAGGTACTTGTTTGTTTTTTTTTCTGTCTATATGTAAATATATATGTGCATATTTTTTCCTCTTCTTCATTGTTGTAATGCTTATTCTCTGATGCTGAGCTGGGGCATGTGGTGAAGGGTCAAATAACGCTGGTCACGTTACCCCGAAAGATTTTCAATAGCAAACTGCTTTTCCCTAGCAGTTTTCTGATTGTGCAGCAACCCAGGGTTTAGTTGTTCTCCCGGGGCGACAGTACAAACTAGAACTATGCTTTTGACACAGCATACACTTTGCTAGAAAAAAATGTTTGATATTAAGCCAACACTTTCATATCTACTGAGCACCTTAAGGTCTATTAACCTGTTAAGAAATGAAACAGTTTGAGCTAAAGACACTTTAGGACTAAAGCCTAATTTCTGCTTTCCATCACTGTATTAGCATTTTCTAATGCTTTTACATCTGTGTATACAGTACACCCCCAAATTTCGTGGGGGTTACGTTCCTAGAGCACCTGCAAATTGTGAAAAAACGCAAATTTTGGACGTGATTAAAATAAAATGCCTATTTTATAGTTTAAACCCTAAATATGCCCCCAAAACACTTTAATTTAATTTCAAACTCACGCTTAATACATTACTTAAAAAAAAAAAAAAAAAGAATGTAAAGGTAAACCCGCATACTGCACAGTACTGTACTGCTATGTCTCCTGTGGTGCTAGAATGTAAAATACCGATGTTACCGCAATATGTACTGTAATTCATGCAAGCGCGTTTTCATTGCCAGAAGCCTTAGAAGGTGCAGGGAATTTCAACGGCATCTTGGGGCTTTAAGCCTTAAACTGCCACATACTTTGGGGTTAATGCATCCCTGGATGCCAAATACTTTTTTGCTGCACTTTAAGTAAACATCACAATTCACAAAGAAAAAACATGAAATTTTAATGGAACACTTTTTTTTCATGCAAAGAGCATCACAATTACTGCAACATGATCATTGTACACACTGCTAATGAACTGTAAAAACTATTTAAAACAACAACTGGAACAATATGTACAAGGTGTAGCTGACGCAATGGATGAAATCACCGAGACAACTGCGCTTGAACTGGCTGCACGCAAGCACACAGAGGTAAGTGCTGACGCTGGCAGGCTAGTCTAGTGCAGCAGCTCAATCCCAGGGACAGTGAGGCTGCAGTGCTGCAGGATGTCACGCTTGGGTCACAGAATTGCACAGAAACATAGGAGATTGGAGAGACAGGAACTTTATTCAAACAAACGTCTTTTTCAGAAGTAAAATGAGCTCAGTAAGTTCTCGTTTAAAAGAATAGCCAAACATCAAAGGGGAGCATAACGGGAACGGGACACCCAACAGGAGCAGAGGATGTCTGGGGGAGGAGAGAGAAACAAAGCAATCAGCCAAAAAGGACAGGTGCTGTTCAGGCTTTTAACTAAGCGTAGCATATCACGCGACAGAGCAGCCACAAGTAAGCCCAGCAAGTAGGGGAGCAATGCGAAGGTAGTCTATCAGCGTTTTTTAAGAGGAGTTTTTTGAGGAGTGTCCGTGTCTTCTAGGGGTGCGTTCAGCCCCCCTGCTCACAAGGGGGTGACAGTGGTCATGAGCTGGCTGCTCAACGAATGTAAGGCACTGACTGATCAGCTCCTGCGTGCTTGCAAATGGCACTGGGAAAAGACTATAGCCGGTTGTGGCAGTTTAAGGGTTCAGAGGAACAAAACAGAAAACACAAGAACACTCAGCTGGAGATGCATCACAGTCAATCAGCAGCAAGGAGAAATGAATAACGCTGTAGTGGTCCGGTGCCGCTAAGATTCACACCGTTGAGAAGATGATGATTCATTTTTATGTTGTAGATTCCAGGGACGCACCTAGCCTTGGCCCGACCCGCACGCACTCACAAACAGAGACAAAAACAAAGCAAATCGGTAATCAAACAGCAAATAAAGAATGTAATGAAAACAAATGAAAACAACGATACCACCCCTGTTGTTCTTACAGTGATTACACATTAAATACAACAAAGCACAAAGAAAACACACACAGTAAATCATGAAAAACGGCAATGGATGAAATGTAATGATGAAAATAGATAGTCCAGAGATCCGCACGTTGAATAGGACTGTAAATATAGTCCTACTGCTACTTCCTGAAATGGTGAAGACAGGTGGACAGGATCAGGAGCGCTCCTTTCTTTGCAGGATGGCCATGAATCCACTTACAGTCCTCATGTACACAGGCAGATGGCAGACAATTCAGACGCCAATCACGAAATGATCCAGGACAAAACGAATAAGTACAGGTAACCCAACAGAAGGCAGGCAGACAGACAGGAACTTGAAATACAAATTACAAAAATTTATTTTTTGCTTTTGGTCACCAGCCCCCTTTTTAAAAGCTTTGCTAACATCCTTTGACCCCAACAGCCCCAGCACCCTCAGCAGAGGACCAATCGGAGCGACTGCAGGGACTGCTGGGAGTTGCAGTTTCAAATTCTATTGGCTACTTTCACCATCCCAAGTTGCGTTTTCCTCTACAATTACTTAGAGTAGAGTACAGTATTGCCACGAAAAAAGCCATAAAAATTGCGAAGGATATCTGTGGTTTCCGCTAACAATTATTACATAGGTTCTAAGGAAAAATCTGCAAACTCTGAACCGCAACTTCGCGGGGATCTACTGTATATTACGCACTATAGCCTTAGGAGTTGGACGAAAGACTGACTTTTAGTAGTAATATCTTAACTTTCTGATGATATTTGAGGTTTAAGTTCCAGTTTACCGTCATCAAACCAATTTATCAGTATCTTATAAAAATAAGAGACTGTGTGTACGTGTCAGGAAGAATTAGGGCAATGAAATATAAAGACTGAGCAAAAAGGAGATATTTGACAATAGTCAGAGATATTTAAACATTGCCAAATTTTAACTATTTGAAGAAGATTGTAACATTTTGCCTCTAAGCAGTCTTTTAGGACATGATCATTTCAGACTGGGTATTCCTCCTACAATTAACTTAAAATAATTTACAGAATATGAAACATTATGGTTTCTGAGTATTTACACAAAGTAAGTCTTTATAAGGAAATACAAAAATGTTTAGCAAAAGATGATTTACCAAGTAGTAGAATTTTTTTCATGTTATTACATTTTATTTTAATTTTGCTATCTAGACAACTGTTAAAGTGAGAAAAGTTGCTGTATAAAATGTTTCATTCTCTCATGGCAAACACATTATTAGTGTGTGCAGTGCTCACTTAAAGTTTGCTTTGCAATGAGTGTAAATAAAGCTCAATACAAATGTCATCACTGTTTTAACAGTGCTGATTTTGTCACTCTTCAAAGATTAACACATTTGTACTAATACAGTATATGTGAATTACAATTTTCTATGTTGACATGTTATTTCATAAACACATTAACATGGAAACTGAACAATACAAATGACATTAGTGAATTTCCCACTATATTTAAGAGTGGGTCACAAATGACCCAAAGATGAGGCAAGGTAAAAACTTGTTAGAAGCTGTACAAATTATGGAAATTTAATTTTTAGTTGTTTAGTAATTGGGAAAAATATAAGAAAAGTTAGTTTCATCCTGAATTGGTGAAACTTAAGGTGCTTTTACTGATTTCAAGTAGAAAACTAGGTCAAATCTGACCCGATAAATTTGTTAAAGTTAAAAGGTAATACCATATTAGTATCAATCAAAATTATAAACAATTTATTATTATATTTTTCACATTTAAAATGTGGAACTAAACTGCTTTAGACACATGCATGGTTTCCTTATTTACATGAAAATGCCACCCAGTCACTGTGAACAAAAAAGTAAGCAGGGACATCTCCTTTTCTCTGGAAAAATACTGCCAAGAATCTATGATAAAATTTAATGCTCACGATTTCCTTTTGCTGTCGTAAACATACCTTACAAATGCCAGAGGAATGTTTTCTAAAATCAAAATGTTCGATGCTTTGAAATGGACACATTCCGAATGTTTTAAGACATTCCATGTTAGGATGCTGTCTTGTTGACAACTGTGCAAAGTAGAGCACCAGTTAACACTAGCAACCTGACCTGGATGGGTCTGAAGTACTGAAAGGCACAATAATGCATAAACTTAAACTCACTCACACAAGATAAATTCGGAGATGTCAATTAACCTAATTTGCACATTTCTGAGATGTGGGAGGAAAAAAAAAGAAAAAGAAATCAGACCTCAGAAGATAAATGTAGACGTGAAGAGAATATGTATATTCCTCACATATGGTGGCCAGTCTGAACATCAATGAGATACCTCCGGAGCTATCAAACAGCTATATCCATATAACTACCTTGCCAGTGTTTGATATTTTCCCAGAAACAAAGGTAATTAAAGTAAGCAGGGAATCATCAGTTTCATTATGTGACAGGTACTGTTCAATTTGAATGCTACATATTAGAACACATAAAAAGATCTTCAAAACTGCAACAGCACCTGTCTGCCTTGACCAAGAACACAGAGCTGTCTGTCCCTCTACATGAGTCCACCTAAATACTACTCAAAATTAACATGACAATATAACTTGTCATGTTTCATTGAGAATAATGTCTAACCCAAAAACAAGAAATGCAAAATATATTACAAATCCATATACAAATTAGCAATGTTGTGAGGATTTTTTTCATGAAATACATTAGATAGATAGATAGATAGATAGATATATAGATAGATAGATAGATAGATATATAGATAGATAGATAGATAGATAGATAGATAGATAGATAGATAGATAGATAGATAGATAGATAGCATAGGACTGTAAACTGAACAGTCAGTTTCCAAATACTATAAAAAATAGATTGCAGTGTTTTATTTCTTGTACATACTGTCTTAATTTTAGGTGATTGAGAAGCCAACACCTTGCTCCATACTGCTGATTTTCACAATAATATAGAAAAAGTCAATTGCAAAATTTGCATCTTTATGGGCCACCATTGTTTGTGGCTATTTTAAATTAAATACTCTTAAATATTTGTTTTAGAAAGTTGCTTTAGGTCTGAATGTGTTTGGAATTGTAGATAATGTACTATTTGAGTGTAAATTTAAAGAAATTTTCAATCGAAGTATTCATGGTACGTTTCAGACATTACATTGGTTTCAACACAGAGACATCTTTAAATTGTGGTACTACTTGTATCATAAAATTCTTAGATTATGGAAAAGCTATAACCTCTGTAATTTTAAATTTAAGCACAGCTATGTATAACTCACACAGTGGTAGCTTTGGTTTTAAAAGATGCACACCTCTGTTTTGAATCCATTGGATTGAATATTTCATCACCAGTGAGTCTTAGGAAGTATCCTGGCTTGAATCAAGTTTTCAATCAAATAGGAAAAATGCTAAATTGTAATTAAATTAATCAACACAATTAATGACAATTTTGATGCTATTTCATTGCAATCTTTAAATAAAAAAAAACAGTCACATGAAGGGACCCTATTCTTCCAAGTCCTAGAAAAAACAGAATATTTGAGCTTCTGCTGCTACACATGCACAAGTTTACGGTGAAACACTATGGGATTAAAGGGCCTACACCCAAGGCAACTTGGAAACAGGTTAGCAGTGCCATGTACAAAGAAAATTTCTCAAACTCAAAAAACAAAAAAAATATATATATATAATTTTTTTTTTTTTTTCCAGATAATAAATTGCATTGAGTATATGATGAATTTTGCAAAGAAAATATTATGACAATCAAGCTGGGTTTGCTAATAATCATTTAGCAATACATTAAATTAGTGAGATGACTTTACTACTTATTTAAATTTTTGCAAAGCAGCAGCATCTTCTGGGAATGGAGGGGCACTACCCCAATTGCCCCTAATGTAATCATAATTGCATCTAAAGTGGGGCAAAGGAATTACCTGTCCATTACGTTTGATTGGCTGGTTGTGAATATAAGCTGTCAGTTTATAGTACTAGCTCTTAAATAATTGTACATGGTGTGGTGTTTAGTCCTTATGTGTTGCTGTCTTTAAAATGTTCTACAACTACTACTATACAAAAAAGTATTTGCGTGGAGAATATTCTTTTTCTGCATATTCAGTGGTAAGGAGTGATGGACAGCATTGCCTTTTGAGGCGGGACAGTCGGACTTCCTTAACTTACTATTTCCAGATCAAGAACAATAAAAACAATACTCTGGTACAGATTGAGGGAAGATTAACACAATTTCTTTACAATGTTTTCCATTGGACTAATTACTGCCTTTTGAAAGCTGACAGGAAGAGATACAAGATGACATCTTTCAATGCCAAGAAACAGCCCACGGTCTCAACTTTCTGCAATGAAAGAAGAAGTTAGTAGGGAGCCCCGTATAGCATATCTAGAACTCAGCTTTACATAAGAATGACTGTTTCTGCTTTACTTTGGAAAATACAATTGTTCAAAAACTTTTGCACATTTATCTGCTTTCATTTCATTCATCACAATAACTACTAAGAAGAAAAACTGATTAATTTTGCTGTTTCTTTACTTGTTGACTGATTAATTCATTCCTTTGTATATATATGTTTTCCATGTATGAAAATGTTAATTATGTAATTAATGAACTGAAGAACTGCACTATGGTTTTTATTTTTGAAGTCTGTCATTATGACAGATTATAGATGGGTTTTGTAAAAAAAAAAATGCATCTTTTTCAAGACACTTAATGCAATTTACTATATGTCATTTATATGTTTATTATTAGTTCTCTGTTTGCAAATTTAAAGCATTTATTGGGTGAATGGCTATAAAATCGAAACAACACATTTTGATGTTGGGCTAGCTGAAATCTTGAGTATATTTCTGGCTGAGACCAACTCTTCCAATAAATTTGGCTGTGTTGATACAAGATGCCCTTCATTATCATAGGAAGCTATAGTTTTTCAAATGAAATCTGAAAGTGCTGCTTCATTCAGCAACCTAAAGATGCCTATAAAGGGAATATAAAATATAATTAGAGAACTTTTAAAAATAATTACCCTGCATATCATGCAACATGGGTAAGACAAAAAAACAAAATCTTGAACCTTAAGATGATGAGGGTCAGATAGCAGGAGAAGAGCTCACCCGTGTTAAACTTGAGAATAACTGAATAATAAATATTTATTGTTAGAAACATCAAATGACAAAACAACTGTGCTAAATTTAAATGTAATTAATGCTTTCAGGGATTTATACTTAATATTGGTTCCACTCAAGTTTAAGTGTTTGTAAACAGCAGATAGCGTTCAACCAGGACAAAAATTCTGACTTCTGTTTTGATACCAGATGTCAAGTCCGGTATTAAAATGAATTATAGATGAACATTGCACACCTACCTGGTGTGGCGCACAAACGCATGTTTGCTTCAAGCTAATGTTTGAATTCTAAAGCCCTTCGATGGGGAGGTGGTGGTTTAGGGAGATTGTTCCACATAGAGTCTGCAGCCTGCCTCTTCTGCCTTGTTCCTGGCAAGTACTCACAGACTTTCATCCCGTGTCCATTTACTCCCACCCTCTTTCACCCGCATTCAACTCAGGTTCCATTCTGCAACCAAACGCATTCCCCTTGAAAGGTCACTTGAGTCGGACTGGTTGGATTAAAGGGGGGAAACTTGTACAAACGCAAGAAAATCTGTTTATGACTGCTTTGTTCTTTTTTTTTCAATATACAAGTTAGAGTTGATCTATTGATATTACTTTAAAAAAAATAGATAGATAAATGGATAAAGGGTGCCCAGAGGTTCTCTTTTTTTCTGAAAATGTCCTCTTTTTCAGATGTGAAAGAGCAATCTGGAGAGCAGGCAGTGGGACAACAGCAGAAATGAAAGACTTCTTGGTGACGCTTGTTTCATTTTTTTTTTTTTGGAATGTTTAGAAATAAAAACAACAGCGAGGACTTTTCCTAGATTAGGATGCTTGTAGCAGTTTTCATTTCTACTTTAAATATTGTCAGTATGCAAAAAAAAAAAAAAATAAGGAAACAATTTACTAAGTAAGTGAATATTAATAAAGACATTTTACATGACTGAATTGTTCAATTAGTAAAATTAATAAATATCCATGCTCTAGGGCGGCACGTTGGCACAGTGGTAGCACTGCTGCCTCGCAGTTAGGAGACCCGGGTTCGCTTCCCGGGTCCTCCCTGCGTGGAGTTTGCATGTTCTCCCCGTGTCTGCGTGGGTTTCCCCCGGACGCTCTGGTTTCCTCCCACAGTCCAAAGACATGCAGGTTAGGTGGATTGGCAATTCTAAATTGGCCCTAGTGTGTGTGCTTGGTGTGTTTATGTGTGTCCTGTGGTGGGTTGGTACCCTGCCCAGGATTGGTTCCTGCCTTGTGCCCTGTGTTGGCTGGGATTGGCTCCAGCAGACCCCCGTGACCCTGTGTTCAGATTCAGCGGGTTGGAAAATGGATGGATGGATGGATGGATCCATGCTATATGAAGTCATGTGTCCAGTTCTGATTATATCTCTATTTTGAACAAGAAATATGGCCACCCTTATAGATAGATGCTGCTTTAGCTTGAGCACAGCTAAGACAAGTATTTATATGCACGAAACCCCTGCAAGATGTGAGCCAATCTCAGCACAGCAGACCACATCACTAACTCTGAACACACAAAGGTAAGTCAGTATAGAAATGAAGTAAAGAGAAAAAACAGCAGCACTTCATCCAGTAATCGCTATCGTGCATATGCCCTACAAGTTGCTATGTATATGCACCACTCTACCCACAATAATTCACAGAAAATTTAGTTAACAAAAGAAAGAAGCGTGGCATAACAGCCTTAAGCATGCTATGTTTTCTTCTTTCCTGATTGTATGGGATTTTACTGTAGCGTTTATAAGAATGATAAAATTGTTTATAAATTTTAATATTAAAATTTATTTTTCACAAATTTTCTCAGATGTTCATCAAAGCTCTGACTGCTTGCTCAGTACCACGGCAATAAAGTTGACTCACTTGTGGCCACTTGCTACTATTACATAAAAAAAAAAGTCAAGAGTCCTTTCTTGCTGGAATGATCTGAATCTAAAGCTCTTGTTAACTCAAAAAAAAAAAAAAAAAAATTCTCTTAACAGCCCATTACTGAAGTGTTTTTACTTGTTCTCCAAAACCTTATACTTAAAGTCTATGTTCTCCTGTTGGCAAAATGTTAACATGTCAAACTTATTATTACATTAACAAACAAATAATTATGTAAATTAATGAGGCATGTCAACTCCCCAGTGTCTTATAATAATGTCTACATTCCCTGGTGAGATTTAGAATGGAAGCTTTGATGTCTACATACCTGATTGAAGATGCTGTTGGGAACAGAATGACTACAATTGATACAGGGTGTTTCCTAGGAAATCCATTATCATATGGCTGATACAATGTATTAAAAAAACAAAATCAAAGAAATACAGGAAAAATTGTATTACATTTTTTGTTAACAGCAGCGCTGTAGGATATTCAATTTTTTTTTGTTTTGCTGAGAAGGTAATCAAAGAAGCACTGTGAGCTAGTGACTGGAACAGTGAAGTGTGCTACTTTGACATGTTTAGCATTATGTTTACCGAACAATATGTCAAAAAGGTTGAACTTTTTTCAACCAAAAATAGTTATTTCATGTAACAGAAACATGTAAATATCAAAACATAAACCTAAAAGCAGTAAGAAAGGTATGTCTAGGGTCCACTACTGTAGCTGCAGATTTAGTACAAATATGTCTTGTGACATTTTGAAACAGTCATGAACACACAGCCTGATCTTGAAATTGGAACTGTACAAGTGTGTTTCTTTGCACATTTTTCCTGTAACGTTTTTTTTGTATTGCTTGAGCATGAGTGACAGTGCCTGGATTTGGATGACTGACTCAGCCCCCCTTATGCTGTTATATTCTACCATAGACCAAGGCTTAGTGACTTCCACATTTCCCTGACATGGACATTCTAAACAGTGCTTAAGGGGGCTAACGTCTTTCTTGTCACTTAATTGCAAACATTTTGCTTTTTGTCATGCACCTACTTGCACCACGGTGAACCTTCGGTTGACTGTATTCACCAGGCACATCACAGCAGTTTAGTCGTACAGTGTCACATGCATTAGTTTCATTATCTGTGTCTACATCTGATGACCAATTCATATTGTCATTACTATCGCTTGATTTAACCAATCGTTCAGATTGCGTTTGTTCCAAAACTGGCTTTACAGCCTCTCAGTTACACACTGTTGTGTTTTGGCTGAAGGCTCTGTCCCACACAAGCAATTATGAGTTACCTTAGAGTGGCAAAACGCATAGAAATATCGCAGAATACTATCTTGCAAGTTATGTGAGCTTAGCACTGTTAAGTGGCTCATTATACATTACCCCAAATCTGACCCGAGCTTAACTGAAATTAAACAGAATTCTGAGCCGAATCACACTGAGATTTAACACCATGGAGGTAAATCATGCCACAAACACATTATGTAACCTTAAGTAAGCTTCTGTTAAGGTTATGCAGTTGAAATACTTGGTGGAATAGCAATGCAAAATAATATACTTTAGTCATGATGGCATCTTATCACTCTAAAACACTAGATTTGATTCCAGACCCAGTAACTTTATTTGTAGTAAAATGCTGGTAACCGTCCATTACTTATCAACTTTTTTTTTTTTAAAGAGAAAATAAGCTTTGTTGTCCTTAAGATTGAGCTTTTTAGATAGGAACATCTAAACAATTTTTCAACTGAAACACGTAGAGAACTGAGGTTTGAAGACACACAATCTTATAATTTTTGCTGCATGCTCAAGATGAAAAGCAGTTTTTGCTTCAAGCAACAATAAATATGCAATAAAGCCCACATTCTAAATGAACATTGTCAAAACCTCTACACTGCATTACTTTTATGGATTTTTGAACACTCAATATTTACAAGATGTCAAAGAGAAAATTACAAGATAAGATAAACAAATATGATTAGGTAAGAATATTACTGAATAAGTATCACAGAACAAAACAAATAAATATATATGATCTTATAAGACAGATATTTTTCCTAGCAGAAGAATAATACCCTTATATACAATATCAAAATGTAAGCCTCCAAATATGACTCTGGTAATAAGATTAAATGGCTTTTGGGTGGGATGGGTGGTTTTGGTGGTTTGAGGGAAACAAAAAGAAGAAAAATCTACAGGGGTACACAGCTCTCACTGGGCATTCTACCCAACAAACCAAAAAACTGAAATTCTAAAAAAGGCCAGGATAATCTTCACAAAACTAGACCAACACTTGGAGAATACAGTTTAATGCAGACAGTGCTACTTGAAGGCAAAGTAGTATTAATTATGAACACAGGAGCAACTATAACACTGGGTAAACATGGAAAGGATTTAGGAGCTTTGCTCCATTAAAAAGACAAAAAATTGAGACAACATTTTAAAAACTGAACAATATAAAATATGCATATTTTGTACAATTCTTTTCCCTGTGCTATTAAAGAGATAGCAACACTAGAAACCTTGCAAAAAAAGAGCTAACAAGTTCACCCGAAGCATAAAGAGCATGTCCTAAGATGACAGGATAAGAGAATTCTCTGTTTAAGACTAAAAAAGTTGAAGGCTATGTAGTCCTGCTTATCTAAGGATCTGATAAATAAACCAACTATGCTGGATGAACACTGTGAATCATACAAGTAGAGGGAAATAGTTGAAATTAGTGGTGAGACCGTTCACACTAGGGCGGTCAGACTAAACATCATTACTTGAAATGTAATTTGAATTTATTTAAATGACGTATTCAAGGATAAAAGCTGACATTCAATTTTGAACAAATGATTGTTTTTTTTACCCACACTAATTTTGACAGAGTTACTCCAGACAAGCAATATCAAGGCTACAGTTTTTTTTTTTTTTATAAACAGATCTGTTTTTGCACTTCACTTTCATTATCATGTGGTGGGCTGGCGCCTTGCCTAGGATTTGTTCCTGCCTTGCGTCCTGTGTTGGCTGGGATTGGCTCCAGCAGACCCCCCGTGACCCTGTGTTAGGATATAGCGGGTTGGACAATGACTGACTGTATGACTTTCATTATCAGTCTTTTTAGAATTTTGAACGATTAATTTATTATCTTCATTAAAAAAAACTTACACCCTAAGGTGTGCTACTGCTTTTCACTTTGATCTACAGTGCTTGTATACGCTTCTCAGGTGCCCTAAATGTATACTTTTGCATCTGATTATGTCTCACTCTCTCTCAAACCTGAGATTCATGACTTTCCCATTAAAGGAAATGGGGAAAAAAAACTGTCATAATTCTGATTTTCCTTTTATTAGAATTCTTTAAAATTCTACTTTAAAGACCTTTGTCAATGTCAGTCACTATGTTATGTACCACAATTAGCCTACGTCTTATGTGGCTACTAATTTTGACACATAAAACCTTACTTTGGCATACTTAAAATTATTCAGGCCACCTTTATTACAATATTGTTATATCTGCAATGGAGAAAAAAAGTAGACAGATTGTATACACCCCGACTTCTCACTTTGACAATCCTGCTTTTCTAGGTGAGTCCGCAGGTGCCAAATGGATTTTTATTCTGAATGCCACAATATAAATGGTACCCTGCTGCTGCCCATTGGACATCTCCAAAATAATAAAACAAGTCTGCCTTCAACATGCCTGCTTCTTTCCTACTCTTTTACTTCCGTTGCTATTCTCACCTTGTCACATTCTTACTAACTGACCTGTATTCTTACTTTCCTATCAGGACAGAAAGCAATAAAAGTAGAAACAAAAATTCTTAAATCCTTAAAGACCACATGCACCGACTCTGCACTTCGCTATGCTGCTACACATGTGCTGCATCTTGAGGTGCTTCTGTAAAGCCTGAATCGCTTATGCCAATGCTGCATAGTCCCATTAGTAGCACTCAGCTGGTGTCTTGCTACAAATGTATTATGATGTGTCTTGCTGGCACAAGGACAGGTGTGAGTAATGGGATGCAGGGTTAGGGTGAAGCCCAGTGGAAAGTAATTTTTGTGAAGGCAAAGGACACTTCCATAGAAAGAGGAGTGACAGGGGTGAAAGATGGTGCTTCCATGCCAATCGCTGAGACAGTTTAAGATTTTGTTACCCAGCTGTCAGTACTAGATGGAAAACAAAACAATGGTGCCGATGCCTCCCCTTTTAAAAAAACAGTTGTAGGAGTTCCACTAGTATTTTTTTTTTTTACTGGTGATGATTGTTCTCACTGTGAATGTTACCATAATAATAAAGTATAAAAAAAGTATATACAAACATTCATACATACAGAATTGCTAACCTTAGTTCAAATATTTACTTATTTTTCATTTAAATATATAAACATTATTTCTGGCTAATTTAACAGGCCTAATTCAGACTAGAAACAAGGAAACAATCTATCTTACTAAACCACAGTTAATATATGCACGGTGGACACACCGAGGCGCATGCGCACTGCGGCCTTGGCGCCCGCCCCAGAATCCAGAGTCAAACGCAGCGGCTTTCCAAAACGCGGCGGCTTCCCAGAGTCAGTAGGTGGCACCCGAACAACACAACCTCTGAGCGCCCAAACAACACAACCTGTACAGTCAAACGCAGCGGCTTCCCAAAACGTGGCAGATTCCCAGAGTCAGTAGGTGGCGCCCAAACAACACAACCTGTTTACGCCCAAACAACAGCACCTGTAAACTAGACTTGCTCTAATCCACTGTGCCAGTAATGTAGATCACATAACGGTCATTCAGTTTGGCGCCCGCCCCGGAGTCCAGAGTCAAACGCAGCGGCTTCCCAAAACGCGGCGGCGCCCGCCCCAGAGTCGAACGCAGTGACTTCCCAGAGTCAGTAGGTGGCGAGCAAACAACACAACCTATGAGCTACACTTGCTCTAATCCACTGTGCCAGTAATATAGATCACATAACGGTCACAGACTCTAACCTAGCGGCTTCCCAGACTCAGTGGCTGGCACACGAACACCACAACCTGTAAACTAAACTTGCTGTGCTCCACTCTGCCAGCAGTCGGTGTCAGCAAAGGCAACGGAATCACGTCTCCACAAAACGAAACCGCTTTATTACAGATATGCTTATGGAATTAAATGACATTTCCCCAGACGCACCCACCCTCCATGATATGTCATCCATCCAGATATCGGACGGAACAGACACTGATTGCCATTCTTGGATTTACGATTCGCTAGCGAATCGCGGGCTTACTTGTACACACAATAAGTTGTGGAAATTTCAAAGACACTATAGATGTACTGTATGGTTGAACTATGATATTTTACAAAAATCAGATCAGCCATCCTAAAGGGCTTGACCTACTGAAATGGTCAAAAAAGGACAAAACTTTACACACAGACAAAAACAGATATTGTAAAGAAAAATCAGGACTCACATCTTTGTCTCCTTTCTTCTTCCTGGTCTGAACAGACAGAGATTCTACTTCACTCTCAAACTGGTCCACCTGCATATTCAATGTATCTATTGTATTCTAATAGAAAAAAGAAAAAAAAACATCTACTTCTCAACCACGGATATCAGGCATGTTAAGTTCTTGAGGTATAATCTGTTCATTTGTTATTTCCTACTCACTGCAAGCCACTGCCCCACTTCCTCCTTTTCCTTCTGTGCAGGGTCTACTTTCTGTGCCAGACCCAGACCCTCTTTAGAGTAGGCCTTTGTCTTTGTTTCACGCTCTACAATCTTAAACCGCTCCATTTGCTGTTGTACGAAAGGAATGTAGAAAGAAAACAGTTTATATTTTCTTAAACTCTTTACATCTTATTTATACAATCAATAAAACTTTCACTTTAAGAGCATACTAGCAACACAAAAAATGTTTTTACCGTTTCTATTAATTTTCTGTTTTCCACAAGCTGCCGTTTATCTTTTATTTCATTAGAAGCCACCCACGTTTTAATCTGGTCCCGTAATCTCTGTTTAAAAAAAAAAAAAAAAAAAGTTTAATTAATGTACTCCTTAACTTTTAGTAACAACAAAGAATATTGATATTTCTGCTTATAGCAACAAGCATGTTAAAAACACAGACCTCTTCTTGACTCTACTGGGATAACTCAATCTATACACTTCCACCATAAATACTAATGAACACACTTGGGGATCTAATGATACCAATTTGGTCATAAAATGCCAAGAAAGCCATATAAAACCACCAGAGCAATGATCCCAATTTAGTTATCCCATTCATTACCAGGCTGACTAACACACACTTAACTGAAACAAAAAACTGTAAGGGCTAAAGAGACAGTCATCTGGTTCACTGTTCATGGGGAGATCTGCCCGTCAGCTTCAATTTAAATAAATGTGTGATAATAATGAAAGCTTTTCAGGGTTTAGAATTTATGAAACAAGACACCACACGGGAACACCTAACTATGCTTTAATCTAGTGTAAGATCCTGGATAAAATTCAGATATGGACAAATCTGAACAAATAAAAACAAATAATGTTTAATAGAAATAAAGTCTTGCACATTTTTACAAATAAAAATATTCACTATAAGTACAAAATGGGAGTGTGAGGTTAGGAGGCACACTTATTAAGAAAGGATTGATAATTATTAGCAGGTTAGCTAATAGGAGGTTACATTTTATAGCAAACTTTGTGGGGTGTAAATCTACAAAGTTTAGTATCATATAGTTTTAAACCCAAATCTTGAATAGCATGTGCACTGCAGCACTGGAAACCGACTAGAAAACAGCTCCTAGACCAGGGGTGCCCAATGCATCGCTAGCGATCGACCGGTAGATCGCAAAGGTAGTGCAGGTAGATCGCGCTTCATTTAAAAAAAATTTTTTTTAAATGTTAGTCTATCATATATCCTCCCTATGGCATTTTCCGCTTGATTGACATACAGGGCGGCCAGTCTGAGATCTCTTTTCTTCTAACACACTGGTCATCCTGCACGCACGATCAAATGCGCGAGCTACTGCAAAACTCTGGCTGTGATCTAGTTAGCCTTCCAATTTATATCAACTAAAGAAGGGATTTAAAAAAAAATTTTGTTTGGGGAGGGTATGGGCTGGACGTGGAATTGGAAGAGGATTTTTTTTCTCACAATGTCACAATCGAGGTGTGTTTGTCTGATCTGTCAATCTATCCCTGCTATTCCAAAGAAGAAAAATGTGGAAAGGCACTTTCGAACTGTTCATAAAAACTAAGAAACTGAGTTCCTTCCGAAAAGCGATCTGAGAAAGGAGAGGGAACTAAAATCGTAGTTAATCGGACAGCCGTCATTTTTCACTCGGCTGAATTCAAAAGCAAAGGCAGACATACCGAAGCATCGATCCGGGTGAGTCACTCGATCATTAGATGCAATGGAAGGCGTGTGCGCAACTTGACAGCATACGCTACACAGAGCAGATTGAAAATTGCCTGTCAGACTTTGACAGACAGTTTCAAGGCTCAGCTTTACTTGAGCCAATCGCTACATTTAAGTGCTATCCATTTAGGGAAGATGTTGAGGGTGATTCACCCACATCAAAAATTGTAACACTGTTTCACCTACAACTCCTCTACAGTGGTGGATGAGATTTTGAAACTACAGGATGACATTCAGCTGAAGTCTGGGGCTCTTGGACAGTTTTGAAACTTACTCACAGAGGAAAAGTACCCAAACATGAGGAAATGTGCTACCTCCTTGACTGCATTATTCGGCTCTACTTATTTATGCGAGTCAGCCTTTTCGCACATGAAGATTATTAAATCCAAATACTGTAGTGACCATAAATGTATTGAATTGTTATTGTGCCATAAAGGTTATTCAGTTATGCAAGGAACAACAACATATATTTTATGTATAAAATATACTCAGTATATTTGGGGGGCCAAGTCAGTGTGAACCTTGGGTGCTTGTTGGTTGTAAAGATTTTATTTATTATGAACATGTTCTTCTTAAGTTTACATATGCTGGATTTATGTCCAAATGTCTGTTGTTGGCGTTCTCATTTGATAGCCAAGATTCGGCCAGCTCTCTGGCACTTTTGGTACTGGCCTTAAATCTTACTTGTACATTGTCCCAGTTAAATGTATGTCCTGTTGATTTAGTATGCATGTAGATCAGTGATCGTGAATCCTTTCTTCTGATGGCGTTGTGATGTTCATGTATTCAGCCCCTGGTAGGGGCTGAAAGCTCAGGAATAAAAACTACTTTATGATACGTGATTCATTTTTTCCCTTTGTGGATCTCCAGCTGCAAATATGCAAACCATATCTCAGACCTTCTCTTCCACACACACACATATATGTATATATACAGTGGAACCTCGGTTCACAACCATAATTTGTTCCAAAACTCGTAAACCGATTTGGTCGTAAACCGAAGCAATTTCCTCCATAGGATTGTATGTAAATACAATTAATCCATTCCAGACCATACGAACTGTATGTAAATATTTTTTTTTTTTTTAAGTTTTTAAGCACAAATATAGTTAATTAAACCATAGAATGCACAGCGTAATAGTAAACTAAATGTAAAAACATTGAATAACACTGAGAAAACCTTGAACAACACAGAAAACTAACACTGCAATAGTTCACGCTATAGTGCTACCAACCGCTGGCTAAAAACACTTTTTTTTTTTTTTAATGAGTTTTAAGCACAGGGAAAAAAATGAACATTTGAAAAAATCCGTAATTTAATAAACCACCAAGAAAAGTAACATTGCAACAATGCACACTACGAACTGATCGCTGTAAACAGAAGTGAAAACAAAATCAAGCCCAGTGCATTCTTTAACTGCCTTCTCTACCTTATGAGTCCAACCCTCTCTCTTGCTGGTGCTGCCTGTGTGTGTGCGTGGCTCTCTCTCACTGGCGCTGCCTGTGTGTGTGTGTGCGTGTGCGCACTCGGCTCTCTCGTGCTGCCTTTCTCTCACGCTGCCTCTGGCCTCTCTGTGTGTGTGTGTGTGTGTGTGTGTGTCACGCGCTCTCTCGCTCTCTATCTTGCTCGCTGCACAGGAAATGCACAGGGAGAGACTGAAACCGAAAGGAAAACTGGCTTGTTCGTATACCGAGTGTGTGGTCGTGAACCGAGGCAAAAGTTTTGCGAACTTTTTGGTCGTTAACCGATTTGTACGTGTACCGAGACGTTTGTGAACCGAGGTTCCACTGTATGTATATATATATATATATATATATATATATATATATATATATATATATATATATATATATATATATATATATAGCATTTTTAATGTAGGTAGATCATTTAGACCTGGTCATTTTAAAAGTAGCTCGCAAGCCGAAAAAGTGTGGGCACCCCTGTCCTAAACTTATCCCAGGTCTGCTGTGTATACTACAAACTGGAACAAAATGAGTTGAATTGTGTCATCTTAAGCAAACAAAGATTATGAGATGACATGAGTAAAACCTTTTGAAATGAAGAAGCAAGTAGGATACAATTTGTTCCCTTAAGATTAAATGATTCATACTCATTAAAGGTAAGTATTACATAAAGGTTAGAAAATATTTAAAAACATTTTTCATTTTTTTTTTGTTAATTGTCTTTGCAAAAGCTATTCTAATGGGAAACTTAACGTTTTAATACGAATGGCATATCAAGATCTCTGTTGGTGTCTAATGTTATCCGCGGGAGATGTACTACATTACCTTTCTTGGATACATCCTTCTTCAGAAGTAATTCGGGCAGTGGAAGACCATACGGTGCAAGCTATTCTAACGGGAAACTGTTAATGTTTTAATATGAATGACATCTCAAGATCTCAACAGTAATTCGGGCGGTGGAAGACCGTACGGTGTTAACAGTTGTAGATATTCTTCGGAATATTGTAAGTTGATGTCTATTTTCATAGTCTATTGATACGCATTTATCCAATTTGCCGTGTAACGGATCAACAATTTTCGCATTGATTTGTTTGACTTCATTGTTTCTCTCTGCTAGGATTGCTCGTGTATTCATTTCTTCTGTTGATAACCCTTTGGGATGAAATGCTTCAATAAGATTTGGACATAAGAAGTCTGATTTTATTGGGATCTTAAAGTTAGGAAAACATAAAAATTAAGAGCTAAGAGAGCAGGAAGTTTGTCTGTCAAAAGCATTCAGACAAATGAGAGGTGAGGGGGCCGGGTGCGCAGCTGAATATGGTTGAGAGGAGGGCGTGACTTGAAAAAATTCACATGGCCAAAGTTTCATCTCGTGGGACTTGAAATTATCTGTTTGAAAAAGTCTCGTCAGGATTTTCTTTTATAATAGGGAGATATTGTAATGTTTGTAGAGATCCTAATCATGCACATATGACAAGACTGATTATAAGAAAAGAACATTCACTTAAATTTGAAGTTATACAAGATGTTGAAGTGACAATAGGGCATAATTTCAGACAGAAGCCCATTTCTAATTGTACCATCACCAATATGAAATCTTGTATTCTTTTTGGTCGGAGCACCAGATCATACTAATGAAGATGTTAGTCTACTGAATGAAAATGAAACTATTCATGGTCCAGTGGTAGACAATTTTGTTAACTGGTGTGAAGAGTCTTTTGTACACCTAAAAGTTACAAAAATCAAAGAACCTATAATTGATTTCAGCAGACACTCCATTTGCCCACAAGAAATAATCATCTTGGAAAGGAAACTGGGTCTTTTAATATGAACCCTACCACTATATCACTCTTTTATAAATCTTGTACTGAGATTGTCTTTACTTTATACTCTGCTGGCCTCGTTCAAAAGTCTTAATGTCAGCAAAATAAAAAACACAATAAATCAAATACAAAAACAGAACAAAAAAATAAGATCTCAATAGTCTAATCTCAGAGACTTGTTTAATAAGCAAAAATTACAGAAAGCAAAGTATATTCTGTCAGAAGGAACTTACTCACTACATTCTTGTTGTAGTAATCAGGTCACAGGTTCAATGCTCCAAGGATAAAAAGTAAGTGGTTCAAACACTCTTTCATTCAGACTGGTATTAATCTTCTAAATAAGTAAAACTTTAATAAACATCCACAGGCTTAAATCACAGGATGAACAGTTAGCATTCATATCAATCATAAATCAAGTCCAAAAGTTGGTTTAATTTGTATGCCTAATATGTTTTAGGTATTGTTTCACTATAAATAAAATATAGCAATGAGCATAATATTTATTTGTACTAAGTTTATGTTGATGTCTTTGCTCTATGTTGCTGTGTTTTTAATGTTATGTTACGAGTCCCTCCATAAAATCTGCTGCCAAATCAAATTTTCCCCTTGGGAAAATAATTTAATCAAACTGAATAAATATTTTAGCTTTGTGGATAGCATATCACAATATCTTGTGATATATAATGTATAACTCTTATTTTTTCCTTTTTAAAATATAAAAAAATTGGAAAATTATTTTTTTTTCTGTAAAGAACAAAAACATTTTAAAGCTTTAAAAATCTTACACTGGATTTAACAACATTTGTCAGTTTTTTTTAAAAATGCAACTTTTCTGGCAGCTCTTATTATTCTTGTTAAAATTCATATATAAGTATAGTCATTTTAAACAAGCACATACTTATTGCAGTTCAGGAGGATGCTGGTAGTGCCACAGAAAGAAGAAGCTGATAATTCTTTCTTTGAAAAATAGTTTAAAAATAAATAAATAATAAAATCTGTACTAAGCACTGAGTAAAAAGTTGTTGCCAAGGTTACAGAAAATCTTCAAGAGACAGTGATTAAAGAAGGATTGGATCCCCTAGTTTAGTGCCTAAAAATGAGACCTGCTTCCCTTTGAAATCAAAATTCTCCTGAAGTAGTTGAATGTGTGTATAATGTGCACATTCTCTGTACAAAGTCTGTACAAGATGATTTATGCCATCATTCCTCAAAGAACATTTCTGAGAGCTAGAAAAAGTAAAAAGCAAGAGCGTAAGATTCTTAAGTAGACTGAAGCAGGATTCTTTCACTTCCAATATTTAATTTGTATGACCGACTCTCAATTAGACAATACAACCAAGATGAGGAGGTTGTGTTACCAGCATCTAGGGCATGATGTATTTCTGTGTGCTGGCATACTGATTCATCAACTCAGTGAAATAAAAATACCCAGTTTATCTTGTTCCCTTCTAACTCTAGGTTTCTTGATTGGCAAAAAGTAGTTCTTTTTCTTAAAGGCAGGTGCAATGCTGCCTCCTTAGAAGAAAATCTGATGCTATGGGTAGTGTTACAAGACATTCAATCTACTGGAAACAAGACAGCCCCAAGAAGGAACTCATGTAAACAATATGTAGAGCACTACACACCCAGCTCTTACAGAGAAATTGTAGGCATAGGATTGTCAGTACATAAAGTGTTACTAGTGGGAATTCTAGCCTAGTATGAATGTAGTAAAAATAAGGCTTGACCTTTACAGAAGTTTTGAGGCTGGGCTATTAGTGTTTAAAAACACCTTAAAACACAGCACCCAATGACTCTAGATACCGAGGTTAGTTGAGGCAAGGACTTTTAGGCAATTAGATAAGCCCTGTCATCAGATATACATGGCTTCAGAACCTATACTGAGGCACACTTCCTTGTATGTTTACTTTATTTAAATAAAAAAACACCATGTTTATTTATCTGACCTCTTTGGCATTACAGTAAGTACTGTAAGTGGCAGGACTGCAACAACCAATTTCTGAAGTACATGTATGCAGCTTTATATTCAAACATTCTGGAAGATGTAGCTACTGTCTGAGATGCTTCTTACAGGTGACTTTTATGCACTGTTCGATGCCCAAGATCTTCATCTTTTATGTATCACATACCTGAAGCTTTTTGATTTCCTTTTTGAGGTCAGCTTCATACTTTTCCTTCTGATTTGCATTTGCTGCGTTGTAAAGCTGAAAATGAAAAAAAAAAAATAGTGAACAGCATAAGGAAATCCAGGAAAACAGAAACATCAAGTATCTGAAAAGTAAAGACAGACAGACAGACAGACAGACAGACAGACAGACAGACAGACAGACAGACAGACAGACAGACAGACAGATAGATAGATAGATAGATAGATAGATAGATAGATAGATACTTTAACTAAAACTATTAATAATCTCTAGAGTGATTTTAATGGTTACCAGACTTTAATGCATTAAGCTCATTCGAACCAATGTCCTGCCTATCAGGAATACTGAAATACATAGCTAGCCATCAAAAAATATCTAATAAAAACAGCTTCAAACATCAACTTCTAATAAAAAAAGAAGTGCACATTCCTGTGCCAATAATGAAACAAGGGAAATGGCCTCTCTTTTAAATATAATTGGGTTAGATCAATACAGTAAGCTTTATTCACTTATGACTTTTTCAAAGCATAATAAAAAAAAGATACAATTTTGCATTTTCTACCTTTTGCCAAATATCTTCAAACTGTTCTACCCCTTCTGCAACCTTCTTCAAACACCGATCTATTTCACCTGCAATTAAAGAACAAAACTTAGAAAAAAATGGAAAATCAAACTGAATATATATATATATATATATATATATATATATATATATATATATATATATATATATATATATATATATATACACACGGTTTGGAACAAAGACACATTTTTTCTTGAATAACCCTTGGGCTCGACAGTTTAAAATTACAAATCAAACAATTTGGACATGATTAAAGTGCACATTGCAGGAATTAGTTTAATGATATCGGGATAAGTTTCGTACACACTATGCAGAAATGACATTTTTTGGTTCCACCATTACAGAGCACCATAATGTTTGTGCCAACTGGTATTACAGGTGTTTGTGATTATTCAGGTGTGTTTTATTGCTTCGACAGTGTAGGCATAAAATACTTAGGCTTGCTTCTACCTACAGACCACTTTTGGAGTCTGTAGTTGCCATTGTTCAACATGAAGACAAGAGCTGTTCCATGAAAGTCAAAGAAGCCATTATGATGCTGAAGAACAAGAATAAAACCATTAGAGACGTCAGTAAAACCTTAGGATTACCTAAACCAATTGTCTGGAATGTCACTAACAAGGAAGAATGCACTCGTGAGTTAAGTAGCTGCAATGGGACTTGGCAGGCCAAGGAAGACCTCCACTGGTGATGATGGAAGAATCCTCACTCTTGTAAAGAAATAGCCCTAAACACCTGTCCGACAGATCAGAAACAGTCTTCAGGAGGCAGAAGACTTCATGAACAGAAATACAGAGGTCAGATGCAAATCACTAGTTAGCCACAAAAACAGGTTGGTCAGAATACAGTTTGCAAAAAAGTAGTTAAAAGAGCCTGCACAATTCTGGAAAAAGGCCTTGTGGAAAGATGAGACAAAGGTTAACCTGTATCAGAGCAAGAGCAAAGGGTGGAGATGAAAATAAACTGCCCAAGATAAAAGGCACACCACCCTATCATAGTGGTTGGGGGTGTTATGGCTTGGGCATGTATGGCTGCCACAGGTACTGGCACACTTAACTTCATTAATGATGTAACTGTTGACAGCAGCAGCAAAATTAATTATGAGGTATACAGAAACATTGTATCTGCTCAAGTTCCTGTAAATGCCTCCAAATTCATTGGATAGTCCTTCATCCTACAACAAGATAATGATCACAAACATACTGCTAAGGAAACATAGGTGTTTTTCAAAGTTAAAAAAAATGGAAAATTCTTGAATGGCCATTTAATTCCAACAGTGCATGCCTTCCATATGCCAAAAGGAAATATTTAAGGGGGCAAGCCCCCAAAACAAGCAGGAGCTGAAGATGGCTGCATTAGAAGCTTAGAAGAGTCTCACCAAAGAAGACACATTCAGCACACAGGCTTCAAGCAATCAATGAATGCAAGGGATGAGCAACAAACTACTAAATATTATTGCTTTAAAATACTCACACCATTGTTATGTCCCAAACAATATGGTGTCTTGAAAAGGTAGGTCTATGTATAAAAAGTGTTTTAATTTCTGCATGGTGTGACCAAACTATGCAAATACCCTTAAATTAAAGTCTGTAATGTGCATTTTAACCACATCTGATTTGTATGATTTGTAATTTTAAACCATTGAGAAGGAGGATTTTGGGAGCATGCACTGATACATTAGAGGAGTAAATAAAGGATAAATGTGTCTTTGTCCCAAACATTATGGAGGGCACTGTATATATGTGTGTGTGTTTACATACACATACTCGCATATATAAGGCAACCTGCTATACCACTTCATTTCTATAATTTGCAGCCTAATTGTACCCTCTTCTTTGACTGGTATATCAACACCTGATTACGTGTAGCAGTAGAATTTCATATTCAGAGCTATGCATCCCATTTTTTGGTTCCTGATCTGTCATGCTTTGATTAGCTGCTTTCTGTATTTCTTCCACCTAAACCACACTAAAGTAATTGTTATTTAAACCTGACATGAAATGCATACATATAGCAATAATGTAGGACACAGCATTTACAAATGAGAAATTTTCATTTTAGTATTTTCTATATACAGTAACAAGTAATTTTTTTTAACTACAGCAAACTCTTCTGCAGCAATGTGCATTACGAATTTGCTCCAGATCCAACTACATTACAGCATACTAAAAGTAAGCTTGATGTGATGGCACTTCTCAGACACAAGCAAGAGATTATATTCGAAAATAATCTTATTCGTATTTTTCCCGACTTCTCACCATCAACAGCTGCAAAACGCAGATCCTACAACGACATTAAAAGGATGCTACGGGAAGCCGATATCAAATACAGCCTCTTGTATCCTGCCAAACTGAAAGTGGAAGTTCAAGACGGACATTATATTTTCTTCAGCAAAGAAGAAGCTGAAAAAGAATTAAAGAAGCTGTTTCCGACACTTTTTTTGAAAGTTAATTAAAATTAAAGAGCCGTATTCTATCAAGGCACGGGAAAGACCCATGATCTGATCGCTGGATCCATGTTTAAAGAGACTGGTATTATAATTATACATCTCTTATTCTCTTTTTTTTAATTTTTTTTTTATCTGGACTTTATATGTTATATGTTTATGTTTTAATCAGAGTTATAGAGTTATAGACGTGAGTGTGAAAATGTGGAAGTGATTAAAGTAGGATTCATTTTATTTATTTATTTTTTTATTTCTTTTCTTTTTTTTTTTTATTTTTATTTTTATTTTTTTTTAATTTATTTATTTATTTTTTTTTTTTATTTTACTATACCTTAAAGTAGACTGTTTAACTTCATACCCTTGGTTTAATGCTTGTTCTACTATTTATACAATTACCATTATACTATTACAGTATGAATTACCAGGTTTATCCTGGACTAGTTTTTAAAATCACTCCCAGGGTTGTTTTTTTTTTTTTTAACCTTAATATCTTAACTTAAAAGCGCTGAAGATTATTTCAAGATTAAATATTGTTAATGAGAACATTTTCGGCAGATAGTATTAAGGATTTAACTGTAAAAGATATCTCTGTTTTAATTCTGTAACGCCGCTGCAGGGTGGGGTTTGTTTTGTTTTGGACGTGCTCTGTCTCTTCGTATGTCAGAGGACTGGAACATCGCGAAGTGGGGTCTAGCCTCATGTGGGGAGGCAAAATGGGGGGGGGGGGGGGATAAAGGGGGGAGAGAAGGAGAGCAGGTTATATCTAATCTATTCTTATAATCCTTATAATTATAAATATCAATGCAGCAACAGGCTAACATGCAACAACTCCTGGGGAATCTTGAAACTAAGATTAAAACTGCCATATTACCAATTAAAACTATAAAATGACATTAAAAACTCAGAATCAATGTCTCCATGATGGGACAGTTAACTTTGTGAGCTGGAATGTTAAAGGCCTGAATCACGAATTAAAGAGAAAGAAAGTATGCTCTCACCTAACAGGCTTAAACGCTAAAATAGTATTTTTACAGGAGACCCACTTACTAACCAAGGATCAGTTCAGATTACAAAAAGACTGGACTGGCCAAATGTTCCATTCTAGCTTTATAAAGAAAACTAGAGGGGTGGGAATTCTCATACATAGAACAGTTCCATTTGTAGCATCAGAGGTAGTGTCGGACCCTGAAGGGAGATATGTGATGGTCATGGGCAACTTATATAACAGTAAAATGATTTTGATAAATGTTTATGCACCCAATGTTGATGATAAGGAATTCATGCAAAATCTATTTGCATCCATTCCCAGTGTGAACACTCATAAAATTATAATGGCTGGGGACTTTAATTGTGTTTTAAATCCACTCTTAGATAGGACTCCTGTGACAGGGGGGACGACATCTAATACTGCAAAGATAATTACACAGTTTTTAAATGATCACAACTTATCAGACCCCTGGAGGTTTCTTAACCCAAACTCAAGAACATACTCGTTCTACTCACCAGTGCATTATAGCTACTCAAGAATTGATTATTTTTTTATAGATAATAATTTCCTGCCTACAATTAAATCATGCAAATATGACACAATTGTTATCTCTGACCATGCCCCTCTAGTCTTGGAGCTAAAATCAATAAGCCCCTCGTACTCACCTCGCAGATGGCGTCTTAACCCTCTTTTATTGGCAGACGAGAACTGCACAGAATTTATATCCAAACAAATCAGCTTCTTCCTAGAGACAAACACGTCTACAGAGGTTTCTGCAGGAACACTCTGGGAAACTCTAAAGGCCTTCCTAAGAGGCCAGATTATTTCATATCTTTCCCATAGAAATAAATTAGAAACCAAGAAAGTGTCAGAGCTAAGAAATGAAATTACTAGAATAGATGAAGAACAAGCCAGGCGTCCAAGTGAAGCTCTTCACAGGAAAAGGCAGGCCTTGCATACAGAACTTAACATCTTAACAACTAAAGAAACTGAACAACTTATTTATAAGTCTAGACAGCATTACTATGAACACGGAGAAAAAGCTAATAAGCTTTTAGCTCAACAAATTCATAAACAAGAAGTTCACAATGCAATACCAGTAATCACCAACAAGAATGGAGAAGAAATCATCGACCATAATAAAATAATGCACACATTTAGAGATTACTATAAGTCTTTATATTCCACTGAGCCCAAAGAAGACAACACGCAATCTAATGCATTTCTGGATAATTCACAAATACCACAAATAGATGCTTTAAGTGCTGAGGAACTAGATAAACCTCTAACGCTAACAGAATTACTAGACGCTATAAAGTCACTACAAAGCGGGAAATCATCAGGCCCTGATGGTTACCCCGTAGAGTTTTATAAGAAATTCTCCACTCAGCTAGCTCCACTCTTATTGGTAACATTTACAGAAGCTAAAGACCACCAAATACTACCTCAAACATTTCGACAAGCATTAATCACCGTCTTTCCTAAACAAAATAAGGACTTGTTACAATGTGCATCATATAGACCAATTTCACTCCTGAATAATGATGTTAAGATACTCTCAAAAATCCTAGCTAGAAGGATGGAGAAAGTGCTGCCCTCGGTAATATCACAAGATCAAACTGGATTTATTAAAGGCCGACATCTATCTTCAAATCTCCGACGCTTGTTTAATGTTATATATTCACCAGCAAAATCAAACACCCCAGAGATATTACTATCATTAGACTCATAAAAGGCATTTGACATGATCGAATGGAATTACCTTTTCACTGCATTGGAGAAATTTGGGTTTGGCCCGAATATTTGTGCTTGGATTAAACTACTGTATACCAGTCCAGAAGCTTCAGTTTGTATTAATAAAATTTGCTCAGACTACTTTAAACTAGAACGTGGTACCAGACAAGGATGTCCCTTGTCGCCACTGTTGTTTGCAATCGCTATTGAACCACTGGCGGTTCACTGCCGAAATTCTCATCAGATAAAGGGGATTGTCAGAGAAGGACTGGAACAGAAAATTTCTCTATATGCAGATGATATGGTCTTATATATATCGGACCCAGAAAACACTGTCCCTGCTGTTTTAACAGCACTAACAGAATTTCAAAAGATATCTGGTCTTAGAATTAATCTGAATAAAAGTATACTCTTTCCAGTGAACTCACAAGCATATAATATTAAATTAGACACCCTACCTTTTACCATAGCAGATCAGTTTAAATACCATGGGGTAAATATCACAAGTAAACATAAAGCTCTTTATCAACAAAATTTTGGCGTCTGTATGGAAAAAATTAAGCAAGACTTGCATAGATGGTCAACCCTTCATCTCACTCTAGCCGGAAGAATTAACAGTGTTAAGATGAATATCCTTCCTAAACTTCTCTTTTTATTTCAAAACATTTCAATATATATCAATAAATCGTTTTTTAAACAGTTAGATTCAATAATAACCTCATTCATTTGGAACTCAAAACACCCACGTATCCGAAGAGCGACCCTACAAAGACCTCAGGCAGAAGGTGGCATGGCTTTACCTAATTTTCAGTTTTATTACTGGGCAGCAAACATACAAGCCATAAAAACCTGGACACAAATAAATGCACATACACAGGCTTGGTCTGCAATAGAAGTAAAATCCTGTAGTACTTCTTTATATTCCCTGCTTTGCTCTCCAATAAATGAAAGTTATCGCAAATATACTAATAACCCAATTGTGCTTTACTCACTCAGAATATGGAACCAAATTAGGAAGCATTTTAAGATGGAAAATCTTTTATCAGTGGCACCTTTGCAAGGGAACCACCTCTTTCAACCTTCGCAAGTATATCCAGTTTTTAATACCTGGAAAAGTTTTGGGATTAAAATGCTCAGAGATCTTTATATAGACAACATATTTACATCTTTTGAACAATTACGTTCAAAATTTAACCTCCCAGCTACACATTTCTTTTACTATCTTCAAATTAGAAATTTTGTTAAACAGAAATTGCCCGATTTCCCCCACCTTGCACCCTCCACAATGCTGGAAAAAATACTGCTCAATTCCGAGGAAACAAACACTATTTCCGCAATATATAAAATCTTATTAGAGTCCCTACCTTTCAAAGATCCAAGAGGATATTGGGAAGAAGATCTCTTAATCAATATATCAGAAAAGGAGTGGAAGGTAGCAAAGCAGAGAATTCACTCGAGTTCTATATGCGCAAAGCATAGAATTATTCAACTAAAAATTATATATCGAGCTCATCTGTCTCGCTTAAAACTGTCCAAAATGTTTCCAGGCCAGGATCCAACCTGCGAGCGCTGCAACCAAGCTCCTGCCTCACTGGGTCACATGTTCTGGGCCTGCACCAAACTAACATCATTTTGGACAAAAATTTTTAAGTGCCTCTCAGACAGCCTTAGTATCACAATCCCTCCTAACCCACTAACAGCTGTGTTTGGTGTCCTTCCAGATGGACTTGAATTGGAGAAGGACAAACAAACGGTGATTGCATTCACTACACTCTTGGCACGCAGACTTATTTTGTTAAATTGGAAGAATCCTAATTCTCCTCTTATAAGTCAGTGGGAAACTGATGTTTTATATTATTTGAAATTGGAAAAAATCAAATTTTCAGTTAGAGGATCTGTACAAAATTTTTTCAAAACTTGGCAGGATTTAATCAATATTATTTTAGAATAAGAGAATTAACTATTATTGTATTTAACTCCCTTCTCCATCTCTTATTTATATAGATATTTACTTCTCCCCTTCTTTTGTCTAATGTTGCCTTATTAAAAAGCTGAAAGAAATTTTCCTTTAGCTAAGCTCTCCTTCTCAGGGATGGGGTTTGATTTGTTTTCAAATTTGTTGGGTTATAAATGGATCTGTTTGTATGGAATGATTACAATGAAAATTAATAAAATAAAAATATAAAAAAAAAAAAAAAAAAAAAAAAAAAAAGCATACTAAAATAAGCTTTAATATTTTCCACAGGTGTCAAAATGGCATTAAATAAAAAACAGTAGAAATACATGTAATGGATAAATTAATTCATGTTTCTTAGTACAGATAAAAAAAAAAGTGCAAAAATAACATTTAATCTGTTGTCCCTTGAATAGCAGTGAAAGAAAATTAATCTGCCACTGTGAGACAGGGAATAGCCTTTAAAAATAGGTATCAAAGCAAGAGTAATACTTCTGCTGCTCTTAGAAAATGAACAGTTACTGCTGTCAAGCTCCTGTAAGTACTAAGCTTCTTATGTTATCATTACACAAATTGAGTTTGGAGTCAGTAGTGTATTAGGGATGTCACGACACAAGAATTATATAATTGCTTCCAGTAACAGTGAAATTATACGATACTTGATACCTATTTGATACCATGGCAAAAACAGAAATCCCATTCAACATATTCTCAACCATTAAAAAAAAAAAAAAAAAAAAAAACTATGTATGAACAAATAAAACATCAAAGAAGGCATGTAGCCTTCAATTAACTAAACAGCCAATTATTTTTTTTTTTAAAGTATACTCCCATTACTCAAGTGAAAAATATTGCGCTTTCAATGTGTTAACACTCTATAAAATGGGGGTATAGCCTTCAAGTAGTTACGCAACTATAATTTAAGTAAAATAGTTACCTACATTCATAAATATTGAAATATAATTAACTTTCTTTTGCACAACTTTCCATTAGAAGTGCCACGCAAAAAAAAAAAAATTAAAAATAAATATATGGATCAAAATAAGAACACGGACCAACTGATTATGTAATGAACTATCAAAATAATCGCCATGACCATATTCTGCACTCAAAATGCTTGTTTAGTAATGTGAATGTGACTGAATGGAAAACATCAGCATCTTTAAACTTTTTTTTCTCTTTTTCCTTTTTGGGATACTATACAGTTGAGGCCTTAAGTTTACATACACCTTGGCTAAAATCCTTCAAACTCAAAATTCCTCAACTTCACATATACACCAAATACCAAATAATTAATGTGTTTGGTCAATTTGAGTATTTACTTAATCTCCAATAGATATTTTCTCTAAATGAATGACTTAAGACACTGATTTATTCAGAAAAAGTTATTCCTCCAAGGTGGAAATGTCAGCAGATACCCTCTAATGTGAGGAATCAAATGGTAACATGTTTGGCTCTAACAGAAAGTAGCATCTCCAATTAAAGAGCTGTAGAATAGTACATGGATGAATGTCTGCAAGCAGCAATGAAGCACAGTGGTGGTTTCCTAGAGGTTTGGGACTGCATTTCCACAAATGGAGCTGGTAATTTAATCACAACTTGAAGGCCCGCTCACAGGCAGATTTATATCAACCAGTACCATCAGGGAGGCATCTCATCAGTGCTAAATTCATTCTGCAGCATGACAATGACCCAAAACACAAAGCCAAAATCATAAAAAAAACTATCTGCTTTGTTAAAAGAAACAGTGAATTCTGCAACAGATGGTAGAGCCCACACTGACCTCTAACCTCAACATCATTAAGCCAATCTGGGATTACCTGCAGAGACAGTATCAGCAGTTAAACTGTGGGAAGTTCTCCAAGACACTAGGAACAACCTACTATGAGAGAACCTACAGAAAACTGTAGCAGGGGTTACATACATATTGTTAAAATATTGGTAAAAGAGATCTGAATGGGTATGCTAACCAATACTTTTTCCAAGCTACACATCCTGAAGGCTTTCTAAAAGTCAGTCAAAATAAGGAAACCTTTTCCCGGGTGAAACAGACTCATCAAAGAAGAATCCAGAACTGGCGAGGTGTATAATGCGGAGTGAGCTTTTGTTAGTACGCCATTCCCTATTTACAGCTTCAATCAAATAACTGTTGGACAGATATGAAGTGCTGATTTGTACTTAATTGGGGTTTCTTAATATGGTAAAATTATGGGAATTGTTTGGGTTTAATACAGTAAAAATAACTAGAGGGAGTTATTGTTGGTAAAGACTTCTCACAGAGAGGAGGGGCACGAAGTATTAATCGAGTCTGCAGACTTTCTAGCAAAGGTTTCTTTGTATCACTATACTTAAGAATGTCTTTGCAGGGCTACCATACATAACTTGTATTTTATCTCTTTTGATATTTAATTGTTATACTTTCTTTAAACGTTTACGAGGGTTAAGCGAAGGAAACAAAGAAGGAGAAGGACTAACTTAACTCTTTGAACTTTTTTTTTTTAATCCCTCTTAAATATGTGGGACCTTATGGGACTCCTAGGTTACCCATTAATGCACTTGGGAGTGAGTTACAAACTTGCATACAAGCGTGCCTAAGGGAATTGTGGCTGTTTTAAAATACTTTACAGTATTTTTCCCACAAGTGCCCAAGACTTTTGCATAGTACCATACACAGCAGTCACCTCAAGCAAAAATAATGGCAATATGTGCACTTCTGGATAAGAACACTTTAATAACACATTATGATATTAGTTCTTAATATAACATTAACAGAATTAAAACTCACTCTTCATATAAAATCAGGATATTAGTATTTCAGTTGCTTAGCTGTTTGATGTGTTTCGTCCATTATTTTTTATCAGAACCCAATTGTGGGTTCTTCCTTTTTTGTGGAGGGATACAAACAAATCTGTATGAGTCTAATTACAAATAAAGGAGTCAGAGTCAGTGGTACCATAAACTGAGGAGTCAAAGTTGAAGTCAAAGGTTTTGTTTGCCGACTCCTTACACCTAGCCCCCATGGTTGCCAAAATTACATTTTGCTTTTCCCTGAAAACACCTCCTTAACTCAAGAATTTTTTATTGACATGTACAATTGCCAATCCAATCTGCACCCCCATCCTTCTATATGGTTTACAATTACATGCATGTATGCCCTCGCCCATACCTCCCACACTCTTCAAAAATCTTTTCATATACAATCGCATCTGCAAATGAAAGGAGCACATACTACTAACGATAAACACCAAAAAGAAATACTTGAGTGAACAAAGTAAACAAATACAAAGATAATATACACATAGGACTTCTGATACATCTAATTAGCCAATGACACTATAACTGAGGCCCTTCCTCTTATGACATTTCCCGGGTGAAGCCAAGTAACATAGCTAACTTTAAATAAACCAGATCTGCTGAAGGTGCCACATCTTATAATACGAATTTGTGCAGCAACTCCTAAATTACATTTTGCTATAGCTGCAGCATCACCACTGTCAACTATTTTCTTATGTAGCTTTCCTTAAGTTTTCACTCATGCAGATGTGAATATGTCAAGCAATTCTGCTACTTACAGTGAGACACAGCGATACTGCCAAAAACTAGTACTGATATGTAATGAATTTTGGCATCAACTTGGCACAAAGTTTCAGTTCTTGCGACAGACCTTGTCTATATTTAAATTCCAAAGTATTGGATTGAGATAGAATGATTTATAAACACATTCTCAATGTTCTATGAAAAAACTAATAAGATGCATTATACAACTTTTTTTTTTTTTTTTTAGAATTAGAATCAATAGATGGAAGGATTCTGTGGTCAGATTAGACAGCCCAGCAAGGACTCTACTATAGAATGTTCACAAGGAAATAGGTGAACAGCTGGCCTAGGTCTGCCGGACTGTGACTGACATTGTGCTATAACTGACCATGGACCCCAAGAAAGATTCACTTTCTTCAAAACACTACTGATTGAAGTTTTGGTTTTCTACCTTTCTGTTGTAAACTGGCCATAGTCCAGTAGCTTAGTTAATGGACAGGTATTGTTAGGTTTCCTTACGTTAAATAGTTTTGATTTGCTTTTTTTTCCCTGTCTGTTTAAACAAAAATTCATCTTTATGTAATTAAGCTTATTATGTAATTTGTAAAGTTTGTAAATCAATTTGCCTGCACACTTGTTACAGCACTCTGATCCTGCACTCAACAATGGTACAACTGTAATTAAGCAATAATAGCAAAAGACTTACTTTACTAATCTTTACAATTTTTACCTTTCCGCTTAAACTATGTTCTGAAAATACTTCAAAGATATGATGTTATTCATGAGTCTTCCTGAAGTATATAAAAATGAAGTTAATAAAAACAGAAAACCTACCATTACATGTGTATTCAAGTTTATAAAAAATAAAAAAAGTACAGAAGTACAGTTATCCTCACACAACAATGGAATCTTGGCATGAAAATAATGCAACACAAACTAGTAGTTAAGTTAAAAGATATTTGTTCTGATGTTCAAATGATAGTCGAGGGTAATAGAAGGAAATTCCACATGTAGCATAAAATAAGCAAATAATAAACAAATATACATTTCTGGCAAAGTTCTAAGATTTATTTCACCATTTAGAGATGGCACCACACATATGTATTTCAAAGAACTTCTATTTTTTCTGTAAATGTGACATGAAGTCCTCAATTTTGAAATTGCCATTGTCTGAAACCCCAACACTGTAAAGAACCATTACACTGAAAAATTATTGTATTTAATACAATTTTAACAAAATTAAATTATATTTTCCATCCATCCATTTTCCAAACATATTGCCTTAACCATCAATTATAAAATTCCTCTTCCATGTGTAACAAAAATGACTCAAGAGAATATATTGCAACTTGAATCCTAAATTGTTAATATACCAATAAATGCATTTATGCAGTAGCAATAAAGCATTGCACTGATGCTGCAATTTATCAAGAAGCTAAAGAGAAAAATTTACTAAAAAGAGAGAAATTAAGTGTTTTCCACATTGTTAAAGGAGTTAAACTGTAAGCAAAAATTGTATGTGAGAAATGCTCCTAGGAAAACATTTATAAAATGCTAGCAAAATAGCCACGCTTCACAGCGGAGAAGTAGTGTCTTAAAGAAGTTATGAAAAAGAAAAGGAAACATTTTAAAAATAACATAACATGATTGTCAATGTAAATGTCGTAGGCTTATTTTAATATTGAGTGAATTTGATGATTGTAAAGAGTTTACTTTATGATTGTAAATGTTGTGTATGAGAAATGCACATTTTTAGGATGTAAGGATCTCTTTGTAAACGACATTTGCAGTTCTGCCCTCGGGCTGTAAAATGACCAAGCTGTCTGCTGAGCTTATGTTGAGCATGCAATGTACAGTTGGCCATGTGAGAAGCAATCTTGTGTCCAGTCAATGCCGACCTTTTTTTAAGAGTCCGGCCCTGTGACTTATTTATTGTCATAGTGAAGCAGACCCTTACTGGAAATTGGAGGCGTTTGAATTGGAATGGGAGGTCAGAGGGTATGAGAGGGATGCGAGGAATAAATCCAGTCTCCCCTGTGCCAGATCCAGTGAAGACAGTTGCCTCAATGAGGTTCATGTGCAGAGATTTGTTCTGAAGCCTGGTGTCGTTACAAAGGTTTGGTGGTTGTAAGATTCGTAGTAACATAATTGGTACGCCGACCTTCAAAAGTAGAGTATGCTGAGGCATGCCAGGAGGATTAAGAGTGTGTAGAAACTCTACTGGATAGTGCACCGCGTCCTCTAGTTCTACAACAGACTCGACAGACTTAAATGTTTTTGTTTTAGAAGTTAGTTGGTGAAGTAAAATGTTGTTTATATGTGAAGTCATGTCATATTTTGGTGTTGGACGTCTCATGGTTGAGGTAGAGAGCTATTCTTTTTCATGCAGATTTCATAGGTTGGGGTAAACATTTTCAGTAAGGGTTTGTAAGGTATTCACCAGGAGACAGAGATTGTTAGGAACATTGATTTTACAGTTCTGTTCAATTAAATTGCCATCACCTATTTTGATGAGGAGAGCAGCGAACTCTCCGGCTTTTCTGTCACAGTTCAAGTAAACCCTCATGTTTATTCTTAAGGTAAGAACGCTGATCCTAGGCCATACGTATAAAGACTTCAAACATGCTTTAACTTTGTCGGCGTGTGTTCCTCTTGAGACAAAAGAAGACATTATTTTCGAAAGTTCGTTATGGGCACGGCGCAAAATGAAACATACTTAACGTTTGTAAGTACAGTGTAAAGGATGAGCATGGAAAATTTGGGCTTCATATATATATTGGAAGTAGCAGAAATACTGAAGAGGGGTTTCCCCTAAAGGAATGAAATCGCCAAAAGGACAGGTCAGTTCTGAAGGTTCCTTACAGCATAATGGTGAGAACCCACAAAAAGAAGACGTTATTTTTGAAAGTTCGTTACAGGGCACGGCGCGAAATAAAACATACTTAACATTTGTAAGTACAGTGTAAAGGACGAGCATGGGAAATTTGGGCTTCCTACATATATTGGAAGTCGCAGAAATAGTGAGGAGGGGTTTCCACTATATATATATATATATATATATATATATATATATATATATATATATACACACACACACACACACAGTTTAGGGGGTACAACCATTTCCCCCTCTTGAGTCTTGCAATAGGACATGAAACATACCTAACTTTTATAATTACACTGCAAGGAATGAGCATGCGAAATTTCAGCCTCCCAAGTATATGGAAAGTGGGAGAATTAGTGATGAGTCAGTGAGGGCTTTGCCTTTTATATGTATAGACTAGACATTGAGCCCATTAAAATAACGGGCGCTAGAACAGTAGTGTATAAACATTAGTAGGAACAGTCTATATTAAATGGCAAGGGACCTTGACCTCATTCTGTTTCTTGTCTTAATTTTTTTTGTCAAAAAATATTTTTGCAAGAAGCCTAAAGTAAAATAATAATAAAAATAAAATAGAAACGTATATGACAATACAGTAAGTATAATTAATATTACATTTATCCTCTCCTCTGTGGATGTTGATTGATGTGTTGTGTCTGTTTGAAGATCTCCTATCCTGTCTCTCTTTATTTTAGCTCGCTGTGGCGTCTCTCCAGCAAGTACTGTGCAGTTCCCCAGCAAGTATTTTAATCTGTGCTGGCGTGCAGCTGATTATTGTATGTGTGGAGTCTCCCCAGCAACGGATTTTATGTGCGCGAAAATAAATCTACTTTTAAAAGTCACCCTATTGTAATATCATGAAAATTCCTATATTTAGAAAAACTCATTCAACGACTGACACTTTACCGGGCCAAGCTTCTTAATCGCAAATCTGACATCCTCAGAGTGAACACTTGCACAACAACAAACACTAATCCCACCTCTTTGGGGAAGCTAGTCTCCGCGTCTCAGTACCCGATTGGATTTTTCGTGCTTTATGTTTTAGGTGTTACCTCATTTACCAAAATCCAATTGGATCGGCCGCGCAATATTTTATAGGTCCTGCCCTCTCTGTCTTGTGTGACACGTGAGGCGGCCTTTGAAGCATCTGCTAGAGGCCGGTGACTCTGCCACTCATTCCGCCCTTCACTGTACTTCCGCCTTGTCCGTAATATGAGTTTAATTTTCTGTCACAACAGTGGGCAATCAGCAGAGTCTCCCCAGGAACTGATGTAATGTGTGGCGTGCAGCTGATAATCGTGGCTCTGGCGTCTCTCCAGCAAGTACTGTGCAGTTCCCCAGCAAGTGTATTAATCTGTGCTGGCGTGTAGCTGATTATTGTATGTGTGGCATCTCCCCAGCAACGGATTTTATGTGAGCGGCCACGAGTACCCAATCAGCACTCTCCCCAGCAATGATGTCCTTTATTAAAAAGAGTGCCCCGCGCATGCGCACTTCACCAGAAGACACACACACACACACATGGACGCACACAGGGATTTTATTAAAGAGGATAAGGTGGATATGCACTACATATCTTAAATAAAAAGCAGAAATTCTCTCTCTAATACTACAGTTAAGTTGGTTAGTCACTTATAAAAACAAAACGTTATGCAACTCTAAGGAGCACTACTTGCAACTTCAATATAAGTGGTGGATACTTGGAATTAGAACACTGCTGTATGACATCTACAGGGAAAGGTGACTATAAGAACAACTGGATCCTAACAGCCAAGGGTGAGAGTAGGTGACTACACTCATACCTGCAATTACATTAAAGTACTAAACTGACTACCAACTCTTATCTGTGGTAAACTAAAGAACAAAGAAGCTTAGAATCTACAGTAAAAGACTGCACCATCTACTGAAAAGAGAGATTTTAAAACAGATCTGTATAAGCATTTAGTGTTTACAGAGCTGTTAAAAAATAAGTGACGTTTCTCTCTGCATTGCTGTTTTTTTCCCCAAAACGTTTTGTTGGAATATCTGATCAAAATTAAATATGAAATAAAAGTGACTCCTGAGTGAACATAGCAAATTTCCAAAATCCTACTGCTTAAGAATCAAAGACCTATAATTCTCAATGTACCACTAAAATGATCCTTTGGACTCAATTTACTTGGTACACCACTCTCACTGCAAAAATTCCAACCAACCAGATGCTTCCTGTAGCGATTGATCAGTCTCTAACAAAATCATGAAGAAATTCACACCTAACTTTTGTTCTTGCAGCCGTACTTCAACTTGGTTATATCTGTGAGGTTTCAATCATGATTTCCTGATTTCAGATTAAGCCAGAACATGTCACTAAGATTTAGTTCTGCACTTTGACTAGGTAATGGCAATACTTTTTTCTTTCGACATTTTTATAGAACGTTCTGTGTTATGTTCAAATCACTGCCTTTATATATGATTAAGCTATAGCCTAGTTTCAAATTACAGCCACAAAGTTCAACATTTGAATAATTGGCCCACAAAGCACGGCTCCTGAACTCCTGTGGTGAGCACTTATGCTTTATAGTGATGTCTTTTCTACTTTATGTCTCTGCTATGGATTTCATTTTTAAACACTGTCTATCTGATGAAGACATGAAAATTAACCTTATCCAAGGCAATGATCTTTTTCTGAGACTCAATCTAACTTTTACACTATACTCTAAGTGGGATTCTGACAGGAAGTCATGAATAAAAGACCTCTCTTTAATGTACTCCTACAGCCCAAGAATATACTACTGGAGTACATTCACTGTGAAAAAATATTCAACAATGCAGAAAATCAGACCAGGGTCAAATATTTTTTTAACAGCACTAAAAGTTCATAGTGCTTTCCTTAAATAATAGAAAAGTGATGTAACAATATGTTTTAAAATGTATGTTTCCTGTACTCTATCCTCAAGGCAATGAATTTAAGACAAAAAAATGTAATTGAGACAATACAGAATGTCCTCTTTATTTTATGCTGCTCCGCTGCATATCTGCATTTATATTTTGAATAATATTTCCTATTTTTCAGTGAGTATTTAATTATTGTAACACATGGTCATCAAAAGTTTCTTGCTACATTGATATTGCATACTAAGGCGGTCACATCTATTGTATCTGAATTTTAAACATACTGAAATGTGTATTACAGTTTGAATGTCTTTATCCAGAGTTAGAATAATCCAGATGTTACCAGGTAACACTGCAAAATTTTTCACATTGCCTCTTTGTTTATGCACATCTGATTTGTGGTCTTCATTAAATAGCTAGCGTCATAAATGAAATGGCTACCCTTATGTTGTATGAGAAAGACACAACTTTTTCCTTTCAAAAGCAAACTGCTCTTTGCAGCCCATTATGGCTTGGCTCCACAATCTCTTTTCCTAATTGGAAAAGGAAAAGGCTGATCTTACTCATAGTACTGGAAGGCTGTTAATGTCAATGATGATAAAATTCGGTTTAATTTATTATTAAACACAGCAGTATTCTTTATTGAGTACAGGTACAGACTGTTTGCACAAGTTTCTAGCTATGATGCATGTAATTTATTAAAGCTTTGAGGGATGGTCTTTTAAGGATAAGGGAACACACCCTGACAGAAAAGAAGTGTTCTGCCAGTGCATAATAGGAGGGTTCTAATAGACCAAGGACCCGTCAGCCTGCTACAGCCAAGGAGGGCTGGTCATCTTGGGTTTGCTACTGGATTTTCCTCATTTAGGTAAAGATAGTATTGTTGGGGATGGCATACCCCACACAGCACTTTAAATACTGCTTTGTTTAGGAATCTACCTATGACCATGGTGAATAATACCTGGACCTAATTCTAGATGAAGTCTGATGGAGATGGGGTCACATACAAATGGGCTGGGAGCTAGTAGTTAGAACCTCACACGACAGAGGCAGAGGGTGTTTGGTTGCTAACAGCTAGGACTGAGTGGCAGCTCCTTTTGGCAGACCCCCCGTGTGACTGAGCAACCCCATTTAGGGACTGCACTGCTTACTCCAATTAAGAAATGGCTTAGAAAAGGTGGCCTAAAAACTGCCCACTAAAATTATTCCTGGATAGGTTACCAAACCTATCAGGTCATTCCATCTTTGTGGTCAAAATAAAAATAAAGACAGTAAGATGTATGACCTAAATTTAGCAACATGGAACATAAGGACTCTCCTGGACTCGTATGGCGGTTCTGACAGACCCCCATACAAGAACAACCCTTACTGCAGCTGGGCGGAGTCATTATAATATCGATATTGCTACCTTAAGTGAGATGAGGATCATGGATGAGGGGTCTTTAACAGAGGAAGTGATGGGCTATACCTTTGTCTGGAAAGGTTACCCCCACCCACCACCACCAAGTGGACAACTTCTGCATAGAGTGGGAATGGCCATTTAAGACTACACTACTACTAAGACTCAATGAAATGCCTGTTGGCATAAGTGAAAGACTAATGACCCTCCATATCCCCCAGTCAAGAACCATATCATAACACTTTTCAGTGCTTACGTACCAACATTGTCACCTGAAAGTGAGGCTAAGGACTGTTTCTACTACTTACTGGACGAGGCCCTTCACTGGGCCCCCAGGAGTGACCTTCTTGCTTGGGGATTTTAATGCCCAAGTGGGACAGAATAATAGGATAGGGGAAGCGACTAGATTGCACTTATTAGGCAAATATTTTTGATGGAAACAAGTTAAATTGCACCCTGCTAGAGAAACTAGATAAAAAGGTCCCTTCCTTGAGTTCTGAGAACACCATGGACCAGAAGTGGACTTCCATCAGCTCTGCAGCCCAAACCATGGCAACTCAAGAGACTATACACAACCTGCTTAAGAACATATACAGGTGCATCTCAATAAATTACAATATCATTGAAAATTTAATTCATTTCAGTAATTCAGTTCAAAAGGTGAAACTCATATTATATCACTCTGTGTGTAATGAATCTATTTCTTTTCATTTTGCTGATTATGGCTTATAGCTAATGAAAACCCAAAATTCAGAATCTCAGAAAATTAGAATATTGTGAAAAAGTTCAATATTGTAGACTCATGGTGTCACACTCCTCTCAGCTAATTAACCAAAAACATCTGCAAAGGTGACCTGAGCCTTTAAATGGTCTCTCACTCTGGTTCAGTAGGCCACACAATCATGGGGAAGACTGCTGACTTGACAGCTGTCCAGAAGAGTGCTTTATCCAAGCATATTAGTGGAAAGAAAAAATGTGGCAGAAAAAGGTGCCCAAACAATACAGCAGGACTAACTGCAACCTTGAGAGGATTGTGAAGCATAGCCCATTCAAGAATTTGGGGGAGATTCAGAAGGAGTGGACTGAGGCTGGAGTCAGTGCTTCAAGAGCCACCACACACAAACATATCCAGGAAATGGGCTAAAACTGTTGCATTCCTTATGTCAAGCCACTCCTGAACCAGAGACAACGTTAGAAGCGTCTTACCTGGGCTAAGAAGAAAACGGGCTGGACTGTTGTTCAGTGGTCCAAAGTCCTCTTTTCAGATGAAAATAAACTTTGCATTTCATTTGGAAATCAAGGTCCCAGAGTATGAAGGAAAAGTGGACAGGCTGCTTGAGATCCAGTGTGCAGTTTCCAGTGTCAGTGATGATTTGGGGAGCCATGTCATCTGCTGGTCTACTGTGTTTTATCAAGTCCAAAGTCAGCGTAGTCATCTACCGGGAACTTTTAGAGCACTTCATGCTTCCCTCTGCTGACAAGCTTTATGAAGATGCTGATTTCATTTTCCAGCAGGACTTGGCACCTGCCCACACTGCCAAAAGTACCAATACCTGGTTTAATGACCATGGTATAACTGTGCTTGACTGGCCGGCAAACTCGCTTGACCTAAACCCCATAGAGAATCTATAAATGGAAAGCTAAACAAGTAAATCTCAAAATGTGGATTTGCAAGGTCAAACAAACAACGAACAATCAAGCAAATCAAACCAATAGAAATGAGGCACTAGTTCCAAAAAACGTCTTTGTGTCCAAGAACATGCATGTGCATTTAGATGCATGTGTGGCAAAAAGTGACACTTTTCGTGTGTTCTTTGCAAATCTATTTTTTGCAGTAGAAGCAGAGTACGTCTGTCTTTCTGTCTTTATTGCTAGGGCAGACCTGACACCTCTTTCTTTTAGAATCAGGTGGCCTCAGTGGGGTTGTGGCTGTGGCTGTGTAGGTTGATGTTGAAGCAGTGCTGGCCGAAGAGGATGCTGGCACTGATGCTCTTTGTGTTGCTGATGGTGTGGAAGGAGTGCTACGTGAGCTCTGCAGCTGTCTGACCAAGGCTTCAGCGGCTGGGTCCCGGGGCACCCGTTCCCTTCGCTCAATGTGTGCCTTGACAAGGGAACTTCCTAACTCCTCAAGAAACATTCTCCGCTTGTTTTTTCTGGTTGAGTTCCACCCTAGGTGAATGTGGGTCCACAACACAAATGCATTGTATGCAGACACATCTAGAATGTTATAAAACACAACCATTGGCCATCTCCTGGTCATTCTCTGGCAAGTGTAGGTGGCAGTCAGCTTATCCAGGTTGTCCACTCCACCTTTGTTTTTATTATAGTCCAAGATAATTATGGGCTTTTTGTCACTTGCTGATGGCACAGCTGCGTCTTTGTGAAAAGTGGACATAAGTATCACACTCCGGTGTTTTTTTGGACAATATGAGACAACCGTGGTGGTGTCTGTAAAAGCAAATTTTGAAGAAAGTGGAGCCCTGTCCTTCACCTGCAAAATTTCGTCAGGCAGCTCAGGTTTATTTTTTTTACTGTGCCCACTATGGTAAGTTTCCACCTGAGAAGTTCTTGTTCAAGGTCATAGCTGGTAAAGAAATTGTCACATGTCATATTGTGACCCCGCAGTCCAGTAGTCATATCGAGGACTACACGTTTTCCTTGATTTTTCTCAGGAATGCCACTTGCATGTTTGCCTGTGTAAATCTGCAGATTCCATGCATAGCTGGTTTTTGCATCACAGGCTGCCCACATTTTTATGCTGTATTTCCCTGGCTTACTAGGCATGTACTGCCGGAAAGGGCATTTTCCACGGAAAGGGACAAAACGTTCATCTACTGTTACCTCTGGCCCTGGGTTGAACATCAGTGGAAGGAGCTGCACCCACCTTTCCCAGACATCCCTGATGGGAGCAAGCTTGTCAGATTTTTCTCTAGTTTCTCTGTTGTCAAATCTAAGGACTCTTGATATCATTCGAAATGACTGAAGTGACATTGTTGCCCGGAAAATATTTCTGCCTGTTGACGCATCCCAGAGAGTATCAGTGGCCTCATTGCTGGATTTGTAAACACCAGCAAGAAGATGAACACCAATATAAGCATCCAGGTATTCCTCATCAATGTCATTCTACATGTCGCCAAGAACCTTTTTTCCTTCAAGGTTTGTCATAGCAATCATGACTTTCTTTAGTGACAATGGCATAAACAGATCAAAACATGTCTTGATGTCACTTACTCTCGTCACAGCAAACCTTGTGATTCCAGGGGTCATTTTGATGACATTTGCAGCAGCTGCCCTGCCATGTAAGTCAGGAGGTACTGAGTTCCAACAGATGTTGCCACTTTTGGATTTGAACGTTTCAGCAGGAGTGAGTGCAGCTTCAGCATCGGTGACCTCCTCATCAGACTCATCAGATGTGTCTGTGCCTTCTGGTAGATACTCTACAATGTCTTCCTCCTCGGAAACCTGTTCATCTGTATCACTATGCTGTTCTGTGTCCTCTGCCTCATTTTCATTAAAGATATGATCCAGAGCTTGGCTTACTGTAAATCTTCTTCTCATTTTTGACTGCTGCAAACAGGAGATGTGTACTCTGCAAGTCACCAACGCTAAACTAAATTTGTGTAATGCAAGCCTTCCATGTCTGAACAGGTCTGTCTTTGTTTGTTTGTTTTGTTTGTTCAGGTAAGGAGACACACAGGCAAAGAGAGAAGCCCCTCAAACTGGGTTTAGGATTTTTGTTTTGACCCTATTGTTTTATAACCTTAAATTATAACTGGGTCAAAACTGACCCTACCAACACAAAGGTAATCATTTTCACCAGAGCATTTTATAATTTAGTACAATTGTTTTTTTTTGTTTTATTTTAATTAAATACAGATTCCTGACAAAGTCAAAAAGCCTTGATGCAATAAACAAAATTAAGTAGTAGTTTTATGCATTTAAAAAGTAAAACGGGTCGGTGCTGACCCTAACACAAGAGGAAGGTTAAATTTACTTCACCTGCATAATAAAATAAAGCAAGGAAGAGCAGTATGTGTGAGCATGTTATTTTAGTCATAAACTTAACTAGTAATCAACAAGTTATATGCTGATCTGCCAATTACTCATAATAAGCAAAAATTGAACAGATCTGATCCACTTACAAAATCTGGTGTATCACTAAAGTGGTTGACATTCTTGGCAACTACTGTAGCATCCAAAAAGTGGTTGAAAATTGCCATAAAATGGTGTCCAATGGCAACAGTTAATGTCAAGTCCTATACTAGGTGTTAATGTTGTAGCCAATAATAATTATCATAATGAAAAAATTTACTGAAGACAATGATCATCACAGTGCAAGGTAAAGTTACTTCGATCAGGAATTTTAGGGCCGACACCAATCACCTATATCATGTTACTGGAACAACCAATTACGGTTTTTTTTTTTTCTTTTATCTCTTCAACAAAAATCTTTAAGCTTCAGCATAAGGAGGCATAGAAGAACCTAATGTTCTATATTAAAATGTTAACTTTGGTATTTTTATAATTAAACTACAGACCATGGGTTTTACAGGTTCCTTTTTTATTAACAAAATTAATTCTGTAGGCTTACTGTTTATTGACCAAAAAAAGCTAAAATTAATAAAATTCTCTAAATACTAACTTTAAAAAATAAAATATGTAGAAAAATATTTATTAAAATATTTGGCATTAAAGAAAATAAAATATTGTCATATTTACAAGCTGACATTGTTCCAATTTCTTCTGTATTCTACTTATCTGAATCAAAGCTCATTTAACACTGGATTTCCTGAAGCCTACCAAAAAACTCATAATCCAGATCCAGGACGAAAGTCTTCACACATTATACACTTCATGTCATTATTATTATAACATGGAAAAAAATTCTAATTTAGGTATGTGTTCAGCATTTCTTGCATTTCCTTTCATCCTAAACTTAACCAGACCTTTGTAGACACAGAACCCATATGAAATGCCTGTATCCCAAATAACGATATACTGTATTATTTACCCTTTACAACTCGAGATCTCACATGCAGATAAGGAGCCTTGGCTTGAGCTGGGAGAAGTTTTTGCCCGAGCTGAGCTTCGTCAAGGCAGGGGATGGGACAGCAGGCTGCTTGCTGCTTGTGCTGATTGAGGTATTTACAAAGCAAAAGATGCTGATGGAGAGGTGCAAAGGGATTTAAGGTGGTCTGGGATTACGAGCTTTTTCGTAGGCTTCAGGAATTCTAGTGTTAAAAAAAGTAATTTTCATCATGTGTCTAACAAAAAAGTGTATACATTCTTACACATTGATTAAATAAACTGATACTGCCAGTAAAGCACCGCTTAAATGTAAATATACCATGCACTTATAGGTTTTAATAATTTTAATCATTAATTGCACTACAGCTTTTTTACTGTTCAAATATACATTTACTGTATCCATGCTTTTCAGTGTACCCAGCAGACATTCCTAATTCTTCAGGTATAATCATATATATGTACTACCATTTTAAATTATGCAGTATATGTTTCTTACCAAAACGTATACTGTATGACACAAACACATAAAACACACTACAAACCTTTGGATAAGCTGCAAGTGTTCATTAGATGTTTATGAAGAAGACACAAGGCAAACACGCTTAACAAGTTTATAAGTAAAACTGACAAGTTTTGCTGTTAAACTAACAAGGCTACTATTTAATAAGCAGCAATTTCAAATTCTTCTTTATCTCTTATTTTTCTAATTAATAATGTGAGCTACTGACCGTCCAAACACAGACAAGCAGTGTTTATTTTTAAAGGACAAATTAAAAAATAGCTTTCCTTGCTGTTAACGTAAGTGCACAGGACAACTCTCCCCAATTTCTTTTTCTTGGTTTAATATACCACTTTCTTTAATATGAAAGCTAATATTTCAATCTTCTTTCTCTGTGGTAAAGTCTGCCCTACTGCTCTCTGTTTACAGGAAGCTTGCAGACAAAAATGATGTGTTAGTTCAACTACCAAAATAACTTGTGCAAGGAGCACTACATTTAAACTACAGTAAAGCTTAGAAAACCAGATGCTGAACAAATATTTTTTTGTGAGTGGTCAATTTCCTGATGACCGATCCAGTCTTTTATAGTGAAAATCAGAACAGTTAAATTGGCAGCTGATCGGTCGGAGCTTCACTACTTTTTACCCCTAAATACAGATATACTGAAATGTCTTCTTAGTAGATACTTACTGCCACAAATGTACAATCCTGCCAGCTGTGGAAAAAGTGATGCGCTGTGAATACTTTCCGGATGCACTGTATATATGGTTGAAATAGTTTTTACTGTCAAATAATACAAAGAGTACACAACACGTGTTTCGCCCTAATTCTGGGCTCATCAGGCGTACACGCTCACTACACCTCCCTCTCGGGGAAGCGAACCTCGGACGTCAGCGAAGCCTCTAACGTTACGCCACACAATCTAATTGTATGGGGGTCAGACTACGAATGCCATGAATGTAATTACCCTGATCTACATGCTGTCAAATGAACGAACCACACGCCGTGGCGCAACGTTAGAGGCTTCGTCTCTAGCGCTGACGTCCGAGGTTCACTTCCCCGAGAGGGGGGTGCAATGAGTGTGCATGCCTGATGAGCCCAGAATTAGGGCGAAACAAGTGTCGCATACTCTCTGCATTATTTGACAATAAAAACTATTTCAACCATTCTATGATCTTCTTCTCGCAACTGAAAGAGGGCACCGTGGCTGATGTTAGCCGACTTGCTGACCAACCACAAGCGTTACCTGGTAGGTAACCACCCATACAATCAGATTGTGATTCAGACTACGAATGCCACATATATTATATATTAGCATCACAGGGACCATTTTCTCTAATGCATATGTAACATAAACATTTGATTAGTATAGAGAACCAAAAGGTGTTCAGCACTTTTTTGTAGTTTTTCACACAGTGCTGTGAAAGATTAACAATTAATATGAATTTTAAACAAGAATGTGAATGTTGTTTCAGACTCTTAGATTAATTTGAATATCTCTCTATTATAAAAAAAAAAATCCTGGAGAGAAACTGTAGGGCGTTGATACGTGATCTTCACGTTAAGATCACGGAAGACAATTAAAAGACCCGTGAGGACCTGAAACATGAGACATTGTTCCAACAGATTGACCGTCTCGCGATGACGTAAAACATAAGATTCTTGTAAGACACGCCCTATTTGCAATCAATATCAAATAAGACAATGGGGCAGCAAAATATTCAGTCGTCTAAAGGATTTGAGCACACACAGATTCAGGATCTCACCGCATATAAAGCATATAAGGACAAAGGATAAAACGTCAACTAAGCGAAGAAGAAAGCAGCGCGGAGAAAAGAGACTCAAAAGCGTTGGAGAGAAAAAAGAGCAAAAAAGAAAAAATAATCTAGGTGCAAATTCAGAAAATAACGAAAGTAATTATCAGCCCGTAACAAGTGGAATTGAAACAAAGCATGTCCAATCAGGCTCTGAATTAAAAGACAGAGTAAAAGACAAAGTAGAACTTCATAAACATGTTCACAAACGTTGGCGCTATACACATGCTGAGCAGGTTAGAGATTATGAAAGCAGTGGAATTCGAAAGGCTCAAAAAAAAAAAAAAAAGCATGCGCGATACAAATGTGGAGAAAGTTAAAGAATATGAAAGTAGGAAAATTAGAAAGTATAAAAAAAAAGAATGTAAAGATCGCAGTAGCGCAAACAAACGGAAATTATTACTTGAAAAAGGGAAAATAATCACCACAGACCAGGGGCCTCATGTATAAACGGTGCGTACGCACAGAAATGTTGCGTACGAACCTTTCCACGCTCAAATCGCGATGTATAAAACCTAAACTTGGCGTAAAGCCACGCACATTTCCACGGTAACTCATTCCTTGGCGTACGCAATTTATCCACCCGGTTTTGCAGACTGGCGGCACCCAGTGTCAAAGCAGTGCTACTGTTCCTGTGTGATCACCTTTCTTTCTTAAATCCACATTCCTGGCGCGGCTTTATAAATACACTGAAATTAATTGCATATTGTTTATTAGTGTAATGCATCTGATTGTAATTAACCTGTAGCAATATAATGGTCCAGGGAATAGCCATAGTATTCCAAATACCATAACTGCTTTAGCGTTGTAACTCTCACTGCATCTTCTTTCAGCTGATCCCGTTAAGGGTTGCCACAGCAGATCATCTTTTTCCACATTACTCTCACTGCACCACTCGGAGTATTTATAGCACTGTATCTGAGTGGGAAATCACAGCAGCAGCTGATTGGAAAGAGAATTATCGGTACACAGCATGAAGCAGACGCTGCCTGAGCCATAGCAAACGCTTTAGTCCCTGTACGGACTTCGCGGTTTAGAAACAGTTTCATCCCAAGAACTCTAAACACACTAAATCAGTCCATCAAGTGCTCCTTGTAGAAATGTTTGGACTTATAAGTACAATTACCCCACTGTAAACTTGCACTACAGTTATAATATTGCACAACCTGCGCCACTTTATAAAGCGCGTATTTACATGTGATGATGGTATTCATTTCTAAGACGAAATGCAGCAAAACATGTTGATTATATTATACAGATAAAACTTTAACTTCATTTAAATAATCTGTATTGTTAATAATTAAACATGTGAGGACACGGTGCCGCAGCGTTAGCTAGTTCAGGGATTGTTCCTGCCTTGCGCTGTATTCTTGCTCGTGCTGACGTGACACTGGAAGGATAGACGGATATAATAATTAAACACGTACTACTAAGATGTTTCAATATTCCTTAAAAGTTTTGAAGAATCGAAGTTCTAAGCTTACAGATGGCTTCACGTCTATTACATAGCTTATTGTGTGGCGATTGAGTTTTTGGAGAAAGAAAAGTAAGGACAGGAATTGGAGGTTAGTACGTTTGAAAGAGACAGTACTGCTGTGATAAATTATTTAATTGAAGGTTGCGCATGGCGCAGCAAGCCTCTTGCGTGAGACATGAACAAGCACTGTGCCACCGTGTTCCCATGTTTAATAACATGCTTTCATTCCTATCATCATGAAAAAGATATCACGTATACATCTCAGTATTTTAATTATTCAGAGAGCTGTAATATCACGAAAGTAATGGATTATGTGTCCTGTCGGAGAAAGAGAAAGCCCGTTTAAAAACCAGGTAGTGATTCATACACATAGAGCACATAGAAGATCAAATACAGAACAAAGCATTTAACATGCCACTTTAGTTACAATGGGATTTGAGAAACTAGTAAATTAAACGATTTTAAGATGAAGTTTATGATGTTCTACTTTAATGGCAAAATAAACTACATGATTAAAGTGGAAATTTCGAGATTAAAGTTGACATTTCGTGCTTTTTTCCCCACTGTGTGCCTTTTTTTTTGTCTGTACCCTAATAAGCTTTCATATGACACTCAGACGGTGGGCTACGACTCGCTTTTTCACGGCGACTTTGATATGTGATTTCTTTTTTATTTCGGGCACTGTGCGACTTTGTGAAGTTGAGCCTTCGAGTTTCTCCGACACTCTGTCACTCGATCAGCTTCCTTTTGTTGATTATATCACTGTTTAAACCAACAAATAGTACGTTTTTCCTTTGCCTCCACTTGGTATTCGCTGAAATTCTTATATTTTCTCCCGTGCTTTTCCCATTGTCTTTTCACAGAAGGCTATTTATATTGATTTGCATATTCAAAGAGGCGTAATTCTGGGAGGAGTTGGGGCGGGACAGAAGGTGCGTGCACGTGCGTTACTTTTCACGCAAATCGGGATTTATGTAGTAGAAGAACGTGAAAGTATGCGTGCGCACAGATTCCTGCATCTGGATTTTTCTGTGCGTACGCACAATCCCGCTTTTGTGCTTACGCCATGTTATAGTGTGAGTTCTACGCACGGCGTTATACATGAGGCCCCAGGTGTCATTGAAAAAAAAAAAAAGCAGGACAAAGTGAGGTCAGAAATAAAACAGTAGAAAACAAAGTAAAACATCATAAATTGGTTACAAAACAAAGGGGCCAAACACATTCAGAGCAGGTTAGAGATAATGAAAACTAGAATTCAAAAGACTCAAAAAAAACGTAGGCGCGAAACACTTGCAGAGCAAGATACAGAATATGAAAGCAGAAAAAAACGAGTGTCAAAAAAGAAAGTAAACATCGCATTAGCGCAAAAAAAGAGAAATTATTACTCGGAGAAATAACTAAACGGTGAATAAAGATCGAATATATGAACACAGGTGATATGTCAGAAGTATGTAATATTGTAAGGCTTTGAAGTTTAAGTCAGAGAATTTCAAAAACATGTTTTACCTCACATGCATTTATTGGTTACTTTGCAAAAAAAATTATTAACTGCTGATGATGTAGATCACGTTGTCTGTGCTGAAATTCCAAACAGAGAAACCTATCCTGAATTATGGTACAAAGTCATTAAACTGACCTCATTTAAAAGATTCAGCATATTGGAACTCGAAAGATTCCAAATATTGTTTTTACATAAGTTCTGAAATAAAAGTGAAACCAATGAAATAGCAACAATTCAAAGAAAAAAAAAATCTTAAAAGTGCATATCCGGAAAACTAAACATGGGGGTTGGCGAGCGAGGTCCCTAGTATTCAAATAAATAAATATCAATGCCAAAAAGAAATCCTACTCTGCTGGGCCCTTGGGCAAGGCCATTAACCTTCAATTGCTCCAGCGGCGCTGTCAATGGCTGACCCTGCGCTCTGACCCCAAGGGGTATGCGAAAACTAACAAATTCCTAATACGAGAAATTGTATAAGGCGAAATAAAAAAATACATATTTTTGTATTTAACATTTATGCCTCAATTACCCGCCTCGACATCACTAAGGACTACAAAGAGAGATGGCAGAAAATCTGAGGTTGTAAGATAGGAAGGTACATCGGGAGGTAGGACACAAGGTGGCATGCCTACCATGACCTTATGTGGTACACAAGATTTAAATAATGGATTATATTCCTTACTGGGGCTCACTTCTGGATTGGCATGACTGAGATGTAATGAGCAGCAGCATTCTGTACATAGCAAAGTTTATTTAGGGTTTTGTTTACAGTGTAATAGAAGATGGTGGTGATGGTGTACTAATGCAAAATTATAACTATGAAGACATGCCTATAAGATTAAGAAACAGAGCTGGTCTTAAGAATACAACATTTCAAAAATGCAATAAGGATGACTTGATAACATTAACACCATCTCTAAATAATGCAACAAATATTAAAATATTAACCTGAATCCTTAAAGGATACTAGCAAAGACAAGGGGGAAAACTAAAAGGAAGCATTCCAGCCCATATTAAATGAAATGTAAAACAAACTTGACTCTGGGAAAAAAAAAAGAGATAACAGGTCAACAACATGCATGAGTATAATTTGGTCGAGATTTTTACTTTTTTCTCTATATTCAGAGAAGCGATTTCAATAACATCTTGAACACAATTTATAATAAACAGAAAAAGGTTAGGATATAAAACAGTTCAAATAATGACAGGGAATAAAACCTTGTTTGCCATGTAATATAAATTAATCATACAACTGACCTTGTAATTTCCTCTTATCGGCCATGACTCCCTCAGGAGAAGAATTTCTTCATACCTTCAGATGCTTTGAGCAGAGCTACACATGAAAAAATGGAGAAAAGCAATTTTTTTCATTACAAGTCTGACAAAGTCACCTCTTCAAAGGCAGTAGATAATGTTATCAAAAGAGTATAATTACAAAGAGAATTTCAGAGGTCCAGGAAGTGTTTTGGGGATATAAACAGATAATGCTTGAAAAAAGTAAGTCTACCATCAAAATCTGGAAGCAAACTGGAATATTCATTGAAAATACAAAGTCTAATGACAGGAGAAAAACACCCCCCCCCCCCCTCAAGTGACAGGAAGAAAGCATAATATTCTGGATTTCCCAATGGGATCAATAAAGTTTATCTAATCTTATATAAAGGACAACATGATCAGAATCATAATATTTATTCATGATAAAATATATCAGCTGTTGCCCCCGTCAGGGCTAGGTTGGGTGGATAGTATAAATTAAGCATTAAATACAATTATTTTTTACATTAAACAAAAAGTAGCATACATTAGAAGATACATTATGCAAATTTATAGATATCCTTAAATAATGCAAGACCAGAACCTGACAAACCATTACATTATTGTATTAAAAGACAAAATTATTCAAATACTATTTTGTATGTTTTTTATTCAAACTAAATTGCTGCTAATGTAATTAAATGTACACTCACGTTTACAAAATTACAAATGTAAAATAAAAAAATCCTGATTCAAGTTTTCCAAACTGTGGCAATGTCTGGTTTTAAAGGGTATGATTCAAGATTTGTCTGACAAAGATAGTACTAGGGTGTTGTACCATGTTAGCCATTATAGACGTAGTGAGAAATTAAGAAAAAACAACACATTGTATTGGCTAAACAGAAAGATTACAATATGCAAGCTTTCGAGGCAAGTCGGGCCCCTTCTTCAGGCAATATATAAACCCTGAAGAAGGGCCATGAGTTGCCTTGAAAGCTTGCATCTTGTAATCTCTCTAGTTAGCCAACAAAAGGTTTCATTTTGCTTAACCTCTGACAAAGATATAATTAAACAAAGTTAAATGGGCCTTTACTAGCAGCAAAGGGAGGAAAAGCTTTGCACAGTTTTCAAATGAACACAAGTACTCAGCCAGCAAAAGTGTTATAAAGCTTAAAATTTCACTTCAAATTGTGATAAATCAATGTCTAGTTTTTAGAATAAGTATTGTCCAAGGCTGAATACCATTATAGTGGCACAGCATGGAGTACAGTAGTTAAAAAGGCAAAAACATGCAAAAATAAAATAAGCAAACTAGAAGCATCATCGCCATGTTCATTTTAAATTTCAAATTCCAACTGTCCTTTAATATATATTTTTTTTATGAGTATCTGTTACAAATACCATGTTAATAGAATGTGGTAAAACATGCACAGGTCACAAATTAATTATGCTATACAACTTTATCAGTCTTCAGAGTTACCAAAAAAAATAGCATCAATCTTTTGTGAATTACCTACGCTAAACTTTAACTGGTCCAGAAATTATATTTGAAAAAGTGAAGATTTGAACAAAAAGTCTTAATGAAATAAAAAATACATTTAAAAACCTCAATGTTTAGAGTGAATAAAGATAAAATAATTAAAAGTGAAAATGTAAGTAAATAAAAAAATATTTGTTGTACTGTACTTCATATTCTCAATAAATGCAATCTTGAAAATATTAATAATAATTAAATATATAAAAACTCCAACAAAAAACTTAACACCCACATTCATGCTTCATGAGCTTTGTCAAAAAAACAAATATATTTTGACAAATTACATTCAACATTAAAATCTATTGTTCTGTTTTTTGGATAAGGAGGAGTTTAAATGTAACTTTTAGAAACAGATGTGACGATGCTGCACACAGGCTTTTAACTGAGAAATGTGTATGACTTATTAGAACAGGGTAGAAAGGTAAGGGTTATGAAAGACAATGAATGACCTTCAAAATATACCAAATGCTTGACATTGTGCAGAAAGGAACTGTATAGGCCAGCTGTTGCTGACATTTGATCGAGTATATCCACATAGTAAAGGGAGTTCCCCATTCAACATGCTGGATGAAAACATTTTCCAGGATACAAGATCAGAGGCACAAAATGGCAATTTTTAAAGGATACCATTTATTTAGAATTAATTTTCTGAAGCAGAAGCCATCAGATCATTTATGAGTAATACAAACTTGTTCCTAATTTATAAGCAATTTACCAGGTCAGGTCAGGTCAGGTCAGGGAGCATGCACTGTTACAGCGCATTGCTGCACCCACCACACAATGAAACAGCTCGGGATCCTGGTTGGCAACCCCCCAGGCAGCCCACTGCCAACCTCCAGAAATGCCCCTCTATCTGCCACAGCCAGGTGTTACATGTGTGTCCCCTTGGCCTGATCCAGCCACTCATGTCCTCAACAATGAAGATCCTGCAAGTCAGATCACTCTCTGGGAAATCACACCACATGGCCATAGTGCCACAACTGACCCTACCTCACAATGCAGGTAACGTGCCTCATTTGGGACACCGTGAGCAACTGTTTATTCAACACAAAATCAAAGCAGCAGTACCCAAGGATTCTCAGAAGAGATACAGTACTGTAGGAGTCCAGTCTTCGTCTCAGGTCATTGGATAGCATCCATGTCTCGCAACCATATAGCAAAACAGGAAACACCAGGATTCTATAGACTTGGACAATCGTCTTTCTACATAGATATCAGAAGTGCCACAAAGCCCTTTCCAGCGACCTTACGCTCTCCCAAGGTTGACACTCTATCCACAGACAGACACACTGCTGATGGCTGTGCCCAAGAGGTCATTAAAGGCCAGGAACTTGATTTTTATCCAGGACACTCACAAGCCCAGACACTCAAGACTCCTCGCTCAGTCTCTCGAGAGCCCCAATCTGAGCCTACACGAAGATCACAGCATCGTCAGCAAAGTCAAAATCAGTGAATCTTTCTTTACCAACAAATGTCCAACAGCTGCAGAACCTCATAAGCTTGCCTGACACCCAGTCCATGCAAGCATTGAACAGAGTAAGAACAACAACACACCTCTGATGAACCCAGGAATCGATTGGGGAAAAACACAAGAGGTTTTGCTCCACTCTGTACAGCACATACAGTACCAATGTACAGGCCGGCCATGATATGCAGCAACCTCGAGGGGATCCCATGAAGTGTCAGGATGACCCACAGGGCAGCTCGACCAACTAATTTGAATGTTTTATGAAAATTGACAAAGGCTGCAAAGAAACTCTGCCGATATTTGCATTTGCGCTCTGTGGGAACCCTCAGCGTGAGGATGTGGTAGATGGTAGATTTCTTAGGCATAAAACCAGACTGCTCTGTTTGCTGGTAGGTGAGCAAGTGATCATGGATCTATTTACCAAAATAGTGAAAATGTAAACGCTAACTATTTCAATGGAACTACACAACAGCACAAACAGCTTAAAGTATGTTCTCAAAGCATCACAGTCTCCTCGTAGAACAGAGCAATTAACTTTGAAACTGATTGTCACAGTTTGTTTTGAGTATATCTGCTCAAGTTTATATTCACATTAAGGAAACACACAATTTAGTTCATTCACATAGAGACACACTCACTGAAAATGTAATTTTGCTGTATGGCTATTTGTTCACTTTCGATACCATGAAAGAAAAGCCTTTAAAATTAATTATGATCATGCAACGGCAGCATCAGATTACTGAAGGAATTAACAGTAAATAAAGAAGGTCTACTATAGTTTTAATTTTGGATGACCTATTTCTACATGTCTTCATTTACTGATAAGATTAAGAAATTTACTTTGTTCACTTTATAATCTAACTCCTGAACATTCTACTGAACAATAAAGCCTATAGCTATTGTTTGTTTCTTTCTAAAACATGAAGAAACTGTCATTAAGTATCTACCAAGCTGACCAAATCACTCTAAGTATTAAAAAAGTGACGTCAATTATGCACCACGTCTGTCTGTCACTTTGCACACGTGCAGTTCAATAATACAGCTTGCATTTACAACTGCATCGTGGAAACGATATTCTTTATACTTTTTATACCAGAATTAACTACCAGCAGCACCCAGATACTAATAGTGATTTAAAATATTACCTCAAAGGTTTGGTAGGTTTTCATCAAAAACTACTGCTATTTTTAAGAGGAGCTGGAAAGTTACACATGTACAGTGATCCCTCGCTATATCACGCTTCAACTTTCGCGGCTGCACTCTATCGCAATTTTTTCTCATACATGCTTACGTCACTACACATGCGCTTTCTGAGAACTTTTATCTAAGCCCCACGAAGGCTCCTAAACGTGCTGCTTTTTCTAAGCCTTCTGACAATAAAACTAAGCGCCGGAGGAAGATGCTTACCATCCAGGAGTAGGTGAAACTCTTGGATATGATCAAAGATGGCAATACCCTACAAAAGCCTCCTCACGCTAGGGGTGGGCGGTATGACCAAAATTCTATATCACGGTATTTTTCTAAATTATCCCGGTTTCACGGTATTCGGCGGTATTTTTTTCCCCATGCATGAGTGGATGTTAACCACATTTTCCACTGCAATTACTGCAGTAGACTGGCTAAGAATAACCTGTTATGAGAATTGTACATTGTATAAAAAAACATTTTAATGTGCACACAAGTATTAATACAGGTCTGCATGGCCCCATAAAGTGATAGTTTTCAAGGGGGTGACACTAATGAAGAGAAGGAATCACATTGCATGACAGTTGCAGTCAAAATACAAAACCTTTTTATTGAACAAATTTTGCAAAAAGTTAAACTATGATTTTGACAACATATTTTCAACCATCCAAAGAGGCATTTAGACTTAGTAAAATATCCAGAGGTGCTTGTCAAAACTTGTATTGCACTGAACATGTCTTAGAAAAGTAATAAATAGTAAATATTTTTTGTGAACCAACTACACTTTGTTAATGTTAACTATCTCTGTCCATTGACACGTTAAAGTGACTTTTTCAACAACTTTACCATCAATAAACTGCATAATATTTAAACTAATAAATAATAACAATAAAATAAATAAATAGTATTATTACTGATAGCTGCACTATTACTTCAAGACTTCAAGCCCAGGTGCATTACACAGTATTCACCAAATTAAAATAAAATAAAATAAAACAAGTACAACTTTGTGATGACATCCTTACCAACTGTACCATCATTTAGGCAAACTGCATTAATATGGACCTTGCTTCAAGCTAAGCTATACACATAAATAAAATAACTGCAACTTGCATTTACTGTATAATGCTATTTGTGGTATAGCCCTACGGAAGTGCATTAGGGCCACGGTGAAGAAAAAAAAACACAGTAAAGAGGAAAGAAAAAAAACAAACTACCGGTATATGTCAAGAATAAAGTCGACATACTGACTTTATTCTCGACATTTCCACTTTAATTTTGGCGCTTATGTCAAGATTAAAGTCAACATTTCCACTTTATTTTCATAGTTTACTTCATAATTAAAGTAGAATGTCATAAATTAAACTTCATCCTAAAATCAATGTTTAATTTACTTGATTTTCTCAAACCCCGCCATAAGTTAATGCAGCACATTAAATGCTTTGTGTTGTGTTCCCCAACCCAGTTGTTAATCACTATGCTTCTTAAACTGACTTCCTATAGACTGAGAGGAGGCAGCAATCACCGCACAGAATCCATTCATTTCATGGTATTCCTGCTCTCTAAAAATTTAGAATGCTAAGATAAATACTTGATATCATTTTCATGATGAAATGCATTAAAGCAGGTATTAAACAAGCATGGTAGTGAGGCGGTAGTGCTGCTCCCTGGCAGTAAGGGGTCCCCATGTGTAGGTTCAGTGTAGAGACCTTTATGGCAGGTGTGACGAGGCTCCAAAAAACTGGATGTATGAATAGCTATTGCACAGGTTTAACTTAAATATTGTGTAAATGTTGGGTTTGTGATCTGGTGGTCGGAGACACGAACACAGAATTCAATGCATGTTCTTCTGAGCGGGCTTTCTTTATTGCACGTGTGCTGTCTCTGACGTACCAAAACCCCAGTTCTTATCCGTCCTTTATCTTTCTCCACATAACCAATCACCGCACAATAAACGTCTTTGTGAAATTAAAACTAGTTATAAACTTAGCCCACGGAGTGTTCAGAACTTTAAAAATATCTTCGTTATACATGTTTAATTATGCCATCCATTCAGAGTTGCGCCCATCGAAGGATGAATACAAGCAAAACATACACTAGCAGGGTCAATATAGCACAACAAAACCCCACATCCTACATGACTTTGAAAGGAAACTGAAGCGCTGAGTAAACCCACCAGAAAAACATGCAAAAGCAAGGCAGGCACGCCGCCGTGCCCCCATATGATTAATGCATGCTTTAATGCATTTCCCCATGAAAATGATATCAAGTATTTATCTTAGCATTCTAAATGTTCAGAGAGCAGGAAGATCATGAAGTGAATGTATTCTGTGCGGCGATTGCTGCCGGCGCCTCCTCTTAGTGCAAGAAGAAGTCAGTTTAAGAATCACTTAACACAAAGCATTTAATGTGCTATATAACTTATGACGGGGTTTGAAAACATGTTGTCACACTATTACACAGTACCATACATTACACTGTATTGAAAACAAATAAAACAAGTACAACTTGGCTTGCAGTATTATCCAGTAGTATAGAAACGGTATTTATACATCTGACCTTTTAAAACTAAAGTATCTCCAGGCTCTCTGTCCATTTTCACCACACAGCATTCCTATGCTACCGCCCACTATTTGGTGGTGTAGCAGTGAAAAAGAGCCCTAGTGCAACAAATCTGTGTTTAGCGGTGTAGCAGTGAAAAAGGTCCCTACTTGAACAGTTTCCCACTGCGCCACGTTCCGAACGTCGTTTAGGCAATTTAAACCGGTGTTGCGGTATAAGAAAAATCCATATCATAAAAAAAATAAAAAACGGTTTTCGGTATGAACTGGTATACCGCCCAGCACTACCTCACACATATGAAAAGACAGCGCCAGCAACTGCCTATCAAGATGTTCTTCAGCCGCGCACCCAGACACCCACTGCCTACTCCTAGTACTCCTTCAGCGGAAGAAGACAACGACGCACCTGCTGAAGATACTGCACCACCTGAAGACTCTCCTACTGAGGTCATGCCTTCATAGGTTAGTGGTTGTGTGTAAGAACTGCGTGTATGTGTAATTAAATGTACAGTACGATAATAATAATATGATATTTGTAACGTCTAATATGTCTTATGTTCTCTTATTTTGTCTAATATATTGGGTAATACGAGTGTAATGGTGACTAAAGGGTGTTATTTCATGTCTAGAGGGCTCTAATAATGTTAAAAAAACGTTTTTAGAAGGTCGTAAACAGGTTTTCTATACTCTAACTGCGAAAATATTCGATTTATAAATAAAGAATCCTACTTCGCGAAAATTCATTTATCACAGTAGAGTCTGGAACGGATTAACCGTGATAAACAAGGGTTCACTGTATAAATAAAAAGTGTCACCATTACCTATCAAGCTATCTATCAATCCTTATTACCATTAACAGCATTGAAAATTTGCATTACAAAATTACAATAAACTACTAAAATGTAGAGTAATTACACAATTAAAATAAATACAGCAGGGTAACTAAAATAGTACAGAGCAAGTTTATCATTAATAGAAACTAAAATGAATAGGTAAACTATTAATAAAAAACATTTTTGTAAACAGAAATAAACAAAACCAAAAAGAAAAATTAAAACTTGACAAAAACTATTAACATAGCTGAAAGACTAAGATTAAAAAATAGCTCACAAAAAAATACTTTCCTTTTTCATCACAACTGGCGTGTAGGATAACCTGGGCTTTAGCGGCTCTCAAACGAATCGAAATATATTGGTATTTGATTTCAAATAAATATTACTAATTTCAGACTTATTTAACCCCCTTTACCCTTACTTAGGAGACAACTTATCCACCATGAGCTGCCTGCAAACCTTTATTCAGTGAACAGTGGCTAGTGAAGTAGGGCAGGTGTTGACACAGCATTTGCAGTGACAGTGCAAGCTGAACACTGGCAAGACGTGTGATTTGCTATGTTAAACAGTGGCAGTTCTTCAGAAATTGAGCGACATCATTATATATTCTAGTGTTAATGAAGCACACCAAAGTGACGATTTTGCTCAACCTGTAAATTATGATGCAGCTTCTGAATGTGCAAGTATTTCCACTGTGCTAGACTACATTCACAGTTGCCATTCATTAGATCTTCAGTGCTCAAGATAGAAGTATCAGATACAGATAACCAATTACAGAATTTCAGTTTGTTCGTAAGTGATGGCATATTACCTGTAACTATGAGTGAGCCTAATATACAGTATGTACACAGCAACAAATGCAGTAGCACACTCTAAGCCAAACTTCAGATCGTACATGAGGTCTGATATCTGTTAAGATGAGCTGCTGGTTTTCTTTGTACTTCCTGTATATTAAGGTGTAATTTAAACATCTGAAGTTGAAATGTGCTGGTTAACAAAACCTTTACCTTATGGACAGAAAAATTATATGTGAGAAATGGTTCAGTTTATTTCGCAGGTGTCTATGTTCTATTGACAACAATTCATATGTCACTTCACACAGAAGGAATCCTGTTTGAAAATAAAACTGCACAGATGAAGAGAGTCACAAAGTCTACATTAGTGAGAATTATGTTGTTGAGTAATCACTTGTGCTTTAAAAATTCATCTGACAAAACAAATCTGTTTTCTGACCTCTGGAACTTTTCAGGCCTGGGGATAGCAATATTCTAGAAATAAACTTAATGTGATTGAGAAAAACCCAGTATGGGAGTTATTTTAAATACAACATTAAAGGTGTCAATTGGAAGAACATTATCTTGGAGTTGGATATGTTGTGTGCTGTAGTCATTAAGAGTAAAAATCCCACTAACCTTAAAATCCACCTACAGAGACATCACAAATTGGACAACAACATATTTCTAGTGAAAGAAAACAAAGGATGAAAAATGGCAACATTTTTCGGAACATACATTTTTTCAGCACAAATTGAAAAAATTAAAAAAGTTTATAATTTTATAATTGAGTAAAATTCCTCATATTCAGTATCAGGCTTACTTTTTGCTTGTATTAACAGGACACATTTATGATTCTACAAACATTAAACTAATATTATATCTAAACCCATTTATTGTACAGTTCTGTCTGATTGAGGTACAAAACTAAACTACATAACTGTTAAACCATACCATAATTACTAAAACTGAAACTAATATATACAGTATATAAAATAAAACCTTTGTGGAACAAAAAACTAAAACTAACTAAACTAAACTAAAACTGTAATGGCAAAAGCAAGGTTGGCTCCTGCCTTGCCCCCAGTACTACCAGTATAGACACCAGCTCTCCAAGACCCTGAACTAAATAGGATGGAAAATGGATGAACAGAGTATAGCAAAGGGTTACAGTATAGATAAGGCTCATTAAATACGATTAAAATTTTATATCAAAGATTTTTTAACTAAACAAGAGTTTTTAAAAACTAACAAATACCACAATGGAAACCAGTAAAAACAAGATAACTAAACGGATTAATCTTCAGAGTATTTGCCTTCAGTTAACACTCCAGCATCGGCTTTCAGACCCTGTTGTAACTTGTTGATGCTTTTGTCCAGAGAGACTATTAATTAACAAGAGAACTGAAACAGTCCAACCGAGCTGTGATAAAAGCATGGCAAAACAACTCAACATCAAACTCCAGTTCTTAGGTCACTACACTAGAATCCTATTAGCTTTATCTGAGACTTTTTGATTCTATGTTGACATAAAAAGTAATTTATGGTATTGATCCTAATCTACTGTACAGAGGTTATTCATGCTTATAATCTAATACTATATCATAACAAGATAACAACCTTTTTTTAAAAAAAAAAAGATGTAGGGATACCCTCATTTATTTTATCAATGTACACCTGTTAAAACTTCTAGTGATGCTGTTCATATTGCTTTTTAAAAACCATCGCTATTATTGAAACAGTTTATGTCAAAATTAAGCCACCCACTGAAGAATTATTTTCCGATTTGGGACATCACCATTAGGAGGAATGCTGAGATGCATTTGGAAGGCGCATTGCGCAGTGATGATGGATTCGTTGTTTTTGAAGAATGCTTTGACAGTGAAAGCACGGTGCGCACTGGACCAAGGAATGTTGCCGACTAAAAACTACAAGGGATCACCTATCAAAGGACCCGCACCCCAACCCACTAGGCTGCCTCCACCTCATGCAATGACCTTGAGAAATGTTGTAGAATAAACGTTTGAAATGTGGTACTTCTTTTTGGCTCACCCTGTATATTTGAATATTGACTCGAGGTTGTATTAAGTTACTAGCCGTTGGTTTATCTTTTTTTTGGCTCGCCCTGTATATACTGTGTGTGAATATATTTTAATGTACAGAAATATCTTATCTTTTTAAATACAAACAAATGCCCCCAAGCTCACTGGATGGTTGTTCACAGGGATGTCACAATACCAGAATTTTAGTATTCAATACCAATACAAGTGAAATTTCATGATACTTTATACCACGGCAAAGACCAACAAACTAGTATCAACATTCATAAATATTAAAATACAACGCAGGACATGAATTTTAATGTAATAATGGACATGGGATCCCCAGGTGTAACAACAAATGGCAGAAATATAATCTTGAGGGGATTTTAGCATAGGGTTTAAAAAGATTGATATTAATATGGACTTCCAAATTTATCCTAGCATGTGCACATTACAAATGTATTCTGGGCATATTCTCTCCAGTAACTGAAAAATACTGCTTACTTAAAATAGAAATTCAAGCATTATTATTGCTGTACTGTTGAATTACCGAATTCCAAGATAATTCAGGATATTTTAATTCAAACAAATTCCTTAAATCTGTTTTTGTAACAAAATGTCTTTAAAATCTAGTTTGTCAACGAATCACTCTTTTAGGTTTGTAACATTTGTGATTACAAGAATATTTGCATCATTAGCTGGTTAAAAACAAACTAAAGAGTAACAGATGAGTAAAATTGATTCAATTTTCAAAATTCAAAAAATCCTGAAACTTTAATTTTCCAAATCTATCCCACCTTTCATTTTTCTTTTTTTTTTTTCCCCATTTGTCCTAGTCTCGCTGGGCAAGAAATGACTCCCAAACCAGAATACAAGTCTGGGGAAAACCCATTAAAAAGTGTGTTCCAAAAATCAAGAGTGGTCTCCCCTAGACTTGCTCATATACTCAGACAAGACAATGATTGTATTTTTTTAGGGATGCACGATAATATCGGATTTATATCTGTATCGGCAGATAATGGGTTAAAATAAAAAAGTTACATGCAAAAACAGATCTGTAAAATCCCACAATAGTGTCCAGCACGTCTTAAGTAACATGAAGCCAAAGTTTGTGCGAGGTAAAACCAACAATCGCTCTTTTACATTCGATTGCCATTTTTCTTTCTTGCCTTACAAGATTTTTTATACATTCGAATTATGTTAGAATAGTGATATTCGATCCAACAGCCCTAGTTATTTACTTAAAACAATGTTGTAAAGATCTCCACAGTTTTTTTTTTTTTTTTTTTTAAACTCACCTCTGTTGTCATCTGGCTGTTTTCCCGAGGCATCAATGTGTTCTCTTCAAGAATTTTGTCATACATTTTGAACAGCGTGCATGCCACCTCGTCATTTATCTTGGCCCTTTTCTGTTGTGGACAATCTATCTGTGATTCACTTGTTTGCATTTCGTTCGATGCAAGTTCCATCTCAGCTTGCAACATTTTGAGTGCCAGTGATTTTACATCTGCACCGAAATAGCGGTCTTTGTATCTGGGGTCTAAAATAGTGGCAACACAGTACATGGGTTCTGTGTAAATCTCAATGAAACGATTGTGTACAGCCTCCAACAGAGTGCTTTTACTGGTTTTGACTACGAAGTCAGTATTAGCACGTTTAGTCAACAGTCGTTTTAAACCATTAACTGAGGGAATAACGTTAGAAGCCAAGGCTTCAGACTGGCAAATTTCTTTTGTCAGTTGTTCAAATGGAGCAAGGAGTGTGATTATGTTCTCGATCAAACCCCACTGATTAGACAGAGTTGCAGGTAACTCAAAATCAGAGGCATAAGCCCAAGGGCTCTTTTCTGCTCCAGCAAGCTTTGCAGAATATAGAATGTGCTGTTCCATCTAGTTGAAACGTCTTGTTGAAGCATTTTCGGCTGCATAACAAGTTCAGTTGGTATAGTTTTGAGATGCGAGTTGGCTAATTGTGAATGCTTAAAATGACCGACTATTTTTCTGCCGATCGCCATTGTATCCGAGACGCTGCACTGGGATAGTACGTCGTCGTTCACAGCAAGTTGTGAAGTATGAGCCATACATGGCAAACTTGGGATCCTGCATTCCTCCATAGCCTTTGCAACATTGCGTGCATTGTCTTGTAATACTACATGAACATCCTCTTTGGGTATTTTCCATGTTTCAAACATCCTTTTAAACGCCACAGAGAGTGCAGCACCCGTGTGTGATCCAGAGCATTCTTGGGCATGCAAGATTGCTTTCTGCAGTTCAAACTTGCGGTCGATCCACTGAGCAGTTAAACTAAGCATACTAATAGCACTCATATCAGATGTCCATATATCAGTGGTAAAGCTTATGGCTGTGACATCTTCAGCAAGGAGTTTGTGTGGATGACTTTCCACAATCTTACGTAACTCTGGAAGCACTATGTCAGAAAAATAACGGCGACTGGGTATCTGATAACCGGGCTTGAGATGCTCAAGCAGCCTTCGAAATCCCATATCTTCTACAACAGAAAATGGCTGATCGTCCAGAGCAATAAATTCCATCACCTTTGCAGTAATTGTTTGAGCTTTAGTTATCTTTATCAAATTTCTTTAGATTTTTCAAGTAACTGATCAACACATTGAGCAACTGCAGTTTTTGATTTTGTGTGCGGTGGCTCAGGATTCTCCTCTTTTGCTCTGAGGAACGCTGTATATTTGTCAGGATGGAGTGTCTTCAAGTGTGTAATTAAGTTGGTGGTATTGAAATTTCGCACTTTGGTCCCTCCGCGCAAAACATTGGTTGAACAAGTGTTGCAAATGGCATATTTTATGTCGCTCTCACGCACTTTGAAAAACGTCCACACCGCAGACATTTTCGCACAGCAGCCCTGCGTTGCCTAAACATCTGGCACATCCGGAACACAGTGAATGCGTCATTAATATCGGTTCGAATTATCAGTCAAATTTAGTCATCGGTCCGATGCCGATAAAATTATTTTAACCCATTATCTGCCGATAACATATATAAATCCAATATTATCGTGCATTCCTATTAATAATAAAATGTTTCAAAAAACAGCAAATACAATACAGACATGCATTAAATACAAATGCCATATACTTATTTTTATTGTAAGGATTCTAATCTTAATCTGATAGCCCTGGTAAAAGCCAAAATACAGATCTATCTTTTAGATATGAAAGATGATACAGAATATAAAGCTATATATGTATGCATGCTACTCGGCAGGTGCAGGGATTTCTTTCTGAAGCATCAATCCTGAGGAATGAAAATCCACTGAAATACTGGAATAACAACTGAAGTCGGTTTCCTACCATTGCCAAAGTAGAACGCAAATTCCTGTCAGCTTCATGTACTAGCATGGACAGCGAGAGATTATTCAGTTTGGCTTCTAATGTGATCAACAAAAAGAGAAACAGAATTTCCTGCGACAAGGCAGAGACGCTCTTGTTCGTTAAGAAAAACCTCCCCATCATGCTTAAAAAATAGAAAAGAATGACAAGCCTCCAGAACAAAAGTTATTTCTTTACCATTGTTACGCTTTTCTGTTATTTAAAATTATAGATTGGTTAGATTTATTCCATCAAAAAGAAAAGTATTACTTAGTATTTAATCCTGCAGACTGTAAAACAAAGGATCAGATAGCCAAATGTAGTTGAGCAGATGCCATTTTAATGATTGTAAATAATCTGCAAAAGTTGTTATTCTTAAGTGGTATTGCTTATTTCATTGTCATTGTACATTTTACCATTTTTTTCAGCTTTCATTTTTTCGATTATTGTTGAATGTGTTGTATTTGTTCCATCAAAAAGAAAGAGAAAAGTGTTATTTAAAGCAACAACCTGCAAAACTGTTTCCCATATAACCAACAGGTAGCCAGCCAAATGTGGCAGATATTTGTTTTTTAATGATTGAATGTGGTGTGCAAAATTGTTATACAAATAAATGTTCACTTTGTCTGTAATTCTTGTCCAGACAGATCAAGTCTCACGTTTCTCTTTATCTTATAAATATGTATATCGGCATCAGCAGATAAGTACATAGACATTATCGGATATTGACATCGGCCCAAAATTCCCATATCGGTGCATCCCTAATATTTTTGTATTATGTACATTAAAAAACCATCAACAACAAATCCTATCTAATAATATATTGAACAATTAGTATAAAAGTAAAGTTGAATAAATCGGACTCTGCAGCTGCATGAATAAAAGGTAAAGTACCACTTCTGGTTAACGACAATAGCTCAAAAGTTGATAGACATTTATGTTTTGTACCTAGTAGTTGTATGCAAAATTTGGTTGACCTAAGTGAAAGCGTACTCACACAAACACACAAAGAGACATATTTACAAAAATGGTATTTTCTGACTCAAAGAGGTCTAAGATGTACAGATTCATCAAAATCTCAAAATGGAATTTTTGGAGGACTCCAATACTTTCCCTAAACATTGTATACAAGAAAGTCAGGGAGGTCTAAAATGTCGACATTCATCAAAATCTCAACATCGAATCTATGGACAATTACAATACTTTCCCTATACTTCCTATACGAATGTAAATAGCGGCAGAAATCCTGTGCTCCAAAGGCTACACCCACAAGGCTTCTCCCTAAAATAGCCAATTTCTCCAGTCCATGCATTTTAAACTGCCACCAGGGTTTCAAATAGAGAGAAAAAAAAAAGATACTGGAAAAAAAATGACGATGCTGAGAGAAGATAAAAATCTAAAATTGCTGTTACCATTCAGGAGCTCAGTAGCACAAGGTAACTGAAACTTAGTTAATTTGCACATGGTAGTAATGAGCACAGAGACAATGGAGACAAGACGCACACACACGTAGACCACCACAGCTACTTGGCTTCACACATCTGAGAAATGCCTCTGTGTGCTAGGATATTCTTCTTTCATTTTAAGTATTGCATCACCATATGACATAGCAACAGCAAACAGAATGATAAGCATTGTGGTCCACAGATATACAACTTGTTAAATGGCTGCAACTATTTTCCAATTAGACAGTAACATTAAATACCTTTAGTTATTCGTTTAGTAGTGTAGTTGGAAGGCGGATGTTGTGCAGCCTCATCTCTGCATCTACTGGTATTGCTTCAGGAGTTTTGAGTACTGAAATCTGCCTCTTCATTACCAGCTCTCCCAATGGCAATCCTTTTGACGGACTGTGATCTAACGTTTACTTCAAATGTATATTTTGCATTTCAGATTTTTATTAATATAACTGTCAGTTCTTTCAAGCCTATGTCGACAACTACACTATATTCATAATGCAGAAAAAGAGAGAGCAGACATAGCACCTGCAACAACATATCGTTCACTTTTGCCATTCATCCATTGATGCCATCAAATGCCAATGAATAATCTGATACTACAGAAAGTTTTTTCTGTTGCATCTCTATACATACATCATACATTTTATAACTATTAAGGATATAAACTGTAAACAGTTTATAGTATCAGCAGCTCTGATCTTTCACCGCCACATTCATGAGGCATTGGGTTAGTTTAGAAATGTGACACTCAGTGAGCTGTCTAATTGTTCTTACCCAGTTTTAAGCAAACTTATATTACATGTCTAGCTTTAGTGAGACTACATTTGTCCAAACTTTAATTTCCTGTGTGAAATCGATCTTGTCAGCTTTACATTAATCCAATATTTCAGAACTCTCGTAAAACACCCTTTATTGTGCTGTTTTCAAAGTATGTAATTTAACTTTGTTATTGATTAGCCTCCGACAAAAACTTACCATTTGTATATACGTCTTTAGAAATGAAATATGTGGTTTGGCCTGTCATGCTAACTGACATAATCGCAGTGCTTTGAAGCACTTAATCAACTTTATTTTGATATAAACAATTGGAGCAGCTCATTTCATCACCAGTGTAGAGAAGTCAAATAGCCAATTCAAATAGAATAGAAACTTGCGTAGACTTTTACTTTCTACAGTTGTTTGCACTGCCAGTGTTCAGAGTCCTATATGCTTCACAGCGCATAATGCATGCAACGGTTCCCACGTGACCGCAAACTGTTCAAAACCAGTTAGAAAATGGATGGACGCTTAAAAGCAATGTGCTTGATGCAATCAGAAAATGAATGCAAAGGCTCTGTTCCTTCCTAAACTCTGTATAGAACACGGTATTAAAAAGTGATTCATCATGCCACTATTTTTTCTCATCTTATAGCATCGTGACACAAGTTTCATGACTAAAACTCACATCTGATTGGTCACATCATTGCGCACTCACAAGGCACACATGAAGCTATTTATATATTAACTTAATGGAATAAAAGTGATAACAAAAGAATGTGTGTTTGTCTTGAAGATGAAGGATTTCTAGACATTATAATTTTTTTTTCCCAACGTGTGGTGATACGGCACTATACCATCATCACCATGACCCATTTTTATATAGTTCTTACTTGTGTATTCTTCACACATTACTTTTTGGAGTTTTCGGTCTACTTGCAGTTATGCACGAGTCCAGCACTGACTGTCATTCAGTGCTTTCAATACTGAAAAAAAAAATAGAACCATTATATCTTTGGAACATTGGTACCGACTGGGACCAAAAGTATTGGCTCTTTTGACATCCCTATTGGTTCAAAATACAGCAAAACAATGACCTGAAACATAACGGTCACCTAGCCAAGTAGTTTATCAGAAAGAAACAGTGGAAAATTGTAGATTGGCCAAGTCTGTCTCCCGATTTAAACCTAAATGCCAATGCATTGCTCAGAAATAAAAGCTGAAATTCTGTACTTTAGTTTCTTGTTCATCTTTTAACCTAGTATACATATTTTATGAATATAAAATCAGACACATAAGTGTAATCTATCTAGCTATAACAAAAACAGCTTATATTATCTGATTGTCCTCATATTTTTGCTTTTCACTGCATATGTACAGACACACATTATATATATATATATATATGAATGTGAGAGAGAGATGAAAGTGTGTTGCAAACAAATGAAAATATGGTGTGATTTTAGTCCTATGTGCATCCTGTTTGTATCACACGAGGGACCATCTCAAGAAAAAAACAGCAGTCCACCACAATACACATTCGTACTGGTTTGATTTAAAACAATCAAAAAAACATGAAACATCATTATATTAAAAAACTTATTGAATATTTACAGCTCTCAAGCCTATCAAAAAGACCAATTCTTGTGATTTTAACCTGGCATCATCTTACTGGTAAAATGGGTGAACTTTTTTGATTTGTTTAAGCTCAAAAGTGAAACCTGTATCCAAGAACTTTGGTGAAAACTAAAAAGGAAGTTAAAGGCTGAAAACAGGAAACACTTTTTTTTTTTAAACAAAGGGAACAGGGAGTTTGAAAAATATCCACTCATATTTTCATCTTTCAATAACAACTGAAAAACCTTCTACGTGGTTATGTTGGTAATTTTGGATTAATCTTTAGGAATTACAATATTTCAACAGAAATATATTCTATTAATGCAATACATTACATCAGCCAACTTATTCTCAGTCTGTTAACTGTGCCTAAAAAAAGTGCTCAAAACCCTCAACATCAAAATACTTGCATTATTATCTTGTACTAGACTCGCAGGGGTACTTGGCATTGCTTGGGGTAGAATAAAGTGCAGGTGTGGTCAATAAATACATTCTCCTGGGGGAAAATTTCAATCCTGAAGCCAAAATATCACTAACTAAACCCACCGTGGGGGTGTAACTTAGCATACCTGTAAAAAAAAAAAGTGCAAGTACAGTCAAAGTTTGGAACAAAACACTGCCTATAACCTTTGACTGTACAAATGGAGAATCTGTACAAAATTTGGTGGAGATGACAGATTCAGTAGTGTGGCTCTAGATAGATAGATAGATAGATACTTTATTAATCCCGATGGGAAATTCACATCTACATAAAAGATTCATCACTCATTCACAAATTTGGCTTAAGGTATTCGATGGCCACTTCAGTTTACTCACTGCATAAGAACTGTCACATGGACATCACTTAACTAGTAAAGTTAACCAGCATGACTACACATGTAATGAAAAGCCTATATATAATAATAACTCATACCCAAGGACATAAAAACAAACTCACTCCTTGAAGGATGGATCCCTACTAAGAGGTATACAACAGCTAAGCATACTGTAATGTCTAAAAAACGGTGAATCGGATCTAAAAGGGTTAAACAAAAAGAAGGAACTGCTTGCCATATGGCTTTGATATTCCTGACAATCAACCTTATGACATATTAAGTATGTAAAACACATTAGTATATACATAAGTAATTCTACCTATACTGTCATACACAAATGCCCACACTGTATCCATAAAGATGTGCATGTAGTTACATAAATAGTAAAACATATTCAACACAAGGAGTTCCTAAAAATTTCAAAAACTGGAGAGGCTTGACATTGAAAATACAAAAAGAGAAGAGGCTTGACATTGTACAACTAAGAGTACACAGCCAACCGACAGAGCTAACCTCTGCATCCATGTGGTCTACAACTGATGCCTGATGGTGTGTTCACTGCCTGCAAAACAAAACTCGAAAGAAAATGCCTCTGGACGCCAGCACTCTTGAAGTAACTCTCATAATATGCGCGGGCTTCCCTACAAGTAAAAGATGAATGAGACCCATAACTGACATCAAGTTTACTGTGCACGAAGCAGCGCTCTGGAAAGGTAAACCAAGATGTCTAGTGAGCAATACAGTATGTCATGGGAATATCTCTTGTTACTACAGCTTTAAAACTGCCTTTTCCTTAATGTATCGGCCAAGTAACTTACTTTATCGGTTTCTAAATTTTTTAACTATGAAGATGGCAGAAGTTATCTATCCAAGTGAATAAATGGCTAAAGAGATGCTGAAGGCTGGTCATATGTACGTTTAGTAAGTAGAGAGAGAGAGGGGGACTGTCAAACGTGTTTAATAAACGCAAGCATTCGAAAACGAAGAGTGTTGCTGACAAACAGACAAAACGCCTAACTTCTCACCCTGCTGTCCTGTCCAGAAGCAGATTGTGGCACCTTAAGATTTAAGCAGAACCCTCTCTCCTCCCCCTCCCGTCAATCAGTCCTGCTTTATAGCCTGATATAACTGTGTACAGGCAACAACACACTATCTCCATCTTGAAATCACATTTAAGCATGTAACTAACAGCCAGCCAAACAGCAACCTGCTCTCATTTTACTGCAATCCAGCTTTACCACCAGGGCCTTTTATTTTGGGGGCACAATTTCGCTAAAAAACGCGGATTTTCACATAACTCTCAACACCATTCAGTAGGCCAATAATTTTAAAAGACATATTACATAAACTCCTACCCGTGGTAAAATGGTTTTCTCCTCTTGTATCCTCCTTTTATTAATTAGTCTTCTTTATTTTTTTATTTATTTTCTCTCTCTCTCCCCCTCTCTCTCTCTCTCCCTCTCTCTCTCTCTCTCGTCCAAACAACAGCCAGCAAATCCAAGATGGCCGCCAGGTACCCCCGCAACACGGTTCGCCTGGCGCCCCGCCCACCACATTCCAATTGGTCAGAAGAACACAGTGGTCTTGGTTTATAGGTTTTGGTGTCTGTCATTTACAAAAGGGTCAGATCCTGTGCCTGCATTCAATTGGTTAGCCTGACGTCGTTCACAAGCCGGTGATAATGTTTTCGTGTTTCGATTAGAAAGGCTTGGTTCCCATTCGAGAAGCAAAACCCGCCTCTTAATAGGAACTGCTACGGTAGTTTCTGGTGACGTCCTGCAGACAGGAGGACCAGGAAGAGAGGAGTTTCTTTTACTTGGTGCGAGATTTGAACTCTTCGCGTAAAACTCCCAACGGCAGTCACATTATAAGGAAACCATTATTAGTAAAATCGTACTTGACATAGTAAATTCCAGAGACTGGAGACTCGACTCCTACTACCTCGCTCGATAGTTTCTTGATGGAGACATGTCGCTAAATGATTAAATTGTGTCATTTGTGACTGTGACTTATTATTAGTACCTGCATTTGTATATTTTATATTATTTCTACCTATCTTGATGCAATTCATGTTCAGAAGGGACGCATCAGTAACTAGATCTTATCAATGATATTGTAGAAAGCCCCCGTTTGGAAAGGAGGCGCAGTATGACAAAAAAATGGGACTGCAGGAAACAATTTATTAATAGTTTAAAATAAGCGAAGAAAATTAAAGAGGAACTATTTATGAATAACTATAAACCTCTCATTTTTATTGCCATGAGAGACGCCTTAATTACTCCCGTTTCCCTTTTCGGAACTTTCTGTCAGACGCCCGACTCCCACTCCACCGTTATTCTCCTCACTTTCCACCTTCTCTTGTCGTCCTTGAACTTCCCAGAAGCCATCGCCCTTCTTTTTAATTCTGCCATTCAAGGCACCTCCCAGTGTCAACCCTTTCCCGGGCTACATTCTGACGGGGATGTTACAATGCTTCTACTCAAAAATGAATAAATAACCATCGAGTTTTAGGGTTCTTGAAATACCCATTAGCGACTTGGTAGCCTGACTGTCAATTTTAGACGGCTTGTAGGGTCGTCTGGCACTGGCTGTTCGCCGACCCCCTAATTAAGGCCTCCAAGTGAAGTATTCTCCTCTTGGGCAGGTTCGAGCAAGTCCAATGATATTCCTGCGGGTCTCCCCCTTCTGCAGCAGTAAGTAGCTAGTTCACCTTGATGAAGAAACACTGGACGATTTTACTGGGGTATATATACCCAGTAGACCACCTCCTCCACATACTCCGGTATTTGGCTCACTCTAATCCAGGCATTGTCGAGTTTTGGAGAACGACCCAATTTGCATCATGGGCAAAACTCTCAAACTGAGGGTTGACTTAGTGTCTCTAAATGATAATACCATTTCTACGGTAGGTGAGACTGGCCTTGTGCAGATGCCAACAGGCGAATTTGTTTGCAGGAGATCTTGCAGTTGATTGGGAACAGCTGGGGTCTCACCAGAGACTGTTACCATCCTACACATAAGTGAGGCGGGTGTCAGTAGCTTGTAACGATGTGCCCCTTGAACAGCAGTCCGGTATGTCAAGGCGGTCGAGGAAGCTGCTGATTCTAGTCATGTGTGATGGCTGGTGGTGATGCAGCTGGGCAGTAAGGGTCTGAATAAACTTCTCTGCTAGCACATCTCTCTGAGGATGCAAGGGTGTAGAGTGGGTCTTCTGAATATGCATGTGTTTCTCACACCTGCTGAAGCACCGTGCTCTCGAATATTCACCCCGATCAAAGTGGAGTTCATCTGGCATGCCGAACTGACTGAACATTCACACAATTAAAACGTTTGCGACAGCAGTGACGTGCGGTGAGGTTCATGGCTGGTGAGGCACTGACTCATTCAGAGTCAGATTTATAAATATACAAACCCAAAAGACTAGCTTATTCACTATTCAATTGGCAGTATGTACATTGGCTACTGATTATGTTTCATATCTCATCAGCATTCTTTACACACACAGGTAAGGTGTTGCACATTTGGCTGAGAAAGAACGTTACACTTATAGCGGCGAGAGAGAGCGGACAGAGCGCGTTTGCTCTGCACCCTCCATGTGTTCTAAATTTGCCTTTACAGTTCCACAATTCATTGTCATTCAATGCAAATGAAAGTATAGAGTGGTGTACAAAAAAAAACGGATTTCAATTTTGAAATATTTAGTTGTTTTTAAAAGCTTTTCATTCTGATGCTTTAATCAATTTTAATACAGAGTGTTCAACAAAAGGATAACAAGAACAACAAAAGAATATTTTATTTAAGGTCAAAGTTTAGTTTTTAAATATTAGATTTTTTTTCTTAGTCTGAACTCGTTTTTTATAAAATTGCAAAACGTTTATGGTCTTACCTTTATTTGTAAATGAAGTCCATGCGCCTATCCTTCTCCACGAAAATCTCCGTCACTTTCTTGTAAAAGTCCTCCTTATTTTTCTTTAGTTTGAATTGTCTTAATCTTCCATTTTGGCAGTCAGTCGGAACAAATAATTAAAATAAACGGACCGCTGCAGTGCACTTGACTTTCTGATACTGCTAACTTATTGGCACCCAGAGCCTCTGCATAGAAGAACAGCAGGGCAGCACAGCACTGTCTGCCTCACCTTGTGCCTTTTCACTGCGGTTATATGTCCGATCAGCAAGACTAAATATGTCACACACGTTCATGAAAGATATTAACCAGACTGTGGACTGTGGAAAGTCAGTGTGTATAATAAATGTTATGTGCAATCATCATATTGGAGACATATAGAGAGACAACAACAGGCACATGCCAATTACATGTATCAACCCAGTGTGTGAGGGAGAGTGCAGTCCAAGGTGAGGTGAGGCTCATCGCTGCTGCATCTCGCGTTTCTCCCTTACATTTGAACAGAAAATGCGCAAATTCAGCAATTTTGAACTATAAAAATGATCAAAATTATTTGAATCATACAGAAAACCAATTTATAGCACAGACCAGTGAATAAATTTATTTTATGTTATCATTATTATTTTTTTTTACTTTTCATGATTCTCCCCTGACCGCAAGTCCCTGTGACAGTCACAGCTTTTTGGTCCGGGAAGAGGTACACTTCAGGCCACTTTGTAAAGTAATCCACTGCAACCAGAATGAACTTGTTGCTTTGTGGCATCCAAGGGAAGAGCACCAGAACATCAGTTCCTACCCATGGCCATGCCTACCCAGTACTGTTGATGGGGAGTTGTTAATTGTCAAGCAAGCCCAATTGAAAAAGTTGCTTTCTCATGTCCCACTGGGGCTAATTCTACTGGACAGTAGCACTCCACAAGTCCAAGGTTGAAATCCAGTTAGACCCTACCACCAGATCAAGGGCTTTATCCATCTGCGGAAGTGGGTACCAGTCCTTCTTGGTCACCTGATTCTACTTCCGATAACAAGTGCAGAAGTGCCAATCTTCAGTCTTAATGAGCACCACTGGTGAGCACCAGGGAGATTCTGATGGTTCAATGATGTCCGCTTCAGGCATGTCTTTGATAATAGCCACTGCGTCCCCTTGGAGTGCAATTGGAAGGCACCATGGTTGTTACTTGAGGGGCCGTGTGTCACTATAATCAGTGGTATGCTAGACCAGGTGCATATGTCCGCTGTCAGGCTAGAGAGGTAGTGAACTAGTCCTGGCATTCCCACAGTAAACCCCGCAGCAGCTGCTGCTGGTCTAGGCTTAGTTCTTGTCAAATTGCCTTCCACAGATTCTCCAAAGGAGAGCTCTAGTCCACAGCTTTCACCATTGGTTCAGTTTGGTGGGACAATTCAAGCGTCTGAGTCTAGGGAGAAGGGAGCAGCCCAACAATCTCCAGGCAAAATATAGTCAAGCCTTAGTATGGAATAAAAAGTTAATTCTTAAGATCCAAGTTTTCTAAATGTTAGCTACCAAGACCAGATGACACCACTCTTGTCCCCCAACTTGTTGGATGGCTATTGTACGACCTCTCATAAAGGCATAGACGCCCGTAGTTGTGACAAACCAAATAGTTGCCCCTTGGATGGACAGTCTGGAGGTGGAAATCAAAGTGTACTGTAGACACAAAGGCTTTGATGTTTACAAATACCCTTACAGTCTGGCCCCAGAGCGTCACTGTGAATTGCTATTGCCAGCCACCCTGTTTACGTAAGTGTAACAATCTCTGTGTATCTCCACTGAGGAACTGCTGCAGGATCAAGAGGTGCCCCCCATCTACTCTAGACTCAACCCAGGCAGCCAAATCTCCAGCATGTTGCTGCATCCCTCGTTTCTCCACTGTGCAAACCTGGACTAAGTGGGCAGGAAGGGCCTGACTGTCTAAAGGATGGTTATCAACCCATTCTTGCAGAGGAGTAGCATGACTGATCAGTTCATTCTTCCAAGCATCCTCTAATGCTTCTACCAACATGCTCAGCTGGGTAAGTCATACATAATGCCTCAGCAGGCAGGAGTAGCCCCTCTTAGAAGCACATCCCATGTCAATTCAGCCTGTGCAGTTCGCAAAAAGACATTCTTTCACCAGCCTTGTTTGTCAGTGCAGCCATTGTTACCACGCCAAGGTTAATTCAGTTCATCCAAAGAGACTCTCAGTTGCCCTGAGAAGCCAAGGTAAGTCTGTCAGATCTTCCTGTGGCTCATCTTCTAGTAATTTTATGTTATCTCCTTTCAAGATTGCTGCCAACTGTATGGCCTGCTCCCTTGGATACCAACCATTTGCAGCCACTATAATTGTGAATCATGCCCGTGGCCTACTTCCATCAAAACAACCAGGTTTTAACATGGGTAGTACTGTTGTTTTAACATACTCAACGTACAAAAATACAGTCTGCTAGTCACAGTTGCTGGCACATATCATCTCCCAGTCTCCGTCAAGCCACTGTTCGAAAGTTCTTGCATCTTAACATCCTATACATCGGGTGGTGGGTCTGGCCAATATTCTTCATCTATCCTCAAACCTACTGTGGACCACTTAGTCAGGAGATCCTACTTCTAAACACCAGTGTAGCAACCCCCCAAGTAGGTCTGAAAAGAGGGCACAGCAAGACACAGAAGCAGTTACAAGAAGCAGTTCATTCTTAACAGTTCAAAATAAACAAATGTAAAGCAACTATGAAGGAAATTAAACAGGAACTAACAATAAACATCTCATTGTTATGGCTGTGAGTGAAGTTTATCTTTTCAAAACTTTCTCCCAGGCGTCTGGCTCCCACTCTATCATTATTCCCCTCATCCTCCACCTCCGTTTGCCATCGTGGAACCCTCCAGAATTCCCCACCTTTCTTTTTATCTCACCAATTTAGGGCACCACCCCTTTTTTTCCTCCCAGTGTCCATTCTTTCCCTGACAGTCACATTCCCACTCTCCCACCACACTCAAAAGTCTCCCAGCCGTCAGGCTGCATTCCACCTGGGATGCTGCAATAGTAAGATTGCAGTCTGAAGCTATTATATGACTTAATATAGCTCATAGTGTTGTATTTTTATTTTTAAATTACATTACAACATAAATAAATGAAATTTAAGGCAGTTATTTGATAAGATAAACAAGGTTAAAGGTTATTTTCACACTGAGAAGAAAAGAAGGTAAAAAGGCACAGCATTTCAGCTATATAGTGTGAGGGATGGCTGGCCATTTACCCCGGCCAATACCCCCAGGCCGCTAGATGGAAGTGCCTCGAAGACCAGGAGGGAATTATGGACAATGGAGTTTTTATTCCCAACCCTGCTGGACACTGTGGGGCCCACCAGAGGACGCTGCAGGGAGTCTCAAGGACTTATACGTGCCCTATAACCCGGAAGCACGTCATAATCATATGACCAGAGGGAACGTCGTGTTTCCGGGTTGAAAAGAAGGACTTTTTATCTGACCCAGAAGTGATAAGAAATCACATGGACTGTAAGATGGGAAACACTTCCGGGTCAGGAAATATAAAAGGACGATGGGAAATCCCAGACGTTGAGCTGAGCTGGGTGGAAGGGTGGCAACGCGTCTGGGAGTGGAGGATTGTGTATTGGTTATTGTTATTGAGTTATTATTGGAGTATTGTGGAGTGGAGGGTGCTTTGTGCACATTAATTATTATTATTATTATTAACAATAAAACATTATTTGGACTTTTATCTGATGTCTAGTCTGAGGGTTCAAGGGGTCACGGAGACCTTAATCTGTCACAATAGTCTTCATCAAGTGTACAACTGTAAAGGAAAAGCCAGAAATCCTGTTTGGTGTTCAATCAGCTGATGGTTATTTAATAGTAATATTTATGTAGCTCTTCCCCCTTTGGCTTATTTATTTCAATATAATCTGTCAGGCTAGCTAATTGCAGAATTCCTGGAATAATAAATAGCCAGGGTTAAACAACTGAACCTGGCAAGTGGGCCTCAGGAGGGCCCCAGAGTATATACTGTATGTAGACATGGAGAAGACAGTCAAATCTCATTGGTCCTTTATCACACTCATTGTATCACTGGAAGGTTGCAGGGACCTGAGCCTGAATGGGATGCCTTTTCACCACATTAACACCAAATATATCTTCAGTGTTAGAATAAGTCTGGAATGTCAGTCAGTCATCATCCAACCCATTATATCCTAACACAGGGTCATGGGGGTCTGCTGGAGCCAATCCCAGCCAGCACAGGGCACAAGGCAGGAGCAAATCCCCGGGCAGGACGAGTCTGGAATGTCTTCTTTTTAATATGAGGAGACTAAATTTGTATGCAGCAGTCTTGCCTTGTAAATTAGCCATTTTAGAATAGCTCTCCACACAAGAAAATGCAGTATGAGCCGCGAACGTTGTTTTAGATGTGTCCATTGAAAACTTGCTTGAAAGCATGCCTTCTGTAATACAATCCCCAGTCTGAGAAAGAGGTGCCCAGATATAAATAGGTAAAACCTTAGTAGACAATATAGTGACGAAACTCAGATGTAGTGATCCTGCATCGATTTTCAAACACATGTTGAAAATTGGGGCGGCACGGGTAGCGCTGCTGCCTCGCAGTTAGAAGACCCGGGTTCGCTTCCCGGGTCCACCCTGCGTGGAGTTTGCATGTTCTCCCCGTGTCTGCGTGGGTTTCCTCCAGGCGCTCTGGTTTCCTCCCACAGTCCAAAGACATGCAGGTTAGGTGGATTGGTGATTCTAAATTGGCTCTAATGTGTGCTTGGTGTGTGGGTGTGTTTGTGTGTGTCCTGCGGTGGGTTGGCACCCTGCCCGGGATTGGTTCCTGCCTTGTGCCCTGTGTTGGCTGGGATTGGCTCCAGCAGACCCCCGTGACCCTATGTTCAGATTCAGCGGGTTGGAAAATGGATGGATGGATGTTGAAAATTGTCCATTCATCCAACAATGCCAATCAGTGGCTGACTGGAAAAGCCAAGAGAGCAGGAGAGGAGATGCTGCCCTCAGATTGGCAGGTTGGTATCACTGAAATTATGGAGCAGTGGTAGGAAGAAGGACATATTTGAATGACAGACCCTTTACATCTGGCCCTGTCCTAAGTTGGCTTTAGCACACTCAGACTACAGTTCTGTTGTTCTCATTATCACATAAAAGCACACCAACATCTTGCAATTTCTGTGTGAAAAGAATAATACTGCGTTCAATAAATGAAGATTGCCCTTTAGGCATGAATCAATTGGACCCATTGTACCAGGAGTCTACACAATCTACAGACAGGTCTTTGCATGGCATTACCCTCAAGCTACTTCCAGTCTTTGAGCACAGTTTTGCTGTTGCGTGCCTAGTGCCCTAATATGCTGTAGAGCAGGGGTCTCCAATCTTTTTTCCCCTGAGAGCTACTTTTACAAAATGAAAATGGCCGAGAGCTACTCAAGTTTTCTAACGTTTTTTCTCATAGCTTATTTCAACCCAAACAAACTGAATAAGCTTGTTTTGCCTGAACATTTACAAAATGTTGGTGTCCACAACTAACATTTTGCATTAAAACATCACAAAAAATATTTAGTTCACCTGCAAGTGCTTTTTGTATGTCTGTATGCATTTTCTAATGTATCTCAGAATATTGAATTAAAACATGAATGCTGTCAAAACAAAACAATGCAATTCCAAATGCACAGATATTCCTTATTCATTTGTCATTTGGTTCCATGTCACTGTGTCACTTTATTCACATGTCCAGTCGCATGCGTGATGTGTTTTTTAGTTAGTCAGATGACTGGCACTGCATGGAGTCAACAAGAGAGGCAGGTGTCTGGTGGAGTGGAGCCACTGAGGTTCACTCTTATGGAGTCATTTCAATGTTCGTCTGTCAGTCGTGTTCTGAACTTTGATTTCATGACATTCATGTCAGACTCACAGAGGTATGGAGACCCAAACAAAGCAGACATTTTCAGAGCTGCTTGGTGAAAATTCTTCTAGTTATCTGGCTCTACTAAGCTCCAGCAATGCTGAGAATGCTGTTGAGACTTTAACTGCACATTATTTTGAAGGTGTACTAAAATATAACATATAAATCCAATGTCTCTCTGTCTGTCTGTCCGCTTTTCACAAGAGAACTATTTAATGGACTTACAGTAGATCATTTTTTTTTTCTATAATTTGCTTGAACATTCCGGTTGATTTTGCAACTTCTCTCATTTCGCTATGTATCATAGTTCACTTGCGGTACTGATTTACAGTATTTGCGCAAATCCAAGAAACACGCAACGGGCCGAGTAGAGGGGCCTTCCTCACTCACTCGCCAGCTTCCTTAACTCCGCTTAGCTAGCGAACAAGAGAACATTGAATTCAACTTTGTTTGATATTTAAAATAAAGTGTTCCTTAGGTCTTGATAAGTTTGAGTCTGGATATTCTCTTAAGTGTATGCCACATTGAAAAGATAGATTGCAATTCAGATTGAGGATTGTGATTTTGTGTTAAAAGGATCGTGATATGATTTTTTGGACTAATCAAGTTTTCAAATTTATGTAGGATTCATTAACCCTTTGGCGAGCTACTTGGAAAGGGGTTGCGAGCTACAAGTGAGGTATTGGAGACCCCTGCTGTAGACTGACCAACGTTTGGAGGCCAGATTATCCCAGAAGATTGATGTTTGCATGGTACCTGTTACCCATCTAATAATAGCAAGTAGTAGTGAAATTATGAACAATGTAACAAGACAAGAATTCTACTGACCAGGACATTATAGTCTCCAAAACTGGCCTAAGTGGGAGCAACAGACTGCTGTCACTGTCCTGCTCCACTGACAGACTGAGGAGATTGCTTCTCCCCCACACTACAGTGCATCCGGAAAGTATTCACAGCGCATCACTTTTTCCACATTTTGTTATGTTACAGCCTTATTCCAAATGGATTAAATTCATTTGTTTCCTCAGAATTCTACACACAACACCCCATAATGACAACGTGAAAAAAGTTTACTTGAAGTTTTTGCAAATTTATTAAAAATAAAAAAACTGAGAAATCCCATGTCCATAAGTATTCACAGCCTTTGCTCAATACTTTGTCGATGCACCTTTGGCAGCAATTACAGCCTCAAGTCTTTTTGAATATGAGGCCACAAGCTTGGCACACCTATCCTTGGCCAGTTTCGCCCATTCCTCTTTGCAGCACCTCTCAAGCTCCATCAGGTTGGATGGGAAGTGTCAGTGCACAGCCATTTTAAGATCTCTCCAGAGATGTTCAATCTGATTCAAGTGTGGGCTCTGGCTGGGCCACTCAAGGACATTCACAGAGTTGTCCTGAAGCCACTCCTTTGATATCTTGGCTGTGTGCTTAGGGTCGTTGTCCTGCTGAAAGATGAACCGTCGCCCCAGTCTGAGGTCAAGAGTGCTCTGGAGCAGGTTTTCATCCAGGATGTCTCTGTACATTGCTGCAGTCATCTTTCCCTTTATCCTGATTAGTCTCCCAGTCCCTGCCACTGAAAAACACCCCCACAGCATGATGCTGCCACCACCATGCTTCACTGTAGGGATGGTATTGGCCTGGTGATGAGCGGTGCCTGGTTTCCTCAAAACGTGACACCTGGCATTCACACCAAAGAGTTCAATCTTTGTCTCATCAGATCAGAGAATTTTCTTTCTCATGGTCTGAGAGTCCTTCAGGTGCCTTTTGGCAAACTCCAGGCGGGCTGCCATGTGCCTTTTACTAAGAAGTGGCTTCTGTCTGGCCACTCTACCATGCAGGCCTGATTGGTGGATTGCTGCAGAGATGGTTGTCCTTCTGGAAGATTCTCCTCTCTCCACAGATGACCTCTGGAGCTCTGACTGAGTGTCCATCGGGTTCTTCGTCACCTCCCTGACTAAGGCCCTTCTCCCCCGATCCCTCAGTTTAGCTTCTTCCACTTATGGATGATGGAGGCCACTGTGCTCTTTGGGACCTTCAAAGCAGCAGAAATTTTTCTGTAACCCTCCCCAGATTTATGCCTTGAGACAATCCTGTCTCGGAGGTCTACAGACAATTCCTTTGACTTCCTGCTTGGTTTGTGCTCTGACATGAACTGTCAACTGTGGGACCTTATATAGACAGGTGTGTGCCTTTCCAAATCATGTCCCGTCAACTGAATTTACCACAGGTGGACTCCAATTAAGCTGCAGAAACATCTCAAGGATGATCGGGGGAAACAGGATGCACCTGAGCTCAATTTTGAGCTTTATGGCAAAGGCTGTGAATACTTATGTACATGTGCTTTCTCAGTTTTTTTATTTTTAATAAATTTGCAAAAATCTCAAGTAAGCTTTTTTCACGTTGTCATTATGGGGTGTTGTGTGTAGAATTCTGAGGAAAAAAATGAATTTAATCCATTTTGGAATAAGGCTGTAACATAACAAAATGTGGAAAAAGTGATGCGCTGTGAATACTTTCCGGATGCACTGTATGTGACTCTTCAGTTCCACCTGGGGGGGGGGGGGGATAAACGTTAACACTATACAAGATTATTGTCTATTATACCTGCCTTGCACTCTCCACCATGCATTTTTTTATCTGCATCTATCTATCTATCTATCTATCTATCTATCTATCTATCTATCTATCTATCTATCTATCTATCTATCTATCTATCTATCTATCTATCTATCTATCTATCTATCTATCTATCTATCTATCTATCTATCTATCTGCTCTGTTAGGGTGTACTCACATCAAGTACATTTGTTCTGTACTGTGCCCAAGTGTGATTGTCCCCCCTCCCTACTCACCCGCTGGCCTGCACTCACACTGTATTTAAAGTTATGAGCCCGGGCATGCGTCTGTCATGACCACGTGACTTCATTTAATGCCAAAATAAGATCCAAACACAGTGAAAACATGCATGTCAAAATGATTTGACTTATTTTGTGGTTGTTTTGGAGTCGTGTAGGGCAGGATAACGCTCTACCCTCTTACAGGTTCATTGAGTGTGAAACGCAGCGTTTTGCTGTTAATCGTGCTGCATGTACGAGAAGACTTTTACAGAGACAAATGATGTTAAGGGAGGAATCTGCAGCTTTTCTTGCCAACTACAATCCATGTTCATGTGTAAGGTGAGAATAAAAACCTGTTTTTAACTCAAATGGTGTTGAATGAAATGAGAATTGTACTAGCATTGACATTATGTCTGTTTTCTGTGCTCGGGCACATTTAGCGATCACACTGTTCCCGAATCCCACTGAACCATGTCCAGGCACATCTCTTCCAAGTGGGCCACAGCACGGTACGGTTGGTCCAGCACAGAGCGATCACACTAATCAAACAAACTACACTTTGAGGGGTTACATGCAGACAAACATGCTCAGGCACAGAACAAATTGCCATTGTGAGTACACCGTTAGAAGACATCAGTTTCCATTATTACCCATCCCTTTTGCACTTATTTGTGTGGAGTGTGCCGGTTCTCCCTGTGAGTTTTCTGTGGGTTTCCTCCCTTATCCCAGAAGCATTTGGGTTATTATGGCAGCCCTGGAGTACAGTGTTTGAACCACTGAATGCACTAAGTCATAAAGATTTGTCATACTGCTTATTCAAAAGGTTGACAATTTCCATTATGTAATCACCTTTAATATTTCTATTATGGGCATACCTTGTTTTCATTGAAGATCATTTTCCACCTGCTAATCTAATAATTTACCAAATATAGGGGCTTCTGTGTGGAGTCGGGGTATTCTCACTCTCTCTTTGTGTCTCTGTTTTTTTATTGTTTTCCTCCAGGTTCTCCAGTTTTCTGTCTGCTGTGCAAAATGATGACATTAAAGGTCAATTGTTCAATTAACTGGCATTAATAGTTTTAAGCTAAACAATCATAAATATTATACAATTACCTCACTGCACTGTACCACCTGATACAGACACTTACGGTACTTTCAGACTTGTTGTTCAGCCAACTAGACACTAGAGGACAATATGCAAGCTACATGTCAGCTCATTTTACCCCCAGAAACAGACCTGCTATCTTCAGTGAAAATGAAGCGTGCTAAATGTTGATGAGCATTTTGAGCAAAAGTGCTAACTGTGAAATATTATTCCGGAATACAAAGCAACAGAGCTACAATGCGTTATCACATACAAATCAGGCATGTTGCTTGTGAGGTGGGCCTGCAGCCCCCTCCCAAATAGGCAGCAAAAGTGAGGAAAAAGCCTGCTGAACAGTGGTTTGAGGAAAGCACGTTGAAGGTCCATACAATGGTGGGACACAACACGTTACCAAATAATGTGTTTGACAACTTTCACTGGCTAATCAGTTATCATGTGTTATGATTTTTGAGAGGATTCATATCTTTTATGAGTAAGGATAGAGGTGGTTGTGAGACTGACCAACAAACCTGTGCAAGAAGTAGAGTCTTTTGTTGCATTGCTGACTTTAGTTTTCCTTTCAATACACTATTTTGTTGTCCTTAGACTTCTTTTCACTTTTTATCATTTTATTTTTGTTAATAAGCATCACTGTCTTGCTTATCATGGGTGCTGCCATTTTAGTCTCACCGGTGCAATTATAACAATCTGTTGCTGGATTGCAGTGACCAGAAGTGTGACAGGAGGTGTCTTTGGAGTGACACAACTGCTGTTGCAGTAGTAGATTCAGTAACAAACTTTGTGATAGTAGGTAATGAACAATTCTTAGGTTTAGGGGTAATTTGCCAAGTGTTTTTGATTTTGGACTTGGCTAATGTTTTGTGCTTGGCATATTGTTTTTCTGATACCTTGGTTCTGACCTCACAACTTTTTTTCTACAACAATTTTTCTCTCTTCATTTCTCAGTCCACTTTTTTCTGATTTTTGACAATTCTTTCACTTTGGGAAGACATCATGACCCAGGGTACCACATTCCATCTAGAGGCATTGTCACCAACCATATTTTTATGGAGAATATGCAAGAACAGAAAATTAAGTCAGGTCAGGTTGGGGAGCACTGGTACAGTTACAGTGTGTTGCCACACTCACCACACAACGAATCACCAAGTTGGTAACTCTCCAGGCAGACATTCAGGCCAGTCCCACCCCCAGGAAATGACCAACTATCTGTCTCAGCTAGGTGTTACGTGGGCGTCCCTTTGGCGTGGTCCATCCTCTCGGGTCATGAACGATGAGTGTCCTGTGAGCCAGATCACCCTCGGGGAATCGCACCACATGGCCATAGTGCCCTAACTGACGCTCCCTCACAGAAATGTGGTAATGTGCCTCATTCAACACAAAGTCAAACCAGCAGTACCCAAGGATTCTCTGAAGAGACACAGTACCAAAGGAGTCCAGCCTTTATCTCAGGTCACTAGATAGTGTCCATGTCTCGCAACTATAAAGCAAGACAGGAAACATCAGGACTTTTAAGACTTGGACTAAGCCAGCCACAATCAAAACACTTACATTCACAGCTGACTTCTGGAATTCGCTAATATCCAGGGATTCCATTTAAGTAACACGCCAGAGCTTAGCTGACGTCTTACAGATGAAATCGGTAGTACTACAGGCACAAAATTTTGCCCACAGACCTACAGCTGACAGCCATACCTAGAAACTAACTTTTGCCATTTAGACACAGGCAAAGTGGTAGCATGTGTTCATGAGTATGGATGAAACATTTTGCCTGCTAATTCACTCTACCGTTTCACTCATACAATGGTGGTTTTAATAGTGCAGGAAACTGATTGGACAAGAGACTCAAAAAAGAATTGGGGAATTGTCCCCTTATAATGTCCGGAAATCTTGCACAAAAATGAGCGAAAAAAGGTGATCAAAATCATAACATTTGATGTCAAACAGAAGCTGAAGGTGAGTATTTATAGAAAATGGTGACTGGAAGGAACTATTAGTGGAAATGACGTCATAACTGGGATACGGAAGTGACGTAATCGGGATGCGACCAGAAAGGGATTACCGGAGGTGATGTTGTTGGAAGTGATGTCATCGGAAGTGACATCATCAGGTAGGGTCGGAAGTGACGTGATTGAAGGGTGACCGGAATTGGAAATAGAATGGGAGCCATTTTGGGAATCCAGAACTGTTGATGGTGAGCAAATTATTTTATGGCTTTTCTTAAACAAATCTTGTGTAAGAAGGAGAGAGGCGTTAATTCCTGAGGACTTTTTGGTTGCCTCCTAAGCACATGTGTGTGACAATAAGTACAGTATCTTACCTGTGGTGAGAGGCTGCCTCACCCTAACTGTAAAACTGTGTGCCACAAGAGCGTTCTCAGCTGCTGGCATGACAGTTAACAGGCTGTACACATGACTGACTGACAAGCAAATCGATGTACTTTTTAGTAATATAAAGGAGCAGTTTGTTGTTTTTGCTTAATATTCAAACAAATTGCTACACACTTAATGCATACGGTACCTAACATTTTTTCTGGGAAATGAATCCTTACACCAGCGTTTCTCAACCTTTAAGTATTTGCAACCCGAGTTTTCATAACAGTTTTAATCGTGCCCCCTAACGGTTTTTTTGAAACCCTAACAAAATTTATTCCTATATTTTTTGCTGCCGATACACCGCTACAAGTTTAAAATTTCCCTATGAATAGCGAAATTACGCCACATATGGCAACATTCGCGCCCCCTTTGTTGTTACTTCCCCACAGTTTGAGAACCGCTGCCTTACATTATTTCAGTATTGTTAAGAAGGACATCTTTTTTAACAATTAGAGGTTATTGACTAATCAAATGCCTTGGATTATCAATTATAAAATGTGAAGAAAATGTGAATATTTAGACCAAAGTGAAGCTCTGAGGCCGACTGGCAGCTCTAAATTAGCCAAGAGAGTGTTAGTTTGCCCTGTCACTAACAGGTGTTCTGTCCCTGTCGATGGCTTCAAAATCTACTTGAGTCACTGCTATATACCACATGGTCCTGCCATGACTGTTATGCTCACCAGTTGCTAATTCTGTTATGATTGTGCCAACCTCCCTCCCAAAGACCCCCCCCCCCCACACACACACACACCACCATCCCTAACCCTAACCCTAACCCCTTATATTTAGATAGAACTTCTTCATTCCTGATGGATTTCTTTAATCAGTTCTGGCTACCTGTGATCTTCTACTATAAACAGAGGATCAGAATACGGACAGATTTTGATCTAAATTCCATACACAGTGTCTGTTTGTATGCAGCAGCCCCAGTACTAACTCTCAGAAGACCCTAATTTTATAGGAGCTTCTCACTCTAACTCATTTGTGTTTTGTACCCATTTTGTCCAGAATCTTGGCTCCTTGTAATTTCAACAGTCTCCCGTGAGCTGCTGAATCAAAAGCACTTGAAAATGTGAGATGGATGCTATCATAAAATTGCTAGTTTCCAATCCATTTTTCTGCTTGAGGGTTGTAACGGTAACAAACTCATTTGGTCACGTATCATTTTACTCATATCATTTCTTCTATTAAAGAATTCCCTGATCAGATGAGAGAGAGATAATCCCCTGTCCCAAATCTGCTCCAGGTCTTCTTGTTTGGACTATGCTTGGAAAAGCACGTATGGTAGGTGTCCAAAAGACATCATCAGTAGATGCATAACCACCTCAACTGGCTCCTTTTAACATAGACATTAATCAGTTCTGCTGTGAGGTCCTTCCACATTGACAAGCTCCTGACCTTTCAGTCCATATAAGAAATCTCATTTCAGCTATAAGTACTTGCAGTCCCATTCTTTACGTCACTACCCAGAGTTTGTGATCAATGTAAAGAAGGGAGAAGGTAGACTGATCAGTAAATTGAAAGTTTTATGTGATAACTACCACAGTACAGCACAGCATTCATAAATCTCCTTGCACAGATTTGTTGGTCAGTCTCACAATCACCTCTATCGTTACTCATAAGCAGGCCCCCAAGGTATGAACTCTTCCATTTTGGATAGCAGCTCACTCCTTACCTGCATGAAGCAAGACACTCTTTTTCTGGAAGGGAAATATGATTTCAGATGAAGGGGCTGATTTTCATCCCAACCTAGTCATTCTTGGCTGTGATCTGCTACAGTGTACACTGGAGATCATAGTCACTGAGTGAAAGGAGACCAAGACGACAACATCATCTACAAATAGCAGAGATGAAAAGGCTTGGAACACACCAGAAATATTTAGTGACCCCAGTACCAGATACTTTCATATACTCTGCCATAAAATACCACAGGTACTTATGAACAATATTCTTCTACAAATCTAGAAAGAACTTATACACAGGCCTGGCAAACTCCCTTGACAAGTCCAATATTCATACAAGGGCAAGGAACTCTGCAGCCAGAGTCCTCACCCACACAAAACGTTCTGCTCACATCTCCCCTGTTCTCTCCCAACTTCACTGGTTACCGGTTCCATCAAGGATTCAATTCAAGATTCTGCTGCTCACCTTCAAAAGCCTACATAACCTTGCCCCACTCTACCTCACTCAGTTCCTAGCTCCATACACTCCTTGTTGCTCTCTCAGGTCCTTGTGCAGTAATCTCCTTACTGTCCCATGCACCAGACTCTCCACCTTGGGAGGCAGGTCCTTCAATGTTATGGCTCCTCAAACTCTGGAACTCTCTTCCTCAGTCTCACTGAGATTTCTCCTCTTTCTCCACCTTTAAATCTCAACTTAAAACTTTCTTCTTTGACAAACTTTTATCTTCTGTGTGATCTTTTTTTTCCCTATCTATATGTAAAGCGACCTTGGGTTTGTGAAAGGTTCTCTATAAATGCAACTTATTATTATTATTTATTATTTATTGGTCCGCTATTGATAAACAGAATCAACATTATTCCTTTACTTTCTAGGATTCTACTGAGACTACGATGGAGACTCCTTTCTAGTAGTCTGGCAAAGGCCTTTCCAAGGAGGCTGAGGGGTGTGACACACCCTTTTGATGACTTGTGGCACTGTGCCTCCTTTCCATGAAGCTCTGAAGAGGCATATTAACCAGCACACCAGCACAACATCCAGGGCTTACAGCATATCCAGTTAGATTGCATTCACTGTTTAACATGATGGACACAATGGACCTCTTTAACTGCCTTATTGATCTCAGCCATTGAAAACCACCCTAATGATATGAATTCTTGTGGCACTGTCTCCTCCAACGAGTACATATTTACCAGGTTTAGAAACTCTTTACAGTGCTCCTTTGCTCACTTTATGATATCCCCTGTTGAGCCAACTTGCTGAGGACAACCCAGGAGATGTCCACTATGTCCTTCTTTAGTTATTCTAAAATCATTCGCCATGGGCTTGCCAAACTCCTCTCACTCATGCATATTTACATGGGGAGTGTCATGGCTGTTGACCATGCATTAACACCCAGGCAAAGTAACAAGTTTGTCGAACCCACTTAAGATCTTTGATAAATATTTCTCCATGGATACTTTGTTCAGTTCAGGAATGTTAGACTGCACTGCCAAAATTTCATTAAGTAAATTTCCTGGACAAACAACATGTACACAATATTCTAACCCACTTAGTCCAGACCAGGGTTGCAGGAGCCTGTCCCAGCTAGCATAGGGTGCAAGGCAGGAGTTAACCCTAAACAGGGTGACAGTTCATTAGAGGGTGAGCACCCACATAGCAAACCCACACTACGGCCAATTGCAGATTCACCTACCCTGCATGTCTTTGTACAGTGGGAGGAAACCAGAAAACTCGGAGGAAAACCCAATACAGACATGGGGAGAACATACAAACTCCATGCAGGGAGGAGCCAGGATGTGAGCCCTGGTCTGCTAACTGTGAGGCAGCAGCACCGCCACTGCACCACCATGCTGCCCATCAATTACAGTTACACCTAAAAAGTATTTGGGAAGAATTATGTTCTTAGGGTCCACAGAGGCCTCACCTGGATTATATAATCAAGAAAGGGCATCAGCTTTGCCATTTTCATTTCCTGCTCTATATGTTATAGTAAAATTAAACCTACTAAAAAAGAGAGCCCATCTAGCCTGTAACTGTTTGGCAGTTTTAAAGTAGGCTAAATTTTTATGGTTTTCTAAATATTTTTATGGGGTATTTAATAGCCACCAAACAAATGTCTCTACTCTTCCAAGGCCAGTAAGGACTGACTACTCTAATGCTTATTTTCTGGCTGTTCAGACTGTTTTACAGTATATCCAGCTTTCAGTTAATTCAAGAATTATTACATGAACCAGAAAGTACGAGCACATAACTCCAGTTCTCAAGTCCTTCCACCTGCTCCTCAGTTAAGGTTAGTGCTGATTTCAAAATGTTCCCTTTAACTTATAAAGCCTTAAATGGTCGAGGCCCTGCTTACTTATCTGAACTTAACATTAGTTACAAACCAGAATGCACATTAAGATCTCAAGATGCTGGCCTACAAGGAGTAATAAAATAACTGTGGGAGGTTAAGCTTTTAGTTACAGGACCCCAAAGGTGTAGAATAATCTGTCCGCTACTATAAGAGATGCCCCTTAAGTCTCAGCTTTTAACTCCAAGCTGAAGACTCACTACTTTAATGTAGCATACCCTGACTAGAGCTGCTGACTATCTGTGCATACTGCAGTTCTGTCTGTTAGTTATTTGTACAGAAGTATAAGTAATACAATAATTATTAATCATTACTAACCCTCCTCTGTTTTGTTTCTCTTCTCAGTATATTGGTGTGGCACATGGGCTACTGCTAAACTGTTTTTCTGCCCATGGAAAAGTCACCTCAGATATCGAGAACACGCTAATCATCAGATAGAAGCGTCCTTTCATCAGATTGGACAGTCAGCACAGATTCTACTGTAAAATAGCCAGCAGGGGGTAGGGGGCTAGTTGGCTGAGGTCTCCAGGACTCTGACTATGTGTGACTTTATCTCTTATACAGTACTTGACCATTCATTTCCTACCCTCACCTATGGTCATGAGCTATGGGTAGTGACCGAAAGAACGAGATCGCGAATACAAGCGGCTGAAATGAGTTTCCTCCGCAGGGTGTCTGGGCTCTCCCTTAAAGATAGGGTGAGAAGCTCAGTCATCCAGGAGGGGCTCAGAGTAGAGCCGCTGCTCCTCCGCATCGAGAGGAGTCAGATGAGGTGGCTCGGGCATCTGATCAGGATGCCTCCTGGACGCCTCCCTGGTGAGGTGTTCCGGGCACGTCTAACTGCGAGGAGGCCCCGGGGAAGACCCAGGACACACTGGAGGGACTATGTCTCTCGGCTGGCCTGGGAATGCCTTGGGATTCTCCCGGAAGAGCTAGAAGAAGTGGCCGGGAAGAGGGAAGTCTGGGCATCTCTGCTCAAGCTGCTGCCCCCGCGACCCGACCTCGGATAAGCGGAAGAGGATGGATGGATGGATGGATGGATGGACAGTACTTGACCAGGTATCAGATTTATTTTTATTCAGGGATGCTGCAGACTCGAGCTTTAGTTTCTTACTCAATCATTGTCAACTGGCCATGGTTCAACAATTAATCAATGGACAGTTATTTTTAGGTTCTGTTTAAGTTAATCAGTTTGGATCTGCTTTATTTTAATCTATACTTTGAACAAATCTGTGCCTTAATGTATAGTAATTATGTAATTGTAAATTTATAAAATCCTACATGAGAACTCATCAGAGTGCTCTGAGCCTGCACTCAGCATGAGGAGCACTATACAATTAAATTGAATGCAATTGAATTTTTGGGACTTGGCACAAGTGTGCCCCACCCCAACCCCAATAGCGGATTTGGTCAGTGGGATTTTGCTTTGTTTTCCACTGGAAAATTTAGTGACAACATCTGCACTTTATGCCACCCATTAGTAGTGCCATTAAATAAAGGTGTAATATTTAGGAGCTGGGGGGAATGTTCATGCTCCAGAAGGGGTGGAGTTTTAAACATTTTAAACATTTCTGCCAGTTATTAAAGCCATTTTTGTTATGAAATGTTTATGAAAATGATCAAGATTAATTGACAAATGGCTAAACTCCTAGGTGGCAAACATCTCATGAGATATGTTGTCTCTGAGGCACCCCAACAGTCCAAGGTGGCACAAATGTTTGACCGCTTTGCTTTGTGTTTACACTGCAGGTCTCCTCTTCATAGTGTGTTTGTAATTACCAGAATGGCCTGCTTAAGCTAATTTGGACTAAATTGAAAATCAGTTAAAGGAGATATTAGAGAGAATTTCTAGGCGCAGCCAGGGTGTTGAGGGGGTCCGGCTTGGTGGACTCAGGATTGGGTCACTGCTTTTTGCAGATGATGTTGTCCTGTTTGCTTCATCAGGCCGTGATCTTCAGCTCTCTCTGGATTGGTTCACAGCTGAGTGTGAAGCGGCTGGGATGGGAATCAGCACCTCCAAATCCGAGACCATGGTCCTCAGCCGGAAAAGGGTGGAGTGCCCTCTCAGGGTTGGGAGCGAGATCCTGCCCCAAGTGGAGGAGTTCAAGTATCTCGGGGTCTTGTTCACGAGTGAGGGAAGAATAGAGCGGGAGATCAACAGGCGGATCGGTGCGGCGTCCGCAGTGATGCGGGTCTGCATCGGTCTGTCGTGGTGAAAAAGGAGCTGAGCCACAAGGCAAAGCTCTCAATTTACCAGTCGATCTATGTTCCTACCCTCACCTATGGTCATGAGCTATGGGTAGTGACCGAAAGAACGAGATCGCGAATACAAGCGGCTGAAATGAGTTTCCTCCGCAGGGTGTCTGGGCTTTCCCTTAAAGATAGGGTGAGAAGCTCAGTCATCCGGGACGGGCTCAGAGTAGAGCCGCTGCTCCTCCGCATCGAGAGGAGTCAGATGAGGTGGCTCGGGCATCTGATCAGGATGCCTCCTGGACGCCTCCCTGGTGAGGTGTTCCAGGCACGTCTAACCGGGAGGAGGCCCCGGGGAAGACCCAGGACACGCTGGAGGGACTATGTCTCCTGGCTGGCCTGGGAACGCCTCGGGATTCTCCTGGAAGAGCTAGAAGAAGTGGCTGGGGAGAGGGAAGTCTGGGCATCTCTGCTCAAGCTGCTGCCCCCGCGACCTGATCTCGGATAAGCGGAAGAGGATGGATGGATGGATGGATGGAGATATTAGAGAGCACCTAGAATCAAGTATGTACAGAAGCGTTCAGGCCCTTTCACTTTTTACACATTGTTATGTTGCAGCATGTGCTAAAATTAATTACATTCATTGTTTTCACTCACTGAAACCATGACACAAATATTCCAACCCTTTAGTCAGCACTTAGCTGAAGCCCCTTTGGTAGTTATTATGGCCCAGAGTCTTCTTGAGTATGATGAAGCCATCTTTGCACATCTGGATTTGAGGATTTTTTTTGGCCATTCTTCTCTGCTGATCCCCTCAAATTCCGTCAGGTGGGATGGAGACCGTCAGTCGACAGGTATTTTCAGAGATGTCTGATTGAGTTCAAGTCTCAGCTCTGGCTGGACCACTCAAAGACATTCACAGAGATGTTCCTAAGCGACTCCTGTGTTGTCATTCAAAAAATGACAAAACTGGTTTTGCTCAATTTGAAATGCTATTTAGCAAGCAATGGTATTTGTTACACTGGAATAACCCTTTAGTGTTTTCTATTCTGGATTTAAATGATATTCGTCATCATCATTCTGGTTCCATTCCCTTTCCGCCAGGTTTTTCCAAGTTATTTAAGCTGTTCTTTCGTAATGACCTCTCTAGTAGTTCTGATGCTGAAGTAGCCAGAGAATTTCAGCATTCTCGGAGGTTTGCTCCCGTGTCCACTCTTCTCCTTGTTAACTGTCATTATACAGTTGACCCTCGATATACAACCGGCTTGACATGCAAACAACTTGGTGTACGACCAAAATTTTTGTTTTGAATTATGACCAACGTCTTGAGTTACGACCCGAATGCGGTCACGTGTATCCGCTTGTGTGATTGTAAACAAACAGCCGAGAACGTTCGTAAGCGTCAGTCGGAGCCCAGATACGTTTGTTTGTGGATGTAATTTCGGTCAGTGCAGTGATTTATATAATTAATTTAGATAATTGCTATCAAAATGGCCCCAAAAAAGCAAGATAGAAGCTAAGGAAGGAAGAGAAGGTAGCGAAGGTAAAGAAAGCGATCACAATTGAAACGAAGAAGGAAATTGTATTGGAGGTGGAGGAACACTCAGAGGAATTGTCTACAGAGGAACTTCAGCAACTTCTGGCTGAGCAACAGAGAATGGCAGCTGCGGAGCTTTCTGAAGAGGAGGGGGAAGATCAACAATCAGTGCAGCAAATTTCCTCTTCTTAAATAAAGGACATCCTGAAAAAATGGACAGAGCTACAAACGTTTGTAAAGAAGATCTACCCAGACAGAGAAAAAGCTAATCGTTGTGTTAACTTGCTTAATGCCAATGTCATGTCATACTACAGAACTGTGTTGAAGAAAAGACAGAAACAGACAACCTTAGACCAGTTTTTATTTCTGAAAAGGTCAAGACCTAGTGAGCCAGCAGCAGGTCCTAGTGGACTACAGCCTCTCCCAAGGAGAGAATGTACACCAGAGAGCCAGAGTCGTGATGTTCTTATGGAAGGGGGCTCTCCTTCCAAACAATAACCACCTTCCATTTCATTCTCCTCCTCCTCCTTTCCTGCAAGCCAAAGATGTCAACTTTAATGGTGAGTACAGTATGAAATTGTTGTTTCTGATAGGCTAGGCACTTTATATAACTTTTTGGTTAGTACATTAGAAAAAGTATTGGGGTTTTTTGGTGAACTATACACATTATACAACCCTTTTTTATTATGAACAGGTTAAGGAAGTGTTGCTGTAGGAGGTTCGGAACACATTATGGGTATTTCCATTATTTCTTATGGGAAAAATAGTCTTGACTTACAACCAACTTGAGTTACAACCAGACGTCGAGAACGAATTGAGTTCGTAAGTCAAGGGTCCACTGTACAGGTGCTGGTCATAAAATTAGAATATCATGACAAAGTTGATTTATTTCAGTAATTCCATTCAAAAAGTGAAACTTGTATATTAGATTCATTCATTACACACAGACTGATGTATTTCAGATGTTTATTTCTTTTAATGTTGATGATTATAGCTGACAACTAATGAAAGTCCCAAATTCAGTATCTCTGAAAATTAGAATATCAATTAAGACCAATGCAAAAAAAGGATTTTTAGAAATGTTGGCCAACTGAAAGGTATGAACATGAAAAGTATGAGCGTGTACAGCACTCAATATTTAGTTGGGGCTCCTTTGGCCTGGATTACTGCAGCAATGCGGCGTGGCATGGAGTCGATCAGTCTGTGGCACTGCTCAGGTGTTATGAGAGCCCATGTTGCTCTGATTGTGGCCTTCAGCTCTTTTGAATTGTTGGGTCTGGCGTATTGCATCTTCCTCTTCACAATACCCCATAGATTTTCTATGGGGTTAAGGTCAGGTGAGTTTGCTGGCTAATCAAGAACAGGGATACCATGGTCCTTAAACCAGGTACTAGTAGCTTTGGCACTGTGTGCAGGTGCCAGGTCCTGTTGGAAAATGAAATCTGCATCTCCATAAAGTTCGTCAGCAGCAGGAAGCATGAAGTGCTCTAAAACTTCCTGGTAGACGTCTGCATTGATCTTGGACCTCAGAAAACACAATGGACCAACACCAGCAGATGACATGGCACCCCAAACCATCACTGACTGTGGAAACTTTACACTGGACCTCACGCAACGTGGATTCTGTGCCTCTCCTCTCTTCCTCCAGACTCTGGGACCTTGATTTCCAAAGGAAATGCAAAATTTACTTTCATCAGAGAACATAACTTTGGACCACTCAGCAGCAGTCCAGTCCTTTTTGTCTTTAGCCCAGGTGAGACGCTTCTGACGCTGTCTCTTGTTCAAGAGTGGCTTGACACAAGGAATGCGACAGCTGAAACCCATGTCTTGCATACGTCTGTGTGTGGTGGTTCTTGAAGCACTGACTCCAGCTGCAGTCCACTCTTTGTGAATCTCCCCCACATTTTTGAATGGGTTTTGTTTCACAATCCTCTCCAGGGTGCGGTTATCCCTATTGCTTGTCCACTTTTTTCTACCACATCTTGTCCTTCCCTTCGCCTCTCTATTAATGTGCTTGGACACAGAGCTCTGTGAACAGCCAGCCTCTTTAGCAATGACCTTTTGTGTCTTGCCCTCCTTGTGCAAGGTGTCAATGGTCGTCTTTTGGACAACTGTCAAGTCAGCAGTCTTGCCCCTGATTGTGTAAGCTACAGAACTCGACTGAGAGACCATTTAAAGGCTTTTGAGTTAATTAGCTGATTAGAGTGTGGCACCAGGTGTCTTCAATGTTGAACCTTTTCACAATATTCTAATTTTCCGAGATACTGAATTTGGGACTTTCATTAGTTGTCAGTTATAATCATCAACATTAAAAGAAATAAACATCTGAAATACATCAGTCTGTGTGTAATGAATGAGTCTAATATACAAGTTTCACTTTTTGAATGGAATTACTGAAATAAATCAACTTTGTCATGATATTCTAATTTTATAACCAGCACCTGTATTTGGATAAAGCTAAGGGAGCTGCTGCACTCGGGTCCCAATCCAGGTGGATCATCGTGTTTTGGGTACGGAAACTCACTATCAGCACACGCTCCCAATCCTCTCTCTCTAAGATAGCCAAGTCCACAGCAAAAAATGTAAATTAACAGGAAAAGAACACAAAGAGTGTAAAAGCATTTAAAGCGGTGACAAAAACACAAACTTTGCTACATTTTTTTTAAGTGTTAATCTGACACTACTATGATTTTTTTTGAATGCAGAGTGAGACAAGAAGGAGACAGACCATCTAATTAAATGAGAAGATCAATTAGAGGTAAAATGAGTCGCCGATTGTGAAACTGACGAAACAAAAAGCTGCAGCCACGGGGGTCCCCAGGGCTGAACTTGAGAAGCGCAGAGTTAGAGGGAGAGGTTTAAAGAAGGACTTGTGTGGCAAACAACGCAAAACAGAAGCAAGTGGAGAAAAAGGAACTTTCAAAGGAAACTAAAGAATGGGTGGGTAAAGGCAAATTCAGACAGACCGCAGATGTCTTTGTGAGTTACACATAAAATGGAGGGAATACCAAAGCAGGAAAGAAGATTATGTAACATATTAAGACTGGAATTACTAAATAAAACGTCAAAAAATGTCAAGGTGGGACACCCACCAGTCAGTAACTGTTAATTGAGGGTTAACATGTATGCCATTTGGAGGGGACCCACCTGCACTTCATTCAGTTGTTCCAGATCTGGATAGTTTGTGCTGTAATTGTCCCTAAGCGGAGGTTAAAGATCTTGTGTTTTAGTTAGCTATAGACAATTTAATTATTGGTGGGGGCTAAGGAGGAATGGATGGTACCACAGGGAAATGAGGCAGTAGAACTTAACCAGTTCAAGAGTCAGCACAACACATAAGCCAGCAATACATTTCTAGATCTGAAAGACTTGTACGCAGTGTCTTAGCTGTTCCAAATAAATATGAACAGAAATTGTTTATATGAAAGAAACATTTTTAGTTACAATAAACAGCTTCTTCTTAATTTACAATTTGCCTGAGGGGTGTGACAGACTCAAGGCTGGCTAAGGGTAGGGTCAAGAGAGTGAACCATAATGAACTCCCCCTCAAAAAGGATTACAGAACTAGCCATGTGTGCCCAACTACGTTGCGCGTGTTAAAGTTGTCTGTGAAGGGCTCCCTGTTTAAACGCGGCTGCCAGTCGTGAACTGGGCCCTTCGTCGCACAGCATTATGATTTTTTATAAGGGAAACAAAATTACAAAACAAAACCCTTGGACATTGATTCGATAGGAACGGCCTACTCGGAATCACTGTCCGAATAGTAATTATGTGGTGGTGGTGGAGCATTTCTATTTCTCTCTGTTCACAGTCCGTCTCGTTTTCATGACGCTGTCGTTTCCTCTCACGATCTCTTCTCAACCTTTCTCCAGTCTCGCAGGTTGCTTTATGGCAATCCAAAGAGTAAGGAAGAAGCAATGCTTCTTTCTTTAACTCCAAACGCCGACTGATGGAAAATCACAGAAGTGTGTCCGACTTATATACTCTGACTGCCGACTCCAAGAAGTGGGTGAACATTCGATTTGGACGAAGTGCTGCCAACGACGGTCGATAGAAACACAAAAAACCACAATCTCGACAACGAAGCAGGTGTCGACGCCAGATCTAAACACAAAGCACGGTGTCGACGTCAGATCTAAACACAAAGAGTGGTGTCGACAGTGTTTCTAAACAAAAGTAACAACCGAGGTGTTGTGTATTCAGCCAGTACAAACAGCACGTAGTCTCCTTTAGTTCAATCCTCTTTAATCACCACACTCCAACATCATCCAACGATCCTCCCAATCACTTCCTCCATCACTACTACCCTCTACTGAACACAGCAGGAACACCACACAAGGCAGTGAATTCGCAGACAAACAAAGATCAAGATCCAAATGAAGATTATATATAAAGATGAAGTGACCACCAAAAGCTTTGTTCAGAATGGAAAATAAATAAACTACTCAACATACTCCTTAAGTAACAGTGAAATGCTAGGGAATCGGTCAACTGAATAAATCACGATGGGAACAACTGGGCCACGGACAGCGTCATTTGGAAAGATTCAAGATGTAGCGGAGGTGCAAAGCAGTTATTAGGATTTCAGAGCAGTGCATCTTACCGTTTTGTGTTCAGGCCAAGGAAGCAAAGACTGAAACTTTGAAAACTTACAAAGGGAACGTAAGGCTGATGACAGCTAGGTGTCTATGACATTCCAAGACAACAATGGGGACAACTGTAGGATTTAAACACATTTATAGAAAATTAAATGGTTGTGAGCCAATTAAGCCAAAACTTTAAAGTTCTAGTTGCCAGAGTTACTAGTCAAGTGATAAAAATCGGGAGTGGTCTCCACTAGATTTTATTGTATACTCGGATATGGGCGATGGATATTTGAGGAGTAAACCGCAAGACAATGATTATATTTTTATATTATTGTGTTTCCCCGAAAATAAATCTGGGTCTTATATAAATTTTTGCTCCAAAAGATGCACTAGGGCTTATTTTCAGGGTATGTCTTACAACAATATACATTTATCCAAATACAGTCATGTCATCTTCTTCTGGAATATTGTCATAACTCTCCACATTCACACCCTGAAGTTCTTGCTACTCCAGCCGCTTTTAGGATCCTCCAGGATCGTTGTGCGTTTCATGAATGGTCCAATGTGGTGAAGCAAAATGTCGACATACAAATGCATTCGTGGTGCTTTTATATTCAAGCATCGCATATTCCCCAAAGTAATGACACAATACGTTTTAAAAGCCTCACATACCATCTTCTGTGCCGTCATTTTTTTTTTTTTCTTTGCACCTTTACAATACCATCAGAATGTATGGCGGCGTATTTGAGCCAGAGAGGAAAAAAAAAAAAAAAAAATAAATGACATAATGAAAATGTCTATTTTGTGATTAAAGTGGAAATTTAATAGCCTCGTAGTTTACTTTGTCATTAAAGTAGACCATCATAAATGTCATCCCAGTTGTTAAATCGCTATGAGCTTCTGGGGCTTCCTCCGAACCTGACAGTAGCGGCAAGCAGCAATAGATCGCCACACAGAACACGTTACATTTATGATATTCCAGCTCTCTCCACATTTGGAATCCTTAGCTTTATACTTGATATCACCTTCATGATGAAATGGATTAAAGTATATATATTAACTTTATTTAAATAATGAATACTGCTAACGATTTAAGTTACACATATGGGGTGGCATGGTGGCAGTGCGGTAGCGCTGCCGTCTCGCAGTAGGGAGTCATGTCCCTTGTGATCCCTGCCTGGAGTTTGCATGTTTTTCCTGGTGGGTTTCCACAGTGGGCTGTTTTCCATCCAAAGACATGAAGGTTGGGGACTTGGTGACGCTACAATGACGCCAGTGTTTGTGTTCACCTTACGATGAGCTGATGCTCCGTCCAGAGTGTTTCGATGCTGCTGGAATGGGCACATCCCCGAATTAATGGATGTAATCATTAAACATCCTGTTCAGTGATATTGTGGCAAGGTGTCCTCAGAATTTAATGGATGTTTTGGGCACACGAGTCGCAACACGTGAAGTATAAACCTGGCCTTAGGCGCTTTACTTTTCAGCTGACGATCTTGACTAGGGCTTATTTTCGGGGTAGGTCTTATATTACAGAGCAGCCTGAAAATCATGCTAGGGCTTATTTTCGGGGAAACACAGTATGTACGTTTAACAACCATCAACAACAAATCAAAACAGATTAACAATATTTTGAATGTAGAGAAAAGTCAACTAAAAAGATTACAATATGCAAGCTTTCGAGGCAACTCGGGCCTCTTCTTCAGGCAAGATGTAACAATTATTACAAAAGTAATAATTACTTCCTTAGAAGGCTGGCGTCCTTCAACATCTGCAATAAGATGCTGCAGATGTTCTATCAGACAGTTGTGGCGAGCGCCCTCTTCTACGCGGTGGTGTGCTGGGGAGGCAGCATTAAGAGGAAAGACGCCTCACGTCTGGACAAACTGGTGAGGAAGGCAAGCTCTATTGTTGGCATGGAGCTGGACAGTTTAACATCTGTGGCAGAGCGAAGGGCGCTCAGCAGGCGCCTATCAATTATGGAGAATCCACTGCATCACTAAATAGTATCATCTCCAGACAGAAGAGCAGCTTCAGCGACAGACTGCTGTCACCGTCCTGCTCCACTGACAGACTGAGGAGATCGTTCCTCCCCCAAACTATGCCACTCTTTAATTCCACCCGGGGGGGGTAAACGTTAACATTTAACATTATACATAGTTATTGTCTGTTTTTCACCTGCATTATTATCAATCTTTAATTTAATACAGTATTATTTATTTTACTGCTGAAGAATGTGAATTTCCCATTGGGATTAATAAAGTATCTATCTATCTATCTAAAAGTAATGAGTAAAGACTCTGCAGCTCTATAAATGAAAAACAGTACCACTTCTGGTTAGCGGAAATAGCTCAATAGTTGTTAGAAATTTACGTTTTGTACTTCATACCTGTATGCAAAATTTGGTTGACCCAAGTGAAAGCGTACTCAAGTTATCGTGTTTATACATACACACACACACACACACACAATTCTGATGGTATTTTCGGACTCAGGGAGGTGTAAAACGTTGAAGTTCATCAAAATCTCGAGGTCAAATTTTTGGATGATTACCTTTCCTATACTTCGTATTCGAGAAAGTAAAAAAGGCCTTTTCACCTTTTTCTTAAATATTTAGTGTATTTTTCTTAAAAAGTCTAGAGGCTTTTCTTACACACCACATTTCCAGTGTATACTATCAAGCCAGTCAGGTTTGGTTCCGGGCGGCACGGTGGCGCAGTGGGTAGCGCTGCTGCCTCGCAGTTGGGAGATCTGGGGACCTGGGTTCACCTTCCGGGTCCTCCCTGCGTGGAGTTTGCATGTTCTCCCCGTGTCTGCGTGGGTTTCCTCCCACAGTCCAAAGACATGCTGGTTAGGTGGATTGGCGATTCTAAATTGGCCCTAGTGTGTGCTTGGTGTGTGGGTGTGTTTGTGTGTGTCCTGCGGTGGGTTGGCACCCTGCCCAGGATTGGTTCCTGCCTTGTGCCCTGTGTTGGCTGGGATTGGCTCCAGCAGACCCCCGTGACCCTGTGTTCGGATTCAACGGGTTGGAAAATGGATGGATGGATGGAAGGTTTGGTTCCCGCATGCTACCCAGTCTTGCCAGGACAGGCTTCAACTCCCCAAGACCCTTAATTTGGATTTGGTAGGTTAAGAAAAGTGCATAGACATATAGACATGAAAAGCAGTTGACATTATGTAGACTATTTATTTTTTAATAAATTACAGACAAGAAATTCAGTTCTACGCCTTAATTGTTTCCAGGCTTTAAGAGGAGAACCACCATGTCTAATGCAAGAAATATTTAAAACGTTATTTAATACGGATAAGAGTTTATTACTCATTGGAACCTGTAAAGTTTCAAATTTGATTCGTCATTAAAGGAATACATGCGTGGTCTGACACTTGCTGTTTAATACATCTTTTCTCAAAATGTAATGAAATTAGTAGACAGAATTTTACTAGCCAAAAATGAGAATTAAACAGTATACTGGATTAAAGGGATGCAAGTGTGAATAACAACAAAAGGAGTTCAAAAACGTGCAAGTTCATGCTCTTCCGGATGACTGGTGTATATGAATGACTTTTGTCTGTTTGTGTGCCAATCTAGGACTTGCTCCTGCCGTTAACCTAAAACTGCCAGGTTAGACTCCAAACTGCAGCAATAAAGAAACCTGTAAGTGGGTCATAAAAAACTATGGTTGGATGGATGAAGACTACCAGATGAGAACTGGAATTACTAAACATGCAGATTTCTTTAACTATAAAAAAAAAAAAAAAAAAATGGGTTAAACAACACAAATATACATAACAAAATCCTGTTATGTGCAACATGATACCATGAAAGAAGCACATTATAAAAATGAATAGAACGGTTGTAAATTTAATTTAAGGGAAGGTTCTAAAGTTTATGACAAAAGTATACAAGCAGAATACTCAACTTGCATTCTATCACAAACTGAAATTTGCTTTATGACACAAATAAAATTCATAGTTTGAAAAGACTGGTTGAAACATTTAAAAAGAGAAAAATATAAACCTACATATTATAAAAACGGACATTTATTACAGAAAAATCAAATACACATGACTGTGTTTCTTTACATACTGAAAGAAAATCCTATCCATACTTTGCTGCATATAAACACACGCTTGCAGAAAGAGTACGATACTCCTCTGCTTCAAACAGATCACAAGCTATCCAATCTCCAGCCCTACTCTGGAACCCAAGCCAAATAAAGCTTAGTTTGTTGAAACCAAAAACGCTCAGAAAATTGATCTTTCAAGGAAGTCAGCTGTCTTTGTAATATTTAGAATAACGTCCAAGTTAAAAAAACAAAAAAAAAACAAAAAACAAAAGTTTCCTCTCTGGCTTATTGTTTGACCTCAGATTCTCTTTTGACCTTCAAGAACTCCGCCATGTTTGAAAAGTATTTCTGATTGGCTTCTGCTACTTTCTTTTCAGCTGCCTGAGGATTGACAATTTCTAGGCCTTGCAAAGGGGTAAACGCCACACTGGAACTTGTTCCTGATGATCGGTCCCGAACTGTTGACTTTCCACCATACACCATGGACTGCTTCTGCAAAGTGCGCTGTATTGAAAGACAAATTAGCAACAAGATTAATTTAGATTCAGGTTGTATTCCCCAACATTTTTTTTACTATAAATTTTATATTTTTGACTATAACATTTTACCGAATAAACCTCAGAAGCTGTCCAAGGGCATGAAGGCTTAAATATCTATATAATCATAGACCTATTGCATGACTACACAACCATTAGGCAGGATTGAAACCCTATAAGTGAATTTCTAGTGTAGTGTAGAAAAAGACATGCTTCATGATAACTTGTTAGGAAGATGGGAAACACATACTGTAAGAAACACCTGCAAAGTGCTGGTGAGCAAGAATTAATCGCCACAAGGAAAGCAGCACTATCAAAAGAATATCACTATTGGGCCTCTGTTTCTTTCCTTTAACTTCTTAAACGTCCTAACTCCAGCGGCAGCAGGGTTACCTAGGAATTCTATAATGGAGGCCACTTTGGCATACTAAACTGCATGGAGTCTAACAACTGCTCTAAATACTGGGGTCCAGAGTGTCATTGGGTCTACTATGAGGAAGCACTGCATGCTTTCAATTGGACCTGGGACAAACCATCAAATGTGTGCAAAAGGATGTATGAAATTAAGAAAATATGACTAGAATCAGGATTTCCTAAAGTATGTGTGTGAGAGAGAGAAAATTAGGTAGGAAATGAAGGGTTTTATGAAGACTGCTCAGGTATGTTAGCAGAAGGTGAAGATGTGTTTCATGTTTAAATACTTTCACTGGTGTCTCTGTGGCCACATCAGACTCAAGAGACAGAGCAGAAGATTACTCGTTCATCATCTGTTCTATCTGGTATTGGCAAGAGAGAAAAAGTGAAGAATAAGTGAATAAAAAACAGTAATTTTACCTGCAAAGATTTAGAAATTCTTGCTTTGGACACATCATTAACTTGTGCTTGTCGAACACGACCACTGCCTGACTTGCCTAACTGGCCAAGGCTGAATCCCAAATCTTCCTGGTAGGCATCTTCTTCAATCTTAATGATCACAAAAGTAGTGGTTAACTTTTAGCAACAAGCAAAGGTAAATTACTAAACCAAAAGTACTGTTTCAAGGATTACTATTCTATCATTTTTGTTAATCTATTAATGTTTAAGAAAAAAACCAAAACAAACACATAAAACTTAATTGATGATGACGAAAGTTTTTACAAAAAGCAAAAATGTTATCAAACCTCTGCAAATGTCATTCGGTTGGCCTGCTTTCTTATCTCTGTCAGCCCAAGCCTCTCTTTCATCTTACGGTACCTAATAATGGATTAAACAGGAAAAAGACCGACTGAATCATTCTCATCCTCCTTACAATTGCAGTCCAATTTTAAAAATAGATTACCTCTAAAAAAATAAAGTCCTATTAGGTTTTCTCACCTACGACCCCCTCTTTTCTTTCTTTGTCCATCCAATGGTGCAGGTAGTGGCTTGACTTGCTTAACTGGTGGTGGTTCCTGCCATTTGTCAAACTTTCTCTCAATTTCCTCTTTTAGATCATACCCTACCTATGTGTGTTGGAGAATAAACAAAAGAAAGAAAGCTAAATTTATCTAGATTTTATAGATCAATCAATGGAATATACATTAATATTAATTACACTAACATTTTAAAACTATGTTTAGAAACAATAGTCCAAGAGCCAAACTCATGGAATTCGATTAATTTTTTGATACTACAAACAAAATTAAATCCACAAAGTAAGTCTTTTTTAAATACAACTCGGGAATGGACAAAGGGAACGATCTGGCAAAGAGAGAGATATACAGTGCCCTCCACTATTATTGGCACCCTTTGTAAAAATTAGTAAGAACGCTTAGAAAAAGAAAAAAAATCACTGCTGAGGAACTGTCATCTTGCTCTGAAAAAATGAGAAACATCCGACTTTTAACTGAAACAAGTTCATTCAAAGAAAAACAAAGCCCTCATAAAGAAATAAATATTTTTAAAAAAATACACATCTGCCACAATTGTTGGAACTCTTAGAAATGAATGTGAAACAATTGTTTCCCAATTAAGTTGATTGGAGTGTATAGGATCTTCCCAGCTGAAATCAATGCCTTCCTAAATTAACTGGGACACAAATGTGAGGAGACACAGAACCAAATTTCCTTAGCCAACCATCATTATGGCATAGAAAAGAGAACACTCAAGCCAAATGAGGGAGAAGTGTGTTGCCCTTCATAACTCAGAGAATTTTATTTTATTTTTTTAAATAACCAAAGCTACTCGCCTGAAAATGCAGATTTCTACAATTAGGACAACAATAAAAAAGTGGTCATCAACTGGAACTGTGACAAACTTGCCAGAAGGAGGACCCAAGTTTATTTTAGCCCCACGTACAGTGAGAAGGATGCTAAGGGAGGCAATAATATCTCCAAGGATCACTGTTGTAATTGTAATTTGTTACTAACTCTCATCTATTGTTTCTCTTCTTGGCACTCAAACATGGCACTTGGTGCCACGGCCCACCTGCCAAGTTGTTTTGCCTGCCTAAGGTAAAGTCATCCCTGATGGAGGGTCGCAGGAATTGTGGGGTAGAGGGGTCCTTTCATCGGATTGGCTGGCCAAGCAATGTTTCAGCTATGGAATGGCCAAATGGGGGAGACAGCTTGATGGTGGAGGTCTCCAAGACTCTATAAACAAATCCAAATCACATTATGTGATATCATCTACTGTTAAATTCTGGTCCGTACTTGTAAAATTTTTATTTTTATACTGTATTGAGGATTTGTTCTGTTCTGTGTATGGTATTGTATTGACCCCCCCTTCTTTTTGACACCCACTGCACGCCCAACCTACTTGAAAAGGGGTCTCTTTTTAAACTGCCTTTCCCAAGGTTTCTTCCATTTTTTCCCTACAAGGGTTTTTTTGGGAGTTTTTCCTTGTCTTCTTAGAGAGTCAAGGCTGGGGGGCTGTCAAAAGGCAGGGCCTATTAAAGCCTGTTGCGGCACGTCTTGTGTGATTTTGGGCTATACAAAAATAAATTGTATCGTATTGTATTGTTGGGGAATTGCAAGAAAAAGTAGAGCCACCATCAGACAACATCTCCATGCCAACAGCTTATTTGGAAGCTATGCCAGAAAGAAGCCTTTTCTATCAGTTATCCACAAACTTAAGCGCCTGCAGTTTGTAAAATGTTACAACGTTGAGTGGAACTGTGTTCTATGGTCTGATTAAACAAAAATTGAACTTTCTGGCAATAAACACGAAAAGTGGGATGGTGTAAAAAGAAGGATGGCTATAATGAAAAGAACCTTGTCCCAACTGTGAAATACAGTGGAGGTTCTGTGATGTTGTCGGGCCTTTTTCCTCCAAAGGCCTTGGAAACATTCTTAGGGTACACGGCATCATGGATTCCATGAAATATCAGGAGATTTTAAATCAAAACCTGGCTGCCTCCACCAGGAAACTAAAACTGGGTCGTCATTGGATCTTCCATCAGGATAATGATCTGAAACATATGTCCAAATCAACCCTGAAATAATTAATGGACCAAAAAAATCAGAGTTCTGCCATGGCCATCTCCATCCCCTGACCTGAACCCTATTGAAAAACCTGTGGAGTGAGCTGAAGAGGACAGTACACAGCTGAGGGCCTAGGACTATGGACGATCTGGAGCGATTATGTAAAGAAGAATGGTCTCACATGCCATGCCCTGTGAAACTGTGCTGTAACGTTTCCAAGAATTTTTAAAAATACATAGTTGCTCCTGAAGTTTTATAATGTAACTTAAGAATAGAAAACATTTCCTTACCTTGAGAAAAATAATACCTGGAGCATGTAATAAAACAATTATATCCAGATAGCTTTTGTTGTCACAAACATTTGTTGGAAACACAGAAGGAATGTTTTCTTAAATTGAACTTTTTGCCACTTCAAAGAGGACATATTTGGAAAGTTTTTTGGCTTTTATTTTCTGGGGTTCTCTGAGCCACATAGATTACATCATGAATCACCAAGACAGTCAATGTATTTTTTTTTTTAATTATAGAAAATGCTGAACTTTAGAACTCAATTTCATGTGGCAAATTCATATACAACATATTGTAAAGAAACAATAACGCTGACTTGAAACACACCAAACTTTCGCTTTAAGAACCAATTACACATTGTTAACTTTAAAAGGTTCTGGATAAAACCAACATATTTGCGTACACTGAAGTCTCACCTTTCCATCTACACTTTCATGGAAACTATCCACTCTTGCAGCCAAAGTACATTTTGCAGCCACCAAACGAGCAGCCTTTCGACGTAGATCCTACACATGGATACAGAATGTCAAAATAAAGTTGTATAATGCCTTACACAAAAATAACAAATGAGTAAAGGTAATTTTTACAAACACATTACTGCATAAGTTTAGTATCCATTACCAAGGCTCCAAAATCAATGATACAAATAAACATGTTGCATTCCTTAATCACAGAAGTTTCAGCATGAGTCATGACACATTGTAGATAGCACACTTGAACAAATACAACCCTTGGCAAAAACTATGGAATTGTTACTCTTGGATGATGTCCATTCAGCTGGTTTACTTTGTTGCAAAAAAAGATACAACGCAAGATATTTTATTTAACAGTTGAACTTTCTGGCATTGTAAAACACATCTCAAAATGTTAAATGAAATTGTTATAACTAATGGCACATTTTTTGTTCAGACAAAGTAGAGGAAAAAATTGTGCAATCACAAAAAATACGGAACAACCTAATAATTTGCATTTCTAAAACAAATACCTGGAAAAGTCTAAATAGGCCAATTAGTCTGCAGTTAAAAGAGAGTGTCTGTAAAACTTAACGAGCTGTAGTACCTGGCTGACTGACAGGAAACATGGCCCCAACAAGAGAGCTGTCAGTTGAAACAATGGAAAGGATTATAAAATTCCTTCAAGAATGTAATTCAACATGGAGTGTGGCAAAAGGTGTTGGTTATTCCCAGTCAGCTGTGTCTAAAATTTGGAGCAAGCACAAACAAAATGGGAAAGTGGGAGAAGGGATGCCTCAAGCATGAGAAAGGCGCTATACAAATAAAATGTATTATTATTATAGTAATACTACAAGTAGACCAAGGAAGATGTCAAACAGTCAGGACAGAAAACCCAACGCAATATGCCTGGAAAATAGAAAATACACAAAAAAAGAAATGAAAAACAAAATGGGCAGAAACCAGAGTCAATCATTGTGACCAACCTGTAAGACATCAGCTGATGGCAATGGGACTTACATACAGAAAAGCCAAACATAAACCATCTTTAACACCTGAAGAGAAGAAAACTAGGTTACAGTAGTAGTCATGGACTGTTGATAGAGTGAAAGGAATATTCAGTGATGAATCACATTGCCTATCTGCATTTGCCAAGTAGATGATGCTGGAACTTTTGTTTGGTGCCATTTCCAAAGAAGCCTGCCTGAAGAAAACAAGCAAATTTCCACACTCATTGCTCATATGCGGTTGCATGTCAGATAAAGGACATGGGGAAATGACAAGCATTACCTCTACAGTAAATGCACAGGTGTACACTGAAATTTTGGACACTTTTCTCATTCTGCCAATCGAAGGTATATTAAGTGATGATGAAGTTATTTTGCTGGATGATAATGCATTTTGCCACAGAGCAAAGAGCATTGAAATGTTTCTTCAGGGAAGGCATATCAACTTAATGACATGGCCAGCAAACAGTCTGGATCTCCATCAGATTGAAAATTCATGGTGGAAAATGAGAAAATGTCCATGACAAGGCTGCATCTCGCAAAGCTGATCTGTCTACTACTATAAAAGAAAGTGGGAACCTGATTGATGAAGAATATTATTTTTCATTATTGAAGTCCATGCCTTAAAGAATTCAAGCTGCCATAAAAGTCTGAGGAGATGCAACAAAGCATTAATTGTAATTTTTGTGTTAATAATTCCATAATTGTTTCCTCATCATTGAGTGATTCCATAATTTTCCCTCTAATTGGTCTGAACAAAAAATGTGCAATTAATTACAACTTTAAATTTTTTGGGATATGTTTTACAATGCCAGAATGTTCAGCTGTTAAATAAAATAATTTTTTTTTTGTAACAAAGTAAAACAGCTGAATGAACATCTTCCAAAAGTAGTGATTCAATCATTTTTGCCAGGTGTTGTATGCGATATGCAGACTAAATGAATATATAATATGTGTTTATTATCAAGAAAGCACACGTAAACTAATCTAACAACAGCCAACAAAAATACACAAATTAATATTTTACCAGAGCTAAGTTTTGTATTGTAATTTATTGGCTACAGAAGTTTACACAAAGGTTATTATTTACTAACACTAATACATTGCATTCAGTTTTTAAATGCTTTTGGTGATTAAGAAAATGCGGCAGGGTAGTATGGACGCTGCCATTGATTTATTTGTAAAATGAAGTACAAAAACAATGCATCAAGCAAATACTATTGCAATTTTGCATTTGATATATTAGTTTTTATTTCTGTATTATTTCTAATCTTACTTGGAAATTCAGTTTAATTTTAGTTTTCTTTAATCATCACATATTTTAATCTCAGTTTGGTTGTTATTCACAAGGTCATATTACAGAGAGAGGGGAGCAGAGGGGATGCAAAGAGCATGCACCTGATCGGCCACAATAAGGGTCTAACACGTGTCATGTACTCTTTAAATTATTTGACAGGTACTCTATAAACATGCCTATGATCTGCTTCTTGCAACTGAGAGAATGTGGCAGATGTTTGCCGACCAACCATAAGCGTTACCTGGATAGACATTTTTTTATATAAGTATAAATCTATATGATATATATATAAATATTATATACTGTATATAGTTAGGTCCATAAATATTTGGACCACTTTTTTCTAATTTTGGTTCTGTACATTACCACAATGAATTTTAAATGAAACAACTCAGATGCAGTTGAAGTGCAGACTTTCAGCTTTAATTCAGTGAGGTGAACAAAACGATTGCATAAAAAATGTGAGGCAACTAAAGCATTTTTTTAACACAATCCCTTCATTTCAGGGGCTCAAAAGTAATTGGACAATTGACTCAAAGGCTATTTCATGGGCAGGTGTAGGCAAGTCCGTCATTATGTCATTATCAATTAAGCAGATAAAAGGCCTGGAGTTGATTTGAGGTGTGGTGCTTGCATGTGGAAGATTTTGCTGTGAACAGACAACATGCGGTCAAAGGAGCTCTCCATGCAGGTGAAAGAAGCCATCCTTAAGCTGTGAAAACAGAAAAAAACCCATCCGAGAAATTGCTACAATATTACGAGTGGCAAAATCTACAGTTTGGTACATCCTGAGAAAGAAAGCAAGCACTGGTGAACTCAGCAACGCAAAAAGACCTGGACGTCCACGGAAGACAACAGTGGTGGATGATCGTAGAATCATTTCCATGGTGAAGAGAAACCCCTTCACAATAGCCAACCAAGTGAACAACACTCTCCAGGGGGTAGGTGTATCGATATCCAAGTCTGCCATAAAGAGAAGACTGCATGAAAGTAAATACAGAGGGCGCACTGCAAAGTGCAAGCCACTCATAAGCCTCAAGAATAGAAAGGCTAGATTGGACTTTGCTAAAGAACATCTAAAAAAGCCAGCACAGTTCTGGAAAAACATTCTTTGGACAGATGAAACCAAGATCAACCTCTAATAGAATGATGGCAAGAAAAAAGCATGGCGAAGACGTGGAACAGCTCATTATCCAAAGCATACCACATCATCTGTAAAACATGGTGGAGGCAGTGTGATGGCTTGGGCGTGCATGGCTGCCAGTGGCACTGGGACACTAGTGTTTATTGATGTGACACAGGATAGAAGCAGCCAAATGAATTCTGAGGTGTTCAGAGACATACTGTCTGCTCAAATCCAGCTAAATGCAGTCAAACTGATTGGGCGGCGTTTCATGATACAGATGGACAATGACCCAAAACATACAGCCAAAGCAACCCAGGAGTTTATTAAAGCAAAGAATTGGAAAATTCTTGAATGGCCAAGTCAGTCACCTGATCTTAACCCAATTGAGCAATCATTTCACTTGTTGAAGACTAAACTTTGGACAGAAAGGCCCACAAACAAACAGCAACTGAAAGCCGCTGCAGTAAAGGCCTGGCAGAGCATTAAAAAGGGGGAAACTCATCATCTGGGGCCTCATGTATAACGCCGTGTGTAGAACTCACACTATAACATGGCGTAAGTACAAAAGCGGGAATGTGCGTACACACAGAAAAATCCAGATGCAGGAATCTGTACGTACGCAAACTTTCACGTTCTTCCACTACATAAATCCCGATCAGCGTGAAAAGTAATGCACGTGCACGCGCCTTCTGTCCTGCCCCAACTCCTCCCAGAATTACGCCTCTTTGAATATGCAAATCGATATAAATAGCCTTCTGAGGAAAGACAATGGGAAAAGCACGGGGGAAAATATAAGAATTTCAGCGAATACCAAGTGGAGGCAAAGGAAAAACGTACTATTTGTTGGTTTAACTCTTTTAGGACGGATGTCGACTTTTGTTGACAGGAGGGGTTGAAGGCGAATCCAGGGATAGAGGGCGACAATCAGCTGTTAATGGCAACAAATCTCACTGTCACGTCACAGGCATTCCCTCTGTGCTTGGAGGAATGCTAGACTCGTTGACTCGGCAAATAAACATTGCGTGTGTGCGTGAGTTGCGAAATGTAAACAAAGGTAAGATAGCACCGACATGTGAAAAGGCAGCGAAGCAAGTGCAGAAAAGAAAACACTTGGCAGGCGATGTTTTGCGCATTATCGCGGAGTCAAGACTCTTGATTTTTCAGAATCGGACTTTATTGGCAGTGATCAGGAGATCGAGCAAGAGAGTTAGAAGCAGGCATCAGCTGATCAGACACCAGCCGATGCCGCGCCAGCGGATCTGCTGCCAGTTGAGTGCCTTCGCGCAGCCGATGCATCTACGGCAAGGTTCGCATGGGATAAATACGCAGACATTGATCCGTTGAGAGCCGATCTGGCTACCGGAGTTTACAAGACGGCATGGCTTGCTGTTGGACATGACAGATCACCAGCTGCTGTACTTCAGGCTGCTCTCTCCTGATGCTGCTTTTCAGCTACTGTCAGACGAGACAAACAGGTAGGCAGAGATTTTTTTTGAATCGCGGGCTGCGTTTGCATCGCATTCTCGTTTTTCAAAGTGGAAACCCACAACGAAAGACGAGATGAAGCGCGCTGTGGCATTACAAGTAGAGATGGAACAGAACTGGTGATATAACTTCAGGGAGCATTGGTCCAAATGTGTTTTGTCCCCTGGTGGCTTAGGTACGTGCTGCTGCGAAGTTTTATTCACTTCTGTAATAAACAGAAGCAAATCCCATGGGGTGAGCCAGGCTATAATGCCATACATAAAGTTCATAAAGTTTCAGAAGATGAAAAGAGGTGACAATACGGTTTTCATGCAGGCAGAAAACTTGGTGGCAGTGGCATGGCACGATGGCAAATGGGTGACTTGTCTCTCTACAGTACACACTAACAATATATGTTAGAAAGTGCAGCAACAGACAATTGAAAAATAGGCATCAAAACAACACATATTGTAAGGAGTGCAATGTGGCAATGACTGAAATTGGCTGCTTTGAGCGAGATCAGACTTTGCTGTGTAAAATGTATGTGATATGTACGTGAAATCATAGAGTATGCAGGCTCATACAACATGCAAGACAGTAACATTTGTCAAAAGTAAATATTTTTTGTTGATTTGATGTGTTAAACAATTGCTTTGTGTTCTTTTTTAAAAATGTTAGTTTTTGGAAAAATATTCAGCCCTGGGAGAAAAGAAACAAAAAAAAAAATTAGCCCTAAAAGAGTTAAACAGTGGTATAATCAACAAAAGGAAGTTGATCGAGTGAGAGTGTTGGACAAACTCGAAAGCTCAAGTTCACAAAGTCGCACAGTGCCCGAAATAAAAAAGAAATCACATATCAAAGTTGCCGTGAAAAGGCGAGTCGTACCCCACCGTCTGAGTGTAATATGAAAGCTTATTAGGGTACAGATAAAAAAATAGGCACACAGTGGGGAAAAAAAAGCACGAAATGTCAACTTTAATCTCGAAATTTCCACTTTAATCACGTAGTTTATTTTGCCATTAAAGGAGAACATCATAAACTTTATCTTAAAATCGTTTATTTTACTAGTTTCTCAAGTAGCACATTAAATGCTTTGTTCTGTATTTGATCTTCTATGTGCTCAATGTGTGTGAATCACTACGTGCTTCTGTTCTTTCTCTTTCTCCGACAGGACAAAGAATCCATTACATACGTGATATTACAGCTCTCTGAATAATTAAAATACTGAGATGTATACGTGATATCATTTTCATGATGATAGGAATGAAAGCATGTTATTAAACATGGGAACATGCTGGCGCAGTGATTGTTCATATCTCACGCAAGAGGCTTGCTGCGCCATGTGCGACCTTCGATGAAATAATTTATTACAGAAGTACTGTCTCTTTCAAACGTACTGATACTAACCTCCACTTCCTGTCCTTGCTTTTCTTTCTCCAAATACCCAATCGCCACACAATCAGCTCTGTAATAGACGTTAAGCCATCTGTAAGCTTAGAACACCGATTCTTCAAAACTTTTAAGGAACATTGAAATATCTTCGTAGTAAATGTTTAATTATTCTATCCGTCTATGCTTCCAGTGTCGCGTCAGCACCAGCAATAACACAGCACAAGGCAGGAGCTATCCGTGAACTAGCTAGCGCTGCGGCACCGTGTCCTCACGTTTAATTATTAACAATACAGATTATTTAAATGAAGTTAAAGTTTTATCTGTATACTATAAGCAACATATTTTGCTGCATTTCATCTTAAAAATGATATTGTCATCATACGCGCTTTATAAAGGGGTGCAGGTTGTGCAATATTATAACTGTAGTGTAAGTTTACAGTGAGGTAATTGTACTTATAAGTACAAACAGTTCTACAAGGAGCACTTGATGGACTGATTGAGTGCGTTTATAGTTCTTGGGATGAAACGGTTTCTGAAACGCGAGGTCCGTACAGGAAAGGCTTTGACGCGTTTTGCCGTGGCTGAGGTAGTGTGTACTTGAAACTGTATACCGATAATTCTCTTTCCGATCAGCTGCTGCTGTGATTCCCCACTCAGATACAGTGATATAAATACTCCGTGTGGTGCAGTGAGAGTAATGTGGAAAAAGATGATCCGCAGTGGCAACCCTTAACGGGAGCAACTGAAAGAAGAAGAAGATGCAGTGAGCGTAACAACGCTAAAGCAGTTATGGTATTTGGAATACTATGGCTATTCCCTGGACCATTATATTGCTGCAGGTTAATTACAATCAGATGCATTACACTAATAAACAATATGCAGTTAATTTCAGTGTATTTATAAAGCCACGTCAGGAATGTGGAGCTAAGAAAGAAAGGGTAACCACACAGGAACAGTAGCACTGCTTTGACGCTGGGTGCCGCCAGTCTGCAAAACCGAGCGGAGAAATTGCGCACGCCAAGGTATGAGTTACCGTGGAAATGTGCGTGGCTTTACACCAAGTTTAGGTTTTATACATCGCGACTTGAGCGTGGAAATGGGAGTACGCAACATTTCTGTGCGTACGCACCGTTTATACACGAGACCCCTGGTGATGTCCATGAGTTTAAGACTTCAGGCTGTCATTGCCAGCAAAGGGTTTTCAACCAAGTATTAGAAATGAACATTTTATTTCCAGTTATTTAATCTGTTCAATTACTGTACTTTTGAGCCCCTGAAATGAAGGGATTGTGTTAAAAAAAATGCTTTAGTTGCCTCACATTTTTATGCAATCGTTTTGTTCACCCCACTGAATTAAGCTGAAAGTCTGAACTTCAAGTGAAAAATGCCAAATGAGAAAACTGACTGTTCTTCTTGCACCATTTGGCAAACGTTTTTTTCATTTAAAGCAATATGAAAAAGAATTGCTTACCTGATACACATTTTTGAGTGTAGTCCTGAAACAAGGATTCTAAAACAGTGCAACAAAAAATGGATTTACTCACCGGCGGAAGTGACTGTACAATTTCACTATGATAGATGTAGCCAGTGTGTGGGAGCAATGATGTGGTACTGAAACCAGAGAGCGAACGTCGTTGTGAACCAAGCAGCATGAGATTACATGCTGGCATCTTGGACAGGTTAGTCAAGCCTCCCGCAACACCTAAAATAATAATGACAGGAGGAATGGAGTATGAATTAAAATTTTACAAAGATTACAATACTGACTCTAACACTGCTCTTTGTTATAGCACTTACAGAAAGAAGATGGCTTGGCTAAACCCATAAAGCAAAATACAGTAAATACACTTTATACTGCAGTTTATGGGACAAAATTCTTACAAGATGTGTAAAAATCTTAATCAGCGAAGGCACGCAGTTACTAAAACTGCACAGCAATTCACTGGACAAAATGTGCTGTATTTCCAAGCAAGTCATTACCCATAATCTTGGCTGCAGTTGAAGCCCCCACAATGATGGAAAGGTTGGGTGCTATGAACGACATTCTCGATTCCACATATTCATAAATTCGATGTTTTGATTGGTTAAGTTCAAGGGCCATATCGCAGGCTTCCGTTACACGAAACAGCTCATCATCAGCCAGTATAACACTACAGAAAAAAAAATGTGCAAGTAGCTGAAGTAATGTAAATCTTAAAAAAAAAAAAAAAAAAAAAAAAAGGCTTTATTCTACTGTATCATACCCTTGTGTAGTGGAGGCTGTCACACTTACAACCATTATAGTTGCATTGGTCAGGATCTGTTGAAGGTTTAAGTTGTTCTTACATTTGTCCAGATTATTCCCGAGTTCCTACAAAAATATACAAGTGGATTATAGTTTGAAACAATTCAAAATCCTTTTATATTTTAATTCAGCCATTCATTTACTTAGTTTATAGCACATGGTGCAGCGGTAGCACTGCTGCCTAGCAGTAAGTCCTCCCTGCGTGGAGAGCACTTTGTGTAATGAGAAAAGTGTTACATAAATGAAAATAGTTACTGTTATTAGTTTCTGAGCACACTTTTTCTAGTTCAGGGCAAGGAAGAAGAGGACTAAAGGTATACTCATACACACAATCATTCATATCTAGCCAAGTTAAACGTTGTGAAATAACAGCGCATAGAAAAACTAGAGATTTCAATGATATTCCATGCAAACAAAGAAAGAACATCAAAGTCAGAAATTAATTCAGGTCCAAATGCCGCGAGTAAGCTATAACATTAATTAAATTTTAAACATTTGTAGTACTAGGGTGTTGTACCATGTTAGCCATGATGAGTGTAGAGAAAAGCCAAGCAAAATGACACCTTTTATTGGCTAACTAAAAAGATTACAATAAGCAAGCTTTCGAGGCAACTCGGGCCCCTTCTTCAGGCAACATTTGTAAGAATTGTGCAGTTATGGTTCAATACCATCAGATTATCGATTCACAGCTGCCATAAGACATGGCTTCATTAACAAAAAAACATCACCAGAAAGCAACATAATGCAGCAAACAAGATAAAACAACAGAAACTGTAATTCCGTAAGTATTAAGACATATATGTCATTATGTTTGATAGTTGCTAGCTTCTCAATTTGCTTTTAGAAATGTATGTCTGTTCTTATGTCTTCAGTTTCTCTACATCCTTTGAACGTCTTCCACAACCAATCAGTTTCATGTCTTGTTACAATATCTTTATAGGACTGAGATTTGAATATTCCAGTAGACAAGATATCATCCTGTTAATGGATCGTTTGATACATCTACTAGTAAATTTAGGATCACGGTCATATTATAGGTCTCATTTTCAGTTCAGCTCTCTGATAAATGACTTAAGGTTCTATTCCAGAAGATACATTATATTAATATTAACTTCTTGGCTTCCTCATTAATAGCAAATATTCCAGCTCTATAGATAGAAAAAACACTCTAAACAATCACACTGTCATAACCAGACTTTAAAGTGTAATCATGGTTATTATTTGTGCATGCAGTTTTATATTTCTCCAACTGTATGAATTTTATGGCCAAAAAGAACAAATTATTCAGCTAAAGTGTGTGTAGAAATGCTACTGGGTCTCCTTTATACCAACAGCAATACGTCTGCTTAACTGTGACAACCAAGTCAGAACTTTTCTTTTCAAATTTTTCTGGCTTTATTGTCATTGTGGTGTGTGTTCAGACCAAAGTGTGTGTGTGTGTATTTATTTACTTACCTATTTATGTATTTATTTATTTATTTCAAAAGCTTCTGTAAAAACAAATTCACCCCCGGGGACAAATACAGTTTTATGTTTCTGTTTATGGCCTCTTTTGCTCCCTTAACCTTTTACAAAAATTATAGAAGTAGTTTGTTAAATACATACAATCATGAACATACAACCAAACTTCGGATTGGTAACTAGGACAAGTCATAAGGTCACTCTACAAGCTACAGAAAAGAGTTGTCTTAAAAGGTGTTTTGAGGTTTCTATTGGAGATGTTTACAATACTGCAAATTTATCAAGTAATAAACTGAATGTAAAAACAACCTCATAAAGTATGAAACTAAAAAGAAGCAATGTAACAGAAAATCTCTGTACCAAATAGCCATCTGCTTATTTTCTTGATCTGTTCTGGTGTCTCCTACCAACTTCAGATTCAGGCAGAAACCATACTTGAATAGGGCACATTTTCATCACTGGGCACATTCATGCCAGGCAGACTTAGTGCTGTAATTAACCTAACAAATGTGTGTGGGAACCGGAAACAAATTCACTTAAAGTTCAAACGCCACAGAAAAGCAACTGGGCTCAAGACTGGATCCAGTCTCTGACTAGTGCTACTCCCTCACAGCTTTCATGTGTCTTCATACTAAATACTTGTAAAATTCTGTTTCATTATGCCTTCCAAACTGAGCTGGTGCTTTGACCAAAACAAGGGGAGAAAATTGACTTTAAAATATTGGTTGAATAGTACAGACATATCAATCTAGTAATGTTAAACACCAAAATTACCTACTTTAACAGTACGGATATAATCCAATGAGTTTGGCACAAGAGACTCCAGTTCTGGAAAGCGCTTAGAGTATTTATCTCGTACAAATTTGTGAATTATATCTGAAAGAACAAAGAAAAAAAAAAAAAGACAATATTAAAAATGAACTTTAATTGTATTTAAAATTCAATCATCAATAAGCCATTATTCATTGAAAAAATAATTGATCTATAATCAAACACATAAAAAGCAAAATTAAAAAGGCTAAAATGTGCACATTGCACATATAAAGGTTTACAGGAACATCTACAAATGGGACAGTGAAGCTGAGGGGGTCTTACAGGACTGCTTTGAAACAACTGATTGGGAGATGTTTGAGGATGCAGCTGATGGCAACATCAATGAATTCACAGACTCTGTCACAGGATATATCAGCAAGTGCATTGACGATGTTGTCACTAAAACCACCGTTTGCATATATCCTAACCAGAAACCCTGGGTAAATAGGGAGATCCGGGCTAAGCTCAAGGCGCGGACCTCTGCCTTTGGCTCAGGGGACTCTGATGCATACAAAGCAGCCAGATACGAACTCCGGAGGTCCATCAAGAAGGCCAAACGGGACTACAGGGACAAAGTGGAGTCAAGCTACCACAGCTCTGACACCAAGCGCCTGTGGAATGGACTGTGCTGCATCACTGACTATAAAAAGAAAAACACAGTCAGTGTTCAGCCCACTGCATGTCTTGCAGACAAGCTCAATACTTTCTATGCTCGTTTTGATGCAGCCAACAAAGAACAGGTGCTATATCCTCAAGGGGGCAGTGAGTCTGTCACTCTGATCCTTGAAACGTCTGATGTGAGAAGGTCCTTCAAAAGGTCAATCCTCGCAAAGCTCCGGGACCAGATGGCATCCCAGGCCGTGCCCTCAGGGCGTGTGCTGACCAGCTAGCAGGTGTGTTCACCAACATTTTCAATCTCTCCCTGAGGCAGTCAGTGGTCCCCACTTCCTTCAAGGCATCCACCATCATTCCTGTCCCAAAGAAACCGGTGGTCTCCTGTCTGAATGACTATCGGCCGGTTGCACTGACATCGGTCATTATGAAGTGTTTCGAGCAACTAGTCAAAGGTCACATCTGCTCCTCCCTCCCTGACACGCTGGATCCTCTCCAATTTGCTTACAGAGCAAACAGATCTACAGAGGATGCCGTTGCGCTAACAATAAACACTGCCCTCACCCACCTGGAAAGAGGAAATACATATGTAAGAATGCTGTTCATAGATTACAGCTCAGCATTCAACACCATCATCCCCTCAAAACTCGTCTTGAAGCTTGACGACCTTGGGTTGGGGACGACCATCTGCAGATGGATTTTCTCTTTCCTCACAAACAGGCCCCAGGTGGTGAGAGTCGGCAAACACACATCCTCATCACTCATTTTAAACACAGGAGCGCCGCAGGGCTGTGTGCTTAGCCCCCTCTTGTATTCCTTGTTCACCCACGACTGTGTTGCAAAACACGGCACAAACACCATCATCAAGTTTGCAGACGACACAACCATCATAGGCCTTATCACTGACAACGATGAGACGGCCTACAGAGAGGAGGTGCTGGCATTGAGTAATTGGTGCCTAGATAACAACTTGTCTCTTAACGTCAGCAAAACCAAGGAGATGATTGTGGACTATCGAAAACAACAAGGCAGAGAACACCAGGCCATCTACATCAGCGGCATAGAAGTTGAAAGGGTTAACAGCTTTAAGTTCCTCGGAGTAAACATCACCAAGGATCTCTCGTGGACCCTTCACATAGACACTGTGGTCAAGAAAGCTCGCCAGCGGCTCTATTTCCTGAGGAGGCTGAGGAAGTTTGGCATGAATGCCAACATCACCTCAAACTTTTACAGGAGTGTGGTCGAGAGTCTGCTGACGGGCTGCATTACCGTCTGGTATGGGAGCTGCTCTGCCAGCAGCCGGAAATCACTACAGAGAGTGGTGAAGGCAGCAGAGCACATCACGGGCAAGAGTCTTCCTGCCATTGAAGACATTTACCTCCATCGGTGCTTGCGTAAGACAAGCAGCATCATAAAGGACCACAGCCATCCAGCACGCCAGCTGTTCTCCTTGTTACCATCTGGCAGACGATACAGGAGTCTGGCTGCTCGGACTACAAAACTTAAGAACAGTTTTTACCACCAGGCCATTCGACTCCTCAACAGCAACACCTGAACACTTACATTTACTTACATTACATCTACATTGCATTACATCTACATTGCACTACTCACACACACACTGTACCTGCACACACTCTGAATACTGACTGGAACATGCATCTGCACTTTATAACTTATAACTTCTTTTAAAACATACACATTTTATTTTATATGGCTTGTCTATTTTTAACTTGTAATCTTTTTTTTTAAGCTTTATTGGATCTAGGCTGAGTGACTTGTTTTTCTCGTCATACACATTTCATTGTATGTTGACCCTGTGTTAACCTATATATGACAAATAAACCTAAACCTAAACCTAAAAATATTAAAACGTATCAACACATTAGAAAGCACTGACAGAATAAGTATAAAAAAATAGTGCATTTATTCCTACAACCCCATCTAACAGAACCTTTTAAATTTTAACCTTGATTACTAGTATGATTCATTATATTTTAAAAAATTAAGACTTTGGATTTGGGTTTTATAGATACACATTTAACACTATGATTTAGTGATTTCTAGTACAAAATAAATATTAATGAAATAAAGGTCATGAGCTGCAAGGCAGGAGGCAGCCTTGGACAGCCTGGTCACTTTCATCTGTAGTATGAGCTATTGTGCAGATGTAAGTGTGACACCTGGGAAAAATACCTATAAATATACTAAACAATTCATTTAGTATTCAGATGGAGAAAAAAAAACAAAAACAAACCTACTCAGTTCATTATCAATCTCTACAGTTAGGTTATTTGCATCCACAATCAGCCGGTATTCAGGATCAGCTTCTACAGGGCCAAGCACTGTAATGAAAGAGGGGTTGGAGTGAGGAGGGAGAAAGAAAAAAAAAAAAAAAAAAAAAAGGGGGGAAACACTCTTAGATTATCATTTAATTTATTTACCATGTCAAGTCAGACTGATCCTCTATGGTTCATTTAATTTGGAAAACACAAAATTCTAAAAATAATACAATCAGTTTTGTCTTGTATAAAAAAATATAAATATTTCTTACCATCCGAGTTCTTGCGCTGATTACCAACGTGTTCGGATATCTTCTCTATAATATCTGCAAACTGTTGGCAAAGAACATTGAAAAACACTAGCAACAACAATAAATATTAATGACAAAACGTTCACAAAACTAGATAGTAGTATCTACCATACTAAGATGCCTTGTCTAATCATTCCTCACCCAAACTATGCGACTCTTCAATTCCACCAGAGGGGGTAAACGTTGAACATTATTCAAGTTATTGTCTGTTTTTTGCCTGCATTTTTTATTACTCTTTAATTTAATATTTTTTGCTGCTGGAGTATGTGAATTTTCCCCTGGGATTAATAAAGTATCTATCTATCTATCTATCTAATAAATATATTAAATTTATTTTTAATACTTCCATAGACAAACATACAAAGGTTGACCATAAACATTTAAGTTTGCAAAATTCAGACTTTCAAAATTAAAAACATATCACAAATAGTAGTGGTGCACATACAGAAAGGGGTAATTGTACCAATACCATTAGCAGCCCCATTTACACATACAATCCACAAAATTCCTGTAGAGACCATCAAACGAATTTAGTGGAATTAACTTGTTCACACACACCAGGGCGACAGTATTCACAAAAGAAACTCTCTTTACAAGTAAGGTTTGCACCACTGACTTGATTTTTTAATGTATGATAATACATTATTGACTAACAATCAATTGCGTGCAGAGTTGATTTAATTGTTGTGGGAAAATAATAAATGCATTTTTGTGAACTGAATGCAACTTTAACAACACTATGGACCACAATGTGAAAAAACAACAGTGAAAAACAAATCATTAAGGATAAAGAAACACATGCTGCTTTGTTTTTAATGTTCCATGTTGCTGTAGTAAACATAGTCTCCATAATTTGTGTCAGGGGGCACTCTCCCTGCTCCCTAACCAACCTTTCAATCATTTAGCAGAAAGTACACTGCTTTCTTTGATTGTGGCGAACAGCTTCTCTGAAAGAGGCAAATATCCATGTCTGGTGTTAACTAATCTTAATCTTAATCCCTTGGCCTCTACATAGAAAAACTCCCTTCATTCAAAATCCATACAATTTCAAGACACTTTTCAGAAAGATATAATAAATAAAAAAAAACCCTCTGAATTGATGGAAGCACACTTACTCCAAATTTCCTGCGCCTTTTATGATTGGTTCCCTCATATGAAACTCTGAGCAAGGCACCATTATGCTTTGTATGGTTTACCTAATTTTTTGGCTTAGTTCCCAAAAAACACATACACTACACCATGGAAATTCCTGAAATATTATCTGGTATATTTTCCTGGGTTTTGTAACTCTGCTTTGTTCACACATGTAGTAAACCTTTACCTGTAAATGTGTGAAATAGACCAAGAGCAAAAGAAGCTAAATACAGGTTTTGCCTATAAGCCCATCATCCAATGACAATCAATTCTGCTCACAAAATGGAGCACAGATCATTATGAATATAATGACTTAATAAATGTTTTCATTCAATTTGACAAGCATGTAAAAAAATATTATAAAAAAGGGGCTCTCAGTGACTAGTATCAAGAAAACTTACCTTAAGTATGAGAAGGGGATTAAGAGTTGTGTGACTAAAGATACCTGAATAATAAACTACCTCATTTAGTATTAATCTGTCAAATGAAGTATTGATCAACAATGTGTAAGATTCTTCGGTTTCAGATTCAAGTAGACTCACAATACACAACAAATAAATGAGTTTCTTTATTCAAGATGTATTCCCCTCAGGCTCTCCTTCATGCAAGTTATTAAATCATCCTTAGGATGACAGAAGGCAATCTAGCATATTCATATTCTGCCGGAAAAGAAAGCTTGACTTTCACTTTCTTAATCCTCTTAGTGCTTGTAGACAATGTCATCATATTAATCAGTTAAAAAAAATATGCAGCTAAGGGTAAAATATGGAAGCATGCATTTGTGTATAAGCAACTTTGTGCTGAAGCCTAGTTACTGGCAGTAGCAAAAAAAATAAAGTCTCAATTCTTACCATCACAAGGATTAAAACATTAAGTTTAATTAGTGCTGTGTTAAAAGTTGTTTAATTTAATTTTGTGCGAGTTTTTTATTTTTCCATTTTGTATATAAAAAGTAACAAAAAAATGAACCTAGTTATTTCTGATTATAATGTTGCAGAGGCCCAGAGTCCATCTTAGCAGCACTGGCCACAAGGCAAGAACCAAGCATGGACAAGCCTGTGATAAGAGCACCATGGTGCAGTGCGGTTTTAAATAAATAATCAACAATAACAAATTAAAATAATAAAAAACAAAGAGCGGAAGAAAGAAAAGCAAGTGGGATTGTTGCCTGACTGTTTTATAAACCCACCCACTCAAGCCTGAAGAGGACTTTTTAGGATTTTGAACTTCTAATGGACTATTTATTTATCAACGATTTTAAAGTTCTTTATTCTTTTAATGGCCTGTTTTTAGAAGAGGGCTTGGGCTTTGCTTTATTGAGGAGTTTGTTTTTTGTGCTGTGCTAGGGGCATGCCATGGACCTTGGCCACAAGTTGCACTGGGTTGGGAAGGGTGTGGAGCCTTTCTGTGCAACTTACAAATGGTGTGTGTGTGAGAAGGTCTGTGGCGAAGCATGACTTTAAATAATTGGGTCCTGGAGCATGCAGGCTCTGAATTGGTGGGTGTGCACATGCTGGTGCTGCTCCAGGGTTAATTAGTGTGCTTGACTAATTGCACATTCAGGTTCAAATGCATGTGGATCAGTCAGGTAACGGACCACACCTGCACCCAATCAGGCAGGATATAAGGGTGCCTGCATGGCAGAGAGGGGGCTCAAGAAATAAAACGAGATCAACTGAGAAGTCGAGCGAGCAGTATCGGGTGCCTAAGCAGAGCCAATGAGAGAGAAAGAGAAGCAAGGCGGTGTTAGCCCCACGAAGAGCGAATGATCGGCACTCTAGGGACAGATAGTCCCCATTGATTTTTCAGAGGGGTAGGTTCAATGGTGGAGTCCTCCTCAGGGATCTGTGACCAGGACACCTGACTCCGAGCGGTCTGGCAAATGCCGATGGAGGCAGCCGAGAAGGGGGTCAGTGAGGAGGACTACAGTTGCTGGACTCTTTGCTGGTTGAGCGAGCTATGGGTGAGCCAGGGAGATGGAAAGGGAGTTGTGCTGGCCTCAGTTTAAAGAACAAAGATTTAGGACCCGAAGGATTTTGTTTCATACAGGTTTTAGCTATGGATATATTTGGATTTTAACTCAAGGACTATCCACTGTTTTTATGGATTATTTATTTATGAAAGACAGTTTTGCACTGCATTATGGGACACTTTTGTTTGTGGATTTTAATAAAAGCACTTGATACCTGTGTACCAACCCTTTGCTGACTGTGTGTGTGTCAGCAATTGCCCGGCTCATCTCCGTTTATGACTATCAACGGTTCCAGGTTGAAGAGGATCCTGGAAGCGACCAGGTAGCATGGAGCCAACTTTGACTGTCACAAAAACACCATTCCGTCCCAGTGCTCAATCACACATTTGTACATACCCATGAATATTGGTCCACACTTCAAAGTCACAAATTAACTTGGCAGTTACATCCATGGGATGTGGGAGGAAAACTAGATAAAAATCCACAAAGCAAACAGTATTCAGTTTGTGTACTATGGTTATAGGCATGGTCACTGCTTACACTTCTTACATAGCTTTCCTTTAGAGTGCTGCTGCAAAGAAGAACTTGAATAGACGTGCAAGGATCATCTCATTTATCATGGCCATTGTTAATACTGGTTTCCAAACACTTGCCAGCACTTTTTATCTCTATAAAGTATTTAGCAACTAAAATCAAAGTGATTATGGGGAGAGGAAAAAAAAAACAAAAAACACACTACACAGATGCACACCACCTCTTGCAATACTGCCAGACACTGGTACAACCCTCTACATAAGAGAACAATATAAAAATATCCCCATAAAATAAAATCAGAGTGGAAAAGAATGACTAGAGATTGAATATGCACTGACAAAAATAAAATGCATGTCTGAGAAAGTATTAGAAAATTGCTCAAGTGTGAATTAACTGCAATGTATGTAAAAATAATCAGGCCTAATTAGGGATAGCTTGGGTGAAATAGGAGGATGTTTGCCCAGTAGCTGGCAGAGATATGGTCATCAAGGGAAAAGGTCCTAGAGAGAAAATGAGGCCCCATCCACAATATTACATTTTTGGGGAAAAAAAAAAAAAAAAAAAGCCGACATTTGACTTGTTTTCTCTCTTTATCCACACTACTCTGGCATTTTTAATCCACAAATATTTTTGAAAACGCTATCTAGTCATATCTAAAGACTCTGGATATAGCTTTTCATTGTGGATATGAGAAAACAAAGATTCCTGAAAATGCAGACCTCACTGCACTCTGGTTGGCGATTGGCTTATTGCGTGGCTCTTCCATGACTGGATCCTGCTTATTACAATATCGAATTCCCCGATTGGTCACCCTTCATGGAAGAAAAACCATATTCCAACAGCAGGCATTGAAGAGTTGCTTTCCATAGTCCTCATTGTTACTTACAAGTAAAAGTGTACTTTAAATCGGTCACTACAGTTTTTTGATAGATCCTGTTGCCAGTGGTGTTACCATTGTAGTGAGAAATTCAGAGCTGCTTCAAAACTAGCTAAATAGCTCCACTGACAGCCTCTTATTTTTATTATTTAAACTCAATCCATTCAAGGAGGGTTATGCTCCACAGCAAAATTAATAATAAAGTGTATAAAAAAGTGGAAGGGTGTAGAATATAGCCGAGCTCTCAGGAAAACAGAACAGAGGCATGAAAGCATAATGCATTAAAGTGAAGGTAGAGACACATGTGAGGATACATTTATTTTCTCTATTGAGTTAGTTGCATAAATGTTTGGTACAAGATGCACTCCGATTACTGTGGACTCCTTTTAATCAATTCACTTGCATATTAACATGGAGCTGATCAATATTTTTCTTTTGTTGTTAAAGTGTTGCTTTAACATTTGTATTTAAAGACGTGGTAACTGTTGCCAGTTCAGAAGACTTACTTTCAACTGTAATCTGCACATTAATGTGACACAGGGACAATTTTCTGTGGCTATTTAAAGAATTTCTTTCTTTTTATATATCATAAATGTGCTATCAGAACCCTGTGCAAAAAACAAGGGAATTCAATTTTCACAGGGCTCTGAATTTCTCACAACACAGTCCGTATAAGGGGTTTTCTACCTATGTGAGCATGCCCGGTATAAGTGCAGGTCTGTGTCATATTTGTTTTCAGCCATTTAACACACTGTCTGCTGAGTATACCCGAGTAGTCAAGACAGGAATACTATGGGAAGCTATGAAGGCATTTTTAAGACTGATTATTTCATATCTTTCTCACAAAAATAAACTGGAGGCATCCAAGTTAATCGGTGAAATTACCGGAATAGATCTAGAATATGCCAGGTGTCCAAATGAGGCACTTTATATGGAAAGACAGGTTTTGTATTCAGAATTTCACCTCTTGACTCAAACAGCTCATCTTTAAATCATGACATCATTACTACTAAATGTAGAGAAGGCCAATAAGTTTTTAGCTCAACAAATCCACAAAAAGGAAGCCCGCATTGCAATAACAGCAATTACCAACATGCACAGAGATAAAATTATAGATCAATAAAATATAACATACACATTTGGAGAGTACTACAAGTCCTAATATTCTACTCAATCTAAGGAAGATAAGACACAATCTAATGAGTTCTTTGACTCATTACAGATACCACAACTAGAAACTCTTATTGCTGTTGAGCTGGATAAACCTTTAACACTCTCAGAATTACTAGACGCTATAAACTCACTTCAAAGTGGGAATACAGTTGGCCCTGAAGGCTACCTAGTGGAATTTTATAAAAATGTTTTTAAGTAAGTTAGCTCCACTATTATTAGCATTTACAGAAGGTAAAGACAACAAAATTTCACTAAGCATTAATTTCCATCTTTCCTAAGAAAAATAAGGACTTACTACAATGTGCATCGTACAGACCAATCCCACTCCCGCATAATGACATTAAGATACTCTCCAAAGTTCTAGTTAGAAGGATTGAGAAAGTGCTTCCTTCTGTAATATCATAAGATCAAACCAGATTTATAAACACAGACACTTGGTTTCTAAACTTCAATGATTGCTTAATATCATACATTCAAAAATTAAATCTAGCACCATAGAGATCTTACTATCTTTGGATGTAGAAAAAGTATGTGACATTGCTGAATGGGACTAACTGTTCACCACATTGCACAAATTTGGGTTTGGCCCAAACATATGTGCATGGATCAAACTAATTTATACTAGTCCAGAAACCTCAGTTTTTATTTATTGATCATTCTTTAATTTAACATTATTTATTGTATCAGTATGCTGCTGCTGAAGAATGTGAATTTCCCATTGGGATTAATAAAGTATCTATCTATCTAATACTAACATTATTTCAAACTACTCCAAACTAGAACCTGGTACTAGACAAGGATGTCCCCCCATCACCATTGCTCTTCAAAATGCATCAGAGATAGAGGATTTTCAGAGAAGGACTTCAACAGAAAATATCACTATATGCAGATAATATGGTACTGTATATACAAATTTCCATGCCAGCAGTCCCAAAAGCACTAGAAGACTTTCAAAAGTTATCTGGTTATCAAAATTATTTTAAATAAAAGTGTGCTTTTTTCCATTGAACTCTGTAGCACACAATACTAGACTGGACTCCTTCTCATTCATCTTAACAGATCAATTCACATATCTGGGGGTAAATATAAGGATCTTTTTCAAAAAAATTTTGCTGAATAGATGGTCCGCCCTCCATCTCACAATAGCAGGTAGAATCGACTCCGTTAAGATGAACATCGGTCCCAAGCTTCTTTTTCTATTTCAAACCATCCCTATTAGAAATTCACTTTTTTTTTTTTAAAAAAAAAAAAGAAGAAGTTAGATTCAATCATAACCTCATTTGTTTGGAATTCTAAAAATCCACACATCCAAAGGGCGACTCTACAACATCCTAAAGCAGATGGGATCAAGGGACTACCTAACTTACAATTTTACTTGTGGGTGGCAAATATACAGGCCATAAAGATATGGACATTGACAGAAATCGATGAATAGAATTAACATCTTACAGTACTTCTTTATATTCCCTGTTCTGTGCCCCACCCAGTAAATACACTCTAGCTCCATATATGCAAAACACTCAATTATTCACCTTAAAAATCTTCTCTCAAGCACAATTATCTCTATTAAAACTATCCAAAATATTTCCAGGGCATTATTCAACCCATAAATGTTGCAATCTAGCTCCAGCCTCACAGGGCCACATGTTTTGGATGTGCACCAATTAACATCGTTTTGGACAAAAATCTTTGAATACCTATCAGATAGCCTTGGTGTCACAATTACACATAACCCATTAACAGCTGTGTTTGATGTACTCCATTATGGGCTTAAAATGGAGAAGGACAAACAAAGCATAATTGCCTTTATCTCTCTACTAACACTTGGACTTATCTTGCTCAACTGTAACAATCCCAACTCACCACCTTTAAGTCAATGGGTAAATGATGTTCTATACTATCTAAAATTGGACAAAAAAATCCTCACCCTGAGGATCTGTTTAAAACTATAAAAATATGTCAGGGTCTAATCAATAACATTTTAGAATAATCTTCTAGATCGGGGTAAAGGATAATCTTACTTCCTTGCTGCTTCAAAGATTTGCTTTGTTGATTGGCTTCCCTCCCTTTCTTTTGTGTGGGTGTTGAATTTTAGTTTTGTTAAGTTTGATTTGATTGTATGGATTGTTATTTGCTTTTAATTAAAATCAATAAAAACATTGACTACTGGCCCATTTATTACCAGGAAATTGCTGGATAGGTCTAGGCATATATGATGAATAATGAACTCTATCAAAACTCAAAGTAAAAAAAAATAATAAAAAAAAATTAACAGAAAGCAATGGTTTTATTATCAACAGTAACACTGTTAAAAATAAAGGAACTACAGGCAGTCCCCAGGTTACGGACATCCGACCTACGACTTACGAATGAGGCCGCAGCTGTGAAGCATGCGCCTCATTAACTGCTGCTCCGTCATCTTTGGCCAGAGGATGCTGCAAGTAGTGGCTGGAGGGGTGCGATTTTGTTGCTCGCGCAGTGTAGTGTCCCTGTGTCCCTCCCAGCAGCAAGCGAGCAGTGACCCGTGGTCCATAGTCACTGGGGCCACGGCTATCGCTTGTGCGTAGGATGGAGGCTTAATGGGGTGGTTCGCTGTCCGCCCACTACGCCGCCGCAGCTACTGCTCTTGACCGGATGCAGGCTGGAAGGAGCTGTGTAGGGCATGTCACTGCCCGCCCACTACACACGGCTCCCCCGAATCATTTTCGGTGGGCGTCTGGTAATGCTGCAAGCGGTGACCCGGTTGTGGCTGAACAGAGGCCATTGAGGGTGAACGGGGCGGCAGGAGGGTAGCATTGTAGTGTGCTTCGGGTGGCTGCCTGTTGAATGGGGGCAGTGGTGGGCGATTCACTACACGCCTTTGGCCGCACCGTGTTAGTTCTCGGTGGGCGGACGCATGCTGCAGGCTGCATACTGTAGTGGAGGTGACTGTGTGGTGGGTGGGTGGTGAACCGCCCCTCGCTGCTCCCATTCATTCTCAATAGCAAGCCTGCTTGTACTGTTAGGTACATAGTAGGAAGTAGTCTGTCAGTACACCACACGTGCTGACGAGGGGTGCCATCCTGCTGTGATAGCTGTACAGTGCTGTGCAGAAGAGCTCATCTTAACCTTTTGTCTTCACCCTTCAATAATGTCTCTGAAACACAAATCTGATGCAAGTGCTGGTAATACAGTAAAGAGAAAGAAAAACCATCGCCATGGAAAATAAAGTAGAAATAATAAAAAGGTCAGAGAGAGGTGAAACTCCATCATTCATTGGCAGAGCACATGGTTACAGTCGGTCAACAATAGCATTTATTAAAATAATGTACCTGTTCCGACTTACATACAAATTCAACTTAAGTACAAACCTACAGTCCTTATCTTGTAAGTAACCCGGGGACTGTCTGTATTAATTACTTCTTTGACCAGCAACACAACCTAAAGCCTGCAATTCAATGTACTATTATTGTACTGTAATTTGAAATTAATAATTGCAATTACAATATTAAAGGCAATAATCATCAATTTTGCAATAATAGTGCACTCCTAAATTGAATGGAATGATACTTCTCTAGTAAAGTTACTAAGATTGCTTTATTTCACCCTACAATTGTATAACCTACTTTTCCAGGTAACGCTTACAAAAACTGGTCCTTATATCTGCAGGGACCAACCCTTGACAGGATGCAAGTTCATCATACTACACAACTGTGTACACATCCACACATTTTTTTTTTTTTTTTTTTTAAGTGGATTGCACCCGGTCTCTCTATTATAAAAATAAAATAAATCTTGGGAGGTTGGAAGGAGATGAGATGTGATTTTCTCAGAGAGACACTTTCACGTGCCACGAGAAAATCTTTGTGCCAAGAGATTTAACCACGCCCAGGGCCAGAAATAAAACAAAGTAGATGACAAAGTAGAAAGTCGTAAAGAATTCAAAAACTTTGGTGCGGTACACATGAAGAACAGGTTAAAGATAATGGATGTACAAAAACTCTAAAGTCTCAAAAAAAGGATAGTAAAGATCGCATTAGCGCAAACAAACGGAAATTACTACTTGGTGGAATAACGGAGCAGAGAAAAGAGATCAAATATATTTTTCGGATTTAAACTTAAAGTGGGAGACTTGTAGATCATATAATTTGTGTTGCCATAAGGGCAAAAAAACCAAAAAGTAGTGTTTCTTCCCAGTGAAGAGCCATATACACGAGAATTAAAAGTTTGTTGTTTGGTGAAAGTGAAATCCCGTGAGAGAAATCATTTCTCATTTGTGTGAATGCTATTGTCAGACATTTCTTGTAGAGAGAAAGAAACGATATTCACTCACAGGCAGTTATATGTTGCATTGTCATGATATAATTCCAAACACTGAATCAAAATTTAGTGCAATATTGATGAAAAGGTAAAAGTGAAAAGAGATCGAATATAAAGTGCATCCGGAAAGTATTCACAGCGCATCACTTTTTCCACATTTTGTTATGTTACAGCCTTATTCCAAAATGGATTAATTTTTTTTCCTCAGAATTCTACACACAACACCCCATAATGACAACGTGAAAAAAGTTTACTTGAGATTTTTGTAAATTTATTAAAAATAAAAAAATTGAGAAAGCACATGTACATAAGTATTCACAGCCTTTGCCATGAAGCTCAAAATTGAGCTCAGGTGCATCCTGTTTCCCCTGATCATCCTTGAGATGTTTCTGCAGCTTAACTGGAGTCCACCTGTGGTAAATTCAGTTGATTGGACATGATTTGGAAAGGCACACACCTGTCTATATAAGGTCCCACAGTTGACAGTTCATGTCAGAGCACAAACCAAGCATGAAGTCAAAGGAATTGTCTGTAGACCTCCGAGACAGGATTGTCTCGAGGCACAAATCTGGGGAAGGTTACAGAAAAATTTCTGCTGCTTTGAAGGTCCGAATGAGCAAAGTGGCCTCCATCATCCGTAAGTGGAAGAAGTTCGAAACCACCAGGACTCTTCCTAGAGCTGGCCAGCCATCTAAACTGAGCGATCGGGGGAGAAGGGCCTTAGTCAGGAAGGTGACCAAGAACCCGATGGTCACTCTGTCAGAACTCCAGAGGTCCTCTGTGGAGAGAGGAGAACCTTCCAGAAGGACAATCATCTCTGCAGCAATCCACCAATCAGGCCTGTTTGGCAGAGTGGCCAGACGGAAGCCACTCCTTAGTAAAAGGCACATGGCAGCCCGCCTGGAGTTTGCCAAAAGGCACCTGAAGGACTCAGGTGGCACCATCATGCTGTGGGGATGTTTTTTCAGCGGCACGGACTAGGACACTAGTCAGGATAAAGGGAAAGATGACGGCAGCAATGTACAGAGACATCCTGGATGAAAACCTGCTCCAGAGCACTCTTGACCTCAGACTGGGGCGACGGTTCATCTTTCAGCAGGACAACGACCCTAAGCACACAGCCAAGATATCAAAGGAGTGGCTTCAGGACAACTCTGTGAATGTCCTTGAGTGGCCCAGCCAGAGCCCACACTTGAATCCGATTGAACATCTCTGGAGAGATCTTAAAATGGCTGTGCACCGACGCTTCCCATCCAACCTGATGGAGCTTGAGAGGTGCTGCAAAGAGAAATGGGCAAAACTGGCCAAGGATAGGTGTGCCAAGCTTGTGGCATCATATTCAAAAAGACTTGAGGCTGTAATTGCTGCCAAAGGTGTATCAACAAAGTATTGAGCAAAGGCTGTGAATACTTATGTACATGGGATTTCTCAGTTTTTTTTATTTTTTTATTTTTAATAAATTTGCAAAAACCTCAAGTAAACTTTTTTCATGTTGTCATTATGGGGTGTTGTGTGTAGAATTCTGAGGAAAAAAATTAATTAAATCCATTTTGGAATAAGGCTGTAACATAACAAAATGTGGAAAAAGTGATGCGCTGTGAATACTTTCCGGATGCACTGTATGGTCATAGGTGATATGACAGAAGTGCGCCGCAAGAGATGCAGATCACACAGAATGGCGGCAGCAGCAGCAAGCCATCAGCTGATCAAGCAAAGAAAAAAACAAAAAACTATTTGTTTCCCATTGTATCACCGTTTAAGAGAGGGTTCTGGAGGAGCAACAGCGTCTTCTTGGGGTGCATTCAGCCCCCCTCTTCACAACAGGAGTGGCAGTGACGCGAAGTGGCTGGCGCATAGCACAGGCTGGGGGGTTGAAGCCTCCTAGTAACTCTAAATGTATGAATTTTGCTCTGTCTTAGCCAGACTGGAATATAGATGCTGTTTCTGAAAATTTACATTCAATCAAAACATTTCCATATATTTTCTAAAAAAACATTCTTTCTCCACCTAAAAAAACTTAACATAACTTTGAATTAATAGGTTGTCGACAGAGATGAATCCACTATCAGAACTTTGTAGTATTCTGCTGCAATTTTCATTGTTGGTGTTTATCATTTTCATAATCTATTGCCAAGTACTAATATTAATATTCCTTTTAGCATATATTTCACCTTAAATCCAGTACTAATCGGCCTTAGGGATAAAAAAATGCAAAAACAATTCCTAACTTTTTGCTCACCCCCTTACTATGTCGAAGTTTAGCAATACTTGTCACACTCTCGGCACTGCCAATATCCATCTCCATTTCCTCCGGCACATCCTCCAGCTGGGTCCCATCCTCATCCTCAAGTCCACTACCCTCATCCTCTTCGGGTCCTTCATTTATATCACGTGCCTCCTCCAAGTCAGCCAACAGCTCATCTGCCAGAGACATTCTAGTTAAAAATGGGAAAAAAAAAACAAAAACAAATGGTTATTGATGGGTGCGATTTATCATTTTTAGTTCCCAGCTGAACAATTTAAAACGAAGTCTGAAGTTACACAAGCCACATTTTTATATAATCCCAAGTCATTTACTTCTAGGTGGATAAATTTCTGAAGACTCCGGATTTGTTATATTGTCCATTCAACATGAAAACAAACTTTTTACACTGAAATAAAAATTGCAAGATATAGAGGAACATGTATACCAAAAAAGTTAAATTATTCTTATTTTTATAATTACATTGGCAAAAACACCACAGCTGTCTACTACCAAAATGCACTGAAAGGTAACTGGATGTTATCCATCTATTTTCCTAATCTTCTAAAGTTTCCCTGGGTTGTTTATTCCCTATATGGACATATAGATTTATAATAAGCAAATGTAGACAGACATCTGGATCACTCCCCTGAAGTGATGTGCTAGTGTCTTAAGACATAAAGGAGAGAAAGGCCCTGAGGCTATCTGACAACAGCCAGGCATTAAACTGGAAAAGTTCTGTTTGAAACTAGAAGAGTCCACATATATCACAAACCTCCTTAATCCAAATCAATATTGCAGGGTCTGGGGTGCAGTTTGGCAGCACTAGGTACAAGGAACAGCCCTGAAAAGTTCACCAGTCAATCACTGGGCTCACTCACACATTCACACCAACACTCTCACCAATTAAGCTAAGTGATCGGAAATTAAATTTGGATTACTATGATTATTATTTTTTTATGGAGGAAATGCAGACTCCACACAGGCTACATCCAGGTTTTTGAACCCAAGACATAACATTACATCTACTTTTAGTTTCCAGATCTTTAAAAATGATCTCTTTGGGCTATAAAAGTAACCCCAAAAGCTTAGTGACTTGCTCAGTTTCACAAATTCAATGTTACAACCAACAGTCAACTGCTTTTCAGCCTTGATCCTGGAAGGCTACTATAACTGCTCCCCAGCCAATTTCAAAGATTAGGGGTCAGGTCAGATGCTAATCTGTTTTAATTAAACATTCTTTATATCTCTAAATCAACATTTAATTGCCAAAAGGAACCTACTCGAAGAAATAAACCAAATACATTTTATTAGCCTTTAACAAATGGGTCAGTTTTTTCAAATACATTTCAACTTGACTGTCCTAAATTTCACACAATTAAAAGTGAGCAAACAATGATAATATGGTATTGAAGAACATGACAGTAGATTATTCCACAGCGCATGTGTGTTTTCATATAAAATGTTCAAGATACCAAAAAAAAAAAAAAAAAAAAAATCATAAGAGTGCAAGAACAAGTCTTTTTTTAGCCTAACACAAAGTGATCAATCCTCACTCATTTGATTTCTGAAAAATATATTAAGTAGAAATTACTTACTTAAATACTACTTTCTACCACACCATTTTGAAACATGTTTAAAACTGTGTAAATACATGCATTAAGATTCCATTTACATTAAGGACTGCTTACCATAAAAACACCCAAAACTTCATACAAGCTCAAAACTTTCTAAAGGAATTTAAAATAAAAAATAAAAACAAAAAACTCCAGAGCCCTGACAATTCATTCAAAGGCTCACCAGTGCAGCTATTGTGCATTGTCACATAACAAGGTAAAGTTTCTTCTAAAACTCTTTCAGGAGGTGTCAGGTTTTCCTATTTGATTTCTATGTAGCTTGCTAAATCCTAACAGGTTTCTATGACCCCCAATACACAGAAGCATTAAGACGTTTCTAGCATTCACGATAAGACCATGTTCTTAAAATACTTGAAGTGAAAGCATAAATTTGTATTGATCATGCCACAGAATGTTATTCCAGTTAATGTTGAAATATTCCATATGCTTCCTGTGAAACTGTGCCTCGCCCTTGCAGCTGTTGCATGTAGATAGATAGATAGATAGATACTTTATTAATCCCAAGGGGAAATTCACATACCCCAGCAGCAGCATACTGATAAAGAACAATATTAAATTATTAAAGAGTGATAAGTTAGAAAATGGATGGATGGATGGATGGATGGATAACAATGCAGGTATACAGACAGACAATAACTTTGTATATTGTTAACGTTTACCCCCCCGGGTGGAACTGAAGAGTCGCATAGTGTGGGGGAGGAACGATCTCCTCAGTCTGTCAGTGGAGCAGGACATTGACAGCAGTCTGTCGCTGAAGCTGCTCCTCTGTCTGGAGAGGATACTGTTTAGTGGATGCAATGGATTATTATTATTATTATTATTATTGACAGGAGCCTGCTCAGCGCCCGTCGCTCTGCCACGGATGTCAAACTGTCCAGCTCCGTGCCTACAATAGAGCCTGCCTTCCTCACCAGTTTGTCCAGGCGTGTAAACCAATGTAAACCAATGGAAGGCTAATTTAAAAAAAATAAATACTTCCAATTTTTGTTTTAACATGTCTTAGAGTACATAATAAATATTTAGATAGGTACAGGTTTAGTTTGTAGTTGTTTGATTTTTCCTTTAGGTTAATACACTTATTCCAGAACCATGAGAAACTGCACACAGTTGTTACCATTCAGCTAATTATGTAGGTTTCTTTCAACAAAAACGTTTATTTTTATTTACAATAAGGTTGTGGGTTAATAAATTGACAGGAGAAAGAAACCCGTGTGCTTCTGGGAACATAATACTCAGGAACAGCGGTTTTCAGACTCCTGGCCCTTTTCCTGGGGACACCCCGGTAGCTGAACGTCTTTATTCCAACCAGTTTCACAATCAGAGTAATTTTCTCTCCGATTGATCACATTGTTTAATTAGTTTTTTTCTGTTCTCTTTTCTGCATTCAGAAATGAACAGCAGTGTGCTTGTTTTTTTTACATTTATGAGACATCTGTATTTTTACTATCACTTCAAATACATAACTCTCTGTTGTCCTCCTATTAATTGAGACATTATGAAGACGTACTGTTGCTGGTATAAAGGCGACCCAAAATACATTTGTGGCGGAAACTATTTTTATTCACTGATTTTTTTTTTTTTTTTAATTTTAGGCCATGCAGAATACATTACCATGTGGTGTTTTAACGTTTCTCTTCGACTCAAAATAATCAGCATAGATTATGCTCTCCGGACACAGTACATCAGATGTGCTGAGCGAATAGAGTTCATCATTTGGGTTTCTATTCTTATACTTAATTAATTCGTTCATTGCCTTCATGTTTCTCTTCTATTTGAAAATTAAAACTTTATGAAACGAAGCCGATGTGCCTATCGTGCGAACGAACAACGGTCAGCTAACCTTCGTTACTTAAATCACTCAATTAATGACTTACCTCTCCTGTGTCCTACTATTTTCTTAAACTATATATCAAGTGACGTGCCAGAAGTGTCCCGGCTTCCTCCTGAAAACGCAGAGTATCCTTTTAAATCTGCCAGGTTTCACGTTATCTCAAATGCACCCTGCCAGTCAGGAATCACGCGAATAACAAGGTACCTACGACCCCGGAAATAAACACTGCCATCGAACAACTATTTCCGGGTTAAACCTGGCGGGCTTATTAAAATGGAAGATGCCTCTAGTAGTAATGATGATGTTGTTAAGTGATATTTATATATAAATGTGTATAAAACTTTAGACATTTTAAAAAGTGCATTTTTTTTAATGACGCCAATACGCTATCGCTGTTTCCGATGACAAACGTCTGCGGGAAGCCATCCTGCCTATTTACAAATAGAATCAATCTGTTTTAGATAGATTATGCCATAATTATACATAGAAATATTAAGAAAACGTAATTGTAATTGTTCACGTAATACTTTAGAGTTGGGGCTACCTGGCTATTAGTTTGTGCTATTTTACCCTTAACTACTCGCCCCATTTCTCATCTCATAAGTACTCACATGATGAACTTTATGCTCCAGTGTTAAAATGACTATTTATATGCACGCTGTGAGGCTTTAATATAAAATATTGCAATAATTTTAAATTGTATGTGTTTTAATGTAATTTAATACCATATTACTGAATTGTATGACACAGTCTAGGACTCTGAAAATAAACCAGATCCACTTCTCCAGTGATCATTCGTCACCGGTTACACTTTCATCCACAGCAGGATCTGCACATGTATCACATTTCACTTCAGTTGTTGAATGTTCTTTGTAAACAAAGTCATTGCAAGGAGAACATCTCATCGTGGTCACACATACGTAGGCACCAAAAATGTATCAAATGCACCACATGGAACTTGCGACTGTGCATCCACCATTAAAAGTGGCTGGGAGCACACTGGAGGGAAACCATTACGACACTGTCCTTGTAGTGAATCAAGCCGAAGACAGATAGAGGATGCTGTCGGTAGGTTCATGTAAAAGGACGTTGGGCAAAAATAACAGATTGCTGTACAAAATACACCAGTGTGAATAGTTAAGTGTTAACATACGCTTCGTTTGTGTTACGTAAAGCAGATCCAGCGGTTTTAGTTCAACTTCTGACAAGTCCCCTCGTTTCGTTTCGCTTGCGTTTCTCTCAACGTCCGAAAGACGTGCAATTTAAATTAACTGGTGAAGCCGCCGTATCAGAGAGTGTGTGCAGTGGTTCTGCCAGTGTTAAGTTCCTTGATTATAAGCGATGCTGCCTATTGCGAATTTTGTTAAGCCAAGGACCCCCAAAATGTTGTACCACCTTGCCAGGGCCGCCTTCGTCTACATGCCCAGTGCTGCAAAGCTGTGCATGATCCTGGATATTGATATGTGCTATCACCAGTCCCACTGCATGATTTTGGACATTAGCAGGGTTGAGAGCATGCGCTGATAGCGCGATGTCGAACCCACCACACGCCGATCCACCTGGATTGGGACCCGAGTGCTGTGGGTGACATTTCAACACCACACCGATACAGTGTGACTTCTTACTAAATTGTCCTAATGTTTTTGACTATTATGAAATATGTGACCTAGGAAATTTAATAAGGAATTATCTGATAATAATTCTGTGTGGGTCTGTTTTAGTTTTTCATGTATATTCCAAATTCTTTTTAGCGAATTATTTTTGATGTATACATTAGTGTGATCTAACATGGAATAAGAAAATGCCTTTCAATACTTTACGTTTACTAAAGTTGTACGATTATATCTGAATGCAGATCGAAAGCAGGAGAAACGTATTCCATAATTTACGTACAATTTATGGTAAAAAAACAGAGAAGCATAGGTTCAGCCTGTTCCTGTATTATTTTTTTACGTACGCGCGAAGGTTACGAACTTTAGTGACTCTAAAAGCTTTCTGCTGTTGGTTGATATTGTATTAATAACACTAATGTTACATACGGGCATTCGACTGTATCGTTAACAATAAATTGTTAACAATTACCTCCTTGTATTTTCTGCACTAGTCTGCCAATTTCTAAAACTGTTCTGACAAATGATACATCAAACATGTTTACCAAAACTAAAATGTCTGACTTCACGTAAGACGCCCTAATTCCGTTTGTTCATAAGAACTCTAATAATTTAAATCAAGTGGTAGAAGTGCATTATAGAAAAAAAAAATAGTTGCGTCAGATATTTTAAATATTAAAACGTGTGCTTCAATTGAAAAGTTCAAAGTCTAACGGTTGTAATAGAAATATGCCATTTTTTACCATCCGATAGAGGTCCGTGGAGGGCTACATTCCTAATATATGATCAACATAAAAAAAAATCATATTCATAATCTGTGACCTTGAAATGGTCTAAATCGATACTCCACATGTTTATATTTGAATTTGGTCATTTTAATCATCTGGGAGTTGATCTTAGAAGGCTAGTGCCACCGGTAACGAATTAAATATTAACCATATCATATCCGTGATCAGCAACCTCCAACTGACACGGTCGGTGGGCACGGAATTGAAGAAGGCAGTCGGGTGAGCAAGACAGAGAGTAGAGTCGCGGCCGAAGCACTGCTGGAACGGTCGGTCGAGCTCGTTTAGTACTTGCATGAATGGTAGCGATCTAATCCTAACCTCTATGTCTGACTGCATTTCAGCTCCACCGACCCGTCAGTTCTTCGGCCGCGACTCCACTCTTTGTCTTGTCTCTGTCTCTCTAGTCTGACTGTACTCTCTGTCACAGACAGGCGTATGTGTTATACCGCTGTATAATTAACGGTCCTTTTTAAAGCCACTGCCCAGCCATTCGGCTGGGAACTGCAGCATTTCTCGAATTGATAACTACCTTTCATGCAACAATTGCCGAAATTATTTTGCAGTGTTTATTTAAAACTATGTGAGACAATTTAAAGGCAATCTTTTAAATTTGAATGATTTTCTTTCCTTGACTTCTTCTGGAGAACCGCGCCCCCAATTTGAAAAAATGAGAAAACACTGGAATCGCGGATCAGGAACTGTACGATTTATGTATGATAGGGCTGATGTGATTATATTAAGTAGACAGCAGATGGCAGCATAGCCTAGCATGTAAATGACCTTATACAAATTTCTAGTCCAGTAGTGCTGGATTTGATGGAGGGCATCAGGGTTACACATTTTTTTTTTTTTTGTTCTTTGTTCCGCCTTATACAATTTCTTGTATTAGGAATTTGGTAGTTTTCGCATACCCCTTGGGGTCAGAGCGCAGGGTCAGCCATTGTACAGCGCCCCTGAAGCAATTACAGGTTAAGGGCCTTGCTCAAGGGCCCAGCAGAGCAGAATCTCTTTTGGCAGTGACGGGGATTTGAACCGGCAACCTTCGGGATACCAGCGCAGATCCTTAGCCTCAGAGCCACCACATTTCTTGTATTTTAAAAAGTTTCTGACTAAAATAAGAAATTCGGGACAAAGAAAACTGTCTTGAAGTAAAACGTACATCCCCTGTGCTAGTCCAGGACAAGGATTGATTGCTTCGAGTTTGTGTTCAATCTGGGTCTCTGTTTATTTGTCGCGCACAATGCTGCTGGTAGAGGCCCTAGCCTGCTATAACCATTTACTGGAACAAGTGATTTTAATAAATGAAAATAACACATTTTTATATAGCTCAAAATCACACAAGGATAGCTGCAATAATAACATGCCCTATTTTTTGACAACTCCCGACCCTTGACTCCCTAAGAACAAAGAAAAAACTCCAAAAAAACCACCCTTGCAAGAAGATAATAGAGGAAATTTTGGGAAAGGCAATTCAAAGAGACACCCCTTTCCAGAAAGGCTGGCTGTACAATGGGTGTCAACAAATAGGATGAATACAATACACATAACTGAACACAAGTAATCCTCTTCACAGAGCTAGATGGCCAATCTATCATTGCTACCTCAGGAATACAATACAATAGTACAACAGTGATAGTACAAGTACAGAGCAAAACGCAAGAGTAGATGATATCTCATATGAGGATTCAGATTTGTTCCTGGAGATTTCTAAATTGGCCCTAGTGTGTGCTTGGTGTGTTTGTGTGTGTCCTGCGGTGGGTTGGCACCCTGCCCGGGATTGTTTCCTGCCTTGTGCCCTGTGTTGGCTGGGATTGGCTCCAGCAGACCCCCGTGACCCTGTGTTCGGATTCAGCAGATTAGAAAATGGATGGATGGATGGACCTTGGCCAACAACCTGCCTCCTCCTACTGGCCATTCCACTGCTGAGCTAGTACTGGACCAGCCAGTCTGATGAATGGACCCTTCTACCTGATGATTCCAGTGTTCCTTTATCAGAGATGACTTTTCCATAGGTAGGCAAAGAAGTTGGCCAGTGGCACTAAGTGCCACATGTGAGTACCAAGAAGAGAAACAGAGTTTTAGTAACTAGTTATAAATATCATATTACTTAGGTTTTAGTACTAATAACTGAAAACAGAGATCTATCTATCTATCTATCTATCTATCTATCTATCTATCTATCTATCTATCTATCTATCTATCTATCTATCTATCTATCTATCTATCTATCTATCTATCTATCTATCACAAAATTATATAAAAAACAAAATGTTTATTTACAGAGAAAGTTCATAATATTGGAAAGTGTCTTCAAAAATGAAGTAATGTCTAAAAAATAAAGAAGTCCAAGTCACAAATGGCAAGGTATATCCAAAGATGTTCCAGATTGCAAAAAAAGGCAACCATGATCATTAAATTGCTGATGCATTTTGGGACTCACTGTCTTATAGGCTTAGAAACATGGTGCTAAATAAATAATAAAACAAAGATTTACATTTTTGTATACTGTACATGTATATGAACACACAGACACAGAAACACACATTTTGCTACATACTGTATATTAATGGCGTAAAGTTGCCTGGTAAAATAATGGGAAACACCTAATAATATATTACAGTCAGGGACCTGATACAGAGGAGGGCCACCCTTTGCCTTCTGAACAGCTTCATTCAAGATTCAAGATTCAAGAGTATTTATTGTCATTTCATCCATATACAGTAGTACAGCATACAGTGAAACAAAACAATGTTCCTCCAGGACCATAGTGCTACATAAAACACACGACAACAAAGAATCCATGACACATAACATAAAGATACATAATATATAACAAGGTGCATGTGAGTCAAATGTGCAGACATGTGCAACCATGTGCAACACTGCAGAACAGAACATATATATCAGATATCAGACCAGTCCATGTTGTTAGAGTAGCTGGTGGAAGATGGGCTTTCCTCAGCCTATGCAGGAAGTAGAGCCGCTGCTGGGTTTTCTTGGCTAAAGAGCTGGTGTTGTGGGACCATGAATTTGGTGCTATTGACGACCTCCACAGTTGAGCTGTCAATGTTCAGTGGCAGATGGTCACTCTTAGTCTTCCTAAAGTCAACATCCATCCATCCATTTTCCAACCCGCTGAATCCGAACACAGGGTCACGGGGGTCTGCTGGAGCCAATCCCAGGGCACAAGGCAGGAACCAATCCCGGGCAGGGTGCCAACCCACCGCAGGACACACACAAAAACACACACACACACCAAGCATACACTAGGGCCAATTTAGAATCGCCAATCCACCTAATCAACATGTCTTTGGACTGTGGGAGGAAACCGGAGTGCCCACGCAGACACGGGGAGAACATGCAAACTCCACGCAGGGAGGGCCCGGGAAGCGAACCCAGGTCCCCAGGTCTCCCAACTGCGAGGCAGCAGCACTACCTCACTGCGCCACCGTGCCGCCCTAAAGTCAACAATCATCTCCTTTGTTTTGTCAACATTCAGAGACAGGTTATTGGCTTTACACCAGTCCGTTAACCGCCGCACCTCCTCTCTGTATGCTGACTCATTGTTGTTGCTGATGAGACCCACCAAAGTTGTCTCATCGGTGAGTCAGCAGTGTGAACAGTAATGGACTGAGCACACAGCCTTGAGGGGTTCCAGTGCTCAGTGTGGTGGTTCTGAAGATGTTGGTTCCAATCCTGACTGACTGAGGTTTCTCAGTCGGAAAGTCCAGAATCCAGTTACAGAGGGAGGTGTCCGGTCCCAGCAGGCTCAGCTTTTCCATCAGCTGCTGAGGAATGATCGTGTTGAATGCTGAGCTGAAGTCGATAAACAGCATTTGAACGTATGTGTCCTTATTATCCAGATGAGCGAGAGCCAGATGGAGAGTGGTGGCTATTGCATCGTCTATTGAACGGTTCTGGCGGTACGCAAACCACAGGGGGTCCAGTGAGGAGGGCAGCAGGATTTTGATGTGCCTCATGACAAGCTTCTCGAAGCACTTCATGATAATGGGTGTGAGTGCAACGGGACAGTAGTCATTGAGGTTGGACACTTGTGAATTTTTTGGCACGGGAACTATGGTGGTGGTTTCGAAGCAGGTTGGGATGATGACGGTGTTCAGGGAGATGTTGAATATGTCAGTAAAATCGTCGGCCAGCTGGTCTGCACATTTCCTTAGTATTCTGCCAGGAATATTGTCTGGTCCTGCAGCCTTCCGTGGGTTGACTCTTCATAGAGTATTTCTCACATTGGCCACAGTCAGATTTAATGCCTGGTCACTAGGAGGAGAGGTGGTCTTCCTCATCACCACGTTGTTCTGTGCTTTAAACCGTGCATAGTAGTTATTCAGTATATCTGGAAGGGAGGTGTCACTGTCACAGGTGGGTGGTGTTGTCCTGTAATTAGTGATAGCCTGGATGCCTTTCCACATGCTCCGTTCGTCTTTGTCATGTAGGAAAAGTCCATGGATTCTCTGGGTGTGTGCATGCTTTGCTGCTCTGATGGTGCGGGATAGTTTGGCCCTTGCTGTTCTCAGGGCGATTTCATCACCTTCCCTGAAGTCAGAGTCCCGGGTCCTCAGTAGCACACGCACTTCCTCTGTAATCCACGGTTTCTGGTTATGGTGTGCAGTGATGTACTTGGAGACAGTGACGTCATCAATGCACTTCTTGATGTAGCTGGTCACTGATGACGAGTACTCCTCCAAGTTGATACAGTCGCTGTTGGATGCAGCCTCTCTAAACATATCCCAGTCAGTGCACTCAAAACAGTCTTGAAGAGCAGAGATGGCTTCTGCTGGCCAGGTTCTCACCTGCTTCAGAACTGGTTTGGTGCATCTGACGAGCGGTCTGTATGCTAGAATTAACATGACAGAGATGTGATCTGAGTTTCCGAAGTGGGTACGTGGAAGGGATGTTTGTATAAATAAGATCCAGCGTGTTCGTCCCTCTCGTTGCAAAGTCCACAAACTTATGGAATTTAGGGAGCACTGACTTGAGATTTGCATGATTGAAATCTTCAGCAACAATAACCAGTCCATCCGGGTGTGTGTTCTGTATTTCTGTGATGGTGCTGTACAGTTCCCAGAGCGCTTCCTTAGCATTAGCGCTGAGGGGTATGTAAACTCCGATTATGTGGATGGTGGTGAATTCCCGAGGCAGATAAAAAGGTCTACATTTAACAATCACAAACTCCATAGCGATGAGCAGTAGCTAGAAACAAGCACAGAGTTACTTCACTATTCCGTGTTGATATATACACACAGTCCACCACCACGAGTCTTACCGCACAGAGTAGCATTTCTGTCGGCTCAAAACGTGGCTAGCCCACCTAGCTGAATGGTGGCATCCAGAACTCTGTCGCTGAGCCACGTTTCCGTGAAAACAAAGACACAACAGTCTCTAAACTCACGCTGGGTAGTTTGCTGGAGTTGGATACAGTCCAATTTATTGTCCTGGGAGCAGACATTAGAAAGTAATATGGACGGGAGTGCCGGCCGGTTACGGTTAGCTTTTAGCCTAGCACGGACTCCCAATCGCTTACCGCGTTTCCGCTTCCTCCTGCACTGCTTCCGTGTGCCTACAAGTCCTAAACTGTGTGTACTGGTATAGCACAGCACTCTTCACAAAGAAAAGCATCCAATTTCCCAAGGGATGAAGAAGGCAGAAAACTGTTTCACACTCTGCACGCTAGAACTTCCCATTAAGAGAGAGAGGGAGAAGTTTGCAGCATGCTTTGATACAGCACATTGCCACACCCATCACACGATGAACCACCCAGATTGGGACCTGAGTGCAGTCAAGCAACGAGTTCAGTGATATTTAGAACAGATGATTGGCAAGGCCACAGAAGGTATTTATGCTCCATTCTTAATTAGTTTAGTAGTACAAATAAGAGCATAGCCTTTGTGAACAATTGGGATGATTTTTGGGAAAGGCCTGGATTTTTCAGGAGAGATGGTCTTCATCCTAACTGGAGGTAATCTTTTGTTTTATCCTAAAATATGGCATCTGAACTGCCTGGCAGACTAATCAGAGCACCACCCAGGCTGCAGTCTTGTTTTCTTAAAAAACAGACTGTAGTTTATTCCTCCTATTACTATCCTGTATCTGTTACCCATCATCCCTGTTGTGGGGCATCTTATAAATTTATAGTAGTCTTGATGCAAAATTTAAATTACTTGTGTGGAAAATACTTTGTAAAAAAAAAACAAGAAGCTCCACAAAAACGAAGTGTTGGGGACCGTCCCCATATATTGTCCAACAGACAAAAATAAAGCAAAGAAAATGGTTGCAGTGATCAAAAGTACTTGTAATTCGTCACAATTGACAGTTTACACGAAACAAAATGGTGTTTATATACAGTATTAAAATGGAGGAGAGGAAGTGGTTGGCAGGAGATGACGTTGAAAACAGGAGATGGAAGCAACGTCATTTTTAACGGAACCAGAAGTGATGTCATCAGTGGTGACTGGAAGTGATGTCATAAATGGGCGCCGGACATGGCATATTGGTGGTCATTTTGGAACCTGGAATTGAAGTGTCTACTTTTGTTTGGTTTTCCTGATGGGAGATTAAGAGATTTGGGTAAGTACCACGTGACAACCCCTTGTCTTGTGATGTTTCACTCACCTTTAGGCTTTTAGACTGCCTCCTAAGCGCACCTGTGTGACACTTGAAAACCAAAAAATAAGGCATATAATTAGACCAAGAGATAAAACCAGATTCTCCACCAGGGGCCACCTATAATAGTAATTTGATTCAAATTAAAGCACAATATACAGTGCATCCGGAAAGTATTCACAGCGCATCACTTTTTCCACATTTTGTTATGTTACAGCCTTATTCCAAAATGGATTCAATTAATTTTTTTCCTCAGAAATCTACACACAACACCCCATAATGACAATGTGAAAAAAGTTTACTTGAGGTTTTTGCAAATTTATTAAAAATAAAAAAACTGAGAAATCGCATGTACATAAGTATTCACAGCCTTTGCTCAATACTTTGTCGATGCACCTTTGGCAGCAATTACAGCCTCAAGTCTTGTTGAATATGATACCACAAGCTTGGCACACCTATCCTTGGCCAGTTTTGCCCATTCCTCTTTGCAGCACATCTCAAGCTCCATCAAGTTGGATCGGAAGCGTCGGTGCACAGCCATTTTAAAATCTCTCCAGAGATGTTCAATCAGATTCAAGTCTGGGCTATGGCTGGGCCACTCAAGGACATTCACAGAGTTGTCCTGAAGCCACTCCTTTGATATCATGGCTGTGTGCTTAGGGTCGTAGTCCTGCTGAAAGATGAACTGTCGCCCCAGTCTGAGGTCAAGAGCGCTCTGGAGCAGGTTTTCATCCAGGATGTCTCTGTACATTGCTGCAGTCATCTTTCCCTTTATCCTGACTAGTCTCCCAGTTCCTGCCGCTGAAAAACATCCCCACAGCATGATGCTGCCACCACCATGTTTCACTGTAGGGATGATATTGGCCTGGTGATGAGCGGTGCCTGGTTTCCTCCAAACGTGACGCCTGGCATTCACACCAAAGAGTTCAATCTTTGTCTCATCAGACCAGAGAATTTTCTTTCTCATGGTCTGAGAGTCCTTCAGGTGCCTTTTGGCAAAGTCCAGGCGGGCTGCCATGTGCCTTTTACTAAGGAGTGGCTTCCATCTGGCCACTCTACCATACAGGCCTGATTGGTGGATTGCTGCAGAGATGGTTGTCCTTCTGGAAGGTTCTCCTCTCTCCACAGAGGACCTCTGGAGCTCTGACAGAGTGACCATCGGGTTCTTGGTCACCTCCCTGACTAAGGCCCTTCTCCCTCGATCACTCAGTTTAGATGGCCGGCCAGCTCTAGGAAGAGTCCTGGTGGTTTCGAATTACTTCCACTTACGGATGATGGATGCCACTGTGCTCATTGGGACCTTCAAAGTAGCAGAAATCTTTCTGTAACCTTCCCCAGATTTGTGCCTCGAGACAATCCAATCTCGGAGGTCTACAGACAATTCCTTTGACTTCATGCTTGGTTTGTGCTCTGACATGAACTGTCAACTGTGGGACCTTATATAGACAGGTGTGTGCCTTTCCAAATCATGTCCAGTCAACTGAATTTACCACAGGTGGACTCCAATGAAGCTGCAGAAACATCTCAAGGATGATCAGGGGAAACAGGATTCACCTGAGCTCAATTTTGAGCTTTATGGAAAAGGCTGTGAATACTTATGTACATGTGCTTTCTCAATTTTTTTATTTTTAATAAATTAGCAAAAATCTCAAGTAAACTTTTTTCTTGTTGTCATTATGGGGTATTGTGTGCAGAATTCTGAGGATAAAAATGAATTGAATCCATTTTGGAATAAGGCTGTAACATAAGAAAATGTGGAAAAAGTGATGCGCTGTGAATACTTTCTGGATGCACTGTAGCTATTAATTATGATTATGTAGTGTTAATGGGGGATTTTAATGTACATATTGATGTAGAAACTGACACTTTTAGAAAATGTTTCACTTATTTGTTAAATTTAGTAGAATATTTTCTAGTTGTCAGTGGTCCAACTCATAATCATAAACACATTCGATTTAGTTATAACTCACAGAGTTGAAATTGAATATTTAAATATTACTCCATTAAATTAAGTTATTTCTGATCACTACTTAATTACATCTGATTTGGTTCTGTCCCTACCAATACATTCACAGATTAAAGCAAAGACAGTACAACATCTAGATTGGAATTCTGTTTCAAAATTTAAATATATTTTGAGTAAGTCAAGTGTAATCTTGGAAAATAATTTAGATTGGGTAATGTTAAATTATAATATGACCTTCAGAGATGCTTTGAATGCATTGGCTCCACATAAAACAAAATTGATTAAAGTGCATTAAAACTCACCCTGGTTTAACAATAAATTAGAGTGTTGATAACTGGAATGAAGATGGAGAGTAACAAAGCTGCAGGTTTTTTGCATTGTATGGACAGAGAGTTTTAAAAATATTAAAAAAAACATTCTTTAAAGCCTCTCAGACTACAATTCTAAAATAATAGATAACAATAATATCAATCCTTGTGTGCTGTTTAGAACAGTGACTAATTTAACAAATGGGAAATTAGAACTACAGTTCAAAATACCAACAGACAAAAGCAGTTCAGGCTTTTTTAACTTCTTAATGAGAAATTCAAAAATTTAAAATTCCTAATTTCAGCATAACAGTGCAAACGTCATACTAACTTGGCAAACCCTATCTTGTCTTGCATTCAACACTTTAGAAAATTTACTCCAATAACAGAACAGGAAGTCTTAACTTTAATTTCTAAAATGAAACCTACTATTTGTTCCTCAGATCCGTTGCTAACAAAGCTGGTAAAAAATGCAGTGGATGTTCTTGCAGCGCCTATTCTTAACATTATCAATAGTTCATTATTGCATGGCACAGTACCTGATGCACTAAAAGTGCCAGTCATAAAACCATTACTTAAAAAGTCAGACCTAGACCCTCACATACTAAATAATTATAGACCCATTTCAAATTTACCCTTTCTCTATAAAGTACTTGAAAAAGTATTCACCAATCAGCTTCAGTCACACCTTACACATCACAATTTATTTGAGAAAGTCCAGTTTGGTTTCTGCACCAGTCGTAGTGCAGAAAGAGTGTCTGATTTAAAGAGAACATGCCGTGGAGCTGAGCGTAAATGGAGGAAGACTAAACTAACTATCCACTATGAAATATTAAAAGTTAAAATAACAGAATACAATAACACAGTCCGTCTTGAGAGGCGCTGCTATTTCTCCAAGATTATAAATAACAATGCTAGTAATCCCAGAGTCTTATTCTCGACGATTGATCATCTGCTAAACCCAGGTAATTCAAAGGAATGCCTCCTAAGTACTTCCAGTAAAACCTGTGAGGCTATTGCTGTATTTTTCAATCAAAAAATTAATGATATTAGAAATAACATAATATATCTCCCCAACACCAAGGATCCTTCTAAACCCCAGTATTCCATTATAAACAAATTAAACTCTTTCACTAGGATAGATTTACCTGATTTACATAAAATAATTTCTCAACTGAAACCCTCCACCTACGTCCTTGACCCGGGCGTGCCAATCGATAATATTCTTGACATAGTAAATTCGTCATTAGATACGGGGGTCTTCCCAGACTGTCTTAAGACTGCTGTAGTTAAACCCCTACTTAAGAAAAATAATCTTGACCCCTCTGCTCTTGAAAATTTTAGACCCATCTCTAACCTGCCTTTCTTAAGTAAAATTCTAGAGAAGGCAGTCATTATACAGTTAAATGACCACCTCAATAAACATACTATTCTTGATAAATTTCAGTCAGGTTTTAGAACAAATCACAGCACAGAAATTGCACTTGTTAAAGCAGTAAATGACTTGCGGGTAAATGCAGACAGAAGCCATTTATCTGTTCTCATCCTCTTAGATCTGAGTGCTGCATTTGACACCATTGATCATAATATTCTTAGAAATCACCTTAGTCAATGGGTTTGCCTCTCTGGCAGTGTGTTAAATTGGTTTGAATCCTACCTGGAAGGGAGAAAATTCTTTGTTAGCTGTGGTAATTACAACTCAAAGACACATGATATCCTATATGGCAGGGGTGGGCAGATTCAGTCCTGGAGGGCCACAGTGGTTGCAAGTTTTTGTTCCAACCCAGTTGCTTAATTAAAAACCAATCCTTGTCAATTATTTAATTGCATGGCTTGCTAGTGCTTTAACTCTGCCATGTCAGGTCATTCTCATATCCTAGATTTATTTTCCTTTCTAAGGATATCATCCAAATGATTTGAAGCAATAAGGGCTTCTTATTAAGCAATTGGGTTGGAGCAAAAACCTGCAGCCACTGCAGCCCTCCAGGACTGAATCTGCCCACCCCTGCTATATGGTGTTCCACAAGGCTCTATCCTGGGTCCGCTGCTTTTCTCAATCTACATGCTTCCGCTAGATCAGATTATCTCAGGGCACAACGTGAGTTACCACAGCTATGCTGATGACACACAGCTGTATTTATCAATAGCACCTGATGACCCTGATTCTCTTGATTCACTAACACAATGTCTGACTTGTATTTCTGAATGGATGAATAGTAACTTTCTCAAGCTAAATAAAGAGAAAACTGAAATCTTAGTGATTGGCAATAATGGATACAATGAGGCTATTAGAAATAAACTGGATACATTAGGATTAAAAGTCAAGACGGAGGTAAAAATCTTAGGGGTAACTGTTGACTGTAATCAGAATTTTAAATCGCATATTAATCAAATCACTAGGACAGCATTTTTTCACTTAAGAAACATAGCAAAAGTTAGACCTCTTATATCATTGAAAGGTGCTGAGAAATTAGTTCACGTGTTTGTTTTCAGTCGACTAGATTACTGTAACGCAATCCTCTCAGGAATACCCAAAAAAGACATAAATCGTTTGCAACTACTGCAGAATGCAGCTGCTAGAATCCTAACCAGGAAAAGAAAATCCGAGCACATTTCTCCAGTTTTGAAGTCACTACACTGGTTACCTGTGTCATTCAGAATTGACTTTAAAATTCTGCTTATGGTTTATAAAGCCTTAAATAATCTCGCCCCATCTTACATATCGGAATGTCTGACATCTTATATTCCAAATTGTAACCTCAGATCCTCAAGTGAGTGTCTCCTTAGAATTCCAAGAGCAAAACTTAAAAGAAGTGGTGAGGCGGCCTCCTGCTGTTATGCACCTAAAATCTGGAATAGCCTGCCAATAGGAATTCGCCAGGCTAATACAGTGGAGCACTTCAAAAAACTGCTGAAAACACATTATTTTAACATGGTCTTCTCATAACTTCACTTTAATTTAATCCTGATACTCTGTATATTCAATTCATTATAATAACTATTCATGGTGGCTCTAAAATCTGTACTAACCCCTACTCTCTCTTCTGTTTCCTTTTCCGGTGTCCTTTTGGTGGTAGCACCATGATGTTCCAACAGTGATGGATTAAAAGCCAGAAGTCTGCATGACCATCATCATCAAGTCCTTCTGTGAGAACCCTAAATACAAAGAAGACTATTTCATTTATGTGAGGTAGAATGCCCAGAGGGGACTGGGTGGTCTCATGGCCTGGAACCCCTGCAGATTTTATTTTTTTCTCCAGCCGTCTGGAGTTTTTTTTTTGTTTTTGCTGTCCCCCCTGGCCATCGGACCTTACTCTTTTTCTATGTTAACTAATGTTGCCTTATTTTAATTTCTTATTTTGTCTTTTATTTTTCTTTTCTTCATTATGTAAAGCACTTTGAGCTACTTTTTTGTATGAAAATGTGCTATAGAAATAAATGTTGTTGTTGTTGTAGTACAGAAACGGCACTAACGCATGTTGTAAATGACATTCTGATATCCTCTGATGAAGGAAATTGCACTGTAATTATATTTTAGATATAAGTGGAGTGTTTGGCACCTTTGACCATTCTATTTTACTACACAGGCTTGAAACTGACATTGGGCATACAGGCAATGTCCTTGTCAGGTTTAGTTCTTATTTATCACATTGATTCCAGTACATACAGAAATGTGCTGACAGTAACCCATCATTATACACAGAAGTGAGATATGGTGTCTACAGGGCTCAGTACTGGGACCTTTACTGTTTCAGATACTTCCATTGGGTACTATCATTAGAAAACATAATGTTAATTTTTAGTTGTATGCAGATGACACCCAGTTATACCTCTCTTTTAGACCAAGTGATGTTTCTCCAATGTTGTCCTTAATTAGACGTGTTAGTGAGTTAAAGGAGTGGATGGATGAGAACTACTTGTCTTTGAAATCAGACAAAACAGAGATGTTAAGTATTAGAGGGAAAGAAGCTGATCGCAACAATATTTTGTCATTATGTAACTCAGCTGGAATCACCATTAGTTTTACTGCAACAGTCCACAATCTAGGTGTTATCTTATACACTAGCATGTAATTTAAAGCACATATAACCAACCCATCCAAAACATGTTTTTTTTCCATTTTACAAGTGTTGAGAAATTATGGTGTTTTCTAAATATGTAGGATATTGAAATATTAATGCATTTATTGCTAGTAGGATTGAGTACTGCAATGCTGTGTTCACTGGATGTTCAAATTATCTTTATATAGCTTTCAGTTAATCCAAAATGCTTCTGCAAAAATTATTAATAGAAGAAGAAAATATGAACACATTACTCCAGTTGTTAAATCTTTACACTGACTCCCGGTTAAGTTTAGGGCAGATTTCAAAATCCTCCATTTAATATATAAAGCCTTAAATGTCCAAGGCTCTGCTTACTTATCAGAATTTATCACTACTTACAGACCAAAGCACACATTAAGAACTCAAGATGCTGGTCTGCTTATGACTCCAAGGATTCAAAAAATAATAGTGGGAGGTTGAACTTTTAGTTACAGGGCCCCAAAGCTGTGGAATGGTCTGCCTGCTACCCCTTCAGTCTCAGCTTTTAAGTCTTGGCCAAAGACTCACTACTTCAGTTTAGTATACCCTGAGTAGAGCTGCTGATTAACTGTGCATACTGTATCTCTTGTTAGTCATTAGTACTGAAACATAAGAGTTTTTTCTTGTCTTCTTAGGGAGTCAAGACCGGAGGAGGTTGTCAATAAACAGGGCCTGTTAAAATCTATTGCTGCACTCCTTGTGTGATTTTCGGCTATACAAGAAATACATTGTTGTTGTTGTTGTTGTAGTGTGTATGGCAGTATTATCATCCTGGAATAAGGGACAATCAAGGGGGAATAGTGTTTGCATTGTGTACCTAGTGCTGTAAAATTCCCTAATATTGCTTGTCCTTTCACACCACCAGGCAGAGCAAATGTCAAATCTAATTGCTCACATCCCATGGCTACACACACCATTACAGATTGAACATTTCTCCAAAATTAAGCCCATTAAGATGTAGGGGACTGGGTGTCAGATGACTCATCAGACCCCATGACTTTTTCCATTGTTCAGAAATACAGTAGAGGTTTTGTGCTCTTTACACCAGGTTTTGGTGTGTTGGCCTTGGATAAAACTTGTTTCCAAAAGGTAGTTCTGCCATAAATTTCAGCTTTGTGAAGCTCATGATATTCAGTTTTTGTTGAGTCAAGAGCAGCTGATTCAGTTCTGTGATAATTGTTGAGACTGCACTTTTATTGCACAATATCAACTGTTCTCTGAAGAGTCCATATATCCTTGCCAGAGAGCTTCACCTTGTGACCCCTTGTGTTTACTGATGCAGTTTGCCCGTGTTTTACATGATGCTGACATTAATTTTGAGACTGAGCCCCTTTACACATTAAGTAATGTAACAATTTTTATGAACAACGCATCTGCGATTTGGAAGTGACTATTTGGCCTATATATAGTAGATGCCCAAAGTTGGAATAAAGATGCAGCTGCAGTCACTAAAAAAAGTGAAACATAACTTATGATCTTCCTCTGTAAAAATTAACAAAATTTGGCAGTGTAGCAGTAGAGGCATTTATCGACCTCTTGAACCCTCAGGTACCACTCCAAACACCAGGTAAAAGTACAATTATTATTTATTGTACAATAATTATGTGCACAAAGCACCCTCCACTCCACGCTATTCATATAATCACAAACCAATCACAATACTCTCTCCTCCACTCCCAGACACTTAGCCACCCTACCTCCCAGCTCAGCTCAGTGTCTGGGCTTTCCCAGAGTTCTTTTATACCCCCTGACCCGGAGGTGTTCCTGCCCAACAGTCCACAAGTCCTTATTACTTCTGGGTCAGGGTAAAAGTCCTTTTCTTCAACCTGGAAGTAAGTCAGTTCTCCTGTTCATGTGACCAGGACATACTCCCAGGTTATAGGGCACATAAGAGTCCATGAGCCTCCCAACAGCGACTCCTAGTGGTCCCCAAGGTATCCAGCAGGGCTGTGCATAAAAACTACAAAGTCCATGAGGCCCTGCTGGAATTCGGGGCACATCCATGCTGTCGGGAGAGCTCCTTCTGGCGGCCTGGGGGTGAGGGCCGGAATATGTAGCCGGCCATCCATCACAGCAGATATTACACTTTCAAAGGTGTAGATTTTCATACCTGAGCAACCTACTGTCACACAAACAAACATTTTATATATGCACAAATATATAAAAGAGCTAACAGGTATATTTCAATTTGCAACATTCTTTGTAATCCCATGCATATTACCCTTGCTATGCTTTGTTGCCATATCTGTAAGAATGGAATTGATAGTCAGGGTGCAAGAAATACATCATGTGTTCTCATCTGAATGTGTCTGAGGGGTCCACACTTGTGTCACTACTAACTCAACCCCTCCACCATTCCAGTAAATTTCCACTCTGAGTTAATGGACCGTTTCATGCTATGGTTTGCTTATTCCCTACTGTCATCTGTAGTGAAACAATTGAAAAACTCTTGATAAAATGATAGGCATGTAGAAGAATACAGTAAATGATATCTAAAAGAATATGAGATTTCGTTTCAGAATGAAATCTCTGGAACAGTAAAATCTGCCGAAACTAAACACCAGCCTTTTCTGATATATTAATTGACATTTACTATTTAATACACATTTGATAAAGGTGTGTCATGCCTGTTAAAAGCATGCAGCTTTGTTCCCAAAATGAGCACATTAATAAATATATTTTTTAAAAGTGAAAAAATTCATTTCAACAGTTTGGGCAATCAGTTAATAGTTACTGAGAAGCATGATGGTTGCCTGCATATCTCCAAGACTTAGTTAATCTAGTTAGGTACTTTGCATAAGGTTTTCTTTTAAGTTCCAAACCTCCCACACACATTTACTTCCTAAATGTAATACCTTAAATTTAGTTAAATTAAAACTTGACCTGCCACAGATCTGCCCAAGTCTGTCTACTATCCAGATCCACATGTAATAATTCTGCTGACAATGTGGTATCCACCATTTCATCTAGTTTGGTATTATCTGCAAATTTAACCAGCTTTCTATTTATTGTATATGGTTATCAAAATCAGTTATGCATATTACAACATATAAGTAGAGTCAGGTTTTTTTCCACAACGTTTCAGTTAATGGGAGAATAATAAAGGAGTAGGGAGTACATCCAGTAAGCTAATTTGTACTTTCTTTTAATTACAGTGAAGTTATGCCTTTTAATACATTTTTGTTTATCATGGCACCAAACAGTGGCAATGTGCTGCATGTTGGTTGGACATGCAAGTAAAAATTTCACTTTACATGTGGCAATAAGTGGGATAAGTGAGTAAGGAGATGGGTAGAAGGAAATTCTTTTTGATGTGTTTTACATGTATTTCTGACAGACATCTTCCCTCTACTTTCTCCAGCCTTTCTGTATCACCTTCTTGTACAATTGCTCCTATGTGTTCAGTTATTGCATTTCTTTCAATTTGCTTATTGTTCATTGCATCAATGTCATTGTCATCTTTCTATTCATATGTATAGTACAATTTGTTGTGTTATTTGTTATTTTTTTGCTCTCCTCTGTGATTTGATGCTGCCATTTTGGCATTTTTGAGTACATTTTTATCTTTTGTGAATTTTATTCTTTCAGTATCTTTCTCTGTTAAGATTTTCTTTAATATTTATCTTACAGTGATGGTTTCTTCAAGGTTCTTCCATGTAGTCACAGCAACTACACTGTTGTGTACTGTATAAATACACAAGATGGCACCTCATGTCATCCTGCTATTTTCAATATACAGTTTTTTCCTATCTTTGTTTTTTAAACCATACTTTGATATTAAGTAATGTATTTTGCTCAATTCCACAATCCTGTCTTCTCTTTCATTACTCACTTTTATGCCTGTTGGCAAGGACACTTCTCATTATCTCCTTCTCTAAGCACCACCTCCAAAGCCAGCATTAATTCTAACTGTAAAGTTCCTTTCATGCGATGTAGTGCTCTACCCTCATAAGCTGTAGACGTCACTGAGATGCAATAACAGAAGATAAAACAGAATGAAATGCTTTGGTCTGGTATCCTTCAATAAGGGATCGCACAAAAAGGCGAGCCTCAAAAGGGCGACCTCAATTGGGCGCAGCGAATAAAGGAAAATGCAACAAAATTATTACAGAAAATTTATTAGATAAAGGCAATGATTGAACGCATAAAAAGGCAAAAGCAAGAATATTAAAACATCCAATTTTTTTAATCCAATTTTAGTCCATTTTTGGTATGACAGCGAGACAAACATTTTCCAATCCTATATTCAGTGCATTTCCAGATGTGTTTCCCATTGATAGTTTCTGAATGTGTAGCCTTCGACTACGAGTAGATCTGCACCTTTGTTGCTCTTCACATATTCCAGAGCCATTTGAACTAAATTATCTACGAATGCCTTTATTCGCTGCGCTCAATTAAGGTCGCCTTTTTGAAGCTCGCCTTTATTTACGCGGGCCTTTATTCGCCGCGCCCAATTGAGGTCGCCCTTTTGAAGCTCGTCTTTTTGTGCGTGCCCTTATTGAATAGAGCTCTTTGGTCTCCATATACACGGGAGAAGCAAAGCTCTGATCTCATACTTTTGGAGGAAGCAGTGGAAACTATTCCATTTATTATTCCAAAGTTTCTTAGTGTAAATAATTGTGAAACATAATGAGAATGATTTGTGAAGCCACTGATTGGTTGCATGAAATTTGGGTTCACAATCAGCAAGCAGCACTCTTCGGGTAAACGGAGAATAAAGACTGGGAAGGCGAATATCAGGATGTTGGTGAAATCATGATATCATTACAAATATCATCCTGGAAATGCAAAGATTACATTTAGGAACGTTAGGATTTCTTGAGATATGAAAAAAGGAGGGATAGTCGAACTGCTATAAGTGAGTACTTTTTTCTGGCATTCACACAAGTGATCTTAATTCACAGAAGTACATACGGTAGATTTCAGTATTAGAGAGGCAGAAGTAGTATCTGCTAAACTAGGCACTGAAAAAAGGACAAGTGGGGCTCAATCCACTAAAAAACATTTCGTTACGGGGAAAACAAGAATCGTAGGTATGAAAACAAGTATATAAAGTTTTTAAACAGTTATTTTTATTTTTTTCAGTGAAACTGTTTTTTTTTTTATCATTTTTTTATAGTTTACGTGAAGTGGCACCTTCATCTTCTTGCTGCTAAACAGGATGGTGATTGCAATGTAACCAAATGGCATATGAGCAGGTGCAGGAAAGTGTTCCTGGAAACCAGCATGCAATAACAAAAATGACATTATGAATAGTACAACAAAAATAATGTAAAATATAAAAGATTATTTTCAAACAATCCAATCACAGAAAAATATTTGAAACATCCTAAAATGATGTCAAACACATGCAGATCATAAGAAATCCGACATAATGGAATCTGAGTTTTACATTTAGGAAGAAAAGGAGTCAGAGAGGGCAGCTGCTTTAATTCTAGAGGAAGCAACACTGAATTTGTCACCATGGCCAAAAGTTAAATCTGGTCCACAATTGTGTCACTACTAACTCTTCCACCATGCCAATAAATTACAACTCTGAGCTAAAGGTCTATTTCATGCTACGGACTAACTATTCACTGCCATCATCTGCTCTGAACCAATTAAAGAACTTTTGACAAAATGATAGACAAATGATAGAAAACGAGAGTCTCTGGAATAGTAAAATCTGCCTAAACTAAACTTCCAGCTTTTTCTTTTATATTCATTGACTTATTGTTTAATGCACATTTTGATAAAGTTTAAAAAAGTTACAAGGATAGGATACTGACAGGAGTGTCATTTGTAGACACAAAAGTAATAAAGATCTTCATGTCATAGGATGATTAAAGATTGCTGCTGCTATGTGTATTATGGAAACCGAGCTATTCATTTTTAAGCTGCTTAGTTTGAGTTAGAGTCACAGAAGTGTACAGTCAGATTCATAAATATTTGGACAGTGACACAATTTTCATGATTTTGGCTCTGTACCCCAATGCAACAGAATTGATTCCAAGTGTGGAATTCCAAGTGTGGAAGCTGTCACTATAAACTCTCAACACAAGGTCCAAAAAGCTGTCCATGCAAGTAAAAACAGTCCATCATTAGGCTGAGAAAGCAAAACAAACCCTTTAGAGAGATAGCAGAAACACGTGGACTGGACAAATTAACCATTTGGAACATTCTTAAAAAGAAGGAATGCACAAGTGAGCTCAGCAACTCCAGAAGGTCTGAATAACCACAGAAAACAGCTATGTTGGATGATTGCAGAGTTCTGTCCATTTTGCCAAGCCAAGAACACTCTCCAGGAGGTTCACCTATCATTGTCCAAGTCTTACAATCAAGACAAAACTTCATGAAAGTAAATACAGAGCCACAAAGTGCAAACCACTGGTAAACCTCAAGTATAGAAGTACAGATTAGACTTTGCCAGAAAACATTTTTTAAAAGCCTGTCCAATTCTGGAACAATTTTTTTATACAAGAAAACTAAGATCAGTATGTACCAAAATCTTGGAAAAAGTAGAGTATAAAGAAAAGAAGAAATAGCTCATGATCCAATGAATACCACATCATCTGTTAGACATGGTGGGAGGCAGTGTTATGGCATGAGCATGCCTGACTGCCAATGGAAGTCGGTCACTAGTGTTTATTGATTATTTGACTGCTGATGGCAGTAACAGGATGAATTCTAAAATATTGTAACAAAGGTGCTACATTGCGCCCGACTTGACACAGATTGGACACGGGAGGCACGTATAAAAATAAATAAACTTTAATTTTCTTCAGCTGGAGGGCACGTCTTCCCCGTAATCCCCCCAGCCACAACACAGTCCCAAGCACAAACTAATACGCCACAACACTCCTCTCTCTCTCTCTTCCACCACCACTCCTCCACAAGCATGGTCCTCCTCCTCCTGACTCTGGCCACTGAGTGGTGGTTGCTGGCTCCTTTTATGGCCCACCCAGAAGTGCTCCAGGTGCTTGATCACCTGTTTCCAGTTGCACTTCCAGGTGGGGCTGAAGATTAGTCCAGCTGGGCTCAAGGACCCATGTAGTGCCCCCTGGCGGCCACCCTAGAGTCCAAAAGGGCTATGGAGAACTCCATTTCCCATGGAGCCCTGCGAGAGGCTGAGGCACCGCTCCAATTACAGGAGCTCTTTTATAGTTCAACCTAAATTAGCCTATGACAGGTCCTGAACATATACCCCTCATACAAAATGACCATATTACACTTTGATCACTTTAACTACAAGACATATCCTGGATCTGTAAAAGACGAAGTTGCTTACCAACTTGCAAAGTTTGTCTTGAAAATAACTTGATCAGTAAAAGTTGATAGCATCAAGCTTGCCTAAGCAGATAGAACAAAGGAAAAGGTTACACAATGTAAAAGATTTACCCTGTGCATGGACCATCTGCCTAGAGTCTGATAAAGTTTTATGTTTTCTTCCACACTACCAAAGCATATCCTCCCTTCTATTCGCCAGTCTCTGTCTGTATCTCTCTCTCACACGACCTTGAACTCTACATTCTGCCAGTGAGTTCCAAGTTCATACTTTTGTCTCTCTTCAAGGCTTAGGATGTACTATATATACTGATGATGTACCTGAATGGCATGAGAACACCAGGATGGCACAGCAAATGACATTACCTTCAAGGCCTGCTCAAAAGTGTCCCTACTAGAGGATTATAGACCCTCTTAAGATAATGGCAAGGTAGAGTTTAGAGCTGGGAGGTGTGGTGTTTAGTCAAGTATATTTGAATTCCACAAACGCATTTCTTTCATGCACTTAGATATTAGCATACATCTTGCTCTTATTTCTGTTAGGTGCTAATTATTGCTACACCATACAGACCGCATGAACGGGTTTTTCCTTTTTAAGCTGCCAAATACATTGTGAATGCCATTATGGTAAGGCTATCTCCAAGTTTTTTATGACTTTATTTTAAGTGATGTGTTTATTTATTGAGAATGTTCAAAAGCACGATGCAGCATGTGACTGAGACTCATTGTCCTCTGTTATGTCAGGATGCAGGTGTATCTCGACATAGGGAGTGGCCTAACATGTATATGAAACAGTACAGAGCAGATCAAAAGGACGATAATAGTGAAGGCTTCTGGGATACCTTGAGGGCAGGCAGGAGGACAAGTACAAAACAGCACAAGGATAGGTGTGCAATAGGGTTTTTTTTTGCCCACTGATTTACTTTTTTGTCATGTTATGTATTTCGAAAATAGATGCACAATTTCTGTATGTTTTTGACTTCCTTGGAAGAATTCTGAATTCTGTAGGTTTTTTAAAATCATTAAAATTTTAGTGACAGAGGAGAAAAAAGCAAAATCCTGGTCCCTCATTCCAACATTCCTAGATTAGCTGGTCACCGAACCCTACTACAAGCACAGACATTTAAACAATAGCAATTTGAGCAGAATTCAACAATCGTCTGACACTGCATACAACAGGGGTAACAACACTTCCATTCCAAAATTAGGAGGATATCAGGTGCACAGGCATAGTTTGACTAAACCGAGGAAAGATCTAGAACTTGCACAACTGCTTGCCTGTCTTCCTTTTCTGCCCATAGCTTTTGAGCATTTTTCCATGTATTTGTTTGTTCCTAATGTTATATTTCCTATGCAATTAAACTGAATGAAAGGGGCCAGGGACCAATTACGTCACAGTTGTTTAAGTGACTTGCAGGCCAAAAGCTGGCTGCAGTGGTATTGAGGTTCACTTTCTTGTTTGACTCAATTTTGTATATCACATTTTGTTATTTTGTGAATTCTTTTTATTATTTGCTTTTGTCCGAAGACTTTGGCCTTTTTCATTTACATGTGATTTATATTTTGAATTTTAGATTACAGACTAGTTACTTTAGGTTTGTATTTGATTTTATTTTTGCATATGCCTTTGTTTCTTTGTTTGTTTTTCAATTCTGTTTAATACATTTCTATGTACTGACTCAAGGAAAAAGGGATCAGAAAAAAGACAGTCATAAAAAAAGCAGCGGTCAATACTAAAAGGCAGATCATCCAAAAAGAAGAGTGCTAACCCCAAAATCAAGGTCTAAAGACAGAAAAAAATATTATTTTTTGTTTGTTAAACCAGTAAGTCAGTCAATAGCCGTGAAATCAAATAGAGAATCCTAGTATTGAATGCTCAGGAAACCATTGAGCCGACCTTTATGCCAGCTCTCTAAATGATGTCACACACCATGCACTCCTGGGAACTGTTGGTATAGCAATGACCAACGCTAACTCAACAAAACACCAGTGCTTAATAAATAAAAAAATGGCATCCTGATAAGATCTTATAATGCTTCAATGTATTAAGGATCTATGTAAAATTTGTGCTTAACAATCACAGAGGAGGCAGGAAGAAATAAAAGAAAATGACTCATTATAACAATTTCTAAATATAAACGCACACTGTTGGTTCCAGGGCGTTTAAGTTTTCCACCCCTATTCTGAGTTTTTCAATTTAAAAAAAAAAACAAAACTTCCTACATTTTTTTGCTGGGCCTGAGCAGGCCTGAGGTCTGCTTTTTGATTTTGGGCAAAGGCTCCCACTGATAATTGGCCGCTATCAAGCTTTTAGTTCGTCTTTTGGAGGCAATTCCAACTTTGAGTTTCATGAATAAGCAAGAATCATAACAATAGCCAGGAAGGGAGACCCAGAAGAATCCTCCTAATTCTGGTCACAGTTCTGCCATTCCACTTCTTCTGCTATAAAACTACCTTTGGATGAGACATGAATGTCATTTGATTAACTAGCAACAGAAGACAGCAGAAAACTTGCTAAACAGCTTTTTTGGTTTTTTTTGCACTGTTTCTTTAACCCTTTGCGGTCGTTAGGCCAGAAAACTGGCCTTAGTAAAAAGTGCGCTATAGGTCGTCAGGCCACCGCTGGTGGCCCTGCAAGTTTCTGACCGATTTGCACAGTCGCCTGGTCGAGAAAAGTGGCCTGTGTTATTCCTATGTGCTTGAAAAAAATAACTGCTGTAATTATTGGCGTTTTTTCAATAATTAATTACGACTAATGTAGCGTGACGTTAAAAATTAAATACGACTGCAAAGGGTTAAGCATACCTTGTAAGCTAATAAATGGAGTTACACGCCAGTACCACAAGAGTTTTATTTAACTTTTGTGTCTTTGCTTTTACAGAGGACTAAAAAGATCAAAAGTAAAGACAATGGAAAGGAATCTGTAGCTGACATAATAATTACTATGGTTATTTAAAATAATTATGTATAGTTCCAGTGGTAGGACTAACATGTTTATGCTTTATTAAAATAATTAATTTTCTTCCTTGATTTAACATGTCAAGATGTAAACAAATATTACTATGTAAATTAATCAACAGCTTGTAGGTCCTCTACCTAAAGGCTCACTTTTAATTTGTTTAATTTATTAAAAAAAGAAGAAAAAACTACAAATTCAGTTCTTATCTATTAGCTAATCAAACAAGCTAATCTGTCTATTGTCACACATGTGCATTTAGGAGGCAGTCAAAAAGCCTAAAGGTGAGTGAAACATTGCGAGACAAAGGGTTGTCATGTGTAACTTACCTGAATCTCTTAATCTCCCAACAGGAAAACGGAGGATAAATAAGTCCTTCCATTTCCGGTTTCCAAAATGGCCACCAAGATCTCACTGACTTCACTTCCGGTTCCGTTCAGAATGACATCGCTTTCGGCTCCTAAAATCGACATCATTTCCTGCCAACTACTTCCTGTTTTCATTCCCATACTGTATATAAACGCCATTTTGTTTCATGTACTTTGTCAATTGCTACCATTACAGTACTTTTGATCATTTCATCTATTTTCTCTGCTTTATTTTTGTCCGTTGGACAATATACAGGGTCGGTCCCCAAAACTTTGTTTTTGTGGAGCTTCTTTTTTCTTTATATTCCACACTATCTATCTATCTATCTATCTATCTATCTATCTATCTATCTATCTATCTATCTATCTATCTATCTATCTATCTATCTATCTATCTATCTATCTATCTATCTATCTATCTATCTATCTATCTATCTATCTGTAAAAAGCCAAATAAAGTTGCATCTAATCTAATCTAACACAAGGCTCTGAGTATCTTTATTGCCTTTCCAATGGGCTGGAATTAGAGTAATGGCAACAAGTGGATCAGAACGAGACAAAGAAAAGAAACAGAAAAAAGGAGGGCTAGTAACATGTCTTAATTATTGTGATAATTATATTTTTTGTATAAATGACTAACAACTAGAGAAATGCATGGCTAATCAGCATTACTAGTCAAGGTATGCTAGAGAAAAATACTGAGTCTTCAGCCTGGATTTAAAAGCTTTGATTGAAGAGACTTCTCTTACTGTATATAAGCAGACAGATCAGTCCAGAACTTTGAGGACCTAAAACTGATGGCTTGGCCTCTCCACTGAAATTTTATTAATTATTGTTGTCTTTAGTAGGCCTGCAACTTAAGATACAGTATTAAGGTGCACACTGGACGTCATTCACATGACATTTGTAAGTATGGTGTTGCATGCATGTACTTATCTGAGTTTTACATTATACAAAAGGCTTTTTACCATATGACTGTTTAAAATAAACAGTTTACTGACTTCTAGCTTTTCCTGAGAATCTGATATTTGTTTTACAAATTGGGTTAAGAAGCATTATTATTCTGACTTTCTGGTCGCAACCCCGGCTTGTGACGTGGCTTTAATTTTGAGTTCATTTCAATTGATCTTGTGCCAGTTTAAAAATGAGGTAACAATAAAACAATAATCTTGGGTTTCGGGGCTTTGAAATAAAATTGTCACAAACAATAAAATGTCAGTGTAAGGTTTATTTTTCAATAAAAGTAGAGAATTGGCCAAAGGTTTAAATGCTTCTTGTGTATATTTCCTTCATGATTCTACTAATGAAAAAATAGAAAATGCTCCCATTTACTTTCACATATTAAATGTACTCTTTGTTCTTTAGTCCTGATTATACCTATACAGTTAATAAATAGCTTTACATCTACATATGTATATGTACTGTATATGCATATCTACATCTACTGTATATCTATATCTATTTAAGTTGACTGACTTACTGAATGACTCACTCTTGTCCTAGTTGTCAACAAAAACATTACATCTTAATTTGTTAAAAAGCTGAAACCTTTGCAGAATGGCACCTCTATAATACTAGGTGTCTGCTTAGAAAGGATATATCAATATTTAGTGGTGAAAAAACAACTGCAACAAAAAAGGTAAATATCCTAAAATTCCAAAAAACACGCTGTGTGATTTGATTGAATATTGGAGACATTATAGAAAAAAGAAAATTAGCCAACCTGTGTTTTCTTATTTGCCAGTATTTGTCAATAATAATGTTGCAGCGAGTGGGCTATTTTAAGGTACTCTCTCTTTTTTTCTGCTCTGTGCAGACAAGTGCAGTTGTCAGTTAAATGCCGCCAGCACAGCAGCGGTGCTCCCCAGTAGCATGGACTGATGAGTGAATAAGCGGAGGTGTTGAGTCAGAGGAAAGAAACAGGATGATATGTGGTGTGAGCGCTGAAGTGGAAGAAGGAAGGTTCACTGAACTGAAGGAAGATGTGGTTAAACATTCAAAGTGCACTGTACACCTCAAGTCCAACTACGAGGAAGCAGAGAAAACAACAATGTATTTCTTGCATAGCCCAAAATCACACAAGGATTGCTGCAATGGGCTTTAACCGGCCTTTTTTTTGACATTCCCCCAGCCTCGACAGTCTAAAAGAAACCTTATAGGAAAGAAAAGAAGAAATCTTTGGAAAGGCAATTCAGAGAGAGACTCTTGCAGGTAGGTGGAGCGTGTAATGGGTGTCAAAAAATGAGGTAACTGCAACACACAAAAAGAATACAAGTAATCCTCTGTACAGAGCTAGATGGCCAATCTGTCATTGCCATTTTGGAAATACAATATAATAGTACAAAATACTTTGCACTTGCACAGCGCTCCTCACCAACAAAAGGAGAAAAATAGGAGGATGTGGATTCCTCTCACCCAAGACAATAAGCCATTACTGATTGTGCTATCGCTGTTCAGAAGAGGGAGACGATGAACACCATACACAAAGTCAGTCAACACATTAGGCCACATACAGTAGGTGAAGTCTATACCTACGTGTAACAGCAAGTTGGACCCAATCAATTTATTATAACCTACACTCTTAAAAATACTGGTTCTTTAATGGCAATTTATGGTTCTTTATTGGGTTGTGTGGTTCATTGTAGAAACTTTGCTTGAAAAAGCATCATTTCATTCTGGGAAGGGTTTTTTTGCATATAAAGTTGTTTCTTTGCGCTTTGAAAAACATCCTAATATATAGAAAATAAACTGAAATTTTTAAATTATGTTAGGGTACCTATCAGGACACTAACAGATTAACAACACCTGGATTTAGCCTGAGTTATTGTTACAGCAAGAGTCCTTTTAAAATCAGGACTTATTCATATTTCACAAATCTGTTATCATCTATTCACGGTCATTTACCATACATATCCTGTTATTTTAGATTTAGATAAATAAAGGTTCTTTCTAGAACCTTCATGTGTATGGGTCTTTTTGGAAGCAAAAATGGTTCCCCTATGGCATCTCTTTGAAGAACCACTCTAGCACCTTCATTTTTAAAAGTGTACTGCACATGTGGACACCACCACCAAGGTCTTGCACCCATGGAACAATTGCCATCAAAACTCCCCCATAAGGGGCACAATAATTGCATCCTTGCCTAGGGTATCAAAAATGCTAGTGCCCACACCAACTGTAGTCCATCCATCCATCCTCTTCCACTTATCCGAGGTTGGGTCACGGGGGCAGCAGCTTGAGCAGAGATGCCCAGACTTCCCTCTCCCTGGCCACTTCTTATAGCTCTTCCGGAAGAATCCCGAGGCGTTCCCAGGCCAGCCGGGAGACATAGTCTCTCCAGCGTGTCCTGGGTCTTCCCCGGGGCCTCGTCCCAGTTAGACGTGCCCGGAACACCTCACCAGGGAGGTGTCCAGGAGGCATCCTGATCAGATGCCCAAGCCACCTCATCTGACTCCTCTCGATGCGGAGGAGCAGCAGCTCTACTCTGAGTCCGTCCTGGATGACTGAGCTTCTCACCCTATCTTTAAGGGAGAGCCCAGACACCCTGCGGAGGAAACTCATTTCAGCCGCTTGTATTCGTGATCTCGTTCTTTCGGTCACTACCCATAGCTCATGACCATAGGTGAGGGTAGGAACATAGATCGACTGGTAAATTGAGAGCTTTGCCTTATGGCTCAGCTCCTTTTTCACCACAACAGACCGATGCAGAGCCCGCATCACTACGGACGCCGCATCGATCCGCCTGTCGATCTCACACTCCATTCTTCCCTCACTCGTGAACAAGACCCTGAGATACTTGAACTCCTCCACTTGAGGCAGGATCTCGTTCCCAACCCTGAGAGGGCACTCCACCCTTTTCCAGCTGAGGACCATGGTCTCGGATTTGGTGGTGCTGATTCCCATCCCAGCCGCTTCACACTCAGCTGCGAACCAATCCAGAGAGAGCTGAAGATCATGGCCTGATGAAGCAAACAGGACAACATCATCTGCAAAAAGCAGTGACCCAATCCTGAGCCCACCACACCGGACCCCCTCAACACCCTGGCTGCGCCTAGAAATTCTGTCCATAAATGTTATGAACAGAATCGGGGACAAACGGCAGCCCTGGCGGAGTCCAACTCTCACTGGAAATGGGTTCGACATTGGTTGTACAGGGACCGAACAGCCCTTATCAGGGGGTCCGGTACCCCATACTCCCAGAGCACCCCCTACAGGATTCCCCGAGGGACACGGTCAAACGCCTTTTCCAAGTCCACAAAACACATGTAGACTGGTTGGGCGAACTCCCATGCACCCTCCAGGACTCTGCTAAGGGTGTAGAGCTGGTCCACTGTTCCGCGACCAGGACGAAAACCACACTGTTCCTCCTGAATCCGAGGTTCGACTATCTGACGGACCCTTCTCTCCAGGACCCCCGAATAGACTTTTCCAGGGAGGCTGAGGAGTGTGATCCCTCTGTAGTTGGAACACACCATCCGGTCCCCCTTCTTTAAGAGGGGGACCACCACCCTGGACTGCCAATCCAAAGGCACTGTCCCTGATGTCCATGCGATGTTGCAGAGACGTGTCAACCAAGACAGCCCTACAACATCCAGAGCCTTGAGGAACTTTAGGCGTATCTCATCCACCCCTGGGGCCCTGCCACCAAGGAGTTTTTTGACCACCTTGGTGACCTCAGTCCCAGAGATGGGGGAGTCCACCTCCGAGTCCCCAGGCTCTGCGTCCTCATTGGAAGGCATGTTAGTGGTATTGAGGAGGTCTTCGAAGAACTCCCCCCACCAACCCACAACGTCCCGAGTCAAGGTCAGCAGAGCACCATCCCCACCATACACAGTTTTGACACTGCATTGCTTCCCCCTCCTGAGACGCCGGATGGTGGACCAGAATCTCCTTGAAGCCGTCTGAAAGTCGTTCTCCATGGCCTCTCCAAACTCCTCCCATGCCCGAGTTTTTGCCTCAGCAACCACCGAAGTGGTACCTATTAGCTGCCTACAGAGTCTCACAGGAGAAAAGGGACCGGTAGGACTCCTTCTTCAGCTTGACAGCATCCCTCACCGCCGGTGTCCACCAACGGGTTCGGGGATTGCCGCCACGACAGGCACCGACCACCTTATGGCCACAGCTCCGGTCAGCCGCCTCAACAATAGAGGCACGGAACATGGCCCATTCGGACTCAATGTCCCCCACCTCCCTCGGGACATGGTCAAAGTTCTGCCGGAGGTGCAAGTTGAAGCTACTTCTGACAGGTGGCTCTGCCAGACGTTCCCAGCATACCCTCACAACATGTTTGGGCCTACCAGGCCTGACCGGCAACCAACTGTAGTTCACGATATAATTTCTTTTCTATGAGGTACCATTTGTGAATTCATTTATCATTTCATCAATTTCAATGTCAAAACTGCTTAATCCAACTCCTGGCCTCCTGACTCTAGGAGATGTGGAATAGGGTGCATTTCAGTATGCCATTTATGTGTACGTATGTGTTGTAGTATGCAATATAAGCATTTCAGACATTTAATTTATTGGGGGCTACATAAATGTGCAACCTGTAAACATAAATGCTTCTTGTAATAAGTTAAAGTTAAAAAAAAGATTTAGTATTACAATTTTATTGTCTGGCTGTGGCACAAAAAAAATAAATAAATAAAAAAAAATAAATAAAAATGAAAAAACAGTAGCTTGAACATGCAACTGTCGAAAAACATGAAAAGTAATACTTATGTGAATGATGTACATCAATACAAATCATTAACATATAATAATAATATTAATAATAATTTGGATGTGAGCGTCAGTAGGCTTTGCACCCTAGAAACCAAGTTACCTGAACTATTCTGTAACATTTCACTAATTATTTATTGCTCTGATGCTGATCTTCCAGATCATAAAATAGGTCATTACGATGGCAATTGAGAAGAAGAATTCATAATTGGGATGGCACGGTGGCGCAGTGGGTAGCGCTGCTGCCTCGCAGTTGGGAGACCTGGGGACCTAGGTTCGCCTCCCGGGTCCTCCCTGCGTGGAGTTTGCATGTTCTCCCCGTGTCTGCATGGGTTTCCTCCCACAGTCCAAAGACATGCAGGTTAGGTGGATTGGCGATTCTAAATTGGCCCTAGTGTGTGCTTGGTGTGTGTTTATGTGTTTGTGTGTGTCCTGCGGTGGGTTGGCACCCTGCCCGGGATTGGTTCCTGCCTTGTGCCCTGTGTTGGCTGGGATTGGCTCCAGCAGACCCCCGTGACCCTGTGTTTGGATTCAGCGGGTTGGACAATGGATGGATGAATTCATAATTGATTACAGAATTACGATATTTGAGGGTTCCTCTAGATCGCCTCTTTCTCTTTCATGATTTGGCTCAAAAACTAATCAGCATACTGTCATCTCATAACAGACTTAAGTTTTGAGTTTGGTCATTTTCCATCCAGCCATTTTAGCTCTGCACCATCCTCAAGAAACTGTGACAAACGGACACACACACACAGCAGACACACACCCATAATTGAGATATCAATGTTTTCGGTATCAGGAGACCCTAAAATGTTGAGATTCATTGAAAACCGGAGATCAAAATGTTTGACGAATCTAAAGTTTTCACTCCTCCTGACCTTAAAGGACAGCCTTGTTATTTTTTTTTCTTCTTTACATCAGGGACATGGTTTAATTTGACATGAATATTTATTTTGGTGATTAATACTGTATTCATTCATTTTCTACAACACTGACTGCCAAAGTAGCATCCAAAAGTACAACAGCCCACACATGACATTAAACCCCCAATTGTTCAGTAACTGGTAACTCTAAGCCATTTTGGGGGACAATCCCAGCAGACATGTTGAGAATGTACAAAGCAGACAATACATAAGGGTGAATTCATACTGGCAGTAAGGAGCTGTGGGACAGCATAGCTAACAAATGGACTGCACAGATTATGATATGCAGAACTGCAATGGATAAAGAAATCTGAGTTAACTTGGACTGTACAGCAGCAATGGGTGGCACAGTGACGCAGTGATAGGGCTGCTGCCTCACACTAAGGATACCTAGGTTTGCTTCCTGGGTCTTCCCTGTGTGAAGTTTGCATGTTTTCCCTGTGTCCAATGTCCTTCAACACTCCCAAGACATGCAGGTTAGGTGGACTGGTGGTACTAAATTGCCCTAGTGTGTGCCTGGTGTATAGATGTGTGTCTGTGTGTGTCTGTGTGTATGTTCGCCCTACAATGGACTGCTGCCCTGTCCAGAGTTTGTTCCTACTTTGTGCCTTATGCGAGCTGGGATAGGCTGTCATGGTGACAATTAAGAATGCTTAGGTGAAATAGTTCTAGTTTGCATTTATTTTACATGTAAAATATAGGGACATTTTTTGCATTCATTTGGAAATATAAAAATTTTAATTATTCAGCAAAATGATCATAATATATAAGAAGAATACATTTGCATATCCTTATTGCATTCAGTATGAAACTCTTGTAAATGTACAACTGAAAATTGCTGAAGTGACAAAAGAATTAATTACATAGCCTGCATAAATTAATCTGAAATTAATCTGAAAGGTCTGGCCTCCTCTAAAAAGCATTCTGAATTCAATTTAGAAATGAGATACGTGATTGGGACACACTAAAATAACCATTTAAAATACCCCAAACATCCCTCAGCTGTGGACTGAACTACTGTACTTTCTGATTTAATAGAGCTGAAACAGGAATTTAAAATAAATAAATAAATCTATTACAGTGATCCCCAAGATTGGTCCTGTGGCCCCCTGTGACTGCAGGTTTTTGTTCCAACCAGATTCCTAATCAGTGACAACACCTAATAACACTTATTTTTCTTTTATTCTACATTCAGAAAAGCACAGCAGCATGATTTTTACATTTATAAGACATTTAGAAATATTTCTACGTTTGCTATAGATTTAAATGCTGAACTCTCTTTTGTTGATTTCATTTTATTTTGCCCTTTCTCTGTGCAGTTTTTCCCCTTTGTTGTATCTTAATAATGACAATTAAAAATGAGCAGAGCAGACACGCTGGCAAACAACACTAAATAATCAAAACTACTTTAGCATCAGATCCACTAATTAGTAAATAATGGATTAATTAAACAATTAGAAGACCTAGAAAAGTAGAACGAAAATCAAAATGAAAATATTGTTAAAAAGAAAAAAATACATTATTCCCATATAACTGCTTCGTACATTTTAATATATATATATATTTTTTGCCAAACTTAGTTTTCTAATTTCTATATTGATAACAAAACACAGAACTTGGGAAATAACACATCACTTAATTAGCCCAGGAGTCCAATTAAAAACAGAAGCTGGTTGGAACAAAAACCTGCAGCCACAGTGGGGCCACAGGACCGAGGTTGGGAAACACTGATCTACTGTATTATAAAAGAATATCCTGAGATGAGACGAGGCAAGACTATTTCCAAGAGATTTTTTCAAGTCCTGCGAGATTAGACTTTTGCAATGAGATTTTTTCAAGTCCAACCCTCCTCTCAACCATATTCAAACACACTGTTATGTCCAGAGCAGGGTAAAATAATTAGCCAGCCATGGATAACTCAGAACGTTAACTTATTTAGTTTACGACAGGCACGAACGATCACCAATCAAGAAGACTTTCTTTTAATTCCTGACTCCTTTGCTATCCCTTCAACAGGTAACACATTTTAAAAGAACTCCCCCTAGCGTTCTGGCAGAAACTACAACTGAACACAACGCACGCACACGGTCCTCTCACTCATGTGAATGCTTTTGTCAGACACAGTTCCTGCTCTTTCAGCTTTTATACATTTTTATGTTTTCCTCACTTTAAGTTCCCAATAAAAGAAGACTTATTATGTCCAAATCTTATTGAAGAATTTCATCTTGAAGTGTTATAAACAGAGGAAATGAGTACACAGGCAATCCTAGCACTGAGAAACAATGAAATCAAACGAATTAATACGAAAATTGGCGACCGGTTACATAGCAAATTGGTTAAATGCATATCAATAGACTATGCTGAAACAGTTGGTAGTGATCGTGCGGAAGATGAAAACATCAACTTACAATATCACAAAGAATATCTACAACCGTTAACACTGTCTGGTCTTCCTCCGCATTACTGTAGAAAGAAGGATGTGTCTAAGAAAGGTAATGTAGTACTGTACATCTTCCGCGGATAACACCAAAAGAGATCTTGATATGCCATTCGTATTAAAAAGTTAACAGGTTTCCCATTAGAATAGCTTTTTGCAAAAGAAAATTAACAAATCACAGAGACAAACATTAGAAAAAGTCAAGTTTATTTATTAGAGAGAACGAAACAAAATTCACGGGCAGTTATATGTTGCGTCGTCACGATGCAAGTCCAAACACAGAATCAAACTTCAATGCGATACTGACTAAAATTTAATTCAAAAAATAGTTTTTAGTGAAGTTTTACAGTAAAAGTGTAAGTTTAAAAAGTATTTGTGTGTTAATTTCAAAGCCAAACAGAGTGAAATTGTATAACGCAACAAATATCTCTAACGCAACATGAAACATAATTTACTTTCAAATTTTTACGTTTTGCTATTTTTTTTAATATGGTTTATTACTCGCTGTAATGTAAAATAGTTAGTTCTTTTTTTCATATGTAACAATTCCCATGAAAATAAAAATCTGTTTAAATTGTACATCCACATCCCCATATGCGAACGGCAGAAACGCAAAGTGGCTAGCGCGTAGCGCCAGTTCAGGATTGGGTAGCGAAGCGAGTGGGGGCCAGAGCCCCCAAGTAAATAAATAAATAAATAAATAATGCGCAGAGTATCAGTAACAAGTACAAGACTGCTTTATTATTTGCTGTCCTCTGCTGTCACTCATTTTAGATCCAGTAAGTGCACCTTTGCTGAATCTCTCATGAACTCCTAAGGCCTCCATATCTCCATTTTTCCTTCTTCCTACTGAACTATTTTTAATGCCCTCACCACTTCTCCTAACACTGTTTTATTTCTTCTTGCAGATACCTGACACATAAATCAAAGTTGTCACTTTTTTGGCAGGAATGACTTGACTGTCTTTTTAAGACTAAGGAGAGGTAAAGGTGTAAAAATACAATATGCCATGTGGTTACAATCTGCCCTCAGATTATGGCAAATGCTAATAAATACTTTGATTAATAAAGCAACAGACTCACACCAGCCACAACACGTGTAAAGCAATCCCAAGGCCAGGACTTCATTACTATCCTTACTATAATCTTTAAAATGACAGAAAAATAAGAAAAATGACTAATGAGTGCCTGGCTACAATATCGGTACTCAGATGAATGGGTATTCTGATAAAGGGCTTAAAATTGAGAATTAATAAAATAACACCGGCACTTGAACAGCTGGAGATATATACAGTGTAGAAACCACAACACAGTACTGAATTAAGTTATGACTTAACTGTTAATTATTATCAGGCTGTTCTCTGGCAACTGAACTGAAAGACAGAAATGAAGACATTAGATTATGGATAAAGGCAGCAGAGTAGTGAGTAAGGCTGAATCAGGAGTTTGGGGTTAAAATATCTGCTTAGTCACTGCCACTGTCTGGGTTTTGTCTTGCTTTTCTTCCTCTCATCTGAATGTTGTGTAGCAGGTTAAAAAGACAATGTGAATATTCACACTATGGAATTGTCCTTAAGAATGAAATGCAGCTGAGACAGGCTCAAGCTTCACGTGATGCTATAAACTGAATCCAGTGGGCTTGCTAATTTAGAATGGAGGGCAAGATCAAGTTTCAGTTCCAAATGTCTATGAAAGAAAGTTGTGACCACCAATAACACTGCAAAGGTTTTTTTTTTTTGTTCTCAGTTATTTTCTCTTTCATTGCAGTAGAGGATCTTAACCAGAAATCAAATTAAAGGCAATGAGGGTCAAATAATTGTGCAAACTTCCATGAAAGGGACTAGAAGAGAATCATGGCAGACAATCTGCAAATCCAAAACCTGAAATTATTTAAAAAGAAGTTTTTATTATTCCTACTTGAATAGAAGATTTTTTTTTATTATAAGGTAAAGCTCAGAAAAAGAAACCTACGTTACCAGCTTGCCCATAATTTTAGTGCCTATTAAGGAACTATCTTGGCACGTGTTTATCAGAGCATAGCAACTGAGAAGCATTTGTAGCGACCAGTGCAACGTCAGCATAAATGAATGAAATTAAGGTGAAAAAGAAATAAAAATGTTACAGAACACAGACGTGGACAATAAGTAAGAATATAATAAAGCAAAACAAAACAAAAAAACAGACAAGTCAAAATATTCCAAATACAATACTTGTCCAAAACGACTGGTGTCACACACGTGCGATTAGGAGGAAGCTGAGTGGACCAAATGGAGGTAATTATCCGCCAGGCCAGGGAGTGGTGGGGTGCGCTAAACCTTCTTCTGTTGTCTCTGCAGGCCAGATACGGTAAAACCTACCTGATTTAACAACAACAATGTCACTTCCGGTGGCAAGAATGATGTCACTTCTGGTTCAGCACCAAGAATGATGTCACTTCTGTAATAAGTGTATATGTTTAATATGTCACTATGCTCTGTACAAATATTTTAGAAATCTACTTTTCTTTCTACTCACATGCACAGCTAATACAAAGTCAGATTTAGCACATGGCTCATCATTTAGAACTGCTAGGTAAGCATTAGAAGACAAGACAGGGACAACTGTGAAATGGGCATTGTATACTATTTTTGTTTGTCAAAGTCAGCATGAAACTGTATCCTCTTTGCCTTGTTTGGAATGGCATGATTCACCGAAGAGGGGGACCTGCACATAGACAGAGTATAAAGCCTTGGAACATTGCCCAGCACACCTTTGAAGCCGACGGACATATGGGAGATAACGTCATTGGATTCAGAAAATCCTTCCACTGCAATGGCAAAAATGGCAGACTTTATACATCAGGCCCTTACTCTTGAAGTGGGTTTTTGTCATGGCTTCCTTCGTCTGTTATGTAGCATAAACTGTCATTAAAGAAAGCTAAGTTATTTCTCCTATGTGATTTCTTACCGCTGTATCACTAAGGGAGGAGTATCGTTTTTTATATTATATCTATATAGTTTCGGGTTATGTAACATGCCGCAATTACAAAAGAACTTATTCTAGTAAGGAAGCTAGTGCCCCCTGCTGGATATAACATCCAACTCTGACACCTAGAACGATGTCACTTCCGGTTTCCGGCCTCAGATGACATCACATCCGGTTTCAACCTTTAAATTCATCTTTTCCACCACTAAAACAGTTCAGTCTGCAACTCAACAAGGACAGTTTGCGTCTATTTTCATACCTTTTTGCAGCCAGGGACAATATACAGGTGGCCGCCCCAAACATTTCCAGTGTGTTGAGACTAATTCTTTTACACTGGGGATCTAAAATCTAAAGTAATCAATGAAGGCATTCAGTTATGAATATGTATATACTAAACATTGTAAGTTTTGACTATCCATAACTTCCAAATATTTCCTAGTAAGGTGTGGTGATGAATCACAGTCTAAAATAGCACACACAGTCCTTTAAAATAGCTTATCGCTATTAGTATAAATATAAAACAGATAATTTTATAAACACGAGTGCTAGTTATACACCTTTAAGGTAACAGATCATCAGCCATGTTAATCCTGAGTAAACGCATTTTCCTCTTTCTTTAAATTACAGATAAACATTGGCTTGGATTTAGCAGTCTGTTTATTCAGGAGCATAAACTAACATGCAGACTGTCTATGGTGACATTAAATATTTAAATTCAAATTATATGCAAATAGTGTGTGCAACCCAGAAAAATATAATGTACATTTTACTGTAAAATTTTAGACAGCATTACTTTATCATTTTGAAAGAGGAGCCAAATGAATGTGGCAGAAGAATAAACACAAAAAAGAGAACAAAGAATCCCACCACAGATGACGTGTATTAGACAGAAAGACACATCCAAAAAAAAGAACGCAAAAGGGTATCAAGCACAAAAATAAAACTTGTGGAGGAGGCCAAACCATTTTGCTCCAGCACAACCAAAAACAGAAAATACGTACAACATACCAGTAACGGCGCACTGCACGATAACGTTCAGTGAATACTGGTTTGTATTTCCGCAAATATGCCTGTAACTTTCTCTGACAGTAATATCGCGCATCGCACCATGCCCCGTGCATGCGCACTTCACCGGAAGACACACACACACGGACACCTGGACGCACACAGGGATTTTATTAAAGAGGATATATCAGTAACGGTGGACTACACGATAACGTTCAGTGAGTACACTTGACTTGAGCATTCCTAGTTTTCATCCTCTTTCTCCATCTCTGTTTACCATTCGTTTGCTCAGAGGTTGATGTGCTTGCTGACTTCCTGAGCAGCTCTTCTTTACTCCACCCTAGTGGAACGCTTATTCTCTTTTGTCGTCGGCATCTTTTTGCGTTAAAACTGATTAAGTCAGTGTTTGTGTTGCAATTACTTAGTACGTTTTCTTTATTTTTTCACTTAAGCTGACACAAGTCTTCAATGTGCCTCAAGAATGATTTAAGATATGAAGAGGTATAGGATGTGATGGGGAAGGTGGTAGGGATGAGAACGGCGCCCGTATGCTTGCGCCACCCTGCTGCCCGCTGCCGAGAGTTGATTCTATAATAAAATAAAATGAGGAATAACCTTGGAGGTCAATCATCACCCCAAAAGCAGATGGTAGGCATCACATAGTATATGTTTACCAAATTTCAGGTCAATAGGTCAAACAGTTTGTGAGCTACAGGTGATTTAAAATCCTGGACAGACAAATGGACAGCCACAGTAGCATATTATATAAGAAGATAAGGGATGCCTCATCTGTTATGATCTACCAGCTTCACAAAACTTGAACTCCAGTGACGATGAGAAACTTAAAGCAGCCCTCCAAAATCATCTCCGTCTTTAACAACCCAAGCACTTCCTTATTTATCAGATTTGCCATAGTGAACGCAGGTTGTTCATGTCTCAGTGCTCCCTCAGGCCCGTTGAATAAAGAATATCCATTGGAGTGATTTTAGCTGTTATTAAAAAATCCCCAACGTGTATAGTATGTATTGATGTTTTGTATTTAACTCTACTTTAAGACCAATTGAAACACGGCCATCTTTTTAGATTCTTCCTTTAAATGCTCTTCTATTCATTTTAAAGCATTATACTTTACATAGTCACTCTGCAGTGTAACCCTACACATTCACAGTAGTATGCTACCATTGATGAAACTGAAGTAATGAAGTAATTATGAAACAACATATAGCCTGTTACAAATACATTAAAAGAGAGATAGACAGACTTAGCATTATGTATAACTGATGTATTTACACTTTTTGGCATAGGCTAGAATTTAATATAAACCTCTATCTATCATTCTGTCCATGACAGGGAGTACCTGACAGAGCCAGAAGCAGGGGAGAAATGAATCATCGGCAGGACGATCACTCATGCTGGACAAATGTAACCCAATACGTCACATCTGCGGGAAATCAGAATACAAAGAGAAAAGCACAGGGAGAAATGTGCAGCCTTTATACAGCAATTGATCAGACTAGAAAAGGAACCCTGGTCCCAGGAATGTGGGTCATAATAATGACAATATTTTCTAAAATAGTTCCACAGTCTTTATAGTTTGGCGGAGTGGTGGCTCTGAGGCTAGGGATCTGCACTGGCAATCGGAAGGTTGCCGGTTTGAATCCCGTAAATGCCAATAGAGACTCTGCTCTGTTGGGCCCTTGAGCAAGACCCTTAACCTGCAATTGCTGAGCGCTTTGACAACAACAACAACAACAACATTTATTTCTATAGCACATTTTCATACAAAAAAGTAGCTCAAAGTGCTTTACATAATGAAGAAAAGAAAAATAAAAGACAAAATAAGAAATTTAAAATAAGACAACATTATTTAACATAGAAAAAGAGTAAGGTCCGATGGCCAGGGGGGACAGAAAAAACAAAAAAAAAAAACTCCAGACGGCTGGAGAAAAAAATAAAATCTGCAGGGGTTCCAGGCCACGAGACCACCCAGTCCCCTCTGGGCATTCTACCTAACATAAAGTTACTTGAGTAGTGAGAAAAGCACTATATAAATGCAAAGAATTATTATTAGAGTGCCACTATCTTAACATCATGCAGAGTAATTAAATGTTACAATATATATACTAATATACTAATACATATACTTTGTATTACAAATATACCTTTAGACACCCTTTTGAATTTTCTATTTTTAGACCTTTCTGACCTTTTAGTTTTCCCACACACACCACAGGTATATTTCTAGGGAATTCATTGTGCTGGGACAGCATTTCAACATTTTGGGCATCTCTGAGCACTCGCTCTTTCAGAGTGATGTCTGTTCTTCTGTGTGTCTTAATGTGAGTCTTTGGGCACAGTAAAGAAATCCCACTGTCAGAATATAAATTAGCACTGTTGTTAGCATGCAACCACGCTGATCTGCAACACAAATGCAGTATGTTTCATTCTCCAGAAATCAGGGATTTGTGTTTTTTGTGCCCCAAATGCAAAATAAAATATTAGTCTCCAACATTTTACTGCTATAACCAGAGTCCCTCATGCTCTATCTGTATCAGTTTTTTTTTACTTTCAATACATTATAGACTGTAAGAGGTGCTTTAAAGCTGACCCTGACCCCAAGAAACAGACACAGTAGTCCAGAAGACACAGGGAGTGGTCAGCAGGCAGGGCTTCAAACTGAGGGGAACACCCATAATAATAATAATAATAATAATAATAATAATAATAATAATAAGTGGACATGATAGAGGATGAAGTTGTCCATGATATCAGAACACATGAAATGACAAAGTCTAAATTTTCCATCCAAAAATTCTGTCAAACATTCTCCTCCAGACTTAATCTGAATAATGAATAGTGTATATATATATATATATATATATATATATATATATATATATATATATATATATATATATATATAGTGGGATATGGCCGGTCATTCATCTCAGCCAATACCCCCAGGCCGCTAGATGGAGCCCTCATTGCAACGTGGAGAATGCCCCGAATTCCAGCAGGGCATCATGGACTGTGGAGTTTTAATACACAGCCCTGCTGGATAACGTCGGGGTCGCCAGGGAACGCTGCAGGGAGACACAGAGACGTTTATTTTCCATACAGCCCAGAAGTAAATCCCAGTCACATGGTTGGAAGAAATAAAGTGCTTCCGGGCTGATGAAGAAAAGAAGTTTTTACCTGACCCGGAAGTGATAGAAGTCACATGGACTCAGAGATAAAAACACTTCCGGGTCACTGACTATAAAGGACTCTGGGAAATCCCAGACGGACGAGCTGAGTTGGGAGGCAGGGTGGCTAAGCATCTGGGAGTGGAGGATTGTTTATTATTGTAGTGATTATTGTTTATTGTTTATTGGAGTGGTGTGGAGTAGTGGTGCTTTGTGCACTTATTTATAATAATAAATATTCATCTTTGGACTTTTACCTGGTGTCTGACGTCTGGTCTGAGGGTTCAAGGGGTCGACAGTGCCTCTATTTGTCACTATATATATATATATATTTGCAGCTGGAGATCCACAAAGGGAGAAAAAAATGAATCACGTATCATAAAGTACTTTTTATTTCTGAGCTTTCAACCCCTACCAGGGGTCTTCATCAGAGGATAATGCTTAGACTTACGGCAAGCCATCACGCTGTCACTTGAAGCCAGTATTTTTGCCATTCAAGATTAGGAAGTGTAAATTAAATACTACACAAGACAAATCTTCAGACAGCCAGAAGGAAATAGTTTGTGTCACCTAGGTAAGAATTGTGATGAGACCATCCATCATATTGTCAGTGCTTGTGAAACAATGGCCAATATGTCCTATCTATGGAGTCACAACAATTTGGAAAAGTATCTCCACTGGACTCTAGGTAAGGACAACAATTTGCAAGTGCCAAGGTAGTGGTGGAAATTGAGTTTCAAAAATGCTACATCTAACATTCTCTGGGAGTCACAGTCAATGCCAACCAAGCAGACATCATGAATCTTTTCACCAATAAAACTTTTCACCAATAGATATCTCAGTGACATCAGATGATAATGTCGGTCCAAAAGAAGAGCAAAAATTAGAGCATTACAATAAGCTCCGAAACAAGATTATGAGGCTTTAGAAAACAAGATGCAGAAGTAGCCCCTATCATCATAGGTGCTACTGAAGTTATCGCTAAATCCATCAAGTGAAATACTGAAAAGATCTCACCCAACATCAACATCTCTATTCTACAAAATAAAGCGGCGATATGCATGTCGCCCATTGTCAGCAGAGTCCTTGGTACAGTTAGCAGTAATGAATATCAGACATTATCCTTTGGCACCCTATCACTGACTAGACCTAAAGTCTGGAATTTACCCCTACCTAAGACGTTCAGCTATGCCCTCTCTTAAGTGGTCTCTTGAGTGGGCATAGTTTTCATACCAACTGAATGGCTGTGAGATCCAAACAATTGAAATATAATAATAATAATAATAATAATAATAATAATAATAAGAAGAAGAAGAAGAAGAAGAAGAAGAAGAAGAAGAAGAAGGAATACATTTGGAATACCTTTTATTTAACCTGCTAGTTGTAATTTTCAGATCTTTCCTGTGCTTAAGGTTTTCAAGTTAATAACAGGGCACTCGCTCTATCGGTCTCTTAAGTTACGCCATCACTACTGTATATCCACCCACTTTTCACTCATTGCAATGTTGTATTTCTTTGTTATTGTATTTACTCACACATTTCTCCTGCCAAATTTCCCAGCCACTAGTTTGCACTAATAATTTTTTCATAAACATTTTTTTTATTTTAAAGAAAAAAAGGTAATAACAAGATAAGAAAAGTACAAGATCAAAAAGAGAATAAAGTCCTCAGACCATCAGCTGGTGATTCGAATTTTTGGACCAGTTTTTAACTTCTTTAAAGATTGAATCCCAGTTCAAGGAAGATGATGGCTGCAGACCTAAATTGAAATAGTGAGAAGCTTTGTACTGGTGTGGACACTTTTTGTGACTGAAGACAGAGAAGAAAATTAAAATTAGTCAAAAACCTTTTATTAATACATACCAGGCAAGGGTAAAATGTCAGAGAAACACAGTCCCAGGACACCGCGCTTCATCTGCCTCGAGCGCAGATGTCCTTGTTCTTTTATACCTTTCTAATCTCCTGATCGTTGACCATGTAAGCAAAAAATAGCATCCTGACTCATTGTACTTTTCCAGTTTTTGTAAAGTCATTACCCTAAAGGTATATTTTCTTGTCACACACATCATCAAAAGAAACTTCCAGAAAGTATACATGCTTTTTGTCACGCACGCCAAACACAAACAAGTTTCATCACTCTGTCCTATTTTCTATACACACATGCATTTTGTTCAATTACATCTTTTTATGTTTTCACACTCCTCCCTTTTTGAACAAAAATGATGTGGGCCTATATAACTGTATCTTGAAATGGTTGATGAAGGGGAAGGGGGAGAGAAAATGGAAGAAGCTATACGAGACATGCGCTCCTCATGTAGCATATATGCCCTTTCCATAGAGGCGGTAAAGTACTTAGATATTATATAGCGAAACAAAGGGATAATACAACAACCAACCAGGAGGAGAAGACAAAATGTCACAACCAAAGAAATGAAAACAGATCTTATCCATTGTCCCCAGGATCCGAAGGAGGATGCAAACCACTGATCCCTGGGATTTATAATGGCAGAATTAGTGGAAAGTTCTTTTTAGAGAGAGCAGTAAGGCCTGCCAATGCACGAGTTATTGATCCATCTGGCGCGGTATTATTTGGAATATATGTACAACAAGCATCACCAAACATAGCACAAACACCTCCCTTTTCGGCAAGTAACATGTCCAGGGCTAGACGATTTTGCCAAGTCATCAGAGAAGTACGATCAAGCTGTTCATGTATGCCTTCAATAGCGTCTTTGGTGAAGTTAAGGAAACGTTGTTGTTTATAATAAAGGTAATTAATCCAGTCTACATTCTTATTGATAGTAATTTGGGGTATGATAGATTCAAAACCGGCTGCGACTTGATCCCTAGCTTTAAATCTGTCTGGGACACCCCTAGGGACTCCAATAGCATCTATGTATACTCCAGGGCCATGTAAGGAGAGGGAGGTAAGGATAGAAGTCTAAAAGGCATAACTAATTGGATTGGAGCACAGGTACCAGACCAATTAGGGGGAAAGGTGGCAAATAATTTGGACCTACGACACATCCACCAAATATCTGATCTAGGAGTGGTTTGGGAGAGAAGAAAGGAAGACAGAACGGTGTTCAGAGAAAAGTTAACCTGAAAAGTTTGAGAACAGAAAGAAAATGGTAATTCTCCTACCCATGTCGTTCCATAAGATTTGAAACATGTATAATTTCCTTCGTGAGTTTGAAACATAGGGGTATCCATGTGACGGGTGGGGAAAAAAGAATAGATAGATTAGAACACTTTGAACTAGAGAGGGGTTTCTTGGAAGTAGTGAATAAATACAGAAGGCAGGGCAACCCCACGGGGTCAGAAATGTTAGATAATGGGAAAGGGACTGTAGCTAAATGGGGACGGGCTGCATTAACTTGCTTAGCTGAATAGAGAACCCACTGCAACCATCTATTCTGATCCCCATAACCAGTTTCTACTGAAAAAGTGGATGAAAGGGTGGAAATATTCATAATCTTAACAGGAGAAAAATCTGAACCAAAAGTTGGGGAGATGGGTGTGTGTGCCAGAGAATGAGGGGTGTTAGTAACAGGATCGTCAATCTTAATTAGAAATCTCCCTAAAGGGTCTGTTCCAGATACATATACCCCTAATACATAAATACCTGAGTTACAATGGTTGTCAGCACATACAATGAGAGGCATGTCCTTTTATGATAGAAAACCGATTTTTCAAACCGTATTTTTGGGCCTCAAAAAGGTTGATAACCCCAGTCCTCAGTTCCAGTGTTAGCAAAAACCCATTGCCAGTTGTCGCAGTCACTTCCCCTCATACACACGTATTTGTCAGATCCGGTCCACTGGGCTTGTCGACCAGTCCCACAGTTGATAATAGAGCAGAAATCAAACTGCACTGATGTGGTGATTCCTAACGGGAAAGTCAAGGTGACCAGGGCAGTAGACAAGGGAAAAGAAAAACATAGTAGCACAGCAATCAAGGGTGCCATCTCTTGCAATGTGAGGCGTGAATCCAGGCAGGCAGTCCTTCAACTTTCACGGCGTGTGGTGTGGATAGAAGAATTTGGAATGATCCTCTCCACCTAGGCTGATGCCAGTGTTTTCCTCCGAGTATCTCGAACCAGGATCCAGGTGCCCAAAGGAATTGGTAAATCCTTGGAAAGGGGGCTGGTCCTCCAGGCTTGATCAACCTGCTGGTGGATTTCCTTCAACGAGGTTCGCAAACCTGCAAGACTAGAGAGAAAATCATTGGGAGAAAAGGTTTGTTAGTGTGTTTATGAGTCCAGACTCCATCAGAGAGGGACCCTTCTTTGGACCATTTTCTCCTTTCGATATCCGTGGCTGCATTCTGTAAAGAAATAATTTAATTATCAGGGTCCTGGTCATTTCTCTGTTGGAATAAAGAAATTGGTGTGTTATTATATGCAGCCTCTTTAGCAAAGTGGTCAGCTAAATCATTCCCTTTGCTAGCAGGATCCTGTTTTCCTGTGTGAGCTTGACATTTAACAATCGCTAGCTCCGATGGTTTGGTTATAACTTCTAAAAGGGATTCGATCAATTTCTGATGTTGGATGGGTTTGCCAGTACTGGTCTTAAGTTGTGCTTAAAAGTTATCTATGCAACATACTTAAACGCGTCTTTTCCTTCATGCTTATTATTAACAAGGAAAACATACGTGCTTGAACCTTTATTCGTATCAAGTGTGCTGACCACTGCGTCACCATGCTCTTCCTTTATAGTACCTAAAATATACAACTTCCATTCATATTACAATTAGACACACATTCATATCACAATTAGACACACATTCATATCACAATTAGACACATTCCGCTTATCGCCAAAAAAAAAAAAAAAAAAAAAAAAAAAAACTTGTCTCCCTTCTCATGTAATATTATTAAAAGAGCATTTTCCCTTCAAACTTGATCAGGGTTTAAAAGGAAAAATACTTTTGTATATTTACAAGCCTTAAACAAAAGTGGAGACAATTCATTTGCGCTAAACCAATTACACAAATCGATAATTATCTTTTTCAGTTTTTAGTTAGAGCTCTCCAGGACTGGTCTTAAATTCCCTTAGTTTCCATAATGTTCCATGATCATGGCAGACTCCAAAAGCATACCTGGAATCTGTATAAATTGTTACGATCTTCCCTTCGGACAGCTGACATGCTTGAGTGAGTGCTACGAGTTCAGCTGTTTTGTGCACTTAGCTTGATGAAATTTGATTTGCTTCCAGCAGGCGGTCCCCTTGGACCACTGCGTAACTGGTTGAGGGTGCTCCATTTTTCAATTGTAACATTTGACAAAGTACAGAGTACATTCTGATACTCATAGGGATCCCTTTAATACACTCTATAACACACAAAATCACCCATACCATTTTCAACACACTTCACCCCAGTATTATTCTATATTTACACTATATTTGGAAACAATGCAGCAAAGGAAACAGAAACAAATGGACTCTGAAGAAAAGCAAGTTCCACTCTTCAGGACAAACAAACATAAAACAGCCTCTCAAATACACACGTCACAAGAAAAAAAAGAAAAAGACAGAAGAAATTTCATGAGAACTACATCCGTGCTTGCTAATACAGCTTCTGTTATTGCAGCCACAGCACGAAGACACGGAGGAAGTGCTGCGGCCACTGGATCCAGTTTTTTAGAAAAAATAAGTCACCGGTCTTTGTTTATCTCCATGTTGTTGCGTCAGTACTGAATTCATAAATCCCTGCTTTTCGTCCACGAAACAAAGTGAATGGACGAGAAATGATCAGGCAAACCTAGCGCGGGCGCAGATAAAAGAGTAGCTTTGAGGTTACAGAGCCTTCTCAGCCAGTTGTTGCAACGGCTGTGCTCTTTCAGTAAAATTTAGAACCCACTGTCTGTAGTAGCCCAGAATACCTAAAACAGACATAACCTGTTGTTTTGTTTAGCTGCAGCTTAACCTTAGAAACTTTATGGCCATTTTCCCCCAGAAACAGCAACAATTTCTGAGTATCTATTGTACAATCTTCTTTCCGTAGCGCTACATATTATTTCCATCTACATACTGTATCAATGTACTACCTTTTTCCGGCCAGACGCCTTCTAAATTTTGGGCAAGAGCTTAACCAGAAACACAAAGGGCTTCTCTGTATCCCTGAGGCATGACGGTCCATGTCCATCGGCGGTACCGCGTTTGACGAGATCGGGATGTACGGCGGAGATGCCAGCCTCTACTTCGGGAGACAAAGGATATTGGGCACGGTGCGGGCGGAAGGAGGATTTCGGGTGGATCACCAGAGGCTCACAATGGGCTATCCTTTGAAACACTACTTTAGTTATTAAATGGTCAGGAGTATCAAAAATACCCGGAGTAACTTGTAACCAGTCTGTTCTTTCAAGGCATTTTTCCACCCATGGTCCTATTTCCTCCCATTTAACAGTGTGAGATTTAGCTAAGGAAAAAATATGAGGCACTATTTTGCCAAGATAATATATGTGCTGTGAGCATGTAAAATGAACAGAAGCAGCTGCCTTTGTGGATGAAATAAAAACACAGTAGATGTGAAGGGTTTCGGGGCAAATACCAGAAGTAAGGAAAGATTCTAGTCAGGTGGTGTCTACTTCTATAGGGAAGTATTGGGCAAAATGTCAGGGGCCTGTAAATTGGGAAAAAGACAAGGGGAAAAAGAGTGTAGGGTTTTGTGGAGAATGGTGTGTAAAAGAGGGTTTGGGGTAAGGGGTAATTTGACACAACAACTTTAGGGTTGAACAAAAAAAACAAAGCTGATTCAAACTTGAAAAAGGTGAGGTTGTCCAGAAGCAGTAAGCACAGTAACAGTTTCGTTCGAAGCAGGGACCTTTGCCAGCAAGCGAGTGGCACCAGTATCGATTAAGAAAACAGTCTCAGTGCCATCAACGAACAATGTCAGCAAAGGATCAGTCTCTGAATTATGAGTGAGCAAAGGTAGTTGAAAAGAGTGGCTGGAGGTCCCTGCGTTTTCCTATGGCCAGTATTGTTAGTCAGGGGTGTCAGAGGAAACAGGTGGAATAAGGGGAGGTGGGGGCTGTTGCTGTCTGTGAGGGCACTCCCGACGAAAATGTCCAGTTTCACCACAGGCGTAACAAGAGTAGGAATTAGCATTGGAATTAAAGGGAGAGGGAATAAAAGGATTCTTAGTGTGGTCAACAGGAGGAGCTCTAAAACCACCTCGTCCTCTTCCTCGTCCTCGTCCCCTTCCTCTAAAGCCATATCCTCGACCTTGGTCAGGAGCATTCCTGGTATAATAGTTCATCTGTGCTGCCAATAATTTGGCATGAGAGTTCGATTCGGCCTGTTCAGCATGTCGTTTGACTTCATCAAACGTGGCACTTTCCCACTCAATACAGGAAGTGCGGACCTTGTTTTGTATATCAAAGTGCAAACCGGAAACAAAAGGTGGAACTGCAGTTCGGGTGCGGTCATCAGCATTTCCCAAGCCCGAGTGATTAGCCATAAGGTCTTGAATCCTATGTGCCCATTCATCAACCGTCTCGTCTTTCTTTTGTTTTGCAGCAGAAATAAGGGACCAGTCCGTTCCTTTTTTTATATTTTTCTGCAATATTTTGTCTCAACGCCTCCCATTGTGGGTTAAATTCGCCTTCTCCACCTATCCCCTGTCCTCGAGTTAAAGCTGGGTTCCATACCCATGGAATGTCATTGCGGACACCCCTGCTAACAGTGGCCCATGTGGTCCCAAACTTTCGACGAAGTACCTGGGTCCATTCAGCAGCATTAGGCTTATACATGCTATCTAACTGATCAAGTTGTTCAACAAATTTTAGTCCTCCTACTTCCTTTGGATCTGGAAGTGCATTCACGACATCTTTTAGTTCTTGGATGTCCCAATTCCGATTTATCATAACTGTTGTGGGATTTTGGGGTCCAGCTGGATGGGCAGGGTTATAATGGGGATTGGGAACTTCTATTAAAGGGCAAGTAAGTGAAGGTGAAGGATTAGAGGAGAAAAAAGTTGGAGCTGGTTTGTGAGTGGAGGTTTGACTTCGAGTGCATTTGGAGACGGGGGTTTGTCTAGTACAGGGTGGGTCATCACGATGGGTTGAGGGGTCATAGTGATCTGTGCCTGGGGAATCATCAGGGGAAACTTCTGCTAGTTGTAGTGCAGGGGGGGGCAATCGGAATGGGGAATAGAGGAGGGGATAATAGAGGTGTCTGAGGTCGGTTCTGAGGAGGGGAAAAAAATAATAGGATAAAGGGAGGGGAAAAAAATAATAGGATAAAGGGGGTACTGCTTCTAAATTTCTATCGATCATATCCATTCGATACGGTCCACTGTTATAACAACCCTGCTTATTCCTACACAGGATCTTCCTAGTTTCCTGTATTTCACTTACATCTCCTGTCCCCTCTATTGGCCAACGCCCACCACTCTGTCTATTCCGTTTCTTACATGCCTTCTTGAAATCTAAACCTGTCTTCTTTTCTATTAATTTTCTAGGAGACCCATTTTTACGGAGCGTCTGTTGATCCTCCGAAAATAATTCTTCCAGCATTAATGATTTTGATCCCCCTGTGCGGCGATTAACAGGCTTACTGTTATAATTTCCCATTATGTTCCCTTGCCCTCCCGGGTTCTGTATTTAATTTTCCAACTATATACTGATTCGTCTAATCCCTTGTACGTATGAATCAGCAAGGCATTAAGTGTGCCACTCACTAAACCTAAACTGTTCCCTTCTTAGTTTCAAGGGGAGACACCTAACTATCGGTCCTGATCCAGTTCCCAGGAGAACACAGTTTTGTTGCTTATTCCGTATGTAGATTTATTTATTTTCCCATAGCGCTACATATCTTCCATAGCTACATATCTTCCATAGCGCTACGTATCATTCCGTTCCTAACAGCAATCCTGTAATCTGTGCTCTTTTCGGTTTATTTCCATACCACCCCGTTACTCGTCCCGTTAGCCTGTCCGCTCACATCCCTGGATTCCAGCTCAGGTGACTTCGTGTCCGATTCGGTTCAGCAGAATACTACATCAATACGTCCAGCCGAGTCTAGGATATGGGTGAGGCCAGTATCCTTTCGTCAGACCTTTCGTATGCGTCAAACTGCTTGGGTCAAGTCTCCATCACCTTAAGCAACCCGTTGAGATATGAGTATGACTAGACGGTCAACAGGAAACTCGCCCTCCCGTTATTTAGAAAATAAAAAATATTCGGAAATCCCCCGGTGCTTACCCCAGCCTGGAAGTGTGCAAGCTCTGTCTGGAAATCCGTTCAGTCACCGTGGATGTAGCAAAGAGGAGACCAGGGGCTCCTCACGCAAGAACTGTTTCAGGACAGGGCAGTCCTAACTTTTGCCGGAGCTGCATGCTCTGCTGCCGGATATCTCAAGTTAACGGCAGTCCGCTGGTAAGACGGATCACTGAAATGGTCTCGCTGGAGGAGTCGACCGGCCGTCTCTTGCCCCACGTCCGGGCGCCAAAAACTGTGGACACTTTTTGTGACTGAAGACAGAGAAGAAAATTAAAATTAGTCAAAAACCTTTTATTAATACATACCAGGCAAGGGTAAAATGTCAGAGAAACACAGTCCCAGGACACCGCGCTTCATCTGCCTCGAGCGCAGATGTCCTTGTTCTTTTATACCTTTCTAATCTCCTGATCGTTGACCATGTAAGCAAAAAAATAGCATCCTGACTCATTGTACTTTTCCAGTTTTTGTAAAGTCATTACCCTAAAGGTATATTTTCTTGTCACACACATCATCAAAAGAAACTTCCAGAAAGTATACATGCTTTTTGTCACGCACGCCAAACACAAACAAGTTTCATCACTCTGTCCTATTTTCTATACACACATGCATTTTGTTCAATTACATCTTTTTATGTTTTCACACTGGCATGGATGAGATATTATAGAGGGTGACGGAAATATGCTGCACGTTTGGAGGACAGACCTTAGCTGTAATTAATAAGAATAGGAGAGGAAGGGAAAATTAGTTTACGGTAATAATTACTGATAAAATTATTTTACTTATGCACATGCATAAAAATGTGTCGGCATTACAACAGAAAAGCCACGGTGGTGTAGATATAAACAGTTGAAATTCCAGAATAAATCAACTGAGTTTCCAGGCAGTGCCGGGTTTAGGCATAAACTTAGCAAACTACAGCATACAGACTCCTAAATCAGAAAGGGTCTTACAAAATTTCAGAATTTTTTTGTGAAGATTTTAAACTTTTGTAGATTTGTATGTGTATTGTAGTTTTTCACACTGTATACCTTGCTTTTAAAAGATTAAAAGGCATATCACTGTAAGAAAGTTTGACTGTTAATTTACAGTAAATTACTAGCTACTAATTGCATGACTTTCTCAGTACTTTACTGTATTATATTACAGAATATTACAACAAAAATACAAAACTATAGAGTGACTTCACAGTAAAATAGGCCAAAAAATTAAAGTGATGTAGCAGTACGCTGCTGTTCAATTTCAATAACCTTCTGAATTTCTACATGTTAACTGTAGAGAAAAGCCAAGCAAAATGACACCTTTTATTGGCTAACTAGAAAGATTACAATATGCAAGCTTTCGAGGCAACTCAGGCCCCTTCTTCAGGCAAGATGTTAAAATGTAAAAGCATTGCAAGTCAGTAGCCAGTAATTTACTAAGAACGATTTTAGTCAAAGGGTTTCATGAGATAAACTTTTATGTAACCAAACATTTAAACAACTACCAATCATTTCGCCAGCAGACATAAAGACTGTCATTTTTGTTTATGCTACATAGAATTATTTTATGTAGTGGAAAAGGAAAGGTTGATGCTTTTGTGATGTTGGGAGAACTCAGCTTCACCAGTTTATTGAAACAAACACCATAAATTAGTTTCCATAACCACAAACAAAAAACCCTTCAGCACACAGAACAATTTGTTTACTTGCCACCTTTACATTTTCCTTTCTCACAGTGTGAAGTTGTCAGGGCCATCGAGAACAGTTTGCAGTGTTGTTGCAAGAGGAATTGTCCTTATGGAAATATACTAACTGTATGCAAATGACATTTTCTGTGCTATTGTGACTTTGTAGCATTACAACAATCTATATATATAAAATTCTTTTCGTGTTTGAAACGGAAATTACGTATGACCACAGAGGAACAGGAAAAACATTCTTAATAAACCTTATTCTTGCCAAGAGAGCGAATGGTGACATAGCTCTGGCTGTAGCGTCATGGGGAATCGCTTATACATTATTAGATGGAGGCCGTGCAGCACATTCGGCATTGTAATTACCATTAAACCTCGCTCACGACGAAAATCCAATTTGCAACATACGCAAGGGCTCTGGAAAGGCAAAAGCCTTGCATCATTCAAAGATAATAGTTTGGGATGAGTGCACCATGGCACATAAAAGAGCTTATGAAGCCTTGAACCGAACAATGCAAGATCTCAGAGATCCTACCAAAATAATAGGAGGCACTGTCGTTTTACTCGCAGGAGATTTTCGTCAAACATTAGCAGTTATTCCACGAGGGACACCAGCGGATGAACTCAACGCATGTTTAAAATCCATGTTTCTCCCACGGTCAGTTATGTCATGTGTTTTCGGGTAGGTACACCAAACAATTTATACATTTATGCACGTAATTGGCAAACAAAAAATGTAGTTTACCTGAAAGCACTGCAGTAGTACTCAATTTATCTTTACTTCTTGAATCGCTTCTACATTATTAGATGGAGGCCTTACAGCACATTCAGCATTGCAATTACCATTAAACCTCGCTCGTGACGAAAATCCAATTTGAAACATATGCAAGGGCTCTGGAAAGGCAAAAGTCTTGCAACATTCAAAGATAATAGATTGGGATGAGTGCACCATGGCACATAAAAGAGCTTATGAAGCCTTGAACCGAACAATACAAGATCTCAGAGATCCTACCAAAATAATGGGAGGTATTGTCGTTTTACTCACAGGAGATTTTCGTCAAACATTAGCAGTTATTCCATGAGGGACACCAGCAGATGAACTCAACGCGTGTTTAAAATCCATGCTTTTCCCACGGTCAGTTATATGTCACGTGTTCTCAGGTAGGTACACCAAAAAATGTATACATTTATGCACATAATGGGCAAACAAAAAATGTAGTGTACCCGAAAGCACTGCAGTAGTATACTCAATGTATCTTTACTTCTTAAATGTTAATGTTTTACTGTTTAATAATTTATACGCTTCTTATATGTTGTTCAAATTCTTTTATCAAAATACCAGTAACGGCGCACTGCACGATAACGTGCAGTGAATACACTCGACTTGAGCATTCCTAGTATTCATCCTCTTTCTCTGTACGTTTAGCATTCGTTTGCTCAGAGGTTGATGTCCTTGCTGCTTCCTGAGCAGCTCTTCTTTACTCCACCCTAGCGGCCCGCTGCTTCTCTTTCGTTGGCATCTTTTTGCATTAAAACTGATTAAGTTAGTTTTTGTGTTGCAATTACTTAGTACGTTTTCTTTAACATTCCATTTAATCTGGCACTTAAGTCTTTAATCTGCCTCAAGAATGATTAGCGAAGTTGGTAGGGAATGAGAACGGCGTCCGTACGCATGCGCCGCACGGCCGCCCTGCTGCGCGCTGCCGAGAGTTGATTCTACAATAAAATAAAATAAACATAAAAAGAGTAATAAAATCATCACCCCGAAAGCGGATAGTAGACGTCGCGTAGTATATGTGTACCAAATTTCAAGTCAATAGGTGAAACGGTTTATGAGCTACAAGTGATTTAAAATCCTGGACAGACAAACGAACAGCCAAGGTAGCAAATTATAGAAGATTTTACTGTTTAATAATTTATATTTATATGCAATGCGCTTCTTATATATTACTTCATATTCTCATATGATGATGATGTTAATAATGTTGTTTATATTGATTTCTATGTTATTGTAAGTGCTGTTTATTTGCTGAAAAATAAAATTGGCAATTAACAAACTTATTTTATAAATACTACATTTTCTTTTTTTCCCTTGCACTCAGTGAGCGAAGCCACTGGGTAATCAGCTAGTTATTCATAAAAATAGTCCTGCACATTGAAACAATTAATGAATACAGCTAAAACACTGCTTAAATGTAAGTTTATGTACAGTATATTTAAAATCATTGCTTGAAGCATTTATTGTATTACAGTGTTTTGACTGTGAAAATGCAGAGCTAATGTAATGTATTTTTACAGTATATTTGCCTATTATCCCCAAAATGTACAAGTCTTGGAGACCCCTAAAGTCGTTCTCCAGTCCTCCTCACTACTGGGTCACTCATTCCTTGTGTGTGTGGTTCTGTGTGAATGAAAACTTTCTACTGTTGGTACAATATCAAACAAGTTTCCATCAGTGTCACTGTAGCCAGGTTTTTACTTTTAACTGTCATCTTACCACACATACTGTATAAGTGAAACAGTATGAAAATATATTGAAAATGCTGTAGTCCCATTACAATGTTACAGTAATTTGCTGCATTAGCCTGCTGTGATTGCATGGTACAGTTCTCAGTACAGCATTTTATGGTGACAATGACAGTTAACTCCTGTGAAATGCTGGCAGTTTTTACAGTGATATACTGTATTTTCAGTTGTCCAGATCCTCTTTAGGTATACACTCTTTTGAGACCTTCTGGTGTAACTTTTTGACAAAGGGCCTGCAAGCTTTACAGTTTATAGCTTAGGTCCTCACCAAGTCTTCCACCCAGGACGGCATGGATGAAGCTTCTGCTCTTCATGGCAGTGGTCCAGGGATGTGTGGTCAGGTGAGGCTCATCATGAAAAGTAAAAAAAACTAATAATGATAACATAAAATAAATGTGTCCACTGGTCTTTGCTATAAATTTGTTTTCTGTATGATTCCAATAATTTTGATCATTTCTATAGTCGAAATCGCTGAATGAGCGCATTTCCTGTTCAAGTACAGGGGAGAAACACCAGAGGCGGCAGCGAAGAGCCTCACCTCACCTTGGACTGCGCTCTCCCTCACACATTGGGTTGATACATGCATTTAGCGAGTGTTGTTGCTGTCCCTCTGTATGTCGCCAATATAATATTTGCCGACACGTTCATTATACACCTTGACTTTCCACAGTCCACAGTCTTGCTAATATCTTTAATGAATGTGTGTGACATATTTAGTCTTGCTGATCGAACATAAAACCGCAGTGAAAAGTCACAAGGTAAGACGCAGGGGGCGCACGTGAGCCCAACAGGCACTTGAAGCTGCTGCTGTTCTGTGCGACGATCTCCATCGAGGAGGAGAGACTTTTAAAACTACAAGAAAATAAGAAGGACTTTTAGAAGAAAGTGGAGGAGGATAGACTTATGGACTTCATTTACAAATTAAGGTAAGACCATAAACGGTTTTCAATTTTATAAACAATGGGATCAGACTAAGAAAAAACAATCTAATATTTAAAAACTTAATTTTGACCTTAAATAAAATATTGTTTTTCTTGTTATCCTTTTGTTGAAGAGTCTGTATTAAAATTGATTAAAGCATCACAAAATGCTTTTAATAACAACTAAATATTTCAATTAAGGTCAAAATTGAAATCCGTTTTTTTTTGTACACCACTCAATACTTTCATTGTATATATATGAGTGTGAATTATAGAATTGCAAAGGCAAATTTAGAACACATGGAGGGCGAGGAGCAAATCCGCTCTCTCCGCACTCTCTCGCCTTTATAAATGTAACGTTCTTTCTTATCCAAATGTGTACCTGTGTGTGTGTAAAGAATGCTGATGAGATATGAAACATAACCAGTAGCCAATGTGCATGTTACCAATTGAATAGTGAATAAGCTGCACTTTTGGGTTCATATATTTGTAAATCTGACTCTGAAGCAGTCAGTGCCTCACCAGCCATGAACCTCACCGCACGTCACTGCTGTGGTCCAGCTGCTATCGTCCGGTGTCTACTTATCTGTGTTTTTTGTATTGCGTTTTTGTCAACCGTTCTGTTGAAACATGCAAGGAACAATTTGATTGCACTGTGTACATATAACAATAAACTTGATTTCACTCAATTTGAAAGTTCCCGTCTCTCCAAAGAGCAGACTTCTTGTCGTCATCTAGCGGTTGTGAACAATCAATGCAAGTAGACGAAGGGGGCGAAGCTAACACCGACAGTGTTAAGCGTATCCATGCTCTAGGAACGTCCTAAATATAATTAATTTGCTAGAAAATGGATACAGGAATTCCGGAGTGGTAAATAAATTAGGAACTGCAATGAAAACGGCGGATTGCCGAGGTTTCCTGAAGGCTGGTACTGAGCGATCTAGAGGTCGCTAGGCAACCGCCTCCCAAAGCGATCCGCTCGAAGGGTTGGAGCGATCTTTGTAAGACATACTTCTAAATAAATAAACAAACAAACATATAAATAAATAAACTGGACAGGCCGATGAATAAATTAGACAAAATGCACGTTTACACCAAAAGCACTGTGATGACAATTAGACAGTAATCAGAAGCGAAGCGCTGAGGAGGGGTGAAGAAGGACGCGGATGCTGCATAATCTGTCCAGATATTTAGATTACCGTTCATATTGACAATAAAGCAACGATCGTATGTGTTGACATTTAAGATCACTGGGATAATTGTATGTAGGGCCTATCTACGCAGATCTCAGCGTTTAAAATCATTTGTATTGATAAATGTTGATTTATTTTCTTGGAAACACCCTCGTTTGAAAGAAAGACGCTTTTATATTAATGGCACCAAAACGGGGCCTCCTTCGCAATCTCGATTTTAGTGTCTCATTGCTGATATGAATACATCTCTTAGGGCCGGCGATGTGCGGTGCATTTAAGACAGACGACTTAAAAAGAGCGAGAGACGGAGGGAAAAGACTGAATTTAGCACATATGCCTGGACAGCCAGCTCGTCTTTAAGCGTCAGACTGACAAGCAGGGGAGCGGACTGACTTGCCGAGACAACAGCTGGCCCCGTTTCCTGATACGAAGTACTGAATAAAAAAAGGCAGATGTTAAGTGTGAGTCTATGTGTGTGGAGTGTGGGCTTGGGGGTGATGAAGAAACTAGACGTCTGGCACTGATCTTTTAGCTGCAAATTTAACCAGCATTTTCCCCTCCTATTTGCAGTCTATTGTTGAAATAAAGGAGAGCTGCAAATAGTCCTAAGCCCAATAGACGAAAAGAAAGACAGTCAGGGGACCTGAGGACCGAATATTTCTGTCTGATAGTACAGATCATTACAGGTGGACCAAACACTGAAGGGAAGGCGAGGGAGGGAGAGAGACTGATGTTCCACTTTATTTATTGGTTATTTCTGGATGTGGCCATATATACGCTGACAAGAAAAAAGAGAAAAAGCAAAAGAGCGAGCGAGAGAAGCAGAGAGAGAGAGAGAGAGAGAGAGAGAGAGAGAGAGAGAGAGAGAGATGGAGAAACAGGAGACGGTGGGGTGGGGGGGGGGGGGGGGCGGTGGGGGCTCGGCGTATGCGAAATCTCTGGCAGCGCTTCCCCATTGCATAGGATGAGCAGACACTCCATTATAAGTGTATTCTTTATAAAAAGCGAGTTTACTTCTTTTTAGACAGCATTACAGGAGGGCGATTCGCTAATCAAAACGATCAAAATTAAATCGCTCGGATGCGTGCAGCTTTGGATTTTGGAATACATGTAACATGGTGCGCCGGAGCTGTCTTTGGGTTCCGTACACCGTGGTGATCATGTCTTACTTCAACCCGGAGAGAGCGCTGGCGGCTCCGCAAGACAACGGTAAGTAACACTGCCGTCTCCCCAGGGTGCGGAGAGCTGGCATAAGACCTCTTCTGGCTTTGCATGCCATTGTAGAAAATATCAGAATAGCGACAATTGGTGCAGTATATCAGACGATAGCAATAATGCATTGTGATTTCGAAAACTGCGACGTTCTGTTAGAATACAAATTAAAAACCATCATCATCATCATCCCCCCAAATTCACCAATGTGGTCTGCATATAGGTCTCTGTTTTTTTTCATGATGAATTATTAATTTTGACAACAAATGTTAAGAGCAATTATTCCAATTCTAAAACCCGCGTGCATGAAAATTAACAGGAATCGAGTGAAATCGTTTTCAGCAAGTAGGCCTCTTTGTTAAATCAGTCAGTGAACAGAAAACGGGACGCCCAAATGGATGAAACGGGTCCACACACACCGCCGAACACACACATCCACAGACCCAAGTGTGCACTGCACCTTCTTCTTCTTTTGTCATGGTGCATTGAGGAAACGAAGATGCTCGAGTTCAGTACGTATGGCACACGTCTGGGAGGAGGGCTCGGTAACTTATCAGATTCCAAAATACACCGGCCCGGGATACGAGGAAGAGTGTTTGTGTTGGCAGCACACTACTGTCAAAGACCATAGAGTACCAGGTGTAGCATCTGCACCCTAGTCCACAGGCTGGCAGTAAAATGCAGGCTTCAAGTTGTTGGGACACTTTCACAAGAGGAGAGTGGGATAAGCCAGTGCAGCTCTCCAGAGATTAAAGTCAGCCTGCACATGGGATATTAGTGAAAAAGGTGAAAGCAGGTCTGATAAACACGCGACAGTAGAGTAAGGAACAAACTACCGGGCATTACTGAAAGACCCGGAGATTTGGGGTGAGAGAATGCAACTGGACACTGATAGATAGATGGATGTGAAAGGTGCTATATAATAGATCTGATGCACTGTATAATAGCTAGCAAGCTAGCTACTTAGGTAGCTAGATGCAAAAGGCACTATATAAGAGCAAGATAGACAGGTGCACATACATATAAAAGTGGATTTATAAAAAGGGCAATATATAAAAGGATAGATAGATAGATAGATAGATAGATAGATAGATAGATAGATAGATAGATAGATAGATAGATAGATATGAAAGGCACTATACTGTATAATAGATACAGATAGATAGATAAATGGATGTGAAAGGTGCTATATAATAGATCTGATGCACTGTATAATAGCTAGCAAGCTAGGTACTTAGATAGCTAGATGCAAAAGGCACTAAACTATATAACAGCAAGATAGACAGGTACACATACATATAAAAGTGGATTTATAAAAAGGGCAATATATAAAAGCATAGATAGATAGATACATAGATATGAAAGGTACTATACTGTATAATAGATAGATAGATAGATAGATAGATAGATAGATAGATAGATAGATAGATAGATAGATAGATAGATAGATATGAAAGGCACTATACTGTATAATAGATACAGATAGATAGATGTGAAAGGTGCTATATAATCAATGTGAAACGCACTGTATAATAGCTAGCAAGCTATAGCTAGTTAGATAGCTAGATGCAAAAAGCACTATATAACAGCAAGATAGGTGTACACACATACTGTATAAAAAAAGATTTATAAAGAGGGTAATATATAAAAGTATAGATAGACAGATAGATATGAAAGGCACTATACTGTATAATAGATACAGATAGATAGATAGATAGATAGATAGATAGATAGATAGATAGATAGATAGATAGATAGATAGATGTGAAAGGTGCTATATAATCGATGTGAAACGCACTGTATAATAGATAGCAAGCTAGCTACTTAGATAGCTAGATGCAAAAGGCACTATATAACAGCAAGATAGGTGTACACACATACTGTATAAAAACAGATTTATAAAGAGGGTAATATATAAAAGTACAGATAGATAGATAGATATGTGAAAGGCACTATATTATAGATACATTTGAAATGCACCATACAGGTATAGAAGCTAGTTTGCTAATTTGCTAGATGTATGTAACTATATAATATATACACAGGCCCACATACATTGAAAGATATATTTATAGATAGGCAATATATAAATAGACCGATATAGAGAGAGAGACACGTGAAAGGTACAATTGATATACAGATAGATACAAAAGGGCCTACAGTATGTAATAGATAGATATAAAAGGCAATATGTAATGGTGAGATGGATAAAAACAAATATACATGGGAGAGACAGAGAGAAAGACATGAACGGCAATATGTAACAGAAAAATGGATAAACATGAAAGGCACTAGATAGATAGATAGATAGATAGATAGATAGATAGATAGATAGATAGATAGATAGATAGATAGATAGATAGATAGATAGATAGAAGGCGTTGCTGTGGTTTTCTAAAGCATCAAAGGTAAACCAGATGAAAGTGTGCATTACAGGACGATCAGGGTTGAAGGAATGTTATTAAAGGCGCTGCACTAACCCCGTCTCTTGCTGGTGAGCAGCGTTGTCAAGCGCTTCATTGCTCAACTGACACTCTGAGATGCCTTCGCTGTCCTCTACAGCAGAGTAAATAAACCAAAACGGCTTGGCAGTAATGACGCAGTGAAACGCGTAAGCTTCTCGCTGAAAGACACAATACGCTCTGGCACCTTTTGTTTTATTTTAAGGTTTTGTGTATACTCTCAAGTTGTTAATTCGGCCAGGACAGCTCGCTAACTTCCAACGAAACGTGCTGCGTTGACTTGTACCTCGTTAATTGCAACACAGCACGGCTACCAGACCCGCGGTGCCGGTCACGCATCTGGACGATTACCGACCGACTTAATGCCAGCCCTAGTAGCAGAGCGGGCTTCGGCTCCTTCGCAACCTGAGCGGGGATGAACGGATTAGAAAATGGATGCCTGGCTGAGAGTACAAATGAGTGGTGAAGCAAGCAGAGATGGTGACAAAAGTCGGGATTGTTTCTTTGTTCCTTGAGTTTTCTGTTTATTTATTCCGGTTTAGAAATGCACGGGTGTATATAATAATAGAGGAGCATATTTGCGCAGCTGCTATTATTACTTTGTTAAATACGTTGTTATTAAGCATTCAGAATTATAGCAATAGTAATTATTTCACGCCTCCAATTCAGAGTTGTTATTACAGGATTTGTTCCTTCTGATTCGAAATAATATTATAATTCTTTTCATTACAGTGTAACGTGTACAATTTTATATTAAGGTAAGGTACAGAATGTTATATCAAGTAACAGCAAGAACACATTTGGAACACTTGTTCATATGCATTTGAGAAGAAGAGTTAGATATGATGTGCCACATGTTTTTAGTTAATCCAGTTTTCAGCAGTACTGAGCCTGTCATGGCCATAACATAGGATGTGACCCTGGATAGGTTGTCAGTCCACCATAGACCTACTTACAGTGTAACCATTGTAGAGTCTGACAGACTTAAAATGAGAGAGGAAAAATCTCACAGGTACAGGATCCACGAAGCAGAAGTGCTACCTATTGTGCTGCTATTACTTAATAATAATGATGATGAGCCTATAATCCTATACTACTACTAATAATAAATAACGCAAGGCACAATGACAGTTATTAGCACTGCTTCCTCACACCTCAAGTCTGGGCAGTTTGCATGTTCTCCCTATGTCTTTTTCAGGTACTGGTTTTCCTTTCACATAAACTGTATATATTAGATTAACTGACAATTCTAAATTGGCCCGGTATGAGTGAGTATGCATAAGGGTGCACCGTGATCGACTGGCATCTCATCCAGGTTTGGTTCCTGCCTTTGGCCCAGTGCTGCCAGGACAGACACCTTCCCCCCAGAGCCCTGAACTGAATAAGTAAGTTAGAAAATGAGAGGACTAATGGCGGCGGATGATAATAATACCTTCTGTATTTAGGATATCTTTGTCTATACCACAAACAAAAATCATGACATTTGTATGACCATGATGGGTTAATGTAGCTAAGAGTCACACGTTTATCTATCTATCTATCTATCTATCTATCTATCTATCTATCTATCTATCTATCTATCTATCTATCTATCTATCTATCTATCTATCTATCTATCTATCTATCTATCTATCTATCTATCTATCTATCTATCTATCTATCCAGTTGTTACTTATCAGCTGTTCACCTCACTTACACTGCTATTATAGACAATTGAAGCACCACAGTAGCATCTTGTCTGGCCAGTGTGCTTTGTCATATTTCCAAAATCAGTCAAACATGACTTTTTAAAGGGTCAGAAGACAGACAAGGTGAGGATGACGTATCACAAACCAGTTCTGTTATTTATTGCCAACAGAAGAACCAAAGTCATTACAGTGAAAGGCTTGACACAGCTTGTATCTTCCTTTGTTTTATTTTATGTTCAGCAGTTACTAATAAGAATAAATTAGTTGATCTGCTAATATTATTAATATTTCCTGCACATCAGAGATAACATTACCTGTGACATATATGCTTTAGATTGTAGAATAAACATACAATTAAAGTAACATGTAGGCTATGATGTTTGTTTCTGATATACTATAAGAATTACTGGTTCATGAATTACTGTATTTATTATTTTATGATTTGGTTTATTATTATGGCACTATCACATAATCCAAATTGTGTCATAATTAGGATTTTTAATTAGTGAAGTTCAGCAAATGGCAGCATGATGGCTCAGTGCATAGCCCTGTCCTCAGTTACTTTGACTTCGCAAATGGTGTGATGTTATCTAGAGGTCCTGGCTTTCATATATGATGTAAGATATTTGATATGTAGCAGTGGCTCAATAAGAATTTCAGAAAGTGCTGAGTGTGTGTATTACTGATAGTGTGGATGTGCTGACTTGTTATATGTTTCTGTTAATACAGCGCCGAGGTAAGATCCATTATAGCCACAGAGTGAGTAAGTGGCGAAACTCTGAATTTGTGGGAATGCCTCCACATTTTTATAACTGAGTATTTATTTTGAAAAGAATATCAGACAGTAGCACACCACAATTAAGAATGATAGATAGATAGATAGATAGATAGATAGATAGATAGATAGATAGATAGATAGATAGATAGATAGATAGATAGATAGATAGATAGATAGATAGATGTGAAAGGCACAATATGATAGATGATAGATAGATAGATAGATAGATAGATAGATAGATAGATAGATAGATAGATAGATAGATAGATAGATAGATAGATAGATAGATAGATAGATGTTCTCAAAACTTTCCTATATTTTTCTGTCCCAACCTGTGGTTAAAAAACCTTCACTTGTTTTAGATGTGACTAATTTTTTCACAAGGTGAATGACACAAACTGTGCCCTACAATGAACCAACAGTCACATCCTGCGATTCTAAAAGTCACACCTATATTACTATGGTTGCTGGTTAAATTGCCTCATTTAGCCATGTATGCACCCTGCAAATGTCCTAAATCACCCTAAATCACAAAGTGAGCAGCTTTCAGTTAAAGACGAATAATTTTAATTTCTTTTTTTGCAAATCATACTGCAGCTGTCCATGTCAGAAGTATTGCTGAATGGTTTTGATATCAATTTTGAAATTTGTTGGATAAGTGGGTCAGAAGATGAAATATAACTGGTGGCTAATAATGCTGCTAAAATAACCTAAGACTGATGGGAGAAGATTTTTGTGCTTCTTGACACTAGCTGAAGGGAAAAAACGAATATTCTTAAATCTCAGCTCATCTAGTTAAACAAAGTAATTAGTTAATGATAAGAAAAAAAATAAACTCCAAAAATGTAAAGGGGAAAAATTTCAAAGTGTTACATGCAGAGTTAATGTAGGTGGAACTCAGAGGTGTGCACTCTAATACTGAAATTATAAAACAGGTAGCAGGAACTATAAATTGTGCCATCCTGGATCAATGTCAGGGGTGTCTGCTGACCACATTCCTGCCCGATCATGTAGCGATTGTGACTTGGTGGCGTCCCTCTTTGGCGCCTTCAAGTCTGCAGGCTTATTGAATAAGAAATTAAGAGCACATATTGGCAAGGATATGCCCTTCAGTCCAACCTGTCTCATGAATCCATCACTTTACTTTTTAAAAAAAGGTTTAAGTCGAGATTTGAAGGTACTTAAAGTACTTCAGTCTACTACAATATTTGATCACTTATTCCATGTATTTCAGATTCTCAATTTGAAGAAAGACTTTTTTAGTTTTTCTTGTATTTCATATTCCACAGTACCTGAACCAGACTAATAGCTCTTCTCTTTATTTGTTTTAACAAAAATTAGACATACTGTATATAAATGAAAGACCTGTGTGCGTATAGAGAAAGTCCACTCTGCTCACACTCAACCACAGCCACTAGATGGCGCATGCATGCACTTTAAAATTTTTTCGGCACTTGCATGCACCTCATTTCTCACTGCAAAAAACCCACATGCAGCAAACCCCACCACGCAACAACGACGTCATGCTAATGGCACAGATGAAGAGACACAATGTCAAAACGAAGCAAATGCCGCGGCTCAACAACGTGCAAGTGAAACACCTCAGTAATGGAGGGCAAGGCTTGAAGTTTTCACTAAAAACATGATCTATCTGGGGGTATTTTCTCAAGATAAAGATTAATAGAACTCATATGCCAGCGATACGGCCATGATATGGTATCACCAGTGTCTTCTTACGGAGGCCAGTGGGGCAGCAAGCACAAGATTTGTCCACATCCTCTGCACTGGGTAATTCTTAAAAGTTAGCTGACGCGTCTCCAAGTTCACGAATATATAGTAGTAAAATTGCTAAGGAGTCTTTGGGTTGTTTTTCGTCCCGAAGACTACACTCAGCTAGTATATACATATTCCAGATTAAGTATCAAAAAGATATTAAAAAATTCAGCATAACCTCCTTTGATAGCCTATTAGCCTGCTTAATGGCTTCAATACATTGTCTGAACGTGGACAATGGTGAGTTCACTGTAACTGTTGAGTCCTTCTCTTAAGGCGACCTTTCAAATTTCAGACACTATGTGTACTCAAATGTAGCATTTTCACTCCCAAGTATCAAACACCTACATTAAACCTCATTCGCCACAAATCATTGCAATGATTGTGCTGACTATAAGGTATCTGCCAATCAACCTAGCGTGGTGCCTTCTACAAACTTACCATATATGAATTAAATAGAGTGGCGGCCCCAGCACTGATCCCTGAGGGAGCCCGCTTTTAGCATTTCCTAATTCTATTAAAGTTCGCTCCTCTCACCATAGCCCTTTGCTTCCTGTCTTTTAGTTTGATTACAAGCCTCTCGTGTGCTACTTTATCAAAAGCTTTTGAAAGCTGATGTAAATAATATCATATGCACAACCGATCTGGTATGTTTGTGAAGCACAATCTCCCCTTGTAAAGTGACGCTGACTGTTTTCACGTTCATCTGTATGTGATATGTGGAGCTTGATCTTGTCTTTAATAATTGTTTCCATTCATTAACAGGTCTCTAAGTATTAGGGTCACCCAGGTCACTTTCGTCTATAATGGGACACCTGTATAAACTAAAATTGTAACACGTTCTCTCTGTATTTTGAATTGTTTTGGCTTTGTTTGATGTTATTTATCTATTTTTACGCACTAATACCTCAATTAACTCCTCCTCAGATCGCATCTTGTCGGTTTGTTTACTAAGCAATCTCACATATTATGTTGTCCCAATGAAGGTTTGCATATAGGTTTTCTTTGGTCTAATTTAAATATAATCTATGCAGCATTTGAAAAATGCAATCAGGGATGGGGATGTAATGGTGGAGCAAAACCGCATGATTTGAAAATGACTTAATGAAATTTTGAGTTGTGAACCAAAGGGGGGGCACCACAGAGCTCCAAACCCCAGACACAGCTACACAGACACGAGTCCCGTTTAAAAAGACAGTTTATTTTCACAAGTACCTTCCACAGAGGTTCTAGCAGTACAATAAACACAATTCTCTTCACATTCTTTCTTCCTTTCTCATCCTCTACACCTCCCAGGAAAGCTTTGTCCACTTCAACTCGAGTCTGAATTGCCTGGATGAAGTCCACCGACTTCTTTTATCTAGGACCCAGGAGTACTTCCGGTGTTAGGGCATAACCTGATGGAAGTACTTTCAGATCGAATAGAAGTTCCATAAAGCAGGGATGAGGAATTCCTGCAGCACCCCCTGGCAGCCCCCACAGAATCCGACAAGGCTTTTCTACAGGACTACAATATCCAGAGTGCCTTGTGGCAATCCACACAGGTTACATCGCCCACAGAAAGTGCCTCCTATTGCCTAGGGGGGGTGATGGGGAGGGCATAGTCCTGCCATGTTGTCTCTCCTTGTCTTTCCATTATACCATTGCGGGGTCCAACCCAGCCGGGATGTCAGCATATGTACTATCGTGTTGGCATCTTCTCCCTATCTTCTGGGTGAGATAGGACAATCTCCGCCCTGTTTCTTGTGGCATCATAGGTTTGGCTTCCCATGCAGTTAAGGAACCATGCTCCATTCCGATAGGGACACCTGCCCATGTGCGGTGTCCATCACTGCATATATGATAAAGCCGAATCAACTGAAAATCCAGCCTACATGGCATTTCAAAAATTTAATTGGGAAATTCAAGCATTTCAAAACTTTCATCATGAATAACAACAACAACAACAACATTTATAGCTCAAAGTGCTTTACATGATGAAAAAAAGAGAAAAAAAGACAAAGTAAGAATGACAGAAAAAACAAAAAGAAAAGAACTCCAGATGGCTGGAGAAAAAAAAAAATCTGCAGGGGTACCGGACCATGAGACAACCCAACCCCCTCTGGGCATTCTACCTAACATACAGTGCATCCGGAAAGTATTCACAGCGCATCACTTTTTCCACATTTTGTTATGTCACAGCCTTATTCCAAAATGGATTAAATTCATTATTTTCCTCAGAATTCTACACACAACACCCCATAATGACAACATGAAAAAAGTTTACTTGAGGTTTTTGCAAATTTATTAAAAATAAAAAAATTGAGAAAGCACATGTACATAAGTATTCACAGCCTTTGCCATGAAGCTCAAAATTGAGCTCAGGTGCATCCTGTTTCCCTGATCATCCTTGAGATGTTTCTGCAGCTTCATTGGAGTCCACCTGTGGTAAATTCAGTTGACTGGACATGATTTGGAAAGGCACACACCTGTCTATATAAGGTCCACAGTTGACAGTTCATGTCAGAGCACAAACCACGCATGAAGTCAAAGGAATTGTCTGTAGACCTCCAAGACAGGATTGTCTCGAGGCACAAATCTAGAGAAGGTTACAGAAAAATTTCTGCTGCTTTGAAGGTCCCAATGAGCACAGTGGCCTCCATCATCCGTAAGTGGAAGAAGTTCGAAACCACCAGGACTCTTCCTAGAGCTGTCCGGCCATCTAAACTGAGCGATCAGGGGAGAAGGGCCTTAGTCAGGGAGGTGACCAAGAACCCGATGGTCACTCTGTCAGAGCTCCAGAGGTCCTCTGTGGAGAGAGGAGAACCTTCCAGAAGGACAACCATCTCTGCAGCAATCCACCAATCAGGCCTGTATGGTAGAGTGGCCAGACAGAAGCCACTCCTTTGTAAAAGGCACATGGCAGCCCGCCTGGAGTTTGCCAAAAGGCACCTGAAGGACTCTCAGACCATGAGAAAGAAAATTCTCTGGTCTGATGAGACAAAGATTGAACTCTTTGGTGTGAATGCCAGGCGTCACGTTTGGAGGAAACCAGGCACCGCTCATCACCAGGCCAATACCATCCCTACAGTGAAGCATGGTGGTGGCAGCATCATGCTGTGGGGAACTGGGAGACTAGTCAGGATAAAGGGAAAGATGACTGCAGCAATGTACAGAGACATCCTGGATGAAAACCTGCTCCAGAGCGCTCTTGACCTCAGACTGGGGCGACGGTTCATCTTTCAGCAGGACAACGACCCTAAACACACAGCCAAGATATCAAAGGAGTGGCTTCAGGACAACTCTGTGAATGTCCTTGAGTGGCCCAGCCAGAGCCCAGACTTGAATCTGATTGAACATCTCTGGAGAGATCTTAAAATGGCTGTGCACCGACGCTTCCCATCCAACCTGATGGAGCTTGTGAGGTGCTGCAAAGAGGAATGGGCCAAACTGGCCAAGGATAGGTGTGCCAAGCTTGTGGCATCATATTCAACAAGACTTGAGGCTGTAATTGCTGCCAAAGGTGCATCGACAAAGTATTGAGCAAAGGCTGTTAATACTTACTGTATGTACATGTGCTTTCTCAATTTTTAAATTTTTAATAAATTTGCAAAAATCTCAAGTAAACTTTTTTCACGTTGTCATTATGGGGTGTTGTGTGCAGAATTCTGAGGAAAAAAATGAATTTAATCCATTTTGGAATAAGGCTGTAACATAACAAAATGTGGAAAAAGTGATGAGCTGTGAATACTTTCCGGATGCACTGTAATAGGAGGAATAGGAGTTAACAAGAGGGTACAACCTAAAAAGTAGTACTTCTACCCAGTTTACATGCAGGTAGTATAACTGATTAAATTCTTCAACAAGCCAGCCAATTTATTCATATGGGGTTAAAAATCTATTTATGAAACCACGGCGAACCAGGAAATACAAAGTAATAATGTTCATGGTTCCAACCCAGCAAGAACTTACTACAATTATGGAATGTAATCATTCCCAAAAAGAAAAATTCTCGACTCATGAGAGCAGAGAAATTTATAGAGAAGTAGTGCCAAAGACGGATGGGACATTTCAGCCAGCAATGACATTTAGAAAACACATTAATGTTTACTTTATTACAGAGATATACCTGGGACACATTGGGTTTTTCAGCTAATATATCATGTAATTGAAAAGTGTTGGATTTTGTTTCTTTGAAAATGTATCCTTTATAGCTCAGTAAAGCATATTGTATTGGTGTGCTATATAAAATAGAAGACTGATTGATTGGCAAATCCAAAAAAAAACAAGATCACCTAGTCTCTCTCTCTCCACAAATGTCCACAGAAAGCAACAATTTCTAAAAATATCCACCTTTTAGATCTTGCCTGAAGAAGGGGCCTGAGTTGCCTCGAAAGCTTGCATACTGTAATCTTTCTAGTTAGTCAATAAAAAGTATCATTTTGCTTGACTTCTCACTACATTCATAATGGCTAACACGGTGCACACCCTAGTGCTATAAAAATATCCATTAAGAGTAAGCATGTGTATCCAGCTCCACCAAATTAAACTCATCAGTCATATTCACATCACTACTCAGTTCTGAATGCTCAGTACTGCTTTACAGATTTTTGAAGTTTTGTATTTTTATCATGAAACTTGAGCATGGGAAAGGTGCTATGTAAATAAAATGTTTATTCTTATTATTAATCAAATGCAAACATTTGCATCTAAAGGATAGCAAGGCTAGAACATCACATAGTGGCAGAAGAGTGATAGCAACCCTAAACTAGAGACTTGAAAGATGGTCCTGCACCTTGGAGGTGTAAATGAGTGCTACTGGTGGGCAGGAGGCTGTGTCCTGGAATTCCTGCATTCCACAGGTGCACCAGTTCACTGAAGGTTCCATTGAGGACTGGCTGGTAGCTCACTTTATTCTTCCTAGTCACCATATGGCAGCAGATGACTTCAACAAGAGACAGATGGGATCTGGCTGCTTATAGCAGTGGCTAGTCATGGGGGTCTCGCTTTTAAATAATTACAGCTCAGAGGTGCAGTGAGCAGCCAGAACAGGGCATAATGATCAGATGGTTTTCTGGGCGTTGTGTCTTATCTACTTTCAAGAAGGAGAGGAGGCTTAGTGGGTGGACGTACTGTGGTCAGAGGGTACAAGAGAAGTGTGGCATAGCATATTTAACGCAAGACCTGGGACCCAAGAGTACTTCTGGTGCTGTAACATTGCACCCAAGAAGGTGTTTTGGGGTCAGGAGAAAGTCCCTCCTGAGAACAGTGAAGCAGAGAGCTCCCTCTAGTGGCACCCAAAGACCCTGACAGGACCACCCAATGGATGGTACAATTTCTATGTAACCCTGTGAGTGTCCAAAAGGGAACACCTTGAGAGGAATGCTGTCTCCTAGTGTAGTGGGGGACTCTGTGTCCCTGGGAGCCATTCTCCAACTGTCCCTCTGTTTTAATGTACTAGTATCCAGGTTTTGCACCATCTAACCCTATTGGGATGCAGTCTGTCCATGTCCTTTACGTAATATGCTGTACATACAGTGTATGTGCTATGTCAGTTACTGCACCTGCTTCTGCTTGCTGGCTTTTTGGGTAGTTATTGTCAAACAAGCCTGAAAAGTGCCTTGAGTCAATGTTCATCATGAAGTATACTCTGCACGTATGATGTTTTCTTCAAGATTAATCACGTGGGTTGGGCAGCACAGTGGGGCATTAATGATGTTTATTTATTTGTTCTTTTGTGGTTTTGGGTCCTTTTTTGATTCCTATTGCTTATTTGTCCATTGCAAATTATCCACCTAGTTGAGTTTATTTGAGTGTTTCAGCCATTCATTTGGAAGTTTTTTGGGTGCTTTTGGGGTTGTTCTGTTAACAGTTTGCAACAGCACGTCTGATTTTCTCCTGACTATACCGGTTATGATGATGTAAATAAGAGCGCTCCCAGTTCTGCCGAGGTGACCATGTGTGGGGTCATTCCAAGGTCAGTCAGGACACCAGTTTAGTACTGAGATCTTAATTAAACTGCCTGAAGATACTGCTAAATAACAGCTGAAATTATTAAAATTATTATTTTTAATAAACTTCTTAAGGATTTGTCATTGCAATCAATGTGATGTTGTAGGTAAGGAGAATTTCAGTTTTGTCGGTTGCTGCCACGGTTCTGATTGAGAGGAAATACTTGAAGAACTTGTATGGGAATAAAACAAAACTTTAAGTACTCAAAAATGGGGCTGAGAAATGGTCTTTTTCAGTAGTCAGGTTATTTTTTATGCAAAAAATCAGCTTAAAGGGACTATAAATTTTGTAGCATGTCACAAAAAAATAACAAAATGAAAAATTATTCAATCACTCTTTCATTTCTCAAAGCCTGGCAGGCTCCGGTGCAAGGCGTGGGTATGCAGCAAACCCGGGGCAGAGTGCCAGTCCATTTATGGGTCTCACTCTGGGCCTATCTGTTAATGAGTGAACTTCTGTGGCCTCATCCATCCATCCATCCTTTCCCTTTCCTATCCCCTCCAACCTATCATATTTATAAAGATGGAAGTTCATATACTGCAGTCCCTCAATGGTGGATTCTCACCAAGAAAATCTGAGCTGCTGGACTGCAGCACTGGGCACTAGGATTGCAAATGTCAGTTGGCAGTGCTCACCATGCAGATGAAGATTAGCTGATTTAGAAAGAGACATGATGTAATGCAAGTAAACAGCAGTATTTTACTAGCAAATTCAGGCTCCAATGGAGGCAGATATGCAAAAAAGGAAGTAAAAATGCAATAGAAGAGAAAATCCAGAAAGGTGAAAATCTTAAGAAAACACACAAATTATTAGGCAGGCAGTGTGCTGCAGGGATTAAGGCTTTGGACTTCAAACCTTGAGGTTGTGGAATCAAATCTGACTCTGTGTAACCATGAGCAAGTCACTTGACCAATTGGAACACCAAAAAAGAAACGTAGCCAATTGTATCATAAATGTTGTTAGTCGCCTTGGATAAAGGTGTCAGCCTAAGCTTCTTCATTGTTTCCCACTTCTTTGTGGGCTTGATGGTTTATAGGTTTCAGCATGATGTTTAAGGCCAAATGCCTTTCCTGTCACCAACCCTCCCCATTTATCCGGCCTTAGGACCAGCTCCAAAATGGAGGTTGGGTTAAAGGCATCACCCAAATAAGTAAATGTAGTGTAAAATAGGGAAAAATGCAAAGCTTGTATTAGGGCAGGATGTGCAATACTCCCCCTAATGCCCCTTCTCTTTAAAGTTGTACAGTGGCAGCGTATCCAACAGGGGGTACATGCTCCCTGGGAATGTGTTCTTTGAGAATTGCAACCTTGCAATACTTTGAATCTGCTGTGATGGACTGGCACCCTGTCCAGAGTTTGTCTCTGCCTTGTGCCCTATGCTAGCTGGGATAGGCTTCAGCACCCCCGTGACTCTATTCGGGACTAAGCGGGCTAGAAAATGACTGACTGACTTTGAACCTGTACATACAGTGAAAATCGTTTAACACGAAACTGAGGGGACAGAAATATTTTTTCATGTTAAAAGAATTTCGTGTTAAAGGATATTACAAAAAAAACATACAGTATATTCAACAAAATTAAGTATATTAGAGTACATTTTATTTACATAGATACAGTATGTATATATGCATGTATTTAATAAAAATCAATGAAACAAAAACATTCACAAGAACTTAATGAAATTTAATACAAAATTTTCAAGTTTTTTTAAAAACTCGCTTGTTTGAACCAAACAAATAAATCCTCGTGCTTGGCCGTTCTCATCCGTTTTCGCTCTGGCTCAAACTTACTCCGTTCAAACATTTCCGTAATTTGCTCTCTTTTTTTTAATTATTGTTGATAATGTAGAGTTAGCAATATCAAAATCTTTACAGATTTTCAGTTTTCGTCTTCTGTTTTTGATCAACAGCCTTAAGAAGCTCCATCTTCATTTTAAGCGAAATAGCAGTTTGCTTTCCCCCTGAGCTCTTTGCCATTGTGCTCGTAAAAAAATTCTTCTAAAATAGAAAAAAAAACGCGAACCAAACTCACTGATTTTTACTCACACTGCGATGTACTCGTCACCGAATTCCAAAGCCAACTGATGAGAGATGAGATGTTTTTGTGTGGCGTTTGTAGGGTGGAGGGTGAAAGTAGCTTAGATAAACAAAATTGGCTCGTGTCACAGGCTGTTCCGAGGGTATTTCAAAGCCAAGTTAGCCTCCTTTCTACGAAACATGTGAAACCACCTCTCTTTCATTTCACACCCCTCTTAAATCTCGCCTGCGCGGCTGGTGTTTTCTGTATTTTGTTCATTCCCAGAAGGGAAATCTTTTTGTGTTAAGCGATTTTCGTTTCATGTTAAGAGAAAAAAATGCATGAAAATACATAGTAGTTTGTCGGGACCGTTGTATTATTTCGTGTTAATCGATATTTCGTTTTAAGCGTTTTCGCTTTAAACGTATTTCACTGTATCTCTTTTCAGTAACCACATTGGAGAAATAAGGAACAAAAGAAAGGATGCAGTTAACTTGCTTTGAAGTGCAGCTATCACATCTCTATATACAGTGTGGAGACCAGCCTCAACACAGACAGGCAGATACCGATGGTTTTAACATCATAACATAATTATTCATATTTACAATGTTCATAGTTTGCGCACACAACCCGGTGCCCCTGCACCACATACCCCCAGTCCAGGTCTCTCCAATGTCCAGCCTTCCTTCACCGCCTCCACTCCTCTCCTCCGAGCTTCGTCCTCTTCCACCCGACTCCAGCTGACGAAAGGAGGGAGGTGGCCCCTTTTAAGTCCACCCGAACGTGCTCCAGGTGCCTCCTGATGAGCTTCCTGCAGTACTTCCTGCTGTGGCGGAAGTGCCGCATGAGTACCCGGAAGCACTCTGGGTGTCCCTGGTATTCCTTCTGCCAACACCTCCGGGTGTGGTGGAAGTGCTGACATCCAGGGCCTCACAGGCGTCTGGCGGTGACCACGGGCCCCTATAGGGTTGAGTTGCCATGCTCCGTTCCTGTGGCCCCCATACAAACCAGGGCAGCTACCCTCTATCTATCTATCTATCTATCTATCTATCTATCTATCTATCTATCTATCTATCTATCTATCTATCTATCTATCTATCTATCTATCTATCTATCTATCTATCTATCTATCTATCTATCTATCTATCTATCTATCTATCTATCTATCTATCTATCTATCTATCTATCTATCTATCTATCTTGTGAACCGGAGGAGGCATAGTCCCTCTCCCGGTCCTTCTAGGCGTCCTGGCTGGGCCCAGCCCCCAGCCACCCGCCACAACATACATACAATATATGATACAGTATATTATATAATAGCAGTCAAAGAGAAGCCTTTGAACAATGCAATTGTCTTACCGTTCTTTAGTGGGGTCTTTAGTGCTTGTATGTCCATCATCAGAGGAGTCAGAAGCTTTTCTCTTAAGCACGAGCCAGATGGAATGTTTTCAGCTTGTTCATTTCAGCAGGCTTCATGGAGTCATAACCTCAGTCTTCTAAAAGTAGCCATACATACTTTCTACTGACCAATGCTGTATAAATAGTTACAACAACAACAACATTTATTTATATAGCATATTTTCATACAAATGATGTTGCTCAAAGAAAAAAGAAAAATATAAAAATTAGATTAGGCAATACTAAGTAAAAAAGAATAAAGTAAGGTCCGATGGCCAGGAGAACAGAAAAAAACAAAATCTGCAAGGGTCCACGAGACCACCCAGCTCCTACTGGGCATTCTACCTAACATAAATGATCTCAATCAGTCCTCATGGCTTACAGGCTTCACATGGAAGAATTAGATGATGATGGTCATATGGACCTCTGGCCTTCAATCCATCGATGTAGGGACTGCATGGTGCCCTGATCAGGTGGTGGTCGCCACCACAGAAAACCGGAAAAAGAACAACAAAGAAAGTAGGGGTTAGTACAGATTGTGGAGTCATGATAAAAATGATGATTAAAATGCATATACAGAATAGCAGGGTTACATTAAAATGAAGCTATGAGAAAGCCATGTTAAAATAATGTGTTTTTAGCAGTTTTTTTAAAAATGCTCCACTGTATTAGCCTGGCGAATTTCTATCGGTAAGCTATTCTAGATTTTTGGTGCATAACAGCAGAAGGCCACCTCATCACTTCTTTTAAGTTTTCCTCTTGGAATTATAAGTAGGCTTAGGGTCTGTTGTACCAGTTTAGAACATTCTGTCACTCTCTGCTTGACCAGCACCACATGCTGTAACCTTCTTCTGTCCATTAGTAAATATGGAACAGTGTACTTACTATACTCGCTACCTTAAAATCCCTTTTTAACAGTCTTTATACTGTTATAGCTGCCTGGAAAGATTTATCTGCTTAACTTCAGTTGGCCAGTCTTATTAATGCACTGGAATATGGCATATTACAGAAGTGTACTGTATGTTTACTAAACATAAATGTATTAAAAGAAAGCCAGGCTCACAGATCACAGCATCACATTGGCCAGTAGTGTTTTTGCCAATTCCGGGCTACGAGCAAACAGTGATGAGAGGGGCATGGTCAGACTGACTGGAGCAAACCCTGATGCTTTAGGCCAATGTCACACTACAGGCCTCAATATGACTTCTAGTTGCTGAATGTCATTGCCTTTGTGTGTGTCAAATTATACAGCTAGGAACTGCAGAGGATGACTGATTATGTGATTCTCTCATGACATCTGTGGATACCAAGGGGGCACTTCAGCTCCCCAATCCCCCAACACAAACAGGCACGGACACCAGGTAAAGGCCCAGTGAGTCTTTATTGGTGGGAAACTCTTTAAAACAAGCGCTTCCCACCACCACAGCCACAAATACATGTAATAAGCACAAGATAGCACACTCTTTGTCTTTTTTCTCTTTCTTGGCCACTCTTCCACTGCCTCTTCCATTCCACCTTGCAAGTGTTGTCCACCTTCCTCCTGACTCTGGCTCATCCTTTTCCTTTTATCTTCCGCCTGGGAGTACGTCCCATCTTCTGCACACGTTGACCAAAAGCAGTTCCGGGTGGAATAGAAATCCCATGAAGTAGGGCTCCCCAGTCCCTGCAGCACCCCCTGCTGACACCCATGGAACCCCACAGGGCTGAGTTGAAGAACTCCATGTCCAATGCTGCCCTGTGGGAATCCAAGGCACTGTTGCAATCCGGGGGTTGCTGCCATCCAGCACTCCAGGGAGATAATGCCCCATTCACACTCTCTCCCCTGCTCCTTCCATTCCAAGGGCATCTCAGCTATACCTTACACATCACTTTCTATCGTATTTCCACATCTTTTATTCTGTCACAAAATGACTGCTCGATTGCCACTCTTTTTTATAATGTAGATTTGTTTTATTTTTTTTTCTGGATTTCTTTTCTATGTTCGTATGGTTTCTTTAGTCACAATTCTGGGTTTAAAATATCCCAGATTCTAATTTGAGATTAGTTTGTTGCTTAAAAATGTATTCAAAGTAGTTAAGTTATTTTTCTTATGCCATTTTCTGTTTTCATAAATTCCAGCATTTTGTGGATTCATTGCAGTGATGTGGTGACCAGTTGCTAAGTCACAACCTGTAACTTACTGGTGTGATAGTTTAAAGGCCATCAAAATTCAAACCCTGGTCAAGTTTGCAGATAAATCCTTCAAAACTTTGTTGTTTTGCTTAGTCTTTACTGGTACAAGAACTTGAGCTTCATCTTTTGACTTTGATTTAGGAACTTGGTTTAGCTTATGGTAATAGTATGTTTTGATTTTCTGCTTTGACAGTTGCCTCTTGATATTGACTACATTTTATCTTCTGGTCTCTTCCCACTTAAAAACCTGCCATCTCTGATTATGAAAAGTGTGATTTTTGGGAGCCAATCAATGTAGAGTACACTAGTGTAACAAACACAAATTCCGGCTTACCTACTTTCCTTGCAGGCGTCAAAGTTCTTCCTTGTTGGTGGGCATTTCTTATGGTGTGAAATTTCCCCCAAGGCAAAATGGTGTGAGGTCTCCAGAAGATCAATAAAAGGCTTCACAGGCCATACCAGGCCTGCTTTACCTGCCTGGAAGAAGGCCTCACCTCAGTAGCATTAATCCCAGCTCCAGTGACCTGCCTCAGGCTCTGCAGGACTAAAATCGATAATAGCATCAAATAAACTTAAATGTCTCAAAATACTGCATATGCCCAAAATCCCCACAAGAGGAACAGGTTAACCTTCAAATTGTATAAACAAGGCAAGCAAATAATGTTTGTTAAAATTGTTTTCTTAACAAATAATTAAACAATACAAAGATCATCTCAAAAGAGAAAAAGAGGCCTTAAAGGCACTCATAAGTGAACAATGTCCCAAATACAAAAAACAAGAATCAGAATCCTAAAGAGAGTAGCAAAACAACTCATGAAAACTAGAACATCCAACAACAAGAAGCATCAAACTTACAAAACTCCACATTAGCAAATGGTTCCCACTTCTGAACTTCATCCTAGTGTTTAAATAGCCTGCGGGAGAACTCAGAAGTGGTGACATCAGGGTGGTCCTGTTTATTGGAGCTTTACCCACAAAGAACTTAAAAGCATAAGAAATGAAAGGAGACCATTCATCCCATCAAGGTCATTTGTTTAGCTGATTGCTAAGCTGTCCCACTATCTCATCCAGATACTTCTTAAAGGTTGTCATGGTTTCTTCTTCAACTACACATCATAGTAGGTTGTTCCAAAGTCCCACAACTCCTTGCGTTAAGAACTTCTTTCTGGATTTAGTCCTAAATGGTCTTTCCACTTGACTTCCACTGGGGTCATTGACTATGTGATTCACCATTAAGTTGAACAAATTCTGCTGGATCTACTTTATCATCGTCTTTAAGAATTTTGGAGACCTGGATTGGGTCCTCACACAGTCTCCTCTTTTTGAGATTATGTAGCTCTAATTCTCCAAGTCTGTCAGAGTATGACATGTCCTTACGTCCTGGATGCACCTGGTTACTTGCCTCTGCACAGCTTCAAGTGCTGTTATGTCTTTTCTTATAATGTGGTGACTAAGTATCTCATTTATGAAACTTTGATTGGATTTTAGTGTGAAATATTGCATACTCTAGAAAACAGGAAAATGAGTACAGCAAAAAAGAATCTGATTTATAAAACTAGTGTATGCACATTTATGCACATAATACACTTTATAAATCACAATCATCTTGTTAATGTGCATGTGAAAAATGCGTGTTGAACCCCACCTGGTCGACTCCCTCCTGCATCCACACACCACCACATGCGTTTCAGGAGTTCTTGGTATGCTCCACAACTGAGTGCATGGGCATATGTGGCATTATAGTGCCTCTCCTCTGCATTCTTAGGGTTTGGAAAAGGCACAGTCATAATGCATAGCACCATCATCAAATTGTTTGCTAAAGCTACTTTGCCTCAAAGTAAATTATTCACAGGTTTCCCAGACCCCTGAGACACAACGTTTGTCAGTCTCATTGTGACATTACATATGACTTGTGTGTTAATGGAATGTATTATGGTTAACAAACACAGCTTCATTCTCACTTGGTACCGTTATTGCAATATGAGTGCACTAAAGTGATCCGATTACATTATTGGAACCAAACACTGCTGCCAATTACCTTTTATGTTGGCCTGTGCACCCAGAGTGTTATGTTTTATGTATGTATACCTATGCGGAAACTGAATGTAGCGCCTCGTCAACTGGTTAATGGCTTCTAGCACAGTGGACATGAATGATGGAACTTAGTGTCTCCTATCTTGTACAGTAGACCCTCTGGTCACGAATGTTTCCGAATATGTATAAATCGGGTTATGATTAAAAAGTTTGCCAAAATTTTGCATCTGTTCACAACCACATGCTCTGGTGGTGAACAAAAACACTGTCGGCCAGTTTCCCTACACGCGTTCGCATGCGCCAATGATTTCCCATTCTCCGTTTCCCTTTTTCTTTTGTTTGAGTATACAGGGCCTAACAAAGCAGCTGATGTTGCAAAAGGAGTAACAATGTTAACCAAACAGAGGCCTCAAGTGCTGGAAGAGGTGGAAAAACTGTTGCTAGTGTGGTTGAATGAGAAGCAACTTGCAGAGGATAGCGTAAGTGAGGCGATCATATGCGATAAAGCCAGGAAGATTCATGGCGATTTGCTGAAAAAAAAAATCGAGTGGCGAAGGTGAGGAATTTAAAGCCAGTAGAGGATGGTGTGAAAAGTTTCGCAAGAGAAGTGGCATTAAATTTTTTTTCCCTGTGCTTAAAACTGATAAAAAAAGTGTTTACAGCGAGCGGTTCGTAAGGGTCTAGTGCAAACTCTTACAATGTTAGTTTTCTCTGTTGTTCAAGGTTTTCTCAGTGTTATTCAATGTTTTTACATTTAGTTTACTATTACACTGTTCATTCTATGGTATAAATAATTATTTTTGTGCTTAAAAAATATATATATTTACATACAGTTCGTACCGTCTGGAACAGATTAATTGTATTTACATACAATCTTATGGGGAAATTACGTTTGGGTTGCGAGCAAATCGGGTTGCGTCCAGAGTTTTGGAATGAATTACGGTCATGACCAGAGGTACCACTGTATTTATAATTGATGTTTCTTATGCTCTTGCAGAACGGGAAACAGAACTACATTAAAAAGGGACAGTACACAATTATCACATCACATATTAAATTGACAAGACAGATAAGCATGAAAAATAGTACCTTAAAATTAACAAAAACAACAATAACACATAAAATATACATAACTTCAACCAGATACTTAACAGCATTATATGTATTATACTTCATTTTGAATGCCCATTGGCTGTTAACTCTCACAGACACAACAGCCCATGCCCTAAAAGAAATCTCCATCCAAAAATGATATATTTTGACATGTTATTAACTTCATGTACTTTGTAGTGGGGGCCAAGAAAAAGTTTTAATCTCATGTTTTCTTGGAAAAAATTACATATTGAAGATTCAATCTCAAAAGAACCCTGTGGAGACTAGTTCTTGACAACAGCACACAAAGTGAAAAATGTCCAAGGAAAAAAGAAAAAAAAATTCTCATGTAAGTCGTGTCACATAATCCACATATCTATTATCCATTCATATGGTTAAAATGTGCATTTCCTGAAAGTTCTGCATTGAATGTGAACATGAAAGACATAAACAGCTCAATACTGTGTATTTGAATTGCAGATCCTTCTCTCTTCCTTATTCATTTGTGAAGAATCAGGTCTTCAAATGCACAATATCAAACGCACATTTTGACCATACAAATGGTTAATGGATATGCAGATTACGTGACAAGAGCTACTTAAAAAAATTTTTTTCTTTTTTCCTAAGGTGTTTTTCACATCATTTCTTGTTATCTAGAGCTGGTCACCACAGGGTTCAATTGAGTTTGAATTTTCAATATATAATTTCTCCAGGGCGGCACAGTGGTAGCGCTGCTGCCTCGCAGTTAGGAGACCTGGGTTCGCTTCCCGGGTCCTCCCTGCGTGGAGTTTGCATGTTCTCCCCGTGTCTGCGTGGGTTTCCTCCGGGCGCTCCAGTTTCCTCCCACAGTCCAAAGACATGCAGGTTAGGTGGATTGGTGATTCTAAATTGGCCCTAGTGTGTGCTTGGTGTGTGGGTGTGTTTGTGTGTGTCCTGCGGTGGGTTGGCACCCTGCCCAGGATTGGTTCCCTGCCTTGTGCCCTGTGTTGGCTGGGATTGGCTCCAGCAGACCCCCGTGTCCCTGTGTTCGGATTCAGCAGGTTGGAAAATGGATGGATGGATAATTTCTCCAAGAAAACGTGAGATGAAGAATTTGTCTTGGCCACCGCTACAAAGTACATGGGGTAAATAACATTCAGTCAGTCATTTTCTATTCCGCTTAGTCCTGAACAGGGTCCTGGGGACCTGCTGGATCCAATCCCAGCTAGCATAGGGTGCAAGGCAGGACCAAGCCCTGGACATGGCGCCAGTCCATCGCAGAACAAGTAACATATACAAAATATTGTTTTTGAGTGGAGTATTCCTTTAAACTATTGACTCACTATGATAGAATCTCACCAGTTTAATTTTGTCGTAGTAAGCCCTATGACAGAGTTGATGAGGGTGTCATACTACACAACAAATGGTAATAGACATGAATGGTGAACATCTACAACTGGCTGTGGTTTTCTTAAGATTGTGTTAATAAGGCAACATCTAAAAATCATGGGGAAAATCATGCAGTGTGATTCTGGCCTTTCTACAATAAGGCAGTAGCTCACAAGTCCAGTCCTGGGGTTTTTATTGCACAATCACTGCTACTTTTGATTGATCTAATTCTTCAGTGAGATGTCCTTTTTTATTTTGTTATTCTAAGAAATTCTGAAATATTTGTATCTTTGCCAAAACTTTAAATGCTTACATTTCTTTTGGCATGCTATTTTTAATTCACCCATTTCTGTAGAATTTACTCCCTTTATTGCATCCAATTGCTGACAACACTGAATTCTGAAGGGAAGCAATGACTTCAGTGCCATGTTGACTCATTTGTGAGAGAACAATTAAAAGGAAGAAGTGGAGCACTGATTGTGAAACTGATTGGAATAAAAACCTTCATGGGGGTCCCCCAGGACTGAAGAAGCAGAGTACACCCCCACACTTGGTCGTTCATATATGGACTGTTCACATCTGCCAGTCATTCCAGCTCACATGTCTTTGGACTGTGGTAAGAAACTGGACCACCAGAGGATAACCATGCAGAAGCATGGGGTACATGTGGTCACAATTCAAAGAGTAAAAAGATCAATAGACTTCAAAATATAGATATCAATGCCGAGTAAAAATAAAATATGAGATGCACTAGAAAGCTCTTTAATGATAATAGAAATGTGTCTAGCAGTACTTAAAATTATTTCCCACAACCATAAGCTTACAGGATGAAAGCACATGTCAGCATTTCATCTAAACTTGGTTGGTAGATTAAGAAGTTGAATGAGTCGATGCGACTGCATCCTTACTGATCTGTTTGATTTTGAAATTATGAAAGAAACAAAAATGTAATAGGAACTAGAAAAAGTATTTCATGAGCTCAGGGCCTTTGAAAGGCTCATCTGTGTCACAATAAAGGCTTAAAATAATGCTGTAGCCTCAGCTGTATTGGTTCCACTAAGAACTTCCTAATGCATTTTATACTAAAAATAACCAAAATGGTGTTTTATTATTACTAACCAGTGGTAGGAACAAGTTAATCTTCAGAAACATTTGCAGTAGGTGGCCATCAAAGCAGCCATCTCTTAATCCGAGGCCAAACTCGAGTCCACATGCTTGGCAACCCACCTACGCTCTCCTCTGCCATGCTGATTTGGAGTCTCCCTCCACTGAAATAAGGTCTCTCTGTGAGCTAATCCATGTCAGGATCCTTTCTGAGTTTCCATGAGATTCACTTGGCCAGCTTTGGAAGTACTGTCTGATCGCCCCTTTCATTTGTGGAAAGCAGGGG